>NW_022900950.1:75914594-75994548 GCF_012274545.1 Fukomys damarensis | reverse complement strand
TTAGAGCAGGTTTGAAGTGAATCCAGAGGTTGCACAATTACCTTACTATCTTTACAAAGCTATTAACTTCAGGGGGGATAGAGAGAGTGCAGGAATAAGGACAAGAATATATCCCCTTAACAATAACAGGCGCTTGCCTTCCCTTGAAGGTACAGAGCCATGAGTGAGGTAAAATGACTGGAGAAAAGAACATAAAGAGAAACCCCTCCTAAAAACAAAAAATAATAAAAGAAGAAGTCTGAGTTAGGGCAGGAGCTGGAATAAAAAGGGAGATGAGGGACAATATGGTGGAGCAAGAGACTGAGTTGGAGAGAGAGGACAGAAAAAAGAAAGAAATTTTAGGGTGGGATGAGGAAAAGAAAAAAGAGAGAGAGAGGAAAAAAAAAAGAATTTGAGGGGCCTTTTTCAGACTGTCTCTGTTCTCATATTATACCACATGCACAGCCATATGCAGAACTGAATCCCCTGGTCTCAGCTAGCCAATGGTAGTTCCCCACGACTGAGACTGAACACAGTCTACAAGGCCTAACTTGAGTTTCCCTACCCTCAGGGTTGAACTCCACTCAGTTCTATTACAGGTTTCCCCTGCCCTTTCTTTAAAGATGTTCAAAGTTGGGAGCTCAGAAAACTACCCTTCATGAGAACCTATGCCTCTGCAGAGTTGATGTAAGGACTGGCCCAATCAGGAGGTTTGAGAACGGGGGGGTCGTGGGGGTGTTTCAAGGGCGCCCGCACGGCTACCTTCCTTACTGGGTCTGTTGTTGCGCAGTCCAGGAGCTCGCGCACCCGCCGGGTGATCTCAGGCAGGCAGGCAGCTGAAGAGACCCCCTCCGGGGTCTTTGGGTCCTTGCTGGGTCTGTTGTCGCGCAGTCTGGGAGCTCGCACACCCGCCGGGTGATCTCAGGCAGGCAGGCAGGCAGCTGAAGAGACCTCCACTTCATTTCTTTATCAAGTTGCAAAAAAATGGGGGAAGCAAAGATACAGTTTTACTTTGGCATTTATCAAATAGTGTTTATGGAGTCAAAGAGACAAGAAAGCCCTGTGCAATTTCACTGTAAAAATCTTGGTTTTAATGGACCCCTGTGTGCCCCTGAAATTCACGATAGCCATCACCATCTGAGAAAGCTAGATCACTGCTGGAATCTGCTCTGAGGATTATCTGAGCAGTTGTGCAACTCACGACATAGTTATTATTTGCTGAGTTCTTACCAGTGACCAGAAACAAAGAGCTTTATTTATTTGTATAATAATTAAACTCTCGTGTGATGTTGCAGACATTTTACACTCATTAAACCCAACAGTCCTATTAGATGGGGTTGAGGAGAGTGAGAAGTGAGTGCCTTTCCAAAGTCACCCAGTTGGAAGTAAATTCTAAAGCTGAAATGGAGATCAGGCATCTTGGCTCCTGCATTCACACTTCGCCATCACACCTTATGGCCTCTGTTAAATGCACTGCACATCCTAATCATTGGATAATCAATGACTTCCCCAGCCCAAACTGATGCCCCTATCTCTGCCAAATTTTGATTCTGTGTTCTGAGAGGGATAACTCATGAACACTGATGATTGACACCGAGAATAATATGTCACCATCGCTTCATCAGCACAAAATCAAGAGAAACCTGACATTTGCATAAGAATTGATTTCCATACAAAAAGCTTATGGGAGGATGTTTACAAGAATTAATGTAACAGTTTGAGTTAACAGCATACAGCAAAAACTACAAATTTATTTTCAGCTACATAGGTATCTTTAATATCTCAAAGCTGTGTTCCTCTTGGCCATTTCCTAGTTTCTACCAATTAACATTGAATTTTTAAACATAGGCTCAAAAACATTTTAATGATTGAACTAACTTTTTCTTAAAGCACTCTTGAATTTATAAAATTATTTCACCCATGTGAAAGTGTACTTCTTTAAATAAATATAGAGCTTAGACAACCTTATTATCCTGTTGTGGGATCCATCAGTTACATATGCAGTAGGCAGATTTTGTATTCATACAGGAAGCTCTTTTCTCATTTGTTGGTTCTCTCTGTCACACTGTATCCCCAGAAGGGATCCACAAGTTTCATAGAATTTGTGAAAGGATCTAGGACACTATGAAAGTTAGGAATCTGCAGTAAATGACATTCAGCACTGACTTATTTGAACGGTAGAGGTCACTGCTGCTCTTCATAAGGGCTCAGAAGATTTCTCCCTAAAGTAAACGTGAGAAATTATTTATTATTGTAAATATTAATATATCTACTATGTAACACCAATAGTCCAGACTCCTAAGGAAAGCTTTCATTAATTAGCCAACTTGAGATTTAACTCAGCAATAAGGAAAATCTTTTTATTTTCTTTTAAAAATTGTACCCTTTTCTCTTGGAAAAAGTGGTAGGTTTGGGCCAGGGAATTAGCTCAGTAGCACCACACCTGTGTCTCACGTAAAAATTCCTTAGTTTGATCCCCAGTAGCAAATAATAATTTTTAAAAAAGCAAAATAAAAAAAAGTAAAGTGGCAGTTTATACAAGTGCAAATTTGAGTGTCATTTTCATTTCTTTATTGTATTTTTATAGGAAGTGTTTTCCACTTATTACCAAAAAGTGACAAATTTACTATTGTTCTTCCTGTTTATAATCTAAATAGTCTTGCTCATATTTTTAACCATTATACTTCTATATAGGTAACTTTAAAACAATAAGTGCACTTGGGAAGACCTTGTTAAAAGCAAGACCCAAATGTAAGGATACTAAAAGTATTTATAATTTGGACACAAAATTATTTTTAAATATATGGCAAATGTTTATATATATATGACATATCATAAAGTCAAAAGACAAATGAGTAAATATCTGCAATATGTATGTTAACCAAAAAGCCAATTTTCTTACTATAAATAGAACTGTGGTAAATCAAGACTAAAAAATTGAACAATTCAATAGTCAAGGCATATTGGCAAACAGTTCACTGAAAAAAATTATTGGAGTCAATAAAAATAAATAAGAAAGATTCTCTGTGTCTCATAACTAAAATTCACATATAATATATAATAAAATAAAAATAAAATTATAAAAATAACAACATAATACCTAACAGATTGGTGGAAAAAAAGTTTAAATTTGATGAGACCCACTGGTATAAAAAGTAAGGGAACAATTTAAATACTGATGAGAGTATTAATGGAGACAATCTTTTCACAGCTTAAGAGTATATAAATAAAAAGTCTTTACATGTTTTTTGTCATAATAGATTTACCTCTGAAAATATATTGGATATGTGTATGCACAGATATCTTCACAGACATTTGCAAAGATGTAATATGTAGGTGTTCACTTTGCTGGGGTGAGAACAGTGTAGCAAGAGAACAAAGAGGTTTGTGTTTAATAGGAAGAAACTGTCCATCAGAGTAGGTAGGGATATAAATACCAGAGCCAGAATGCTATGCTTCAGCTCCACTCTGCAACTTACCAGCAGCTACTATGGACAATTTCCTTCTTTTTGTGCCTCAGTTCTCCACCTGTAAAATGGAATAAAAACACTACTCTGCTTCATGATGTAAGAATTAAGTGTATTACAAGTTGGTAAGGTAGCCACTTAGGGAAGAGAAGGAGGGAGGTGGATACCTGGGATGCAGAAGGGATCTAAAGGGAAAATTGGAGCCTTCAGAGGCAGTCTGCACCTTCTCTCCAGCTCCTGACTCGTGGTGTGAGAGGAGAGGATCTAATCTACAGAGATAAAGTGAAAGCTGGTGACTCCAGAGGCCTCCAGTGAGAAACACACCAGTGGAATGCAGTAGTGAATGCTGTGCACTACAACAGCTGGTGAATGACTACAGTTTAAGTGAGACTCCGAACAGCTGTGAACTAGCTTCATTTCAGGGCCACCAGTTTAAAAAACCCACAGCAATAGAGAGGGACAACCACAGAGGACAGCCAGGGTCAAGAAGCCATGGTCAGGCTGGCAGGAGACACCCATAAGCTGACTCAGGCCCCAACTTCATGGTCAAATGACAGGGTAAACCTGAACTTCTGTGGAGTTGAAAGTACCAGAAACAACACCCCTCCCTAATCCCACTGCAGGATCATCCAGCACAGATCTGGGCTCTCACCGACTCCTTAGTCTAACAGCAAGAGCAGAGACATCCCCTGAGTTGGCCATTACCATACAACTATAGACCTCAGAAAATGACCACAGGCTTGAAATCACAGAGAAATTTCTTTCTTTTCTTTCTTTTTTGTTTTTCTTCATCATTTGTAAGCTTTCTTTTCTGTTAGAATAGTTCACTTGATTTTTTTATTGGTTTTTTTGTAGTGTGAATATTGTTTTCAGTTTTTGTTTTTGCTTTGTTCTTCTTTTTGTTTCTTCTTTCTTTCCCTCCTACCTTCTTCACCAGTTTCCTGAGGCTTTAATAATCTTCCCTTGTCCTTCAGCCTTGCTTCCAACATCTTTCTCTATTTTTATTTTTCTAAATTTTCCTCTTATCCCTTTTAGCCTTTCTCCCCTTAAGGTAAAATCATTCTATTGAGTAGATATTCACTGTATATAATTTTTCATTTGTGTTAGAGGCTTTGTTATATAATTATAAATCTTGTGTCTATGGTTAAAGGTGACAAATTAATACTTATGGCAAATGACAATTTGTAATTTTCCAGTCTGTGTTTGATGCCATTGTAATTACTGATTGTACTACTTTAGGAAAGTGATATAGTTGTGATCAATTGCTTTTTCTTTAATGCCAGTATTATCTTGGGATCATAAGAAATACTGCAGTCTACTACCAAAGAGTTGTGTGCTAGGCAAAACAGGCAGCAACTTTTCATCCATAATAAATAGAAGAGGCAGAATCCTGGAACAGACCCAAAAACCAAAACCAGCTATGTCTAGAAGTCATCACTGAAAAATAGTCATTTCCTAGAGGTCTTGATACTAGTAATACAGCTACTTACCATAACCAATTTTCAAGCCTCAGTGAAGAAAACAAACAAAAAATAGAAAATGAGAAAACAAGGAAGCAAGATGCAATCCACAGCCCCAAACTCAACCCAGGCAAATCAAGGGGACACTAAGGTAGAAGAAACGAAAAGCTGAATTTTCTGAAATAGTAGCAGTGAAATTAACAAAACAGATCAATAAATCTCCTGATGAAACATAATAGAGGTAATTAAGGAAAGGGTCATATTGAAGGAAATGATTAGTAAACACAGAATAGATACCAATTTTTAAAATAAAGGAGCTTAGGAAAGACAAGGAAACCATAAATGCCCACCATAGAAAATAACTGGATTTCATAAAAGACTCAAATAAAAACCTAGGAGATTAGGGCCAGGGATTTAGCTCAGTGATTCGGTGGCCTGCCTTGCAAGTGCAAGGACCTGAGTTCAATCCCCGGTACCAAAAAAAAAAAACCTAGGAGATTAAAACCTCTACTGAAAGTATTCACAGCAGAGTCTAAAAATGTGTAGATACAATATCAGATCTAGAAGACCTGTGGCAATTTAGAAGACCTTGTAGTTGGCAATCATCAAATGAAAGATCTCTTAAAATAGCAAGAGACTATGAAAAATCAATCCAACAGTTGCCCAATGATGCAAAGAAGACTAATATAAGATTACTTTAAATTGATGAAGAATCAGAAGCTATCACATAGGATATTTAAAAACCTGTTCACAGAAGAAATAGCAGAAAACTTTCCAAACATGGAAAAAGAATTTAAGGTACAGATAAGTGAGGCATATAGAATTCCAGACAGTTATAATCAGAAAAAGATTTCACAAATGCATATAATAGTCAAGATTTCAGAAATTCAACGCAAAAACAATACTAAAAGGTGTTGGGGAAAAAAAACAAATCATCTATAAAAGAAAATCCATCAAAATCCCAGCAAACTTCTCAACTCAAACCCTTAAGACAAGGAGAGCTTGGAGTGAAGTATTTCAAGCCATAAAAGAAAACAGCTTCCAACCTGGGTTGATATACCCATGTTTTTAGCAGCATAATTTGCAATAGCTAAACCTTGGAAACAACCCATATACCCATCAAAAGATGAATGACAAATAAAATGTGGTATTTACACACAATGCAATGCACTGTGCCATAAAGAAATCTGTTCACGAGAGACAGAGCAATCTCCATACTTCTTCCATGCCGTGTGCTGTCCCATTGAGGATGGCTAACCAGCTGCACGTGTCACTGTCACATTGGTCTTAGGCTTGTTCATAAAGCTTATATCCAACCTGGCCTCCAACTCTGCATTGTAATTTCCCTTTCCATAGTGATTCTCAGACTGTAGTTCAGTGATTCTCAAACACTATACTCATAATAACTTAGAATAGTGTTTGGTAACCTATAACTGTTTATCCTCTTTAGATCAGGATTCCATTTTATTCCTTTACTTGTTTATACATTGATAAATTTGCTCAACAGATGCATATGAAATATCTCCTACATACCAGGTGTATGACATAAAGAGTAGGTGTATGATCATCTGTGGTGGCCAGTTGTAGTATGGCCCATTCAGTCCACGAGTTTCCAATCTAAAAGACCCCTTTCTTTCAAGTCCCTTTTCTCCTTGACAGAGGTTGTGCCCCCACATCATTGCTCCAAAAACCTCACCACCTTTCCTATGCTGGGCTCAAGTTACTGCGATTAGTTTCTGATTTCTGTCTTTCCCTCCAGACATAAAGTCTCACACATACAGGGCCCTGTCTATCCTATGCACCAGTTTCCAGGTCTCCAGCACTTGACTTGCCAAAAAGTAGTTTCTCTATAAATAGTCACTAAATACAAATTGCATTGTTTCTGTAGACTAGGCCTGATGTGAATTGTAAAAGTAGCAACAACAACTACATAAGCATTCAACACCCACGTCTTTGCTTTTCATGCCAGAAAGGTGCTGGGCAGGACAGATTATCTCAGATTTCTCTGTCACTGATTTACTGCCCTTGACTTAGGTAACAGCATCAACTAATATGAAGAGCACTACACTATTGACCTCAAAACATAAGGGAACAAACAGTACTCCCTTTCCTCTCCACCAATGGCATCAAAATGCTGAAGAATGTGTTTTAGTAAGTGGAATCTGCAAATCCATTTCTTCTCTTTGAAATCATAATCATCTACTTTGTAATACTATGCAATTTAGAGAGCTAATATAGGTGAATGTAGTTTTATAGAGGAAATCAAACAGAAACTAGAATTAAACCCATTATTAATGTTTTGGATGCTTCTCACACAGATATAAAGAGCCACAAGCACCCCCATGAAAGTATGGTATAAAGGGCAGTGAATGCATAAGTGCACCAGCCTGACACTATAGTTTCAAGATGCTGGATTGACTCAAAGACAACAGCAACAATGAACCAAAAAAAGTGCAGGCAACATTTTTATAATGTGTGCATTCTGTTGAGCATTATGTTGGAATGGACACAGAACATGGACATAGGGTTAGACGGATCTGGTTCAGTCCTTGTGACAGCACTTGCTGCCTGTATGCACTCAGGTAGTTAATGTAACCTCTCTGATTCTCAGATTCATCTTCCGTGGTTTCAAGGATTGAATAAGATAAGTTATCACAGTTTGGCAACTGAGGCTGGTATCTATACAGCCAGTTCACTCCTTCATTCTACAGTTATTCATTGAACGCCTAATAATCTACCTCACCTACCAAAGTATTCCTGACCCTTACTAGGCTTCTGGGCACCAATTGGAGAATGAATATTAGGTACCAGCTGTGATGAAACATAAGTTTTAGTTTTCATCCACCTTCCTCCTGACAATGGTAAGAACTCCACTCAGAGCAGAAGAAAGTAAAATGTGAATGAACTTTCATTATGCTATTGAACAGTATGAGAGAAGAAACTAAAAACAATGTACAAAATGGTAGAAGTTAATAGTTAGCAGCTATTGCTAGTTGATAAAATGTCACTGATTGAAAATGTAATAATATTACCTCAAAAAGTGTTTTAGTGTTCTTAACAGAGTCCTTTTTTAAGTCAGCAAGAATCTGTACATCAGTAAAGTAAAATCCTCTCCAGATTACTAACTTTTTCTCATTTATATTTTGAAGGAAAATATTTTATGTTTCTTTAATTAATAATACATATTTGGTTTCTCTGTCACACTGTCTATTCCTGTAAGAAAAATTAAAACTTAAAAAATCTTGAAGTACACATTTACACAGTATTAACAGGGCACATTTAAACTCAATATTCTATTTCTATAAATCTGAAGTAAAAGTACTTGGGAATCCTATCTGTACTGCCAAAGAAGAAAGAAATTAAGTATCTAATACTATTGTCAAAATTCTGTTTCAAAGCAATATTTATAACACTTCTGATCCAACTCAGATAACTTTCTTTCTAATGAAGGTATTTTTAAATGTAATGAAAATGTTTCATTATCCATACCAAAACAAAATTTTTGAGCAACGTGTTTACTGGATTTAGTTATTGACTTTGGATTTCCTTTTGATTCACTAGGAGGTTTTAGTCCTACAAGACTGCAACAAACAAATGGATAAGAAATCATTGGTGCCTTAGAGTCAATGGCTAAATAAGACAATATGTTTAGTGTTTGAGCACACTAACTAAAATAGACATGTGGAAGCTTCACTGTTAAGGAGTTTTCACCATAGTTAAAATGACATTTTTTTAATAAACAATATAATATGATTTAGGGGTTTTTTGGTGGTGTTTTTTTTGTTTTTTTGGTTTTTTTTGGTACCAGTGATTGAACTCGTGTCCTTGTGCTTCTGAGGTAGGCAGCAGAACCACTAAGCCAAATCCCCGGCCCTTATAAACAATGTAATATAAAATAAAATGTACAGTATAGCAATAAAATGGAACATTAACTATGTGTCATAGCATTGTAATGGTAATTTTGATCAGGCATTCCACAATCTTAGTTATTTTAATAATGTTTAGAATTTTTAGAAATTTAATTTATATTAAAAAGGACAAACTATAAGAGCTGGGTAGGATAAAAGAAAGAGAAAGTGCAAGAGAACAGTTTAGATTTGTCCTGTGTTTAGCCCCCATAGCATAAGGCATGAATGTTTCTTTTGTTATTCTGATTAATGTCTAAAAAAGACCTATATGTGATGAAGTAGTATTCTTGGTGTTAATAACCTTTTACAAACCCGAATTCCAGGACTGCCTGAAGACATAACCATGTATGGTATATCTTGAGTGAGTTCATAATTTAATGAGTGCCTTCTGAGTAGATCAAATTTTTTGTTCTTGGATTAAAATTTATCTTTATTTTTCCTTCAAACATTCTTTGTGAACTCGTGTAACATCTACATTAATTTACAAGAAATGTGATACACATCTCCTGCAGGAATGCCCTAATTTCCCATCATTTTGTCTGAGTAAATGAATTCGAGAACTTTGGTGTTTCTAGATTAGTCCAATAGTGGAGAATATTTGTATGACAAGCAAATAAGTCCTGCTGGGAAGATGTTGCTTAAGTGATAAAATGGCTCAGCCAACAGCTGCACCAAAAAATTAAATATTAACTAAGGGAAGGTAACCATTTATGAAGTCATGCCTACCAGGGAACACAGGCATATATACAGAGGGCAAAATCTCTCAAGTCTAAGGCAAAGGGTGATTTCCTGAAACCCCCAGGAACTTAAAACCATGAAACATCTAATATTGCTACTATTGTGTGTTTTCGCAGTTAAGTTGCAAGCTGCTGATGACTACGATGATGAGGTGATTTGAAAAATATTTTATTATTAATATTGTTAATATTAAAAATAATGGAATCATAATCCTATGAGAATAGTTATTTAAAAGAATTTAGAATTGACTGCAATTATAAAATTGAATGATTAATCTCCAGAACCTGTTTTACTTTATAAAATACTTCATGATATTTCATATATGAAGGTAAAATAATTTCTTATTTTCTGGTTTATCACCTTTTTTTCCCAGGTTGAAGATGATTTAGCTGATGTAAAATTTTCAATTTTCATTAGTTGTTATCCCAGATACTATGATTTTTACTTAGGTATAGCAGTACATTATTGCAATTATAAGAGTAAAATTCAAAAATTAAAAGAGCTACACTATAGTGAACAGTATTTAAAAGAAAAAAGTTATAGTAGATAGCTTGCTCTTTGAGGAAAGAGGCTAATACATAGCTCTTGAGGTTATTTACTGTTTATGAATAAGAATTACAATCTAAGTTTAAAAGACTAGATCAAGTGTAATAATAGTGAAATACTGCTTTTTTCATATGGAAAAAAATTAGAGATAGTACTTGTTATTATTAATGATTATAAAATAACTCAGACTAATTATTTTCATCTGTAGAACTATTTTTTTCTCAAGTATTATCTTTACTAGCTTATTGTTATTGATTTGACCTTAACAAAATATATGAGTGCATTTAGGAAAATTTAAATTTAAATGCTTTCAATTTGATTATCAAATGTATCATGATCCAGTTTCTTGTGTATGGCATAGTATTATCACACTAGAGATAAGAATTCAGAGTAATCTTAAAGCAAATGATTCATTTGGGTAATTTTCTGAATTTGAAGAGGTAATCTACTTCTAATTATCAGATTGTACATATAAAAGATAATTATCTGATTGATTAATCACATTAGGTAAAAAAATATGTGATGAAATTTTTTTAAAGTGCTTTGCAAAGTAAGTTCACACTGATACTAACTAATCCTCTTAGTGTAATGGTCTAGGTTACAAAATGGATTTTCTAGTTTTAGTTTCGCAATAAATTGTCTTCATAGACCTAAGTAAATATTGTTCATATTCTTTTCTCTAGTAAACCTAGACCATCCATGCTATATCTCTAACATTATGCTATATCAGACTATCAATGCTATATCACTAATACTACTTCTAAAACAACAAAAAAAATTCTTCTTTATCTTTTTTTATTTTGTGTGTGTGCTACCAGGGCTCAAACTCAGGACCTTGTGCTTGCCAGGCAGGTGCAGTGCCTCTAAGTTACATCCCAGCCTTTTCTTTATAATTTTATTTGATATATACAAGAGAATCACATTTCATAAAATCTGAATATCTCTGGTTGAAACTATGCCTGAGGTTCAAAACATATGTATGTCCACCAAATCTTCGTGCATTATGGATGTGTGTGTGTGTGTGTGTGTGTGTGTGTGTGTAGTTCAGTGGTTAAGTGGGCATCTAGAGCCAATCTGCTCAGGTTTCGGTCCTAGCACAACCTCAATAAATTTTAAATGATATAATAATTTAATGAAAAAGAATATATACTAATATATTTAATCCAAATTAAACCTTTTATACCACACTGCATATTTTCCACTTTGTGACCTGTTAATGTAATATTTTAAAGATAGAAAATATTCTTAATTGCAACATAAAAACCTTGAGAATTATTTTCCATGCAATAAAATCATGCTATTTAACAAAGAAATCATGTAGGAAAAAAATTTCAAGAAAGCGACTTAAGTAATAGCTTCATTGATTGAAGGTAAGAATAAAAGTGGAATTAGTAGTGGAAAAGCCACTTAAACTATGCTGTTAGTTATGTATGGTTCCAATAAAAATATCAATGAGCCCTTACAGTGTGCCAGGTGCTGGTGTAAGGGTGTTGTGTGTAAATCATTTAGTCCTTACCATAGGCTTAGAAGGCAGACATGAGCTATAATCGTCCTTATTCTTAGAGGAAGCTAACATAGATCGAGTGACCTCCAAGATCTCATAGCTAGTAAACGTGGCGTCCAAGCAGTCTGATTGCAGGGCGGCCCATTCCTCTTGAACATGTTCTGTTCAAAGATTGTCTTGTTTTAAACAAGGTTTAAATACATTTCACTTTCCATAAATGTTGTCTCTTAAATATAACTGTATAGGAGTTAGTCTGATCATCTATTCATAAAAGTTGGAGGTAGGGAAATGGTTGGTAACAATTACAAGAATTTAGTAATCCAGAAGAGTTGCGAATATTCTTTCTCCTCCTCAGTATAGATTCCTGATGATTTTGTATGTCCCGTCTCTAACACTCTGGGCCTGCCTTCCGTCTGGTTCCCTGCAGGTGTTACCAGATGCCCGTGGTCATCGGCCCCTTGACAAGAGGAGGGAAGAACTCCCCAGCCTAAGACCCGCCCCACCTCCCATCAGTGGAGGTGGCTATCGGGCCCGTCCAGCCAAACCCACTGCAAGCCAGAAGAAAGTGGAGAGAAAAGCCCCTGATGCCGGAGGCTGTCTTCACGCCGACCCAGACCTGGTAGGTGTACTTGGTGTTTCTGTCCAGAGAAAGCCTAATGTTCCACCAACCTGCATTATCACTATTGTTTGCTTACTTTGGAAATAAAATTACAATAGTAACATTCACTGGTCTTTGATTTAAGCTTCCTCTATTGAGTTGTTTGATCTGGGCCCTAGAAAATAAATTAGGACATGTGGGTATCGCTTTTATTTTGTATATATTTCCTTTGTTCAGGTGGGTAAAAATTTTCTTAGTCCAATGACATCTCTTCATGATAAGGACCATTCTTAATTTTTATCAGATATGATGATAATTATGAAGTTTCTTGTCTTCCATAAGGAAAAACCAAGTAGCAAGTTTCCACATTGACTAAGGAAAGCATTGACTTGATTACGTACTATTTGAACAAATATCCAGACCCAAGACCCTCATCTAATACTCGCTGTTCCTTTGCTTGCAGGGGGTGCTGTGTCCTACAGGATGTCATTTGCAAGAGACATTGCTGAGTCAGGAAAGACCAACCAAAAACAGTGTTGCTGAGTTAAACAGCAATGTGGGCTCTGTTTCCCAGTCCTCCTCTTCCAACCACCAGTATGTGACTCTGCTGAAAGACATGTGGAAAAAGAGGCAGGAGCAAATGAAAAGTAAATGTCTTTGTGCTTTCCATTTGATTCTCAGGAATAGCGTCAGAAGTATTCACCATGAAAATGCACAGTTAGGAGACTTCCCTTTCTAAATTGGCCCTAGACCCATTTATACTACTTTCTGTAAGCACCCAGTTATCCTGAGGTTCTTCCCTTGGCACCCCAATCTGCAGCTGGCCAATTACACACCATTCAAGTATTATTTTCAGTGTGGCATCAGCAAGGATAATTTTCTATGAAAAATTTCACTGAGTGTCCTTAGTTTTAGCCTATTTGGCTTGTGACTCAGAAGATAATTTTCACAAAGGAAAAATTTAGCACTTACAGGTTTCCTGTATGAGAATAATCCATGACATATCGAACTGACTTGTGAATAGTGATTCCTGACCAGTGAATCTTGAGATCCAAATGCTGAGTGCCGCTGGCTTGGCAATTAGGAATCAGCTAGTGTGAGAGGCTTCCCAGTGAGTAGCTTCCCCAAGTTTGTATGTTTTCCAAAGAAATCATGGTATCTCACTTGTAAATGTCAAGGTTCTGCATAAAACAATGGTGGTGAACCTAAGGCACTCATGCTGTGGTGGGCTTTGTTGCCACTGAAAGCTCTAACAGGTTTGCCATGACTGGATAAATCAAGTGTACCCACTCCACATGATGTCAAGCATCTGAGATGGAAATCTCATATACTGTTTTCTCCTCTCTTCCTTGCCAAGGAAATAAGCAATCAATTGTATTCATTATTGGACATTGTCTTTAGAGTTATAGTAAATTACTGGCATGGTCACTGCACTTTTAATTTGTAGATGCTACGGATTAAATGATTTCTGAGTACTCTATATCATAGTTGCATGACATATACCTGTGCCAAGCTCGATCAGTGTCTATTCATATATTATTAGAAAATCAAAATCATTATTATGTAGTTGAACACGCTGTTTTTTATGAGGCCGAAAATGCTGACCATTCCTACATACTTTCATTTTTCCAGACAATGAAAATGTCATAAACGAATACTCCTCAGAACTAGAACACCACCGAATATATATAGATGAGACTGTGAATAGCAATATACCAACTAACCTCCGTGTGCTCCGCTCAATCCTGGAAAACCTGAGAAGCAAAATACAAAAATTAGAATCTGATGTTGCAGCTCAAATGGAATACTGCCGCATGCCATGCACTGTCAGCTGCAATATTCCTGTAGTGTCTGGCAAAGGTAACTAGCTAGTGGTCTATTTCTATAGGGTTCCAGAAGAAAGCACACCACTTAAAAAATAAGAAGCTGAAAAGTAAGTGCAGTGGGTGTTCACTCAAAGAGGATAGCATTACAGCACATCATGCAGATGTTTTTAGTGTGTGGTACTCTGCCTTGGCTTGAGGGCTTTGCCAGTTGGTGCTGAGCAGGATGGAGCATCATGCTGCTGGTCATTTCCTGGGAAGGGCTGGTGGGTGTGCATACGTACTAGTGTGAACAGGTGGCAGGGCCGCAAGAAGAGATAGAAATTTCTGCATCCTGTTGGTTCTGTCTGTTTATGGATGTGCCAGGGCATAAAAAATGGAAAGGGCTTTCTTTCTTTTTTTTTTTTTTTTTTGCTAGGCAAATAGAATCCCTCAAAACTAAGTTCAACTTTCAGAAAAAGGAAAATCCAATTTCTATATTATTCTGAAATGTCTCACGAAAACAGTCCACCATAGCTTATGTGAGCAGTTATAAGAAGTGGAAACCAAAGATCAAGTAACTATGTTGATAGCACTGAACATAACATGTTATCTTACGTTTGCAGAATGTGAGGAAATTATTAGGAAAGGAGGCGAGACATCTGAAATGTACCTCATCCAGCCAGATAGTTCCGTCAAACCGTACAGAGTGTACTGCGACATGACCACGGAAAACGGAGGTGAGTCGTGAGCAAGGTTCACGGCCACTAATTCGAATACTAGGAGAAAGGCCTCACTCTAACACTGCTGGCAATGAGCTATATGACTTGGGCTTTAATATTTTAAATTTTAAAATATCGATGATTCATGATTTACAATTAGATAAAGCATTTATCATTTTCAAAGATTTTAAGAGCATTACTCTCCATTTCTTTTTTATATCTATATTGGAGGAAAGCACGTGAGTAGGAATAAAAACTGAATGAACGAGGGATTCAGATTTTGACTTCAAAGGGACATTGGTCGCTATTGGTCAACTTTTGCCACTTTTGTTTCCATCAACCAAAGGGTGGACAGTAATTCAAAACCGTCAAGATGGTAGTGTTGACTTCGGCAGGAAATGGGACCCGTATAAACAAGGATTTGGAAATATTGCAACCAGTGCCGAAGGGAAAAAATACTGTGGCTTACCAGGTAAAAATTGAGAGGGCTAAATAAACACTCTATTTAAAATAAGATTTCTGAGCTGGGGATTTAGCTCAGTGGTTCTGGCACCTGCCTCTCAAATGCAAGGATGTGAGTTCGATCCCAGTACCTAAATAAATAAATAAAATAGGATTTCTTTCTGTTAAAGTGTCAGGAGTCTGTTTTTAGTTTTTCGGGGTTTTTTTTTTTCTTTTTTTCTTTTTTTTTCTTTTTTTTTTTTTTTGGTACCAGGGATTGAACTCACTCAGGTCCTTGCACTTGCAAGGCAGGCGGTAGAACCACTGAGCTAAATCCTCAGCCCTGTTTTTAGGTTTTAAGCAGTTCAGAGGAGCTTAAATATAAAAATGTAGAAGCAAAGCATAAGTTCAGAGGGCAGGTTTTGGTTTGTAAAGGCTTTCTTTTGATGAGATTTTATTTTATTTTTCCTTTAGGTGAGTATTGGCTCGGAAACGATAAGATCAGCCAGCTTACTAGGATGGGACCCACAGAACTCTTAATTGAGATGGAAGACTGGCAGGGAGATAAGGTAAAGGCGCAATACGGAGGATTCACGGTGCAGAACGAGGCTAGCAAGTACCAAGTCTCAGTGAGCAAATATCGAGGAACGGCCGGCAATGCTCTGATAGATGGCGCGTCCCAGCTGGTGGGAGAAAACAGAACCATGACCATCCACAATGGCATGTTCTTCAGCACCTACGACAGGGACAATGATGGCTGGTAGGTGTCGCATTCCTCTTGCTTCAAAACTCCCCACTAACAGTTTTACTCAGCATCACTCAGAACAACGAATGTTAGTAACAGATGTCATTACTTGGTCTCTGACTGTCGGCAACTGGACTGAGCTCTGTGTGTCTCACTCTAAAGCATTTCAACTATGTATAACGTAGACATTGTTCTCATTCAACGGGTGCAGTGTAGAGAGATGAATACATTATACACAGTGAACCCCTCACCTCAAAAACTGTGGAACTGGAGGGAGGGTAGAATGAGGGGTGAGGGGGGAATGATTAAAGTATGCTGTGTGGATTGCACATCTGCCAAAATGAAACTCATTAGCCCCTAGAGCCAATATGCACTAATACAAAATGTGGCAGAAAAAAGATTGTATAATTTATCCAAGTCACACAACTCCCACGAGGTAGAACTGGAATCACAGCACAGCCATTTTCTGTGCGTGTGTAACATATTGTCATGTGCATATGAAAACCTTTATTTTCTTTTCCAAGGTTCTGTAATGCTAAAGCAGCCCCCTCCTTTTTCATTTTTGTTTTCTGTTTTTGTTTTGCTATGGGGCTTTGCTGTAGTAGCAGAATTTCCCATACAGAACCCAAGGGAAAGAGAGCCGCACTCAGCTGAGTACGGCATTCTCCTGTGGGTACAGTACGAAGAACTAATGTGACGTATTAATGACGTACTAGTGTTTCTGATAACCCCAAACGTGTTTTCTTTCAGGATAAATGCGGATCCAAGGAAACAGTGCTCTAAAGAGGATGGTGGCGGATGGTGGTACAACAGATGTCACGCAGCCAATCCCAATGGCAGATACTACTGGGGTGGACAGTACAGCTGGGACATGGCCAAGCACGGCACGGATGATGGCGTTGTGTGGATGAACTGGAAGGGGTCCTGGTATTCAATGAAAAAGATGTCTATGAAGATCAGGCCCTTCTTCCCACAGCAGTAGTTTCCCGAATGTAGATTTTTATTCTCCTGTAAGTGGCAACATTTTTTTTTACATTATGCTAAGAAAACCCTTTCATATGTTATATCCCTTTAAAATTCTCAAACTGTTGTGTGACTTTTTGGAAAAGGAATAGGATAAATGACATTAAAAATGGCACACAATTTGCTTGTGTATTCTTCATTTATCTTGCTCACCAAGAAGTAACTGAAAGGATAATGGTGGACAGAGTCAGCTGATTCCAGTTGACTGTGAGAAATTTCACATTAGGAAGAGGGATCATCTGTCCTTGTAGAAAAATGAGGAGGCAGACTAAAATCTTATGTTTAAAGGTATACTTTCAACCTCTATTTATTTATGTAAGATCTGTCATAGAAAATTTCACACAGATGTATTAATTAAACTATTCTTGTTGCAATAAATTAATGTTTCCTTATTTTGTGATTCACTCAGCAGTGAGATAGGCTTTGCTCTTATAGAACAGGAAGCATTTGCAATCTTAATCATCTAGGAAACATTTAGAATTAAATCTTAGTGCCATGGGGGGAAAAAACACTACTATGCTCCACTACTGTGCAAAGAATTAATAGATCCTGTCCGCTGGAGGATCAGGATCAGAACTTCCAAGAGCGCAATGAGATTCAAGTTTTCATCACTACTTCTTAAGGGAAATAGTGGAATAGGAGGCAGAATTTGCATATTGTCCATGGAAACAAGCATTTTTCTTTTTTGCATAGTCAGACTAGAACTAAATAAAGTAGGAGTGATTTTCTGTTCTGCCTGTGCCCTCCCATGAACTGGGTGTATCACCCCAACATTCACTCAGTGCACCTCCAGCACAGGCAGCTGTCATACCCTCTGTCTTCGTGGAAATTAATGCCCTGAAGCCCATCCTTTTAATATCTGCAACTAAACAAAGGCAATTAGTTTCTTTCTTGAGATTGGTGCTACTCTCTTAATTCCTCATCAACTCTAACTTCAACTGTTACCTGGTTTCCTTGATACAGCTTCTGTCTCTCATGGCTGGGCTCCATCTGTCATTGAGTACATTGAAGAAATAGAAAACTCTGGACAAGTCACTTTCCTGCCTAATGTTAGTTCTTTGCTACCACATCCAAATTCTATAAATCAAAATTCCCTAGTGGAGAGTCAGATGGTTTACTCTTGGTCCCAGTACCATCTCCTGCCCTCTTCCCTATTCATCTGCGCTATCACAATGGGGTTTCTCCATTCCAGGACAGATCAAGTCCTTTTAAAATTTTCCAGTGGCTTTATGGAGGAATAGTTCATATAGAAAACAAAACAAAAATGTAATTTTCTGGCATAGCACTTCCAGAAAAACCTGCCAAACATATTTAACATTAATAATTTGACAAGTTTAAGTGTATGTATACACACGTTAAAACACCATGGTCAAGGTGTTGAACACATCCACTACCTCCAAAAGTTTTCTACTGTCCTCTTGCTTTGTTTTGTTTGGTTGGGTTGTGGTAAGAACATTTGACATGAGATCATCCCGCCTAACAAATTTTTAAGTGTGCAATATTATATTATCCATAGGCATTACATCATACAGTCTCTAGAACCTGTTCATAACTGGAAATTTGTAATGTTAAAGTCAAGAAAAAAATCTCCTTATCCCATAACCCTGTCTCTTGACAACCGCCATTCTGTTTTCTACTTCAAGTAGTTTGACTATTGAGAATCCATGTAGTACTCTTGCACATTGTTGGTGAGAATGTAAATAGTAAAGCCACATGGAAAACAATATAGATTCCTCCAAAAAAATTTTAAATAGAATTACCGCAAGACTCAATGGCCCCACGTCTGGGTCTATATCCCAAAGAACTGAAATTAGGATCTTGAAAAGACATCTACTCTCCTGTGTTCATTGCAACCCTCACAATGGTCAGGCCTCTTTATACAATGTTCTCATTGTCAACAGCATATCCTCCTGACACCAACAAGTAGCTATTCATTTCCAAACCCCACTTTAACCATCAGCACCCAGAGAATGCTTTCTGAAGCACTTAGGGAATTTATGTTACTCTTCAGCAAATAATAGCAGTCATTGACCTGTTAGTATGATGTACACATTTCTTCACTAAGGAATTATTCTGCTTTCCTGTCAGAATCACTAGCTTGTCAGAAAGGCTTTTTGTTTTTCACAATTTATAAACATTGAATAGCTAAACCCATTATCAAAAAGATTATCAAAATCTTGGGTGTTTATGTTTTTATATTAAACTCACTTCCCAAAGAAGGTTCACATGAAAACAAAACACTTAGAAGAACTTATGAAACAAGACTAAGAGTGGAAAATTTCCTCTGACTGCAAGGGAATAGGGAGAGGGCACTCATTAGACCTTTGCTCGGCCCTTTCTGCACACACAGAGGCCCTCATGAATCCCTAGAGCTTGAAATAAAACCACAGACGAAACCACCAAAGCCCCCAATCTTACAGTCAGTTGTTAGTTACCATACAAACAGCAGGAACAGACTCCCCCTGGGTAATATGGAATGTGTAAGCAAAGTTCCTTAAAGCACAGTTTGATAAGAAATACTACACATCTGATTTTTCCAATTCAGGCTCCACCATTTTGAATAGAAGAGTAAAATTGCTCTAGTTAGAATATAGAAAACGGTCTCTTAAAAGATTATTCTTTACTTTTTTTTTTTTTTTTTGTACAGGGGTTCAAACTCAGGCCCTTGCAAGTCAGGCACCGGAACCACTGAGCTAAATTCCAAGCCTTATCAATTCTTTATAAAGACTGTATTGAAAATTAGTTCAAAGCTAATTAATTGGCTAATCCCATCATATGGCATGAGAAGTGCAATATATTTTATTATACAATTGAGATGGAAAGGTGCAGCAAACTATAAAGATCATTGCACTTGGGACATAAACTTGTAGTTGTCTGCATTGAGGAAATGAGAAACAGTGAATCTGTGTAGCAAGGAATTGTCTTTTGGGGCTGATCATGTAGGTCCCACGAGGAACAAAACTATAGGTAGTATGACGCCTTCCAGCTTCAGCTGGTTAGGTGATCTTTCTGTTTAATTGTTAAACACTCTTAACATCTTCTACACTGATCATCTAAGCTTGCACACTTTCTTTTTCAAATATACATTTCCCGGTACTAATCTAGGTTTATTACATCAGAATCTCTTCCACATGGAAACAGCCAAACCATTTCTGTTTTTTCAATAAATATCCCAGGAATTTCTGGTCCCTGGATGGATTTTGGAATTGCTGACACAGGCTACATGTGTATTTCTCTGGAACTCCATTTATTTTCTTACATAACATCTTTCTCATTCAAACGACAACCCTGACATATTTTGAGCAGTCATTCTTGAAGTTGCCATGATGTGTTTGTTCACAGGTGACTGCTGCCTAGGTATGAAGCTGGACTGAGATTTAACATGTCTCTAAAGGTAAAACCCACTGTCTTGGCTCTGTTGCCTCACTGTCAGGTGGCTCTTTAGGGACAAACTGGAGTTCTTCTGAAGTGCATTCGTCATTTTTTACATACAGCTGAATCTGACGGTTGCATCAAACACTACCTTTTACCTACTTCTCTTAACCAAGATGTGATAAGAAGGTAGCATTTTTTATTGACTGCATTATATTTATTTCACTTCCTAATATTTTACTTTGAAAGTTTTCAGCCCTCAGAGACATTTCAAGAGTAGTTTAATGAATATCTCTCTGTCCTTCACCCAGAGTAGCTAATTGTTTGCTGTGTTTGCCTTATCTCTCAAAAGGAGACATTTCGGTGAAGTGTTGCAACAGTTTAGGTGGGCATACGACCTAGAGGTCATAGCCCTGCTGGGGACAGGACAGGCAAAGGTGAACTTAGTAAATATTTGCTCCGTGGCAATCGGTATCCAGTTTCAGCAATGAGCTGATGGCTAGGGAAACCACTGCTTAGGAACAGAATCTTTCCCAGCTCAAGCCTTGGAGATCTCATCGGTTTCCTAGGTTCTGCGTTTTCGAATTGATGCTTTAGCTACATGGAAATGGGAGACATAATGTCCCGCTGATGTTCAAGAATTAATTTGAATCTCTTCTCTTCGTGCTGCTACTCCCCTCCAGGATGTGTAAGGCCTTTTCTGCCTTCGTCCTCAATTAATTATCAATTTTTCTCCATGAAGAAGATTTATGAAATACTCAGAAGTCAATTACAAACAAGGAATGAGCAAAGTAATGAGCGCATAAGTAAATAAATTGGAAATAAGATAGCTCAGAACTAGTTCCTCTGTACAGCTTTTTAACCTACAAGAAACGTATTATTTTCATGGCTGTCAACGTCTACATGTTACTACTCTCAAATTGTTTCAGCAAATATGACACTATAACAAGGATTTAATTTATTATTTTGCATCCTGCATGTATTTATATTATGGGAATACTTCTTTTCAGGGTTCTGTAGACCTAATTTGAGATTAGTCAATTTGGCAATATTGGTCTTCTGTCCAGATCCTCTAGCCACACCCCTAGTATTATCTAACTTTGAAATATATTTTGTTTTCTTATAGAATCTTGGATATAATTAGATAAGTAACAACTTTGAAAAGATAATTAAAAGCAAATACTACATACAAAAGTCTCATGTTGATCCATTAATGTCACTATCATTATCCTAGAATGAATAAAAAATGGGATCTGAGGTGGTGAGAAACTATAAGAATATAAGAACAACACTGTGAGCTGCACTTTCAGGTATACCCTGTATCATCACATTATTTACCCTAAATTACTGTTTTTTCCCTAGAAAAAGCAACTCATAAAATGTTCTCAGCTTTACTAAAGAACTTTAGTAATCATTGGTTATTAACTACAAGTATCATTATAACATTTTGTGGAAATTTAGTTCCCCACATTCCTTATTCTAAAGGATTTACAGAAGCTAAAAGTATATATGTAAATAAAGTAGTGAACTAGAATATAAATAATCTCTTTTTAATATAAGTTGAACACGACATCTTCATTAACTGAGTTCTATCTCCAATTCTAGAGATGCTTTATGTATTGAGGAAAAGGTTGAAATAGAAGAGCTTAAAAGTTCTTTCTAAAAACTAGATTCTTTAATTCTTAAAAGTTAATTGGGTCATAATTTTGTGCCAAGCCTTATATTTACCACTAGATATAAAATACAATTCCTTCACCTAAGAAAAGAGTGACTAACTGAGAGATCTTCTTCTAGTGTTATGACTCTAAAGGAGAACAAGAAAGTCTTCAGGCTAAAAGAAGGAGGGTGTTCACTATATGTTAACTTGAAATATGGCTAAATACTTTTTATATTTTTAACTCAGGATCAAAATCCCTACATCAGTGTTTTCTTCCCTGACACACATATTTTAAATCATGTGCAGTCTTGGCAAAATTTTCAGGTTCGCATCTATTTTCTTTATTCATTCATTCATTCATTCATTCAACTGAGGGCTAGTTTGAAATGGATAACCTAAACAGAATTTGATCATTTATTATGGAGGAGAGGCCATTATGAATAAGTGAGTAAAAGTCTTAACTTTAAAGAAAAAACAATATTTAAAGATAAATGCAAAATACTTCTCTGTGATATGATTCTTTTAGTTCTCTTGGAAAGATACCCAGCAGAGGGATGGCTGGGTCAAATGGAACCTCCAGTCCAAGCTCTTTGAGGTATCTCCATATTGATTTCCATAGTGGTTGCACCAGTCTGCACTCCCACCAACAATGGAGAAGGGTTCCTTTCTCCCCACAACCCCGCCAACATTTGTTATTGTGTGATTTATTGATAGCAGCCATTCTTTGTGGGGTGAGGTGGAATCTCAGTGTTGTTTTCATCTGCATCTCTCAAATGATCAGTGATGTGGAACATTTTCTCATATATTTACTTGCTGCTTTTACTTCTTTGAGAAATGTCTGTTCATTTCGGGTGCCCATTTTTGAATCGGGTCTTTATATTTGGGGGGACTGATTGTTTTGAGTTCTTTATATATCCTTGATAATAGTCCTTTGTCTGAAAGAGAAGTATGAGCACCCATGTTTATTTCAGCACAGTTTGTAATAGCTAAATCTTGGAAACAGCCCATTTGCCCATCCGTTGGAAACTTGATAAATAAGACGTGGTTTTTCTATAAAATGGAATATTACTCAGCCATAAAGAATGAGAAAATAGATTCATTCATAGGAAAATGGATACATATTGAAGACTAAGTGAAAATACTAAGTGAAATAAATAAGTTACACATGTGTAAATACCGAATAGTTTCCCTGGTGTGAATAATCTGCAATAATACATAAGATTCTAATAAGATTACTGACATTTAGAAATGGGAAGAAAGGAGCTAAAGGTGTAGGGAAGGTGGGATGGGTAGGGGAAGGGTAATAAGGGAAAAGAAAAAAATGTGAGATAATGAAAAGATGAAAATAAAGTGTTTGTAGATGGGGAGGGGAGGAGGGGGTGAAGGGAGGGCAGAGGTAAGGGGAAAAAATGAGAATCAAGACGTCATGTAGAGGTACAAGATCCCAACAATGAATGTAACTGTACTGTATCCCTAAAATGTACCAATAAACTCAATTAAAGCTGAAAAAAATACAAAAAAATAAACTAAGGGAAAAAAATAAATAAATGCAAAATTGGGTTTTAAAATATCATCCATTATTCATAAGAAAGCTTTCTAAATAAATTGTAAAAGAGACTGAAATAAAGGGACACACAAGTAAGAAAAGGGGAAACAACAACAAAATTAAATGTAAAACAAAATTGTGTTTAAAAATTTACCTGTTATTTTAAGAACGTCTTCTAAACAACATGACAGCGATACGTTAAAAATTAAATGACTTGTATTTATGCAAATGGAAAGAGAAATGAAACTAGAAGTGATAATAATGTTAACATTTGTCAGCTGGAATTCAATTCCAAATGAGGAAGCAGAATAAAAAGGGAAGGACACTCATGAAAACTACCATCCACAGTGGACACACAACAAGCTTAAGCTTTCACTGGATAATGAAAGAGCCAAATTTACAAATCCAAATTCCTGGAGCTCAGAGATCACAAACATACACAAAACTAGAGCAAAAGTTTATTGTATATACACAAAAGCATGTATGCATTCATATATACAGGCACATATGTATAAATCTCTATTTCAGAGTATGATAGTTCAGGCACATAAAATAGAAAAAGAATATTCTTAATATAAAATGTTTAAGTACTACCATCAGCAAGCTTAGCAATAAAGCATTATAACCTTTAAATGTAGAACTATGCATTCTTTTCTTGCCTATGAAAGATCTACAAAAATTAATCTGTACATAAATTGACACATAAAGAAAACCTAAAAATTCTAAAATATTTAGAAGGAATATTTTAAAATATAATTTATAAAATTTTGGCAATATATCATTTGAGATAACTCACTCTAATTTCCTCAAAAGATATCTAATCATAAATTAAGAAAGCCTTGTCCAAGTAGTCCCTAGGAGAAAAAAAGGGAAAAAGAAAATTATAGCTTTTCTAGACTAAAAATGAAAAAGGGATGAAAGGGAAACTAGTTCATCTAAACATTATATTTAAAATGAATGAAGAGGTACAATCATAGGAGAAAATCTATATATAAATCTAGAGAAAAAAATTTTACAATAAAACTGGCATTTCAATTTGATAAGGCAAAGAATGCTTTATTTAACAAGTGATCCCGGCATAACTGGTGACAACAATAGCAACAAAATCCAAAGTAGACTTTCTTCATATTAAAATAAATTCCATATTAAATATATAAATACTATAGAAAAAATTTTTAAAACATTTAAAATTTATTTGTGTAATCCCAAAGCAAGTGAGCAAGCCTTATGTAGGACAGGCCATCTTATATAAATGAGCTCTGAGTTAAAGAAATTCATAATCTAGTACCACAAATAACACAAATATGTTAGTTGTGAGGTATGAGTGAAAATAATGAGGCCTCAGAGGACAATGCAGTTCTTTCAATGGCAGACATTAGGGAAAGGTTCACAGAAGCACCATTATCTGAGCTGTTTTTAAATGATGAAGGGGCACCTTCTGGTCAGTATATGCGAAGGTGTAGTTAATAGAGGACCTGCTGATCCAGTACCAGTGAAAATGGCAATGTCATTGAAGCAGAGAATGAATGATTGCAGAGGCTGAAAATGGACCAAACTGTGAAAGAGTTCATCTGCCAAGCTGAGAAATGTTAATTTAACTGTGTTACTTTTCAATT
This sequence comes from Fukomys damarensis, assembly GCF_012274545.1. NCBI lineage: Eukaryota > Metazoa > Chordata > Mammalia > Rodentia > Bathyergidae > Fukomys > Fukomys damarensis. The sequence continues at coordinate 75,969,424 of NW_022900950.1, read as the reverse complement.
GCGTAGGCTATTGAAGATATGGGGATGGCCACATAAACCCAAGAGAATAGGAACTCACTGGCAGGGTGTGGAAACATGGTTCAGCCAAGAGTAGTTCAGTCTAGATCCTAATGTCTTTTCCTCCTCCTCCTCCTCCTCTTCTTCATCTTCTTTTTCTTCTTCTTCTTCCACCTCCCCTCTCTTTCCCCTTCCCCTTCTCCTTCTCCTCCTTCTCTTTCTTCTTCCTAACAGTTTTAATCATAGCCTTGCCCCCAAGCCAAAGTAGACTTATCCCAGCCTCTCTTGCAGCTATGTCTGCCCATGTGATCAAGGTGTGGCTCATAAGCCTTAGGCAGAAGTGCTGCATGAATAGCCCAGAATGTCCCATAAAAGAAAGACTCTTTTATTCTTTATCCAGGCTGTCAAAGGATGTGATGTTTGGACAATTATGGCAAGCTAGAATAGTGAAGCCATCACAAAGATGTTGGTGGCTTCTGGAAGACTGTGGAGATATATTCTGTGAGTAAGGCATCAGTCTCTGCCTTGTTGAAGCTACAAATGCCCACCCTCTATCCCAACTGCTAAAGATGAGTGCTAATGGTATTGTAATGAGAAAAGCTTGCACTTAAGGAGTTGTTTCAGGAAAAATCATGGCTGAGAAAGGTGAGGCAGGAATGTAGTCTAGCAGAAACCAAGAGAGCAAAACATATTTAGGAGGTAAAATGGAAACCAAATAGTATCACATGTTGAAAACAGCCATGTAGGAAAAGATTTGAATGCAGTTACAAAGTCATTGTTGACATAAGAAAAGCAATTTTCAAAACATGGTAAATTATGAAAGCCAAGTTATAGTGGGTTTCTCAGGGAATGAGAGGCAATGAAGCTGAATTAATGATTAATTTCAGGGAAAGGAAAATAAAACAATAGGTTAAAGACCAGGTAAGGAGGAAAAGAAATGTTTGACGCCTTTTCCCCCAGCCAAACTCTGTCTCCCACCATCATGATTCAGCTAAGATTAGCTAATGTTTATTAAAAATGAAAGTTTACTTAATCTTTTGATAATAAACTCAAAGTCTTCAAAATATTAGGAACAATCAGCCCTTCTCATTCATGACTGGGCTCTTCCCTGCCATTACATAGTATGTCATTCTCAAAAGCCAATATTTTCTGATCCCAACTCAAATTCAGTGGAGGCATATGTGTGAACATAAATGGGCAGGGACGGATGTGATACAAAACCCTGAGGTTGAAAGAAACAAGGCTTCTTTTAATTCTGTAGAGGTTCCTATCCAATTATTCAAAGATTTGGAGGTATCACTTGTTTCTATCATGGGCTTTCAAATCCACATAAGAAAATGCAAAAACACTTCGTATATGGGGCCTTACCCAACTCTTTTGCTCATACCCCCATTCCCCAGGCCCGGTCCCTAGCTCTAACCCCCTTTCCTTCCTCCACTCCTGTCTGCCTTCTTCCCTCTGCTCTTTCTATCCCTCTTTCTTCCATCCTATCTCTCTTTCCTCTTTTCCTTCCGGGGAGAAAATATAATTACCTTGAGATAGAAGCTACATGAGAAAGGGTGATATGCTAGATTGTGTGAGATATTTTCATACCTATAGAGTGCCAATGACAGATAACTCTTACTAAAAAAGAATACGAATTAAATATTAGGGGTAGGAGCAGAGGCCACCAAGATTAAAGATGTAACTTGATCAAATGAAATATGACCACTGTAAATGTGTTGAATTTATGAATATGGTCTAGATCACATTTAGTGAGATGCTTTCAAGCTATTATATATTTTTAATAATGATAAATGTGTCATAGAATATAGTTTATGGTTGTATGAAAGTGAGGTCAAATCAATACTGGGAGAATTTTCTAATCATGTGTAGACTCAATCTGTTTTGGAAACACTTGCAAGTCTTCTGAATATTTTAAATGCATTTTTCTATGTGCTAAAAAAAGAACAAGTTTGCATTATGTTCTCTAATAGAAAATATAAAAAATAGATCTCCATTCCTCTCAATCAGAATGTTTTTCCTGCCTTCCTGAACTTGCTTGCTAACAGAAGAGATGAAAATAATTTGAAAAATGTGAATTTCCTCTACCATAGGCCATTGTTCAACTCAGCAAGTTTCAACTTCAAATATCAGTTTAAGAATATTTAAAACAAACTTCTTTACTTTGCAATGGGCCTATGACTTTGGGTGCTGTGGGAAGAGAAGTTTAACACTGAGCCCCCACAGGGCCGCAGAGAGGGGCTCCTCTAATCTGACTCCCTCTCCGTGATGCAATGCATGTCTTTTGCCACATCTTTATAAAATGAAAACCCCACAGAGCTATTTGAAGATAAAAAAAATTTTTGTATACTTTATTTTTCAAAGCACTGATATGTCTCAGTTCCAGTTAGCTACAGTACAAAGGATAATAAAACAGCACCTGGAAATATTTTTAATGGGTTGTAAAGAATCTTGACTCTTGTATAGTCATTTTATTCTTATTTTGCTAAAGGATGGAAGCAGCTCCCCCTCCCCCATGCCTCAGCTGCTCAGGTTGTCATTGGCCTTATTTTCATTCTCACAACCCTAAGGGAGTAGTCTGCTCCTTTAAAGGGGACCCAGACCACTCCATTCTCTATCTCATAGGGGCTGTTATTCCTGGGGTCATAGGTGCCCCCGGGGTAGTAGATGCCATTGAGGTTGGCTGCCTGGCAGTTATTGTACCACCAGCCTCCTCCGTAGACCTCCGCACAGTTTTCTTCCCACCGGTCTGCGTCCCTGTCAAAGGTGCTGAACTGCATGCCGTCGTGAGAGGTGTACTCTGCCCCTTCCTCCACAGAACCTTCCATCAGGGCGTCGCCAGCGCTGCCCCGGTAGGAGGAGACCTGCAGGGCGTAGCCTTCGGCCTCGGAGCCCACCCGCACATGGTATTCTGCGAATGCCCCCTTCCCGGCCCAGTCCTCCAACTCAACTCTGAGGACCGCTCCCCTCTGCGTGAGCGAGTGGAGGTGCTCATTGCCTAGCCAGAATTCTCCTTCTCCCTTGTCATTCAGGCTGCCGAAACCTCTCTTGTAGTCTTGCCAGGTGCGGTTAAAATTCACTGAGCCATCCATTCTTTGCTGGATCAAAAGCCATCCTCCCAAACTGGTCTCTTGATTGCAATAAACAGAAAAAATCTTACTGGATCCTGGTGGCTTGATATTGAAAATGCCACTCTGGGCACCTGAAGGGTGTGTTTGGAGGACATCGCCACAGTCTAAAAAAAAAATTGAGCTGGTTGGAGGAGGTTACTCTCATTTAGCTTTACAAAGATAGGCACTGCCCAGATTAAACAGGGCAGATACTGCTTTTTTCCCTCCCTTCTTTCCTTCCTTCCTTCTTCCCATGAGAAGAGGAGGCACCCTCACTGGGATATGATTTTATGCAAATGAGGGAAAGTGAGATCTACAAAATGCAAATTTCCTCAAATGGATTTGGAATTTTGCTTGCACATACTAATAGCCAGTAACCATCAAGACTAGTTAAGCATCAATTAACATTAATACACCTTGGTTTCTAACCCGCTGTAAGTGTCAACTGAGACCCATACTAAACCGTGATTAGTTAATTGTGTGACAATCCCAATAGCACTCATTTCAAATGGTGGAAGAATTTGATCAAGCAAACTAAAGACCGGGTTCCAGAAGGATTCATTCATTCATTGAACATGTGTTTATTGACTGAGGACACTGCCCTGTTGGGGATACAGAGATGTCCAACAAAGTCCCTGCCCCAGTGGAACTTACAGTCTAGCGTGAAACACAGATCGAAAAAGTGTACTTTCAATGAAGTGTAATAGAGGGTTAGGAAAGAAGAGCAAGGTGCTTTGGAGGCACTTTTCAGAAGTAATTGGCTTAGTTTAGAGGGTGAGGGAAGGCTTCCCCAAAGGAGAAGTGTGGATACCTCTAGAAGGGCGGGCTTTAGCATAGCCTCTCTTGATGCTGTGTGCGTCTCTCAGGTCCTCTTGACCGGCTTCACTTCCAGCTTCGTCTGCCATTTTCATGTTCTTGGTTTCAAACGTGGAGCCTCCTTTATTGTAAGTTGTGATGCCACTTACTTGCTTTCTGTAACTTGTAGTACCACTGCTGGAATACTCAGGGGTTTCAAAGGTATGAGAGCCAGCGTCCTCCATACCTGTGAAGAAGGATGATTCTGTGCCTCTAGACTGGGTCTTACTGCCAAACTCTTTGAAGGTAGATGGGGGAAACAACGATGTTAATTTTCCAGTTGAAGATGTATCAAAGAAAGAAGCTTCATCAGGGTGCCTCTCGGCAAATTCATCCAGTCTGCCTTGGGTACTGAAACCACGCAGCACATCTAAGTCTGGGCCACCCCCACAGTCAGCAGGGTCTTCAGAGTTCACCACTTCTTTGGTCACCTTCTTGCTACCGTCAGAAGCAATAACAGTCTTGGTGACTGTTTTAGAGCATGAGTGGCGTGAAGTGGTTGTGCCAGTAGAGGTGACCTTCTCGTCCCCGATCACAAGCTCCTTTTCTCCTTTAGAAGTGACCAGTTTACCCGTGTAGTGTTCCTTCCTTGTTCCTGGACTTACACTTCCTGACACTTCTTCAAATCTACCCCAGTCTGGGTTTGCAGGCCTGTTGCTACCGTAGCCTGAGCTATCTGGTCTAAAACTTCCAGATGCAGGGTTTCCTGGGTTCCTAGTTCCACCGTAAGCAGGCCCGGAGATGCCCGGATTCCAGTCCGCAGTGCCACTAGAAGCAGCACCTCCTGGGTTCCGATTTCCATCACCTCCAGGTCCAGAGCTCTCAGGGTTCCAATGTCCGACACCACCGGTCCCAGGCTTCCTGGGACTTTCACTCTCTGATCCTGTGCCATGAGGTGCAGAGTCTCCTCGAGAACTGCCCTCTGACCCAGGCCTCACCAGCTCCATTCGCATCTGCTGCATCTCTGTCAATGCCCTCCACTCTGGAAGGGCCGTCTGCAGCTGGCTCTTGAACTGTGCAGGAACCAGATCTGGGACCGGTTTCATTTTTATCAGGGGTAAGAACTGCCTGTCTCTAGAGGGAAGCAAGTCCTTGGCAATGACCTGATCGAATTGCTTCTGCTGCTCTTCGTAGTCCCGCAGATTCACCTCACGGACCAAAGCCCTGCTGCAGGACCCCTTGCAAGACCGGATCTTAATATCAATGTCCACCTAAAGAGAGAAAAACAAAGGGGAGAAAGAAAGGAGCTGTGTGTTCTGAGTTCCTGGCCGTTAATTTATCTTTTGGAACTGATTTTATTTCTTTGGCTTCCAGCCCTACCAATTGATGCTCTGTTCTCCACTCAGGAATATCCTCAATGTGTTAAGGCCAGGATATGCACCAATTCCTCCTAGACTTAGAATGGGTCAAGAATAAGCTGCTATTTCTTCCAAAAGGAAGCACTAATTAAGGGATCTTTGATGAGACTGAGGCTGAGACCTCAGGCCTGTGATGTTGTAGGCTTTGGAATCCAGATAAGATCGAACTGTTGCTTTCCAAATTTACTATTTATGTGCCCTTGAAAATTTTTGTAATATCGCCCAAATTTTTTCTTCATTTGTAGAGTTCAGAAAGGCATATCCACTTTTCCATAGATAATGTATGTAGCAGTTTTCTCTGCTGAGACTTGATACATGATACTGCTGTCCTTTTCCCTACCATTTAAAAGCAAAGAAACTGGGGGGGGGTGAAGGGAGGGCAGGGACAAGGGGAAAAAACGAGAACCAAGACCTGTCATGTAAAGGCACAAGATCCCAGTAATGAATGTAACTATACTGTATACCTAAAATGTACCAATAAGCTCAATTAAAAAAATAAAAAGAAATGGGGTGTCCGAGCCTGTGCTTCCTTACCTCCAAGCGTTTCATGTCTATCAGCTGAGCCTTGACGTTGTTCTGCAGAAGCTGGATTTGCTGTGCTTTCTCAATGACTTTGCGCCTCAGAATCTCTATTCTGCTTCTCAGGTCTTCTGACACCTGGTTGTAAGTATTGTCATTGTCTGCAGGAGATGATACAGACAGTGAAGCAGGTGCTGCGTGCTTTGTAATATACAACCTCCCCACACACAAAGAAATGTCCTTCGAAATATCCCTCATTTTATTTGGGTTACAGTGCGTTCCCAGACATTTAATCTGTGAGTTTCAAGCGTATTAAGCATTTTGCATTTGGATGACGTTATGTCCTCTAATCCTTAGGTTCTCAGTTATGATCTCCTAATAGTGATTAATAATGCACATGAATATAAAGAAAATTTCCTCAGCAATTTAAAAGTATGGTAAGGAGATAAAATGAGCAGTTTGAGCACATTCTAATTATTTCATCCTATCTCAAGGGATTTGAATGTACTGTTGCATTTTCTGATTGAAGAGTTTCTCTTTCCACCAACAGATCTGAAGTTGTTCCCAGACTTTTGTGGGGTCACCAGAACTATTCATTGACCAGCTGATATTGTACCATTGGAATTATATTAATTGGGTAGATCCTTAAAATAGGATGAAGCAAAGCAAGGCTTCGGGACCAGGGACTTCCCTGGACTGGCTGTGTGAGTCCGGCATAAATGCAGCTTCCTGGCCCCAATAAGTGTCCTCTGAGAAAAATAGAGTATAGCTTTGCATTTAACACACACACACACACAGACACAAACTTCAAATCTACATATCAGCTCTGTGAAGTCATGGGTTGGGCTCCCGGATTTGTGGCCATTGAATAAATCACTTGACTGCTAAGTTACCTCGACAAAAACATCTACTCAAATGTCTGGACTCAAAACCTCATTTTCAATATTGATTTTGAGGGGAACATGCTTGAATTCTTGTCTTCAATCCAAAAATCTGAGTTATTTTGTAATCTTAAATAATCTAGGCTAACCTCTTCTGCTTTATAAAGATGATGACAAACCTTTTCCTAAAATTCAAGACTATCATGGAAATGTGTGTTTCTACACTAAGTATTTTTGAAATAAATTACAATAGCTATAAGTAGACATTATTATTCAGGATTTGTGCTGTTGTTTTTGCTATAAATCAAAACACCAATATTTAATGCTTACTATTGGCTTTGGCAAAGTCCCCTCTCAAAATCTCCATTATGTTCCTGTATGTACTGGAATCTTTATTGTTCTTTTGATAATCAAACAGTGCATTCTTCAGCTTATTTATTCTGTTTGTAAAATCTTGGTTGACTTCATCAATCAGCCCTTTCATCCTGCAGCCAGAAGGGCATTTGTATCCCTGAAAATAAAGAGGAAAAACCACTCTGAGAGTCTGTGTCTTAGATCCAAACCAATATTCCAGATTTCCAGGAAGCTCTCATTGCTTCTGATCATCTGCTGGCTTAAAAGTAGCTAAGAGGTCTACTTACAGGTCATAGAGAAATTTTGGAACTGTGATCCATCTAACCACAAGTTAGACCCCATGAAACCTGAGGTCCTAGTACTCAGGTCCTACCACTTGCATGCAGCTAAAACCCAATCTGTTGTTCATCCCATTAAATGGTGCAGAGGCAGGGAGTTACTTAGACTGTGCTCTGAGGTCTATGTTCCTGTTTACTTGCTGTCTTTATTTCAGAAAGCAAGGAGCTAGATCACTATGAGCTTTCTTCTCACTGGGAAAGCTTTCTGGAGTCACCCTGTGCACCTGCCCGAAGTCCTTAGGGAGGACTCCTGCACCCACATCCTCCACTTACCCAGTCCTCATCAGAACAGAACGGCCAGTCAGTTTCTTTGCAGGCAGACTGCTGTCTCTCCATGAGTCTTGGGCCACGCACAGCTGCTCCTTCTTCTATAAACTCTCCATGAGTGTCTGCGGTCTTTAAACACACACACACACACACACACACACACACACACACACACGCACACACACATGAGCAAAGTCAACAAGTTAGCCAAGAGGGGAGACACTGCCCTGCCTACAGGTCCCAAGAAAGAAATGGCTGTGCTGTGGAGATTACAAGGGACAGTGTCCCCCAGAAGCTTAGGTTTCCTACCTTCAGTGGAAACCCTAATACCATTGTATGAACTTCTGAGGACTAAAGGAGATGAACTGTATACATTTTTAAGTGTGCCTGATACTACTAAGCAACCAATCAATGTCAGTAGTTTCATAGGTTCATGATAAAAGGAATATTTGCCCATCAACTGGAGACTGGATAAAGAAGATGTGGTAGTACTCCAGCCATAAAGAACAAGAAACTAGAGACATTTATAGCTAAGTGGATGAACATTGAGGACATATGCTTAAATTCAATTAATAGGACACATGTGTGAATACCGTATAGTGATAAACTAAAAGTATAAATAAGGGGCAAAATGTATAATTGATATTTTGTAATAGGGAGAAAAGGTCTAAAGGTATTGGGCAAATGGGAGGGGTAGGAGAAAGGTAAAAAGGGAAAAGAAAAAAATGAAACAAAGTCTTTGTAAAAAGGTAAGGGTGGAGAGGGGAAGAGAGGCTAGGGGAATGGGGAAAAGAAAACACAGGTCTGTCCTGTAAAGGTACAAGATCCCAATGATGAATGGAACTGCATTGTATAGCTAAGCTGTACCAATAAAAATAGTTTTAACAAAAGGAATGATCACCCAAAAAAGGAGTATTATTTGAATCAACAAAAGTACTTAAATTTCACCTTTTCATTTTCACTAATGGCTGCAGACAGAAAGATAATTGAAAATTTGGAGGGGTTCTTTCTCCCCTAACTCCTGATTCATATGCAGAAGCCTATACTGTTTTAATTTGCTGTCCCTTTCTCCAGAAAACTTCTACTCTCCCCTCAGGATGGGTCCAAAGTTCAGGCAAGCATTTGTCAAAGACACAAAATACAGCCAATTAAGATTTTGAAATATTCTTTTAAGTTACTCATTGATGCAATAACTTCTTTTTATTTGAAATGCAAAATAATCAACTGAAATTAAAAATAATAGTGATTGGCAGTTCTTTTGAGCAACTTATCAGTAGAAATGTACAGAGTTAAAATGTTTTCTATTGTGAACCAGATGTAATAGCGTACAAAAAAAACTTCCAACAAGACCTTATATCCTAGGAAAGGAAGACAGCTTTTAAATTTTCACTACTTTTATTCTCTATCACCAACTTACAAGAATTTTGCTGTGACTACTTTTGTCTGAGATAGTTTATTCTTCAATTTAATCAACATTTGCAGTCTCACTAAAAAAAATTCAGACAATAATAAAGCTAATTCGAAGAACTAGCAACAGTTTATGTAAAGGAACAAATGCAATCATTCTGTCTAGGCAGTAAATAATAAACATTTCACAATAAAATGCTACAATGAAAAGAAGCAAAAATGAATATTTATACAGTAGGGGAGGTGGATAAATAATTGAAACACATGTGTTATCCAAAATACCCCTTTAACAAATGATTTTAGTTTCTCCTCACCAAAAAACATTACCTAGTATTCTACTACAGTGAGAGAATTCTTTACCACTTTGGTATTGGGATTTATTAGTGCTGACACAAGAAATAAACCGAAAGACTGTATATACATCTTGGAAAAGGACCTAGAGGGCAACTGAGTTTTGTGGACATATGTCTGATTTGTATAAGATTAGATTATTTCAGAAACCTTATTGAACCAAATTTCATTTTTATGTAAGTTTCTGGAGCTAAATTTTAGATACTGTTGCAATATTTAGAAGATAACTTAAAAGAACACACATTCTTCCAAAAAGTGTACTGCCCTATGAACTGATCTCTTCTGGATTTGCCGTATGTTTCCAAAAATGACTCATTTGTGTTTTTGGTTTTTGTTTACTTTTTTGTCTTGAAACAGACACCAAAACAACCTCTTAGAAAAGTTATACTAAAACTAAACATTTTGAACAAAGAGCAAGAAATTAAAAATCATGGTATCAAATGTTTTCCTCTGTTAACTAGCAGAATGCCTCAAAATTTAAGGGGGCAAAGATAGCAAAGTATGTTTTCCCTTTAAAAAAGTTAATAACAGGGTGGGGGTGTCACTCTGGTGAGTTTCATTCCCAGCACCACAAAAACAAACAAACAGACAAACAAATTCCATCGCTGTTGTAATAACAGAAGGCAGATGGTTCACGTTTCCCTCTAGAATTTGCCATCTTTGGTGCCTCACAGTTCTCCCGTGGGCTCATACTACCCTGTGCTCCTGCTTGGCCCCTCTGGGATGTTGCCTCCATGACTAGAGCCCCCAAAGCTGAGTGTCTCAAAGTGTAGAATTGGTGGATTCAGACCTGTAAGCTGTCATGGAGGAATTGCCCGAGAGAAAGTGAGAAGAGAGAACCAAAGGTACCATACCCATACTGTGCCGACCACACTCAGGACCAGGCAGAGGCTCCTCACAGAAAGCATCTTTTTTGAGATTGGGGCTGGCTCTTGAGCTCTCCAGCCGAAAGAAAAGTCCGCACCTACCCAGAGCTTCCACCCCATTTAAATATGTGGAAGACTGATTGTTAATCATTACTCTTGTCCTGTTTGCACACTCAAAGCTCACTGCAGTCCTTTGCTCCTGCCATCATGTTGGCATCCCAGAAATCCTTGCTCAATTCTCCTCAGCTTATTTACTTCCGAGAAACTGCCACAAGTGGTAGCATTGGCTTCTCCAGCCAGCAGTTAGAGGAAGGAGCCATGTCCTTCATAACACGATGACTGGAAATGTAAAGGGAAACGAGAACACATCGGTACTTCTGTACTCAAAGTACTGAGGGTGGCTGAAGCAGACCACCTGTAGCGCAGCGAAGTAGAGATTTTAGCAAGTGACATTTCATTTTAGGTAGGAAGCAAAATTGGGCAATCTGACTTGCAAAAGCAGTTTTGTTAACAAGCTGGTCCTGAAGGCCTGCTAGAAGCTTATGTTAAAAATCTTTTTCTACCACAAATGCTTAAGATGTTTGGTTCCTGGAACCCACTCCATTTTGAGCTTCCCAACTCCACTGTGAGGCCACTGTCTGTACTGCCTAACAGAATCCTAACTCCTGTCTCGCCAATTCCTGTCACAATTTCTCAAAGTATATTCATTTCAAAGCATAAGTTATACACCTTAAATATATACAGTTTTTGTGGTACTGAAGATTGAACACAGCAACTTCACAATAAGCTACATCTTTAGCCTTGAAAAAAATCTTTTGTTAAAAAAAGAATCTTTTCTTTTTGAGACAGGTCTCACTGTTGCCCAAGATGGGTTCACACTTGTAATCTTCCTGCCTCATCCTCCCAGAGTGCTAGGATAATAGATGTGCACCACCACACTCGGCAAATTTTTATTGTTGTTGCTTATTATACTTAAATGAACCCCCCCAAAAAAAAAACTAGCTTACATTTATCACCTTTACCAAATTAAAATACCAGATGCCCAGTTAAATTTGAATTTTGGATAAGCAGTGACTATGTTTTAATCTAAGTATATCTTATACAATATTTGAGATGTACTTACATAAAATTATATTTGTTGTATATCTGAAATTCAAACTTAATAGGGTTTCCTGTAATTTATCTGGCCTGTAGCTGTAATTTATCAATCCTAGCTTGGCTCCGATTTTACTTCCTACATTAAGCCAATCCTGATAGTTATAATAGCTACTATTTATAGGGTATTTAGGTGCTGAACACTTTGCCAGCCCTTTCTCTGGGTACCTGATTCAATCTCTCCAAGTACAAGCAATCTCTTATGCCTCGGGTACTTCCATGGACTATCTCCTAGATTCTGTCAGCGTGGGAATATTGTTCATTTCCTGTACTAGCTCATACTCTTGAAAATGGGACTATTTCATTCATGTTTATAGTCTCTCCAAAAGGATCCACAGTGATCATAAAAGCATTCCTTCGGGTGTTCCACTGTTGCAAAGCTGACCTGCTACGGGCACATGAAGCCTTATAAATGGATCCAGGAAGAGGGCAGGGCAGCGCCCTCCTAAACTAGGGGAGGTTCCTTGTCAGCCCTCTAGAATTTAGGAGGCAATTGCAGCTGATCTTTCTAGAGACAGCTATAGAGTTCAGAGGGGCCCTGGGGCCGTGTCCTGGTTCCATGGAAACCTAGATTATAGTCACACATGATTACTCCTCCAAAAAAACATAATGCAAAGACAGAACGGCCAGGCTGGACCTCTGGTGTTTTCCTGTATTCACAGGAAATGCCCCTTATGGGAAATGAACAGGATGTAGCAAAGAACTCAAGGATCTGAACTCTTTAATTCACCCAAGCCTCTGCTCAAGTGGCACCTCCTCAGAGGAACCGCCTCTCGCCTTGGGACAGCCACTCCCACTGATCCCAGCCCTGCTTTATTTTTCCCCCATGTCCTTTATCACTCCTAGACAACACAACAGTGCAGGGTGGTGTATGGACAGCTGGTTTCATGGGAATGAATGAGATTCCAGCTAAGTAATATGGGCAAGCTATTTAAATTCTCTGACATGGTTTACTTACCTGCAAAACAGAATGCCAATATTTATTTTGGAGGATAATTGGACTGTATAAAATAATGAGGATTATATAAATGATTTCTATCAAATGTTGGACATGCACAGTATAATAGAAATAAAAGCTTTTAGGGTTCTAAATGTCCCATGATACAAAGATGATTTGTCTTCTCTCATGCTCTGATTCCCTCACATAGCACTTTTGTGGATGCTTGATCTGGCTCCACTCAATGAGCACACTGTGTTGTAAGTTTTGGGGAGCAGGTTTTGTTTGTGAATGAATCCATGCAGGTTAATAGGCAGCAAATCATATAAGAGGTGTCATTTTAAAAACCATGGGACAATACAGATATCTTTTCAAGGGCAAAAAAAAAAAAGGAAAAAATTTAAGAAATTTTTAGTGACTTAAATTACAACTTGCTGTTGCCCTTTGTCTAGAAGTGATTGTGCTATTTTCCTGAGCTCTACTGAGGGAAATTTATTTATTTATCCTTTTGAAATTGATAAAATATTTCATCCATTGAAAATATATGAATACAGGAATTTGCCCATTTGTTATTTCATGGCACCTAGAAGAACTATAACAGTTTTTATTTGTATGATATAGAAAATATACAGAAATAATAAAAATTACATAGCTATAGTTATGCTTCAGTCTTAAATTATATCTATTCCTCACAGAAAATATATAACCAATCATTTAGATGTTTGTTGTTGTGTGCATACAACTTAAAAATACAAAGTGAAACAAAAAAACAGAACAATAGCTTTCTCTCAAATAAAATGTTTTTTCCCATGGTCTATTGCCTATGAAAGTAAGAAACATTCCATTTTTTACCAATTTATGTTAAGTGTAGCAAGTTCTGAGAGGAGGTCATTCATGTGTTGATTGGTTTAAATATAAGAAGCACCTATTATGAATATATTGTTTGTTCAGACTTCAGATAGACAAAAAATACAATCTTTTACGTTAAGTGGCTTCCAATTGGCGAACGAGTCAAATAGATACACACCTAGGAATTTGGTTAAAACAATATAAAATAGTCTTTTATTGGAATTCCAAACAATGAGTAGCTGCAATGCTATGTCATTTAACATAAAACATAGAAAAAGTTATGTTAGACACATTCTGAGTGCTGTCAGAGTGCAGAGCAGAGAGTGATGCATTATTTTTGCCTGCTTTGGGTTACATTTTGTATAAAACATCCCTGTAAATGTCAGATTTAATTCAGGTCTCAAAAATGTAAGATGCATCTAAAACATTACTCTTTGGGTTTTCTATCATAAAAATCTACATGAATCTTCACATTTACTGTTATCCTAATGATGAGAAGATAGTGCTACTTCAAGAGGAAACACTTATTTTAAAGGATCATCAAATCCATGTTTGGAAAGTCCAAAAAATATTTTCTAAATTTCAAAATGCCAAAATCTTAAAAACTATGGCGATTTTTTTCATTTGTAAATACCTTGCAGGCTTCTGCTGGTTGACAAGTGAGCGGTCTATATAAGGCCTCACAGGAAAACATCGACAAGGCCACTTAACTTTGTGCATGGTGTTTGCTCTGCCTGTCTCATGCGTTCCAAGGGTCTTGCAAAAGTGTATTATTGCCTAGCTACTTCCCATGAAAGGTCATCGAGGTGGCACAGTAATCTACGGAAGAGTGACTAAAGGGACGTTTCTACCCTAGCTCTCAGATAGTTTCCTTGGAAGGTATAGCTGAAGAAAGAACATGAGAACGTCCTTGAATACACATATGTGATTCTGAACTACACTTAAGTGGAAAAGAGATACTAAAGTGTTTTTATTTTAGTTTGGGGGGGCTCTTGCTAGATTCTTTTATACAGTATTTCCCTGTAATCTTGTTCAGGAAAGAAATCTACCAATTTCTTACTATAGAAACTGTCTTCAGATTACTAGCCATTAAAATGAATAATTTTCAAAACATTTTCAGAATTAAAATCTACCGTATTCCAAAAATATAATAATTCTTTTTTATAATTAGGTTAAATTTCATGGCCTTTTACTTGAGCACACACAGTCAAGCTCCCACTAAGCAGTTAGCAAGGGCAATTCAGCCATTTTTCAGACTTACATGTAATGTGCTTTCTCTAGATTTACTGATCCAGTAGGGAATTTATTGACCCAATAGCAAAACGAGTCATGTCGCAAGGGTACATGGAAAGAGCAGATATTTAGGAAACAGAGAGGGGGACAGGTCCAGTGTTCTGTCACCTACCTTTGTGTCTCACACTTTTCTGGGCCCACTGGATTGGGTGGGACTAATTGCAGCACAATCTTAAGGTGCTGTTCATCCCCAGGGAGACACACAGGTCGCGTTACTGCTTCCCCATTCTGAGGCCTAGCTTTCTTCAGATTGGCCTCCAGCCACAACTCTGATGTCTCTACTTATTGTGCTGAATTCCTTGAGGGCCCAGTCCCTCTCTGACCAATTCAGTTACCTATAATAATATTTTACAAAGTTCCCGACAAGCATGCCGGAATAGACTCCTCTACCTTGTTGTGGGCATAAAATACGAAGGACTAAAAACTACAGACCAAACATGGCTGAAGACGTGTGATGATGAGTGTAACATGGTATCCTGGATGGAATTCTGAACAAGAAAAGGACAGTAGTGTGAAAATGAGTGAAGTGGGAATAAAGAGAGCAGTTAGGCCAGGGTCATGCACCAGAATTTGTCCTTAGTGATGAAAGCTGCTCACACTAAAGGAAACTGGGTGCTCGTATAGGGAACACATATGTAGTATACTTTTCTCTAAATATAAAATTTAAATTTTATTAAAAATAAAAGCAAAACACATTAAGTTATAAACTGATATTAAAAAGTCTAACCAATATTTCAACTCAAAATGCCACACAGAAGTACAAATCCTAAGGACAAAAAATAACTATATTTTCTTTTTATTCTCTTGTATCTGGAGCATTTCATATCTTATCTCACTGAAGTCCTACCATAGCTTTGTGGTGTAAGGAAAGCAAATTATAAAAGAAAACATTTCCAGTCCAAGGTCCCTTCAATGTTAGCTCTTTATATTTTATTTTTTAGTCACATTTTAACTATTTGTCCCTGAGGATTTGTAAGAAGCCACTTTCAACAGAGTGGAATCTGCCCTGTTCTGTTTATTTAGGGAGAACCAACAGAAATTTTGGGCAAGTTCTCTCCAGCTCCCTGGGGTCACTGCCTGCTTCTCAAGTTGCTCGTGAAAGAAAATGTGGGTGAGGAACTGGGAAATGACAGCAAGGACTGAGAGGTCCAGAGTCTGGACTTGGGAAACACATTTTTGACCCAGTTGTAGAGCTGATAAAGTTTCACGGTCCTGAGTTTACCTCAGTTTTCTGCCTTCAGTTATTTCCCAATGACCCGGAAGTGAGCAACAGCTTGAACAAAGCTTTGCCAGCCCTCCTTACCAGAAACCTTCTGAACCGCTACCAAGCAGAGTTCTCCTGATTCTGACAGTCGGACCCAGGATCAGTGACGAGGACTGGCCAACAGCACCATCTGGGCCAAAGCTTAGGCTCAAAGGCCAATGACTATTTTTAATCCTTATCATCAGAGCTATGTGTTCTAACAGTAATGTCATAATTTAGATACTAACGTAAAACATTTTTAAAAATCACAAACTTTGAAAACAAGTAACATTCACTTTATAAACCTTAGCCTCAAAACAGAATGAGGGATGGGCCAAGGATTTAGCTCAGAGCTTCCACTGCCTGCCTTGTAAGTGCAAGGTCCTGAGTTAAATCCCTGGTCCAAAAAAAAAAAAAAGAGGGAACGTATAAAACACTCAAGTTGTACACAGACCTTAAAAATACAGCACTATTTCCTTCCCGTCTCCACAAAACCTCCCTATATATGATCATTTTTCTTTTACTTTTCTCTTTAAATTATTTATACTTTAGGTTTCTCATGTAAGAGAAACCAGGAGGGGTATCTGAGGATGGAAGAAAAGGCAGGGAGGGAGGGGAGGGGAAGTAAAAAGGCTCCTGATGTGATATGTAAATGTACCAACCCCCCATCATATATTACAAAAATATACTAATAAAAATTTTAGATAACGAGTGAAAATGTTAGGATCACTACTTTTCAGGTTCCAGAACCACTGGCTCACTGAGCAGCCTTTTGATTATTACACAAGTTAATTTTTGCTGGCAGAGAGATCAGCACCAGGAGCTTGGCTCCTGCCACCAAGAGAGGCTCTGTGAAGGACCAAACAGAAGGACAACCTCTGAAGAGTAACTGCTTCAGAAAACAGGAAACTACAAAGCCTAAGGTTTGAAGCCTAAATACATTGTATGGGTATAATAAATGTAAATAATAAATTGCCATTAAACCAAAAAATAAGTAACTGTGTTGCATAAGAAAAAAAAAGTGGGACTGGAGGGTGGCTCAGTTGTAGACAGAGAAGTTACCTAGTGTGCAGGAGAGCTGGGTTTCATCCCCAGCACCACACACACACACACACACACACACACAAGTAATAAGGACAAAGAAGACCTTGCCTGTTATCCTCAAAGTATTTATGGCAAAGGACAAGTTTTATTAAAAATTTGATTCACTCACAAATCTATCATTTTATAAAATACAGTAATTACTTGAGAAACGACAAAAATGAGAATATGCAAAATTTAGGCTCAATTTTTGTTACTACATTCAAAAGGCAAAAATTTTAATACATATATTCAGAAAAAGGGCAAAGCAAACAAAGTTTCTGCATGCTGATTCTTCCTTTTGTGCTGAATTCAGACCAATAACAATGAACTTCGGGTCTAATACTGACACAGTTCAATGCTACTTCTGCAATCTAAAAATGCACACACCAATGCATGATTAACAAAAATGCAAACAAATAAAGAAATACATCTTAAACTTATTAGAAAGGTTGTTTGCTAAAGAGGATAGGAAAGAAAGGAAATGTGAATAAATGAGAATCAGTCAATCAAGAGGCTAATCCAGGCTGGACACAATGGGGCATGCTTGTAATCTCAGTGCTCTGGAAAGCTGAGGCAGGAGGATCAAGAGGATCAAAAGTTCAAATATAGTCAGAGTAATTTATTGACTCAGCAAGAGTTGGTCTAAAAGTAAAAAATAAAAAAGGCTGATGATGTAGTCAGTGTGAAGGCCCTGGGTTTCACCCCTTGAGAGAGAGAGGAGAGAGAGAGAGCCCATCAAGCATAGAGCCATGAGAATGGTGTTTGAGGATGATTAGCTCAACTTTTGCGCATACACACACACACACACATGCACACACAAAGAGGCAAATGAAATTTAACAGTCTTTTCTCCACTCTGTGTCTCTTTCTCCCCCCCCTCCGCCTTTGGTATCAGGAATTGAACTCGGAACCTTGTGCTTGCAAGGCAGGTGGTGGCATCACTGAGCTAAATCCCCAGCCCTCTGCGTCACTTTCACCAATTTATTTTTCATGTACTTTGATTCCTGTTACTATTTTAAACAATTTTCCTCTCACTTTCTTTCTCAGCTTTATTAAACTGATAAGAAATCATCAGTAGATGTGTTTTCCCCAGGGTTAAGTGAGTGCTTTGGTTTTCACCTCTATTATACTAGGTGTCTAGTATAAAGCCCTTGGCTAGTTTATATCTGGTTAGAGTCAGAGTGAAAGAGCTCAAGATCCTGGAAAGATGTCAAACATGCAGTCTACACTTACATTTCTTCCTTTCCACTCACTTTCAACCTGACCACACACCTGAAACATAACCTTTAACCATAACTATTAAACTTAAGAAGAATTGAAAAAAGCTACATTTCAGAAGTCAATTTGTAAACATTTCACAAGTTGATATTTGGACATTGTTCCTGTCTACTGACTTAAGAGTGCTGCCCTGTAGCAATATGACTTGAAATCCTGGTACCAGAACTTTTTTGTGTGTGTGTGCTGGGGATTGGGCCTAGGGCCTTCACACTGAACTATACCCTATCCCCTTTTCTTTCTTTTGTGATTTATTTTGAGATAGATTCTTGCTAAGTCTCAACATCATCCAGGCTGGGCTTCAGTTTTGATCCTTCTGCTTCAGCTTCCAGAATGCTGGGATTACAGGTCTGCTTTTCTTGTTGTACTAGGGGTGGAACCCAGGGTCTTTGCAAGTGCAAGCGCTCTACCACTTAGCTACAACCCTAGTCCCGTTCTTCTTGCCAGTTTCTCTCTGCAGGTTTTTCAAAATGTGAGACCCTCCAAGTCAGCTTTTGTTCCGTCTGCCTAATTTGCAGTAAGTTGAGATTTTATACACTTGGAAAAGCAAAAGGAAGAGATGAGCAAGACTTAACTCCAATTGGAGTGCTGAAGAAAAATGGTCTGTCTCTCCGAGGACTCTTCATTTTAAAGTAGATATTTGATTGATTTTCAAGATAATCTTTTCAATTTCTACCTTGTGAAGACAAGATCCACTTCTGCCTGGAAGTATTTTTCATGCTTTATTTCTTAAACAGTAGCCCCCTGATGCTCACCTCTAGATATTTATTCCTAAGCAAGTGGGAATTTGAAGTTAGTCTCTTTCTGGTTTTTATAATGAACTACAGAATTAAAATGTGCTCATTGTAACAAGTCAAATTATACAAAGGTATTTAAAGAAAAAGTTAGGAGTCCTTTCCTTCCCATAGATGTTGGCTTGTACAACAGAGCAGTTATGTACACAGGACCCCCACACAGAGGTCTGGAATGCTCTGTGAAAAATGTTACTTCTGATATTTCACATAGAACACTGGATAAGTGCTCATGAGAAAGAAGCGAAATGTTTGGACTTGTTTACATTTATTTTGTTTTAGTATTTTTATTACATGTCATACTAGAGAACAAATACATATGCATATATGCTTCTTACATAATTATCACTCAACAATTACTTTTTCATGTTAAAGTTTATGTATTATCTTTAAATATTTCCTTGTTTATGAAGAAATATTATACAATCATTGTACTCTAACCGCCATGGTTATCCATTTTTCTACTGTTAAGTGTTTCACTATCATTAAATTTATAGCTGCACTTTTATATATATATATATTTATATATATACAATTGTTATTTTCATTTAAATTTAACTAGGTGATTTTTTTTGTGCTAGGATTGAACCTACAGCCTTATGCATGCTTAGCACATGCTCTGCTGAGCTACACCCTTGGCCCTTGTTTTGTAAGACATCGTGCTGTGATAGTACTACATCCAGGCACAAATATTTAGAATTCTTCCTATTTATCACCAGATTGCTCCCTCAACGGATGTTATGGATCCACAAAGGGTGCCCTGTTTAACTCTGATTTTAGAAGCACTATAGTTTTGAACCTGACAAGGTGGAAGCAGGCAAGGCTGGATCCAAGCAAAGGAAGGGAAGGAGGCTGTTGCCACTGACCTACCCGAGAGTGGTGGCAGTTGACTCGATGAAGGAAATGGCAGAACAAGTACATAAGAGGTAGACTTGACGGGCTTGGTCAATAACTCCATATGGGGAGGAAAGAACGGAGGAGACTGGAGGAGGAGTCACTCGGGAGCGTCAGAACTAAGGGGGAAAGCAGAGCTAAGGATGAGGAGGATGCTGAGGGCACGATGAGCTGGAGTCTCCATGCCCAGCACAGTGGCTGCTGCAAGGAAGGCACGCAACAAAGAGAGGGTCACTGCGTGAGTGAGCGCTCAGTGTGCCTGAGCAAATGAGCACAGCAAGCGATGAATCCGCGCTCCTTTTCCCAGCGGCTTACAAAAACTCAAATACGCCCCAGAGGTCATTTTCTGGAGTTGTTCGTTTATTTTTTTGTTTTTGTTTTACTTCCACTATCGGGCATTTAAAAATCAGGATTCCTGAGAACTAGGCAGTGAGAATTAGAAAAGAAATTGAAAAAGATGAGAATATATAGCCCAAGCTTAGGACTTTGGCATAACGAGAGCTTTCCTTCATATTAACTCGGCATTTTACATAGTCAATCTGATGCCGAGGTACACAGACTTGGCTGCTCCTTAGAAAGCTAGCAAGTTTTGGACTCAAACTGCCAAAAATCTGAATATCTCTGGTTCCAAATGAAAACAGTCCCGCACACTGCTCACCTTCCAGTTCACCAGTGAGACTGCAAAGACTGTCCCACCACTGTACCGGTCCTCGCAGTGTCCACACACGATGGCCAGTGTGTGGAGTGGCCTCAGCAGCTGTCTGCCTCCTGCTGCCCTTGTGTCTCATGTCTTGCAGTCATGCGACGGTGACTTGTGCTTCTGTGCCTGTGTGAGAATGTCTCTCCGGGTCCTTGCACTCTGGATGCCTCCTAACCCCCAGAGGGCAAGAGCCATGATTTTTTTTCTTTTCCTTTGTGTTTCCCTGAGGCACAAGCATCAAGTGCGATGTTTAGCAGGAAGTGAGAACTCAGACACAACTGATGACTGCCCCACTGTGATAGCCAAACTGATGACAAAGGATGGCCAATAAAAGATACCATATATCTATTCTTAGGAAACACAAGGTTTATTGAAATGCACATAGATAAATTATCACCAGCATAAAACTGTCAATGGAGTTTTCAACATGAGTTTAGTTTATTCTTAAAATGAAGTGAGGCTTTGAAAGTCCATTGTCCCATAGGAAAAATATTCTGTTTCTCTCTTCAGATAAAGTCCTTTAAAAAAGCAAATCACTTTTGAAAATGTCTTTTAAATGTCTCCAGCCTATGAATATATAACAAACAAAAATACATTAAAAAGATATACCTCTTTCTGTTCAGTAAGAATTAAATATGAATGCATATACGAAAATAGTTTAAACTCTAAAATTTCCCATTTTATCAGCATTTACTAAAATTTTAAAGAAATGATATCAAAAACATCAAGATAAAAATGACAAGGGACCATAACAATGTAAAAAAGCCAATAATTTTATTTTTACACATTTAAGAAATAACTTAAACTATTGTCTTCTCAAATAAACATAAAAACTGATTTGGGAACACAGTCCAAAGGTAGTTTTAATTTCCATTTAGGGCTAAATATCCATTAAGGAGAATTAAAATTAACAAATATAGCAAGAGAAGATAGGAAGGAATTTAGAAAATTTCTGACATTTTGTGTGGGTCAGTAGACATTAGGAGTTGATTCTCTGCAAGGCCACTGACTTAGCTGTACTCTACTTCAACAAGGTGGTCTGGGCTGACCTGTTTGGTTCCTCCCATTTGATGCTGCTGGCCTTCTCCAATGGAGAGTCTGTTGAATGGTATTATCTTCATAGTGGTTTCCTTCATGGAATACCAGCGGGATTTCCAGGTGGCCCAGATAATGCCATTATCATAACCATTAGGAGTAGACGCTTTTGAGTAAGTGCCACCTAAAACAAAGGGGAAGTGTTCATGACACTGCTCTTGCATTTCCATATCGCAGAAATCTGTGAAGACTACCTGTTACAAAGTGCACTGCCAGTCACATCAACTTTATAGCAGTACATACCAACCAAAATATCCCTAAAGATTCCTAGAATCTCAGTGTGTAATTAAAATGATCACTGTTAATCAACCCCTTACATCTGAGTTGTGTTTCATGGTTACACCACTACTAACATAGGGCTAGAACTCCAGAGTCCTCCACTTGGTCTCTCTCCCTGTGCTTAGCTTTCCTGAACTCAGCTATTGAGGACAATCTTTCCTCAGGCAAGTGAGAATAGCAGGAGCCACACCATTCCTGATCTGGCAGTCTGATTATCTCACAACATAATTTACTGGTTAATTGAAGAGACCATGAGGAACTTTCCAGATGGTTCTGGAATGCTATTTTACACCTCCATTATAAAGTGGAGGCTAAGTTGATTGGCTTTCTAGTCCCTGGGCAACAGAGTGCATGTAATTTTGGAAGTCTGATACTGAAGTGGACTATAGGTTATCAACAAGGTAACTCTGTGTCATATGGATCCAGCATCTTCCCTGAGTTTCTGCTAATTGTATGGATGGTGTATTTCTCCAATTAAGGAATGTTGTAGAAACCAGAAGTTTACTTGAAACAGGCTTTGAGAAGACTCCAAGTTGGTCATTCACTAGGACTGTGCCCTCAGGAGGTAAGGCTGCTCATAGGGAGACGAGAAGAGCGGGCATAGCTTGTGCTTCCCAATGAACCCTTTAGCAGTAACGGAAAGCAGTATTCCAAACCATGCCAGCCTTACAGAAACCAGAGCCTCCCCAAGCCTAAAAGTAGTCTGTGATCCCCACGTGTCAAGCTGCCATAGCCCCAGCCCTTAGCAGTACTTCTGTGCTCTTTAGTGCATCTCTCCTGGCACCTGCTTGCTGCTCACTGGTTGTGTCTGACACACAGCTCATGAGAAACGGAGCCAGGCTAATGTGCTAACAAACACAATCTCTGCCAGTCCATCTAGATCACATGCAAAGTATGGCTACAGTTAACCCAAAGTCCCAACTCTGACTGTGACAATTTCGGGCAAAATGACAAACCACTGGATATTTCACAGCAGGTAGAAGTCTTGGATAGGGGACCATTTTAAGCATAAGCTTGGTATTATGCAACTCTGGTTTCAAATAAAGAGCTTTGGAATTAAGTCTTGACTATTATTCATTCTGTACATGTATTCACTACCTTTTATTAACTATGTACTATAAATTAATTCAGAACCTGAGAAGAATGCCATACCTGGGTAATAAATTCCGTTGAGGTGGCCAGCATGACACTTGTTCATCCACCAACCAGATCCATCCTGTTCTGCACAGTTGCCATCAAATTTATCATTGTCGTTATCCCAAGTGCTGAACTGCATGCCATTGTGGGATGTGAAGAATTTGTCACTAGGATCATCGCCAAAATCGTAGCCATCAAAGGCATCACCAGCATCTCCCCCAATGAAGTAGGCATAGGTCAGACGGTATTTGTCAGCCTCCGGCCCCAGCTTGAACATGGCGTAGTCCGCAGTACTGTGAAGTAAGGAACAGCGGCATCTTGTAATGAGCCTTCCTCGGGAATCTCACAAGATCCCCCCGCAAGTTTCACACTCCACTCAGAAAAGCTTTTTGTAGATCTGGCATGAAGAATGGATATGCGAACTAGTCCAGGACTATGGGACCACCAAGGCTGGGGCTAGCAGCCTTCCAGGCATCCCCGTGAAAACTAAAAGCTTCACCTACTTGAGTTTTTTTTACTTATAGGGTCTTCATGTTAAATGAAAATGTACAGGTAAATCAGACTAATGTCTCACTTCCTATTTTCATTCCAATTTTTAGCATTGCACACACATTAGAGAATTATAGTAATTATCCAGTGGTGAGTCACCATTAATTAATGCACCAGGTCACAAGGAGATACAGCTCCATTAGCTGCTCATATCACTTGAAGCCTAAGGTCCTCACAGGGTTTATCCTTCCCAAGGCATGTGGTAGTGGCAAGAAGGAAGGTTTGCTAGGACATCATGGAAACAAAGGCCATCCCCCCATGGTCCACAAAACATGAGGAGTAGGAGAGACTCTCCTCTGGGAGCAATGGCAAAAGAAGCTATCATTCTGTGGAGTGGAGGGAATAGGGCCTTGCTGAATGAGCAGGGATGTTCAGAAAATCTTTACCCTCTTTCCTACTCTCTGAACTTGGGAAATGGGAGATATTTGCATAGAAGAAGGTCCACTGAGTATGACACTTTTTGGGTTAAAAAATATACTTCATTGTTTCAAAAGAATAACAAGAGGGTTAGCTGTTTTTCACAGTCTCCATATATCTCTGAGCCTGGAGGGAGCTCTAGACCACCACAGAAGCTGGCAGGTTTAAATTCAGGGCAACCTATGATTTGACAGAGTGAGTGACCAATGAACAGGAAATCTGTAGAGGCTGGACTCACTCTTTAAGGAAGATAGTTATGAAGAGGCCAGGATCCAAGGTCCAACTACCCAAATTCAAGTTCTAGCTCTATCATTTACCAGCAATGTAACCTTGGGCAAGTTCATCTGTAGATTGCATCTGAGATTAATAATAATTAATAAGTAATAATAATAATAATAATACCTTCCTTTTGAAACAGCTATTTGGATCAGATTAAATTTAATTTCATGCTCAGCCTCTGGTACCTATCAAAAGATCAGTAACTAGCTATGAGTCTGCATGTTTCCAGGGTGAATAGGTTATGCCACAATAATCAGATCCACCCTGATAATAATACAGCTCTTTGGATGGTCCGAGAACTAATCTCACTTCCGAGGAAGGTGACTACTGGATATGCTTTTTGCGCCTGTCAGGCTGTTTGCCATGGGCCTGATGACAGGTAGAACAGCCCATCCCAGATGTTAGAAGTCCTCTCTCTGCAGTACCTGGTTCTGCCATTCCAGTCTTTGAGTTGCACCCTTAACACATATGGAATAGCGGACTGTGTGCTTATCAAGTGAATCTTCTCATTTCCCAGCCAGAATTCTGTGGTGCCAGTAGGAGACAGATGTCCAAAACCTTCTTTATACTGAATCCAGTTTTTCTTGAAATTGACACTGCCATCGAGCCTCTAATTACACAAGGACACGAGCAAGAGGAGAGGACAGGTTATCATTTCATATACAGGAAATATCATCAATATTCTATCAAAAAAATGGAAGGTAGGATTCCATCAACTACCAATTAAGGGGCCAAATGCCTCTATTTCCTCAAGTAACTATGATAACTTCTTAGGGTTGCAGTGAAGATTACATGAAGAAAACATAAAGGAAATACTTAAAAGACTGCCTGGCACATGGTAAATTCTAAATTAATGGTAGGTTTTTAACAGGACCCTAGTGGACTTTGGAGCTCCAGCCTGGTAAGACCGATTCTTGGCTTTGAGGTGCATTGACGGCTCTTTCCCTTTGAGCGCTCCCTGCAGGAGGAGGAAGGGACTGTAGCAGTGCCGGATGGTAGAAGAAAAGGCCTTAGATCAGAGTTAGATCCGCAGGGGGTGCCAGACATGGGCAGGAGCCACAGCTACCTCTTTTAGGGAGGGGCCACATCTCTGTGTAATGGGCAGGCATAGATCTTGATCTACTATGTCTTTCTTTCTTTTTTCGATACCGGGGATCGAACTCGGGATCCTTGCACTTGAGAAGCAGGCGGCGGAACCACTGAGCTAAATCCCAGATCCGAGACCCCTTCTTATTCTTGGCCACTAAAGGACTTTATGGGTATGCACCATTGTGAATTGGCATCGGTCTTGGCAGCACCAAACTGAGTCAAAGCATGGACTCTGAAACCAGACTGATGGGATTCAAATCCTGACTCTGCTACTTATACCTGTGTGATCTGGGGCCAGTTACATAACCTCTCAGGCCTCAGTTTGCCCTTCTGCGAGTGGGGCAACAGCAACATCCGTACCGCATGGGGTCACGGTGAGGGTTAAGTGGGTTAAGGTTTGCAGGCAAAGCACCCGCGGGAGGCCTGGTGGGCATATATGCCGTCCACACGGGGAGGAGAACACTACCTTCTGCAGCACAGTCCATCCGTTGCCATTTCCCTCGATCTCACAGTAGACTAAGAACTGCTGCTTAGCCTTCAGAGGTTTGATGAAGTAAAGTCCGCTCTCCTTGGCTCCCTTGTTGGCAATGTCCTGACAATCTGAAGAAGGACAAGGGTTTGAGATCCGAGTAAGACTGCGCCAACCTCAGAATGAGCTCTGAACCTGTGGTAAATGACTCATTTCCCAAGAAATATTTTTTTGTCTCATATCATCATCATTTTCAAACTATTGCTTGCTACTCGAGAAAAGTCTGGACAATCGGAATCCTTAGGTTGAAGGTCTACATTCTTTCCCAGTGATTCCCGCCTGCCCACACCAGCACACAAACTCCCTGGTTTTGATGAATTTGACCCAAACACAGCGGCTCACCTTTCCCAGTGATGTCATGAATTTTCACCGTGTCCTTGCACGGCTCTTGGCACTGTGCTTCCAGCTGGGCCACCTTCTGCTTCAGGTTATTGATCTTTTGGTTATTGGAATTGTACACTTCCTGCAGAAATCTACACATGGGACAATAAGAGAACAGGAGATAAAGGTATTCCTTTCAGAAGATCAATTGTCTGTTTTTTGTTTGTTTGGTTTTTCTGGCAGACAAGAAAGTCTTTTGTTTTAAACCACAAATAATCAGCAGGTGGCCACAGCTATCCATGTTTCATTAAAATCACATAAAGCCTAGGTACAAAAGCACCACGGATTATTGTTCTTGAAAAACTGCATGAAAAAATTCAAATATGCAGAGTAAAAACACCACGGTATGCCTAGAACTAAATACTTAGGGCAGACACATGGACTGCTCAATCAGTTCTATACACAGCTTCCAATATTAAGATAGTATTTATTTTACTTGATAATGATGAAAATTTCCAAAAAGCATGACTATGAGAGGGTAAAATGTTCATCTTTATATATTTTGTTTGCCTACTAGTAGAGTCCTAAAAAAAAATCAGCATTTACAAAAGACTTGGTAAGAACAGCTTTTCAAAGGTGTCTCCGGAGGTACATAAAATCACTCCCAACTTTCTGTGAGGATTCATTCTCCCTCGTTATCCACAGGTTCCATTCTCCTGCCTCTTCAGCTTTGGGCTCACCGTTTTCAGGCGGTGTAGTGGCTTCCTTTTCCTGCTTTTTTTCCTTCTTCCCTTTAGCACCTCTGTTAACCTTTGTTCCAGGTTCTTCCTTAGTAGATGTTTTTCTTGGGTTCAGGTTTTGGTGGAGCAGGTTTCATGAACAATCTGGCAGGCGATCTTTCAGTCTCCTGTTTAGTTCCTTTGGATCTGTCTTTGCCTTCTGTATTCTCTGAAGACTTTCTCTTTGGCTAGAGACTGTCCGTTCAGTGGAAAGTATGCCACTGGCTCTTGGGTAATCCTGTATTTTCTCTTAGAAATGGTACCTTATTCTTTCAAAAACACTTTCCTAGTGAATTACTCCCTTCTTGGGAAAACTAAAATTATGTAACTAAATTGAAGTGAATTTAAATACTAAGGTTTTTAGAAACCCCTCCCCAAAGTCAATTAAAAGAGGAATATAATTTTTTCTGTGAAGTTTATTCCATTTTAGAATGGTCTTAGAATTGTCTTTCATTCTAGAATCGTCTTAATTCTGAATGCAAATAACAAAGTCATTGTCAACATACAAAGGTCACTGTAAGTGGTCATTGTACCTTTTACCTTACACATGGGGCAGCAGTTAAGAACCTACATGAAAGATATAGCTGGGTACGAGGAAAGCTGAGGATTCAGAAGCAGTAATTCTTGTGTGCTGAAGCCATATTCCTTTTCCCTTATGCATCTTCTTAGGGTCCTTTTGTGGGCTTCATGTAAGTCTATAACTATATGGGGCATTATCATATATAAAATAAAATAGACATTTTCTCATTCTTCTTAGTTTTTCTAGTTACATAACTGGGAAAGGCTGCAGGGATTTTGGTGAAAACCTGTGTTTGCAGTTTCCATGCTTGCAAATATTCAGAGATGATAGAGAACTATCTACAGTGCATAAACCTGTATGTTATTTCTTTGAAATACAGAAAGAGAAACAAACTATTGGACCACTTTCTTTACTTGGTTTTAGACAGTTTCTGCACAATAGTCTCCTTCAGTTTCAATGACGGACAATAATAATACTGATTATACTGATAATAATCACGACAATAATAACAATGGCTTTTTTATACCAAAAGAGAGCACAACCCTCCTGGGCCGCTTATCCCTAGCCACTACTGGTCACAGTTTCTCACTTTGCTGTGAGCTTTAGGAAAAAATGTGGGAGAGAGACTAAAACTGTGTCTGAGATTCTATGAGCAGAGTTCAAGTCCCCGGCAAGCTAGAAACAAGGACTTTTTGCTTACAAGTGAAGGATAATAGATAATCATGTGTACAGGTTATGTATGCATAAATTACACATAGCTTTGCTCACAAAAGGAGAAGAATACATAAGTGTAGTTTATGCACACATGATTTACACAGAGCTCTGCAGCAGTTTGTTAAACTTAACCTCTTTAGATGTTTTTCTGCTCCCCCTTCAATATAATTTAGTAGTCCATATCATTCTTCTATTCGTTTATTTCTTACCACCCATTTGTTGACATTTTTATAAAAAGAATTTTGTCTGCAGAAATTCCTAAGCACAATATCATTGGGATATTATAAAAAATGTTTAAACCCCTGAGATTACTTTCATTTGAACATGGAATAGTAAATATAAACTAAATCCACCTTGGAAAGCAAATGAAAACCAGAATGCCTACCGAATACTCGAGTCATGTGTTAAAATCAGTGCTTCGTATTTCATAATTTCCTCCAACATCTTTTTGGAATTCTGTGTAGCAGTCTCAATTGCATCTGCAATGTGAGATCAGAGAGAGAAAAACACTTTAGCAAACAGGGTGACCACAAACCCACAACAGAAGGATTTTGTGGGTGACTTCCTCCGTCCAACATGTGCAGGCCCTCACTTGGCTTTGCTGGCTTATCTGGGTCATAGCTGATTTGGATCGCCTTGATCAGTTCTTTGGTTTCTGTCGTTTTGTTTTCTGCATCGTGCAAGATGTCCTCCAAGGCCTGGAGGTCCTTGTCTACAGACGTTTGGTAAGTGGACAGGAAATCCGCAATACCACAGGTGGTAGGACAGAAGCTACCCTGAAGAAGAAGAATGTAGTGATTAAGCATCTTGACAAAATCGCCACTTAAAACCTGTTTAAGAAAAAAGTAAAATTGCGGCTATATTTCTACAAACTTTTAAAGTGTCAAATGCTTTTATAAAGTAATTGCTTCAATTCTGCAAATAACAAAAAAAGAAACTTACAAATCTTTCATCTAAGATGCAGCAGTTGTCTCTGGTAGCAACATACTAAAAAAAGAAAAACAGATATTTCACTACTTTATCAGACTTACTTATTTTTCAGCTTCCCACTTAAAATATACGTTTTATGAACAGCACACTTACTGCCAGGCATGTTGAAGAGAGCAGTAAGAGAGAGAAGACGCAGAGAATTAAACTCCGTGAGTGCAAGGACCAACTCATGGTGACTGGGTGCCCGGAGCTCCGAGCCCTGTCCTCTCAGCTCTGTGACCTCTTGGGCTCCACTTGTCCCTTTATGTAAGTGGCAGGGCTGGTGGAGACTGTGAGTGGCCAGCGCTGATCACGGGGCTTCTTACCAGAATGGTGGGGAATGTCCTTCCCGTGTCTTTTTCCTCATTCTGGCTCCAACTTATGCCTAGTCAGATTCCCAGATTTTGCACACAGCTTTAAACTCCTCCTTTTGGGCTCAGTCCAATCCTTTTTCCCTGATCCAGAATCATCTCCAAAGGCTAGTGAAGCATTAGCCACTGCTCTTAGGGAGGGGCCTGCCTGTGTGACACAACTTCTTCCCGGACCCCGGACGCGGCCTACACTGCAAACAGAGATCTGACCTCTACTAGAACAAACCCAGCCATCCGTACCCCCAAAATTTAAAAACCGTTCTTAGCCCAAGGGTGAGGTAACATTAATTAGTTTTAACCTGTGGCTGTAGGAGCAGGTGACTTTGCCTTCCTGCATACACCAATTCCATATTCCAAGGAGAAAATGAGACCAGATACATATTCCTGTCTGCCTCTGTTGCCATATTCTAGGCTTCCCCTTCATACTTAGCTTTCCAGCTCTATTGTCTCTCTGACAGGATACCCCACTGCCACAGAGTGAAATGGGCCAGGAGCCCCCTTGTTTTCTCAGAGAAAAACCTCTGAGAATGGAAAGCAGGGGCTAGGAAAATCTGCCTCCCAAATATCCGACCTTCAGCGGGAGGGAAAGAGGCTACCTAAGATGTCAAAGAAAGTCCACCATTTTCATCCTGACCTTAGAGCTTCTTTCTCAGGGAAAGACATTTGTCATCACCTGCTGATAATTTACAATTGTACATTACCACCATTATTAATGTCCTTAACTTTTATAATTGCTCATTTCCTCCTCTGCTGTCAATGAACTACCTTAGGAAAAATATATCTAGTCTGAAAAAGACTCTAATAGTTGAATGTTTGGTTCTGTCTTTTCATTTTGAATTGAAACGAAGATAAATGTTTGGGCTGGACTCGTAGCTCAGTGGTACAGCACTTGCCTAACATGCATAAGGACCAAGGTTTGATCCTTAGCATTGAAAACACAAAAGGTTCATGTTATGCAACTAACCAATAATTGCTATAATGATGTGAAACCTAAAGAACCAGATTCCTTGTCTTTTCTCTTCGGCTTTTTATTTATTACTAATCTTATCACTATACTACCAGCTTATTAAAAGTCTGGTAACATATACTTTTCTCCTTTCCTCCACTTTTGTCACTGTCTGCTCCAAACCACATGCGATCTTCCTATAATCTTCCTACAAATAAAGCTTCCTCTAATGTAGCTCTATTTATGGCGCGCACCCACTCAAAAACATTCAGTGTCTCCCCACATCCCTTCAAAGTGAATGTAAACATCATAAATAGGTTCTTCCTATCCTCGCTGCTTTTTCTCTTTTGGTGCCATTTCCTAAAGCCTCTGTCTAATCTAGTTAAATTGAATCACGTAACAACTTAACACTTCCTGCTGTGTACTATGTCGTCATAGCTCTGTTGTTTTGGAGGTTTTTTGTTTGTTTTTCTGTGTAACTTTTCCTCTGCCTAGTTTGCCTTCATTCACACTCCTGCATTTCTGACTCTTGAGATCCTATATCCCCTACCCTACCCCTAAAAAAACAAAAACCCTGGGAGTCAGTCCTACCCTTTTGGAAGCATTTATAGCAATTTTACATTATACCTATACATGTTGTATCAATCCCATTAGATGTAAACTCACTTTTATGACCATAGCATCTAGCATAACAATATCTAAGCATCCATAATTTATTTATTTATTTTTTTGGAACCAGGGATCAAACTTGGGCCCTTGCGCTTGCAAGGCAGGTGCTGGAACCACTGAGCTAAATCCCTGGCCCTAACCATCTATAACTATTTGATCACTTCAGCTGAATGGGGCTGAAAGTCATCCTTTAAAGTTTATACCTTTCAAAACTTTCAAGTTACAAAAATAAGTGACTTTGGCAAGGATAATGCTCAAATTAATGACTGAATGTCATATAAAAGAATACAAAACAATCTTTAAAAGATTAAAGCAGTTCACGCTTCATCCACTCACGGGGAAAAATTTCCAACACACATTGTTAAATGAATGACAAAAAGGATTCTACCAGACCAAAAAAAAAAAAAAAAGCACTCATTGTATAATTTGTGGAAATTCCTCCTAAATTAATTCTACAAATCAAAGGCCAAGTGATGTTAGAGCTAAATGGTATATCTTTGTGAAAAGTATGCTTTCCAACCAGTGCCTTGTGGTTAAGTAAAATGTATCACACAGCACAGTGACATCATGTATTTCTCTCAATGCGCATAACACACTGAATTGTTGAATTTAACATAATAATTCACACAGCCACAGGTTGGGCTTTGATCTTCTTCATAGAGTTTAGTGCTTATAATATGTACAAGATTGGTAAATTGAGTATATTAAAATTATATCTCATCCCATTTTAGAACGGGAGCACTTGTGTTCTTGGCTTTTACTCATGTGCACTGGAATCTGAGACGCATTCTCAGAATATTTTTTAAAAGAGATTTACTTCTTACCACAACCTCAAATTCTAAATCACAATCTTATTAGACAAGATAATCTCTGAGAAAAAAATGGTCAATAGTAATTTCGGGACTGACATTGGCTCTGTATTGTGTAGTACACTTTAGGTTTATTAAATTTTAACCAGTTGTTCTCCTCTATGTTTGGTCAACTTTTTTCTGATAAATGATAAATGATTAATGAGTTCCAGGAAAGAATAATATTTATTAAATCAGATTTCCTGCGCTTCTAGGGTTATTTTCTGAGAAAATGGCATATGCACTATGAAAGCCAAAATAATGTAATTTGAGTCAGAGGCCAGCAGGCTTGCTTGCTGGAGTAATAGTTTTCCAAACTCCCTATCATCTAATTGTGTCCTGATTTGAGAATCCATCTGTTACTAATGGTCTTCCTGTAAATTGGTAACTCCCTCTGTGGGCCTCCTGTTTTGTTCATCTTTGCTCCAAAATTATTTGCTGAACTTGAATTTGATTGGCTCATCAATGAAGACAGTTCTCTGACCTAGTGATAAATAATCTACTCCTGAAGTAGTGGCAGAAAGAGTTCAATTTTGAAAATTGTCTTTATTCTGGATGTTGTACTGCACTTTGTTTTTGATTTGGGTATCTCCTCATTTAATCCTGTAACAAACCTAGGAGGCAGATATGTCTTATAAATGAGGGAAGAGAGCCACAGAGAGATTTTGCGATATAAGCAAAGTTGCTGTGCCAAAACAGAGATTTAATCCCATCAGGCCCAAACCCACACCCACCAAGTATAAAGCAGTTCTTCATCTACATGATATACAGAGACAAGGTATTCTGAGAATCAAAGCTACTCACTAATTGAACAGGTTTTTAGCAAAATTTATTGATTTAAAATAATATGTGCATGTGTATAAATGTGTGTGTGATTGCATGAACATATATTTAAATCTATCCATCTATCTCCTTTTTTGGGTTAAAGTTGGCGGGATGATTTTTTAAAGTCTTTCTCAAATATATGTTTTAATTTTCTTATGATTACCTCGTTTTCAGTTCAGCTAAAATGGAAGCAGGTTTCTATGCTGGCCTTGTGGTTTGAATTCAATAACACCTGTTGAGTTGAATTCTCTCAGGAGGTTATAGCAAGAAGCCCATATGGGGGTAGGAAGCTCCGAGCAATTCTGGTAATGAAGCACCTTTATCTAAGTAAACCATTTATAGTTCTAAGCTAAATCAGCACTTTATTTCCTCTAATGAGGCAGAAAGCAAATGATTTTTTGGCAGACCAAAAACCAGTCCACTCTCATAGTGAAAATATCCCATGGGGCACCAATATTGTCAGATTATTTGCTTTGTGGATAAAAATAGCTGATGGAAAGTGAAAATGTTTTGTTGGTAATCTACAAACAATGTGCTTTTACTTTTACTGTGCAAATCAAAGACAGAAAACCCTGAGGCACAAGGAAGATGGAGTCCCTCACTATGGATAGGACAGCAGCCCTGGTTGGGTCAAAAGCAAATTTACAGAAGGGCCAAGTTAAAGGAGAAGTTCTAGAAAAGGAAGCTTCTAAACTTTGCAGGAGACATGGGCTTGTGGTGCCAAGGGACAGCTCTCTGAAGAAAGCTCTCATTGTTTTTCCTTGGAAACTGTCTTTGCAACAAAGTATGTATTCCCAAAGAGAGGGTAAGAACAATGAAAAAATGTTATTTCATCTACAAAATGATTCATCTTATCCTGTTTAATGTCCCACTTGCTTTAACCTACACTTTTGAATGAAGACAAACAAAATATTTATGAGATTTGGATCTTTATTTTATATTCTAACTGCTTGAGGCAATTTATTGCCCCAGATTTAAAATTAAATCTACATAGAATGGTTCTTGTAAAGGCTTTTTATTGACATCTTGAGGAACCTTGCGGTCTTCCAGGAAAGATTGTCACCTTCTTCAAAGGTGGAGTGCTGAGTACATTACCTTGAGTAGTAGAGCCCTGACCTCCACTTGGTAAGCAATGATAGGATTTGCAAAAGTAGATAGGTCTAAAGCCCAAATATTTACTGAATGT
The DNA here is from genome assembly GCF_012274545.1 of Fukomys damarensis. NCBI lineage: Eukaryota > Metazoa > Chordata > Mammalia > Rodentia > Bathyergidae > Fukomys > Fukomys damarensis. The sequence continues at coordinate 75,935,377 of NW_022900950.1, read as the reverse complement.
TTTGCAAGAAAGACTGGAGTGTCACCCACACCTGGATGGTAACCACCTGGGCTGTCCGCTGTTGTTTATGAAGGAATGGCTTACCTCCTGGGCTAACAGGAACAAACTCATCCCTAAAGAAACAAAGATAAGTCAACATTTAGAACACCCTGTTTCATCTTTTACAAACAGCAGAGGAAATTCTGTTTACCAAAATCCAGAAACCCCATTGCTTAATCGTATCCCCCAGGGTCAGAAAGCATATCCACATATCAATTTTATCCTGTAGCTCTCACCTACTTTGCTTTAATAAGTTAATTTCCCCACTAGTACAGCATTAATATTTAATTCCATATTATCTCATTATAGATACTGGAAGACATTTCATCACACTCCTCTTATCCTCTGACCAAAACTATTTACAAATATCTAAGGAAATACCTAAACATATGATCACATATGTATAGCCCCAAATTAGGTTGCCAGGCAACTGTATAACATCCCATGATGTTCATCTGCTGGATGTGCAAAGCAAAGTGGTCATTCATTCAAATGATAGATACTGAGCATTGACTATTCACCAGGCCCCATTCAACACAATGAACAAAGACCCTGCAATCAAGTTTTCATTTTAGTGGAAAGAAAGAGGCAATGAACCAAATATTATGTCATATCAATTGGTGATAGGGGCTGAGAACAAAAATAAGAAAGGTTAAAGGAACGAGAGGCATTTGCTGTTAGGTTGGGTAGTCAGGGATACACTCTGATGAGGTGACATTTGCTGGGTTTGTGCGGGGATGGGGACAAGTTCATGGCTGCTCACCAGTGCCACCTGCAGGCCCTAGCCTTCTCCAAGTGGAAGGCTTGAAGACTGGTACTTTTTTGTTTTTAAATTGGGGGCTATCAGAGATTTGGCAAGTCTAGGTAAGTGATGGAATCAGAAGGAAATAGTATACTAAAAGAGCGACCTTGTGATAATGAGCCAGGAAACACCATGAAGACCATCTACATGCTATTGTCTTGTGGCTTGAGGGGCACTACTGTCTTCATTGGGTCCTCCAGGGTCTGGGGGGAGGGTCACTGAAGAGACTGTGATTCACATACCCAAACCCCAGGTTCAGATCCCCTGCACCACAGTGTGAACAGAAGAAAACAAACAACCACAGACTCCCTATTTCCCTTCCAATTAAATATAACTTTATCAGCCTTGCATTTCAGTCTCTTCAAATAGAAAATACAGACCTATGCCCAATATAACTTGCTCACCATATTTCTAAATGGAACTTAGGGATCGTGATCTCATAAAAATTTCAAAATATTGTTATAATCACATGATATATTAAGTAAAATGAACTTTATGTAAACTCAAGATGAAGGGAAGGATTTATCTGCTGTTATCTGAAGCACTGAAAACAGTAATTCAATACTTATAAATTTATACATACATTTTATTATATGTAGATACAATATATTTTACTAAAATGTTACTAACTGTAAATATTGCTAAAACATTAAAATTAAATATTAAAATTAAATTTGATACATGAGCATGAAGCGATTTATAATGTCAGTCAAGAAAGGGAAGACAAATTAGACTCGCCTGGAAAACATTCCTCCCAGCAAAACTTGTTCACAGGGCAGCAAGGCAATCACATAGCACAATACATGAGGCAGTTACTGAACTGGTGCAAGGTGTCCCTCCATTAGCATCTGGAGGAACAGAGACAGGCATTGTGACTTTTTTTCTTTTGAGTACTGCGGATTGAACTCAGGGCCTTTGCAATGAGCTATGTCTCCAGCCCTTTTTAAATTTTAAGACAGGATCTTGCTAGGTCACTAAGCTTCCCAGGCTGGGCTTGAACTTGCTGTCCTCATGCCTGAGATTCCCAACATGCTGGGATCCTAGGAGTGCACCACCATGCCTGCTGTTACGTTCTTTGTCTATTTTCTTTTCGGCTGATGAAAAATATTAAGCCTTTTAAATTTAGCTTCAATCTCAACAATATCACACTCTGGTAAAATTATTCATTCTGTAAAACCAGCTAACGTGTTTGTGCTATTCTTCTCATCAAATGGGCTGAACCAGAAAATCTACAAATTCCCTCACTGCAAAGAACTAACTTCCAAAGACATTTGGGCTTTTCTATCTTGACAGCTGTTAATGATTTAGTAACTTCAAATTTCCAAATATAACAAATGTATCTTTTAAACAATCATATGGTAGTCTCAGTAATCGTGGCTTGATTGGAAGACAAGTACAATAAACTAAGTTCTAAAATTCTTTCTCAGCCTTTAATAGCATATATGACCAACTGGTGAGGCTTACGTGAAAACAAGCTTTATTTCTACTTTGAGACCCTTTTCTCAACTGGTCTGTGGCAAAGCAAATTATAAGGACTCAAAAGAGGAGTAAGTACTGATCTCAATCTGCCCTGACAGTTCAGATTCTAAGCTTAAGAATAGATTCCCACCCACTACCCCATTCTTCCAGCTCTCTAGAAACATCAACCTAACATTATCCAACAACATCTTCCACATGCTAATATTGGATCTTAAATTTCTAAAATTAATTTGGAATATTTATGAGGCTTACATTTTCCGATACCCAGTGACTGACACATAAAATTTAAGAAATCTGAAAAACTAAAAATGGAAATGATTTTCTCAAAGCTTCAACAGGAAATCTTAATTAGTAAAGAAGCTCAGAGAGCTTTTTCTCCAGAGATAGGTATTGAATTCAAAGTAAGGAGCATCTGGTCAAACTCTAGTACCACACTCTTATGATGTGAATTAGAGACCTAACATAAATTTCAAGAGGATTTTAACACTGGATCCATTCATAGCCACATCCCAGCACTCTCAATACCTTCCCTAAGCTCCTCATCTCAATATAAATTGACTTGTTTTAGGCTGAGATGAATCTAATTATTTTGTTTTAAATTTATTTCAATAAATCAACTGTTTGAGTCAGATCTTTCACAATTTTAATGGAGACATTATAAAATGCCAAGTATCATTATGATATTAAGATTGACCTTGTTTCATTCTCTGATTTCTAAAATTTTTCTAAAGTATTTTTGTCACTTCATTCATGTTAAAGATTCCTCCCTATGAATGTGTTATAGAGAGCAGGAGACACTGGCTCTTGAAAGCATGTTTCCATATGTTTTGGACTAAAAGGGTCTTGAAAGTGGAAATAAGAAACTTATTCGTATGTAAACCAAAACACTTGTTCTATAGTATATGCTATTAAAAGCTGGGAATGAATTTTAGAACTTAGTTCATTGTATTTATCTCTCAATCAACCAAAGTTACTGAGATTACCATATGGATTTAGAAGATATATTTTGCTGCCATTGAGGACTTGAAGTTACCCAATCACTCACAGCTGTCACAATGGACCCGACTGCATTCCCCTTGCTGGAACAGCCATTTTTAATGTTTTATTATCACACAGGGTTTCCAAGTTGCCCAGGCTGGGCCTGAACTTGTGATCCTCTTGCTTCAGTCTCCCAAAGTACTGGGATTATAGGTGTGCACCACTACATCTGGCTTCACTGTGATTTTTATCAAAGGGGCCTTTATATGCATTTAATTTTTGGAAAGAAAAGCAGAACTATGTGGTATTTTTATATAACCCTGTGTTTGAATGACATCCATAAGATAAGCCACAACGGTAAGAAAGCTTCTGGGAGCCACTGGTCCTTCCTTCTCTTGATTTCTCTGTGCAAGGCCAAGGAGAAAAGACCACATGTAGGCCTGTGAGCTGCTCCTGCTTACCTGGAATGGGTGGGCCATGAGAAAATCATTCACCTTAACAAAGGGAAAGGAAAATTCTAGATGGGGAAAGGAACGTGGTCAGGGAATTTTGCTTTAGAGCTCTGTCAAGCATTTGCACCAACGTGAGATGGCCTAGAACACAAGAGACTAGGGCTGGAGTGGATCAGAAGAAAGCCAGGTGGCCTTCACCTGCCCCTTTCCCCACTATGCCTGCCTTGTTCCTGTGTTTCTGATCAGCTCCCTTGCCTTGGCCCAAGTCAGCAAATGGGCATCAGTGGAACATGTAGGTTCTGGGACACCCAGCCCACTCTCTCCTACTGCTCGATGCAGTCCATACTGCATCTCAGGCTGCTCTAGTTTTATACTGAGGGAATGGACTTGCTACCCCTCTCTCCTAGGGTCAACTATGAGGCTTCCTTCTTCCATTCAAGGAATCTTTCCCTGTTTCCTGACCATTACTACCAAGACAGAATTTAAATGAGATAAAACTGGAAATCAAGGATAGCATCTAAGGACATAATTTTTAAAAACAGTTCTAGGGAGAGAATTATGAGATCAGATACAAATTGAGTGGCCAATTTAAGACTGATTAAATAAAGCATTGTAATAGAGTAAAAACAATATTTCAGTTTTTACACCAAAAACTTAAGAGTTTCTCAGGGGTTTGGGGTTAAGCTTAGTGGTTCTGCTGCCTGCCTCAGAAGGCACAAGGTCCCAAGTTCAATCCCCAGTTTAAAAAAAAAATTAACTTTCTTGAACATGACTATTTCTTAAAATATTTCTTAAAATGTTCCTTATTTATGTTGTTAAAACATACAGACATGCACAGCATCAGGGAATACTAGCACTTTGAGAGGTTGAGGCAGGTGGATCCCAAGCTCAAGGCCAGCTAGAGCAAGTTAGCAACTTAGCAAGACTGTTTTAAAATTTAAAATTTTTTAAAAGGGCCAAATATCTATTTGAGTGTGAAGTTCTTTGGTTCAATCCTCAGTACAATAAACAAAACAAAATAAAAAACAAAAACATCCACTGTCTTCAGCCCCTCTGCTGATCTACTGAATCAGAGGAACTGTGAGGGAACCCCTGGACCCCTATGGTTCTCCAAAACTTCCCCAGTTTATCACCATGTGTAGTGAGGTAGAACTGCCTGGTCACTCAGCACCTGGGAGGAGTCACACTTGCCAGTCAAAGAATAAAACCACTGACTGATACCAAACCACAATGCCTCCTACATCCTATAAGCCCATGCACATAGTAGGTGTCCACGAAATACTTTGAAGAGATTCAATCCCTTGGCAAAAATAACATAGGTTAGACTTAGGGAAAAAATGGATTATGAGGGAGTGGAGGGAGGAAGAGTCCAAGATAACTCTGAGAAACAGGAAAGACGGGAGACCACTAAGATTAATAGAGAAATGAGAGGATAAGTTGCTTTGGGTAGAGAAAATGATGAGTCCAGTTTCTGACAGCTTAAGTGTGGGAGACAGGAGACTTCTGAGGGGCTGTTGCATGAGAATGGTGGAGACAGAGCTTGGCATGGAGAGCTAATGGTGAATCAATGGCGATAAGGAGAGTTTCCAAGAGAAAACACTGTGTGAAAATAAAGAAGCCTGCAGATAAAGGTTAGATATGAATATGAACAATAGACAATAATAAACGATATTTCAGGTACAAAGTCCTCGCTATTGGGTCTTTCACCTGATTAATATAAAATGAGGGTAATAATTCCACTTATTTCATATTTCGTGGCACCAGATTGGAGGGTAGACTGTCCAGTAACTTTTGCCCATTAATACATTCTGTGAAATGCATCTCCCAGTGCTGCTGAACATCCTACGCTGCTTGGAGTAATCTGCGGGATTGCACTGTGAATAGATTTTATGTAGAGTGTCCTTACAGGGCTGATTAGAGCTAGAGGCCAGAATCCAAGAGCACAGAAATACAGTACTCCACAGCCCTAAATTGGAAACCTATCCTCTGTAATAGTTAATGGCATAGCACCACCTTCTGGGGAAATTATTTTCCCATTCCGCACATTACCTATTAATCCAATTATTCTTGCTCACCTATATGGCAACATTTCTCAAAATGAAATACTCAAGAAGTGTTTACAGGGCTGCATTGGGAGAGCCTTGGGCGCTGAAACTACAGCAGCCCTAAAGTGCTGCAGACCCAGCGTCGGAACGAGGCGACAAGAGGCCGAGACCGCGTCCTTCAGGGACCGCGCTCCGCACCCGCCTCAGGACTGACTGAGCTCTACGCATCCGGGAAACACAGCACAAACTACCAAGACCCCAGACCAAGAAAGGAAAGGCTGGGACTCAAGAAGAAAGCGCTGCTGACCCCTCAGAACAGACTGCTGAGGCGGGGCCTTACTCACACTCCGCCTCTGAGGCGGCCGCAGGAAGTAGGCCGGCCCACAACCCCAGAAGGCCCAGGTGGCCAGTGCGCTTGCGCGGAGGCGTCACTTCCGGCGGTCGGGTTCCGATTCCGGAAGGGGCTGCATAGTGGCGGTGGTGGCGGCGCCAGGTTCTCCGCGGTGACTAGTGTTGCTCTGCTGCCAGAGGGGTGGGCTACACGGCAGAGTCATGGTCGAGGTACAGTGACATTGAGTGCCCAGGGGTCATTTGTCTGTGTACTGTTTTGCCTTGCAGCGGCCGTGGGAGATGGGGAGTGCTGGAAATCTGGGGGAGCGGAGAGGCTGCGAGGGAACTGCTTGGCCCTGCCCGGTGGTCGCTTCGTGAGGCTTTCGGGGAGGAAACGAGGTCCGATGAGAACCCGCTTCGGAGGATAGTCCAGGCGGGAAGCCCGAGGGGATGCCTGCAGGTCTTTGGCCCCAGGGAGCCGGGGCTTCTGCTGCTGTTGGAGCCCTGGCCCTCGCAGCGGCTGAGGTCGTGCCACGGCGGTGTCCCAGAAGGGCAGCGCTTTCGGCTGCGGCCCAGGAAAACCTCCGTGTCGAATTTTTACTTCGTTCCCTAACCTGAACAACCACTCTGTTAGCGGGCCCACTTCGACTCATCCCAAACATTCCCTGGTTCCACCCCACTCCTCCACACGCAACACAGCCGCCTACTATCAGTCCCTCAGCATCTCTTCCTTGAACAGATGCTGCATTAGCTTCTAATGCTGGTCTCTTTGTTTCCTTTTTGTTTTCCTATAACTTGTACTATTCAAAACGTAAATTGGCTTTTCTTGCTTAAAACCCTTTACTGGCCCTGTTACTAGAATAAAAATATAGGTTGTTGTAATGGCTTGAAAGACCATGGCATGTCTGAACCCCTTGTGGTCTCATAAACTACAGCCCATCTCTCCCAGCCCGCACAGCTGTACTGCATTTCTGGAGTTCTTTCAGTTACTCATCGCCTTCTCACAAGGCCTCTGGATTCTTCTTATCTCTATTCTGTGTCAGGTTTTCTTCTTTCCTGTGTAAATACAACTTCAGACTGATCTTTCATAATCCTAGTCCTTTCTTCACTTTTCTGTTTAAACCCTTGCTTGTTTTCATAGCAAAATGTAGTGTTACTTTGCTTTTTTGTCTGTTGTCCCTGGAGCATGAGGACCATGGTTGCCTTTTCATCATCTTTTGTTAGCATCTAGCACAATACCTGCCACTCGCATAGTACAAGCTCAGTATTTGCTGAATAAAACATTATTTACTTGCTATACCCAGGGCTCTGAGGAAAGAGAAGTTTTCTCCTCTCCTCTTAGTTTGCTACAAGTAACTGTAGTGGATGGTATGAAACTTTTTACATACTTAAATATGGAAATTATATAATTTGACTCATTCAGGTTATAATATGAGTAATTTGCAGCTAAATGTGTGATTGCCCTCTTTCTTTTTAGGAGGTACAGAAACATTCTGTACACACACTTGTGTTCAGGTCATTGAAAAGGACCCATGACATGTTTGTAGCTGATAATGGAAAACCTGTGCCTTTGGATGAAGAGAGGTAGGTATAGTTCTTTTTAGTTGCTAAATTTTAAAAATTCTGATATTGAGGGAAGAGAGCAGAAAGAGGGAAATCTTTAAATGTCTTAAAAGTAATACAGAGATTGCTTACTCAGTAATGAGTGGTGTTCTGGCATAATTTAAACTGATTTAACCTCTTTTTTTTTTTGCCTTATATTTTACTTTAAAGTATGTTAGGTTTGTGTTTAGATGTTCTCCCAAAGCCTCATGCAGGTGAGGTGGGGCTTTTTTCATAGGTGGCTGAATCTGGAATGTGTGATGCTGGGCTTAAGGGCATGTGATTACTAAACCATTTACACATGAATGATTACTTTGGCACTTCCCTAATCCTGGTAGTCTGAATAAAAGGGGCAGAAAGATGCTGTTAAACTTCCTTGTTGCCTTTGCTACCTTGTGCTGGCCATGTTGTTTCTCCTCTCTGATGCTTGTTTGCCATGCCAGCCTTGGAATCAGCATATTATGGACTAAAACTTCTGCAAACAGTTGTCTGTTATTTTGTCTCAGCAACAAGAGAAAGGTAACTAAAAGAGAAATTTGGTACCAGAGTAGTGGGGTCGTTGCTGTAACATTACCTGGCAATGTGGCTCAAAACCCTTTGGAACTAGTATGTGGGAAGGGGAAGAGTTAGGAAATACTCAGAGACGTTGGCGATGGAAGTAGACCTGGAAGGCCTTAGGCTATTATATATGGGAGTTTCTGGTCAGAACTCAAAAGACCAGAAAGCTGGTAAAGACCAGGGTCAGGAAATTTTTTCTAGGAAGGACTGAATTGGCTGTAGGACTCCAGGCGATGTGTGTTATGGCTTGGTAGAAAGTTTGTCAGCATTTTGTTCTTGTCCAAAGACTTTGCCTGAGACTGAGATTAGGGGCAGTGGACTAATTAATCTGGCAGAACAAATTTCAAGACAGTCGAATATTGAGGTGGTGGCATGGCTACTGTTGGGGGCTTTTAGCGAGATCTATATTAAGATTCCAGAGTAAAAAGCCCAGAAAAATGATTTAAAACATTTTGAGCTTGGCCAGAAAGGAAGCTGCAGCAAAGCTTTGGACTGCAAAGATATTGCAGAGGAGTTCATGATTGCTGGGAGGAACTGGAGAATAAAATGATGGCCTGAGGGCATCACAAAAAGCAGGACAACTTCACCATTTTTAGCCTCAGAGTTACAAAGGTGAAAAAATTTGCTTTGAGAAGAAAGCCCCAGAGCACCGTGCTCCAGAATGGTGGCAGCCTAGAGAATGTGTTCCTCGGGATTGGGTTCAGAGTACTCATCTATCCAGGCACTCAACCCTTAACAGTCAAGAGAGAAGGAAGTCTGGCTACAGCTCCAGCTGGCAACCAACCTTGGTATCATCCGTGAGACACTGGGTCAGGAAAGCTTCCACCCAGATTTCAGAAGAAGGCCTGCAAGGCCATACAATGTGCCCGTGAGAGGGCACTATGTGAAAATGTGAAGGTGCTTTGTAAACCCCAGAAGTTTGGAGAAGCCAAGAGCATGGATCAGCTGAGGGAAACTGCAAGGAGAGAGCAGAGCCAGCCTAAGAAGAAAGCTATGGAGCTCCAAACACCAGAGGTGCTGCAAGGGCAGGGCCATCCAAGCCCTTTGGAGTTCACAGCTTGCCACAGATTGCCTCAAATGCTGAAAGTGGAGCTGTGAAATGTAATGTTTGGCCTGCTTGAATTTGGACTTGCTTTGGCCCCATTCCTTTGAATCCTCCTGTTTGTACCTTTTGGAATAGTAATGTGTACCTTATGCCATTAAATGTTGGAAGTGTTTGACTTTCTTTTCATTTGTACACGGGCTTGCAGCTAAGAGTTTGCCTTAAATCTCAGAGGACTTGGGACTTGGACTTTTCAGCAATCCTGAAACTATTAGGACTTTGGCAACTCTTACAGATGGACTAAATGCTTTTTTGCATAAAGGGATATATGTGAGTCTTTGCAGGCGACCAGGGGTGGAATGTTATGGTTTGTGTTTAGATGTCCCCCTAAAGCCTCATGCCGATGAGGTGAGATTTTCATTTTCAGAAGTAGCTGAATCTGGAATGTGTGATGCTGGGCTTAAGGGTGTGTGATTATTAAACCACTATACACACAGAGTGATTAGTTTGGCACCGCTCTTATTCTGGTGGACTGCATAAGATAAAAGGGACAGAAAATGCTGTTGAATGCTTTTGTTGCCTTTGCTGCCTTGTGTGCACCGTATTGTTTCTCTTCTCCAAGAATTGGAGCCAGCTGATCATAGACTGAAACCTCTATAAACTGTCAACCAAATAAACTTTTTCCCCTTCAACATTGGATGTCAGGTATTTTTTCTTAACAAGGAGAGAAAAGTAACACAGTGTCCCATTAATTAATTACATTTCATAAATGTCCAGTAATTAGAGTCCTTTCTAGGTATTTTAGTTTATAATCAATCACTATGTGCTTTCAGCTTCCTGCTCCTCTCAGAGCCTTGCTGAGCTGAAATTGCACCTGGCCAGTAACTCTACTCCCATCTTTTCTCATTAGTATGATGAAAAAGATTTTTGAGTGTTAGCATAGTTTTGTTTCTACATATCTATCTCTAGTCTGGGATTGCATGTGTGCTGTGTTCCTTCTTTGTCCTTTACCCGTAAATCTTTTAAGATCTACACAAATGAGCATTTATATTTCATTTATAAGGTACACTCTTCTTAAAAGTGGTTTAAGTGCATTTCTTTTTACAATATTGAGTTAAATAGTTCTAACTGACTTTTTTGGATACATCTGATGAAGGTTGCTGTAGATGTTTTTACTACATATATAGTTTGTATATGTGTGTATGTGTGTGTGTGTGTGTGTGTGTGTGTGTGTGTGTATTTTTTTTTTTAAAGCAAATACATTGATTTTGAGATTTTTAAGGGCATATATTGTTTCTATGTCTAGGTCAGTTGAACCCTTGGGAACTCACCATGAAAGGTTTTATGTTAGGTAACAGGCTAAAATATTAGACATTATGAATACTTTATGGTGGTATTTGAGCAAAAATACATATGGTGTAGAGATGATGAAATTGAAAGTTTTTGATTTCTTAAAATACTATTTAATTTCAAAGTCTTACTGGAAACATTTTCTGCATGACTAGGAAAACAAGCTATTTAAGTACTTGTTTCTTGGCTATCTGTAAACATTTGAATTGTTGATTATATCTAGAATATTTAAGAGTACGTCTTATGTTTATAATTTCTAAATAGTCACAAGCGAAAAATGGCAATCAAGCTTCATAATGAGTATGGTCCTGTATTGCATATGCCTACTTCAAAAGAAAATCTTAAAGAGAAGGGCCCTCAGAATGCACCGGATTCATATGGTCAAAAACAGTATCCTGCCAGTCAAGGTGAGTATAGGGCTACTCAGAAATGCCAGGGTTTATATGTGAATTCTTAAAAATAGAAAAGCAAAATGTCTTATTAAATGCTTCTCCTCCTGGAAGCATGAATTGAGGTCTTAAAGTATTTTACAAGTAGAAGACTGTTACCATGGAAGTCTTGGCTTACTCATAGGAATAGTAACTGAAATAATGTAATTTGTTGATGCGCTTTTTCTTATTGGAAATAAAGTATATTAGTGTTAAGATGGGAGAATTGGGGTGTAGAGGTCACAATGGAGACTAAAGGAAAAATTTAGAGAACATTTCTAACCTGTGGGGAGACCTTCTATCATGGCTGTAATTCACAAAATAAAACTAAGTACTGCAATTGCAATGAATAGAAACTGCAATACTCCATAGAACCTATTTTCTTAGAAGGAAAACCAGAGTGGATTGTTGCTTAGGAAAATCTTTATATACTATTGCTGTGTAGGAGTAAATTCATGAGCTTCTCACCTCTTAATCAATTAATGGGCAAAGAAATAGCTGCTGGGTGCCTAGATTTTAAGACCAAACAACTCCACTTTCTTCATTGTTGAGGCTTGAATTTAGTAGGGAAAGAGAAATGCAATTAATGTGTCATTTAAAAGGATACTCGACTATAAGATAAATTCTCTGTTTTAGGACAAGAGGTTGAATATGTAGTTACAGGGACGCATCCATACCCACCAGGACCTGGTAAGTGAGCTGTTATGGATTGAAAATAAAATACTTTGTTGGCTCCTATTTTTTTCAAGCTGCTCCAGGCCAAGTTAAGCTTATAATGTAGTAGTAGAGGCAGGCATGCAAATACCTAAACTTAAAAAGATGGTAGTGTTAGTTTAGAAGCAGGTGTGGTTGAAGTGTGCTGGGGGTGTGTGTCTGTCATACACAGGTTGCTACAGAAATGGTGTGGCTGGTATAGTAGGTGAGAGGACAAAAGACTTAGTATTCATGGGAAGTTTAGGGAAATAGTGTTCTTTTTGTTGTAGTAACATTCACCCTTGGAAACCTGATAGTTGAGTAGCTACTTTATTTTTGCTTTTAAAGCTATATCTGAATTTAATAAGAACTTTGTCTTGGACACTTTAATAATGGGCAGTTATAATCAGATCAAATGTCAATCAGTATTTATTATAAAAAATTAGAAGCAAAATTTAATCAAAATTGCCGTAATTGCCCTACCTGGAGATAGTCGTCTGTCACATTTTCTCTTCATATTTTAAATGCATGTAAATGAGAGCAAAAATAGCTATCAATAGGAATGCTTTTATTTTTAATAGGGGTGGCTTTGACAGCAGATACTAAAGTCCAAAGAATGCCGAGTGAGTCTGCTGCACAGTCCTTAGCAGTGGCATTACCTTCTCCGCAGGCCAGGTAAGAGAATGAATTGAAAAGATCTTGAAAGCATATTTCACCATTTCACCATTTATGTTTGGTTTTTTTATTTTTTTTTTTTCATTTCTAAATTTGTTTCTTTACAACTGTGTATTATATAGTATTTTTTAATTAAAGTTTGCAAAATTAAAGGCTAGGTTTTGCCAAATGCATTGGAGGCATTATTTCCTTCCTGTGTGGTATTCCTTTTTCCTCAGGAGTGATACAAATCGTACTGCACCTGGTGGGAATGAATACCGTGGGGCTTCGGAACGCTCACAGCCTGCAGGGGTGAATTCGGTAAGTTTCTTGTGTCTAATAGCGCTATGGCCTTTTCAAATATGTCATCTCATTCTTTTTATCCCAAGTTTTACCTTAATCAAGAAATGGTCACTTGTTGGAATTTGTTAATGTAAATAGCAGCTTGTATCTTAAGTCTTCAGTAAATTGATTTTAATTTTCAGCGTATGAAGCCCTGTTATTTCTGTGTCTGCTTGCACACTGTACATAGTGTATATTTTGATGAAGATAATGTGATGTTGATATTTACTCTCCAGGATTAAAACTACAAGGAGTGTTTTCTGCCTGCGTTAGTGTGTGTTCGCTATGTAAATCTCTCATTTGAGCTGTAAGTTGGTGTGTAGTTACAGTTGAGTGCTATTTGTATAACATCCATGGGTTGTGCAGCCAGTGTCTTCAAATGAGCACTGAGAAAAATGTGTACTTACGAATAAGTGGCAGCTGCCCTTAGCACTGTTGAAAGTACTGCAGAAAGAATAACCGACAGTGTGCCATATGCTTTTTTATGGCATCATTTCGTAAGTGTGGGCTTCTGCCCCCTCGTTCACAGGGGAATTAATTTGCCAGATAACATGACTGAATTTGTAACCCGTATGCCACATTTCTTTTCTTTTTTTTAATCTTCCATTCAGGGGACATCTCTCTTGCCATTGGGAGGGTGTAATTTGAACTTCTTGAGGGCAGAACTTAATGGGCTTAAATATATATATATATTTTTTATTAGTGAGTGAATGTGAACAATATGGTTGATTATCCTTTTTTGACATACATAGGACCAGAAGTGTTTCAGATTTGTTTTTGGCTTTTGGAATCTTTGCATAAACTACCTATTGAATGTTCCTCATCTGAAATTCAAAAATCCCAATTGAACTCAAATTGTGGAGCATTTCAGACTTTGGGTTTTTGGGTTAAGGAAGCTCAACCTATATCAGCTATGTGCCTTTTAAATCACATTTAAATATTGTATTAGAAAACGGACAGGAATCTTTTGCTTCCCATTCTACATTCTGCATGAGGCCCAAGATTGGTTAGTCAGGAATTGGCACATCTGGGTTTTGAACTTCACACACTATGATGTCTGCTCTTAACTAATATTCCTGCTCTCTTCAGTTTTTTACTTGGTTTTTAAAAGTAATTTATAGAAAAATAAAATTAATTAGGTGTCTTTGGCTCATTTTTCTATTTGTGAAAAAGTATTTAACTCTTTTCCTCTTCATTTAAGGGGGAAAAAAACCTTTCATAAGTCCTATTTTGAGTTCAGCTTCTTTTTTTTGGTATTGGGGATCCAACTGTGGCCCTCATTCTTGTGAGGCAGGCGGCGGAACCACTCAGCCAAATCCCCAGCCTGATTTCAGCTTTTGAATTAATAATGTGAAACATTAAATATGATACTTTCTTAAACATGTATCAATATATAGCTTCAGTAATCATATATTTCACATTTAGATGGTTATGGAGACTGGCAGTACCAAGAACTCTGCACTGATGGCTAAAAAAGCCCCTACAATGCCCAAACCCCAGTGGCACCCACCGTGGAAACTCTACAGGGTGAGTGAATCTGCATCTTAGCCCACTGTGTAGATTGGTGCTTTCCATTTGACAGGGGCTGAAGAACAGAACACAGCGGAGGAGGAGTGAACGGGGAAGCCAGTAGAGTGAGCTGAGGTGGGATACGTAGGGGCTCACGCAATATGTGAAAAGGTGCCTGGAGAAGGAGGTTTTCCTATTAAAAGCTGTCCACCTGCACTGTTTTGTTTCTTTCTGTTTTTTTATATATAAGATTTGGAGTGAAACATCAATAGAAGACTACTAAATGTGGAGGGCAGACAAAATGAATTAGGCAAGCGAAGCATTTAAATATGAAAGTTTAGGAAAGAGCACCTTATAAAGAAACTGGATCTACCAATTCTTTCAACTTCAATAAATGAAAGTGATTCAAAATGATCAGATCTAAAATTAAAAAATACGTAGTAGGAAATGTACAGCTAACAGGCTTCTTTTTCAAATGAGTGAATGGTAAGAGACTTTTTAGGTTCATTTTAGGTCTGACATTTTAATAGATGTGAAATGGAGTAACACTCCCATAATCAGCGATTCTTTTAGTTCTGCCCGCCTCCACCCCTGGCAACCGCTGACCTGTTCTCTGTCACTGTCGAGTGAAGGAGCACAGCATGTACTTCTTGAGAGTGACTTCCTTTTCTCAACTTAAGCTTTTGAGACTTCTGTGAGTTGCTGGGTCAGTAATGCATTCCTTTTTCTTGCTGAATATTCTGTTGTATATTGTACTTCCATTTCTGTGTCTCTTCACCCTTGAAGAAGATGGCAATGTTTCTCTAAAATCCAGTTGTCAGATCCTATAAAGTTGAAGTTTGAAGATGTGGGGAGGACAGTACCAAGTCGCACGGCAGTTAAAGTCGAGTAGCTTTGACCTGGTGCATGGGTGCACCTGCCCTCTGTTCTTCCTCACAGGTCATCAGTGGGCATCTTGGCTGGGTGCGATGTATCGCCGTGGAACCGGGAAATCAGTGGTTCGTTACTGGATCTGCTGACAGAACTATAAAGGTAATAAGGAAGGAAGAAAAAAATCAACATGAGTTTGTGTTTTTCACCTAAGTTAAATCTTGTTTAAGTTATTTCCTATGGCAGAAATTAGGTTTTGGTGGGGGGGGGATTGGTATTTCAAGCCCTTATTTTTTGTTTTGGTTTGATTTTTTATTTGAGTAAAATTATCGTCTTAGTGAAAAGTAGTATTTAAGTGATAGTTTTTTTATAAACATGTTAGCTGCTACTGATTTCTTGATTCTGAAGGAATTTTTTTCCTCCTCTGGTTATGAAATTAAAGCATGTTCAGCTATAGAAAATTTGAAGATACAGACAACTGTCACAGAACCTAGATCCATACATAGTCATACCTCTATTAGATACTTAGCTAAATTTTATTTTAGCACTTCTGTGTATGTATTTAGCAATGCATTTACTTCTCAGCACTTTCCCTGGGTGTATAAATGTGTATCTTAAAAATTACTCTTGATATGTAATTTTGTATCTTGCTGTTTTCAGCTTAACATTTTATCAAGAGCATATTCTTGTGAAAACTTAATACCCTTTTAAGTGGTTACATAATACACAGTTCAGATAGTCTATAATTTTTTTCTGTTGTGGAACATTGAAGTTGTATTTTGATGCTGCCCATTTTTACACATAATGCCATAATTAGTCTTTGTGCATGCAGCTCTGTGTATTTTTGTAGGGTAGGCTCCCAGAAATGGCATCTTTGGGTCTAATATTTGTGAGACTGATATCTAACGTAGAAGTTACTTTCCAAAGTTAGGAATTAACCGCTGCAGTATATTTGAGAGGTTCTACTTCAGTGTGTTGTGTGTCCCTTTAAAAATATCTGCTAGTATGGCAAGCAAAAATTGATATTTAATCTTTTTAAAGCATTCATGTAAAATTTCTAGAGAGGTTGAACTTCCTTACACTTTTACTTTGTATTTTCAATTGTTTTTTAAGCACACTATATATACAGACTGTTATCAGTGATATCCTTTGTAGATTAGGAGTACTAACCTTGTCATCTGTGGCAAATATTTTCCCATTTTGTCTTTGCCTTTTTATTCTTGGGTTGAAGATCTGGGACCTGGCTAGTGGCAAGTTAAAACTGTCACTGACTGGACATATCAGTACAGTGCGGGGCGTGATAGTAAGCACGAGGAGCCCATACCTCTTCTCTTGTGGAGAAGACAAACAAGTGAAATGCTGGGATCTGGAATATAATAAGGTAAGTCTGGGGTTAAGAACTTAAAATATTAGGTGCCATGTTTTTAATCATTCTAATTTCAGAAGTTGTAATTTTTCTACTTTAAGGTCATCAGACACTACCATGGACATCTAAGTGCGGTGTATGGTTTGGATTTGCATCCAACAATTGATGTGCTGGTCACCTGTAGTCGAGACTCAACTGCACGGGTAGGCCAGTGATAGAACTGTGTGTTGTGTGCAGATGTGTTGCGACTTGTGACATACATTTGACATTGGAGACTTACATTCATTGGTGGAAAATAAAGATAGTTGCTTGACTCAGTAGTGCCCTGCTCCCTCAGTTTCTTGGCTTATATATTTTACCACTATAGTCTTTAGTTCTGTGACCTCACCGTACTTATTATTGTTAACTGCCTTGACCTTAAAATGTGACCTCGTGTTCCAGTGTATTACAGTCTCTCACAACCATGAGGTCTTTAATTCAGTTGTCCCGTTGTACCCATGTACCATTAGGGTTCAGTACCCTGCTCCCCTGCCCTACTCGCCATTGGCAGTTGTCTCCTGCCTATATTCCCTTCCGGCTTAGAGGTTCCTGTATTTCCTGGGAGCACTTAGTTCACGAGATTCAAGCACAGTTGTCTGGAAATCGATCCATTTAAATACCTGAAATATGGTGCCTGTCCTTTTTAACAATATATCTGTTGTATTTTATAGATCTGGGATGTGAGAACTAAAGCCAGTGTACACACATTATCTGGACATACAAATGCAGTTGCTACAGTGAGGTGTCAAGCTGCGGAACCACAAATTATCACTGGTATGATGGGTGCTTTTTGGAATTGCAACTTGTTCCTTTCATATTAGATTATAATCATTCATAAACTTTTTATATTCACTGTGGCTCTTGCTTTTTGTTGTATTTAGAATGTTTCTGTGTCATATATTTTAATCTAGAGCACTTGAAACTTATGGTAAGACTTTGTCCACTTGTTTTTTTCTTAGTATTTTTTGCATAGAAACTGTCACACAGTACAGTGCTAACTTGGTTCACAAACTTAATTCATTCTGCAATTGTGGGGAAAATGGCCACTGTTGCATTCATCCGATACAGAGTTCACAAAGAAAAACAAAATTTTGCCTAACATTTCTGTTTGGGACGAAATTGTTCACAGACAAAAGCATTCACGAACCGAGGTACCACTGTATCTTGTCATGAATGGCTAGAAAATTGCTGTTACATGGGACTAAATATTACAGTGACACATTATTAGTCTAGGAGATTGAGGTTAGAAGACAAATATTCTGAGACCAATAACCTTTAAAATTTACGTGAATCTTGTTTTTAATGGATCTTTAGGGCTGGGGATTTAGCTCAGCGGTTCAGTAGCCTGACTTGCAAGCACAAGGACCCGAGTTCAATCCCTGGTACCAAAAAAAAAAGATCTTTTACACTAGAAAATGTTTTATGTGTTTTAACTGAAAAAAGTACTGCTGGAATTTCACCTTTTTCACTGGAGAATAAAATCATGTGCTTGCTTAATGATTTGCATTTATACTTGCTGTTCAGTTGACAGGCAAGCACTTTATTTCGTTCTTAAGGAATTAAATTTAAAATTAACCTAGAATATTGGAATTCTGATGAATTTAGCCAAGAGATGATAGGATTTTGATTTGGTATGCATATATATTTGGAAGAATGGTTCTTATTTTATTTTATTCCACTTTTACGTTTTCCTAATCCGTGTTTTGGGAATGTGCGTACTTTCATTGCAGGAAGCCATGACACTACAATACGATTATGGGATTTGGTGGCCGGAAAAACAAGAGTGACTTTAACAAATCATAAAAAGTCAGTCAGGGCTGTGGTTTTACATCCCCGACAGTAAGTGTTTTCCTTATTGGCTTCTCGTCTTTCTTCATGCCCTAGCATAGTACTAAAATGTCAAATTAGTACTGCATCTGGCAGTCATTTAGCTAGCTATCATTTCCAGGCCTCACGTATGGATGTGCATTTCTGTAATTTTTTCTTTATTACTGTTTTGCTTTCTTCCCTTTATAAAATGGGGAAATTCTTCTACATAATGACAAACAAGATGCTATAAATAAATCATGGTCAAAAGCTGCATGTCAAAATAGAAGGTAATAGCAGCTGGCTGTGTTTTGGGCATAAATGATATTGGACACTGGAACATATATAGAATAATTCTTAAGGAAGGAGTTAATATACATAGAGAGTAAGAACCACGAACATTGTAGTCAAATATCCAAAGGAAGAGAACATAATATCACTGCCTACTGTTTGTCACATCCTGCCACACCTGGCACTTTTCTGGTTGTATTCATCTTTCTCTTCTGCCTCTTTCCTCCTTCATTTTTCTTTCTCTTTCTTCCTTTTGTTTCCTTCTATGTTCCTTCTCGCCCTTTATCAAGAACTATCACAAGATATTTTGTGTTCATGTGAAATTGTACATTTAATTTACTCAGTGTAGAGTATTGAGATGTAAGATGAATAAAACATTACTCTAGAATTTAAAATACATTTAAAATTTTTGAAAGAAGGATATAATTTGGAACAAATGTTTTGATATTTTTACATCTTGTGTGACAGTACTATTTTTGCTAAAACTACAGAAAGCATTGTGTACATATGAAAAATACAACAGTAAGCTTTTTGAATCTGCCATTTTATTTACCTTGATTCATGCTCCTATGAACTCTTTTTAATCTTATTTCAGTTACACATTTGCATCTGGTTCTCCGGATAACATAAAGCAGTGGAAATTCCCTGATGGAAGTTTCATTCAGAATCTTTCTGGTCATAATGCTATCATTAATACATTGACAGTAAATTCCGATGGAGTGCTTGTATCTGGAGGTAAAGAAAGACTTCTGTTATGGCTGAATGTTTCGTCGTTTTTGTTTGTGTATGGATGAGTAGACATTTGTGCTGCTTCTGAGGCATCATGCTTAAAGTATCCTAGCAAAACATGCTACACGTGTAACATAGTTCATGTTTTACAGTTTAGCCCTTTTGAGTTCCCATGTGATGAATCTTAGCAGTTTATACTGGGAATTGCCTACAGTTTGGATGGATATTCTGGAATTGGAAGTCAAATTTTGTGGTGCTTTTTAAAAAAAATCTCTTTTGAAATCCTAAAATAAATACAAATGGACCAGTATTTCTTTTTGTTTAATCTTCAGTCTTTTTAAGATAGAGTCTTTCTTTGTGCTCCAAACTTGTCTTGAACTTGCTGTATAGGCCATGCTAGCCTCAAACTTGTGATCCTCTCTGCCTCAGCCTCCCAAGTGCTAGGATACAGGCATGCGCCACCACACCCAGGACAAATATTAAGAGGAACTTGAGTCCTGTGTATTAACTGTCTTCATAACTATAGTTATTGAGATGGTATGGATGATGGTATGATGGCTTCTCCCTGCGTGTTTGTCTAGCACAGCTATTGAAGGATACCAGGTGAAATTAGATCTTCTCTTTCAGCTGACAATGGCACCATGCATCTTTGGGATTGGAGAACTGGCTACAATTTTCAGAGAGTTCATGCAGCTGTGCAGCCTGGGTCTTTGGACAGTGAATCAGGAATATTTGCTTGTGCTTTTGACCAGTCTGAAAGTCGACTACTAACAGCTGAAGCTGATAAAACCATCAAAGTGTACAGAGAGGATGATACTGCGGTAAGAATCCTACTAGTTTGGCAAGTGTCATCTCACTTAGTTGTCCGAAGGAAGATGTACTTGTAGATTTGTAGCATTAAGGTATTTGCCATCTTGAGTAGTATCTGCTCCTAGATTTCTGTATCGGTTTCATTGATGCCTGAGAAAATGATACACATTTAACTGTGAATAATAGATTGCTATGTAAATTCTAGAATCAGCCTTTAGTACTGCCATATTATCTAAATAGAAATTTTATTTTAGATAAAAAGAATAAACTGAACTTATAATGAACACATTTATCTTTACTTGATGTGAATAATGCCAGAAGTTTGTCATCTACTCCTAAAATCGTTAAAGTCCTGCTAACATTATGCCAAGGCATAAGATTTAGAACACTACCTTTGTTAAAATGGATTGTATTAAATATGAAGCAAACTAATAACACTTTAATTTGATTTTCTATTTTTAGACAGAAGAAACTCATCCAGTCAGCTGGAAACCAGAAATTATCAAAAGAAAGAGATTTTAACGTGGCGATGTCTCCATGGTGGTTCTTCTTTTTTTTTTTTTTTTTTT
>NW_022900950.1:75888736-75914466 GCF_012274545.1 Fukomys damarensis | reverse complement strand
CCTTGGTGTTTTTTTTTTTTTTTTTTTTTTTTTTTAAGCTTGCCATTGATGAAATCCAGTCATTTTGTGCTCTGGCTGGGAATATAAAGAGAAACTCATTTCTGGAACTATTGCTGCTTCATATTTTACAGTAAACTGTCCCCTGTGGCCCTTCCCCATCCCATGTTTTTTTATTTCTAAAATAAACAATTTGTGACCTAGAAAGTAAGATGCAAATGTCACATGTATGCAGGTTTATTGAACAGAACTAAAGACAGTATTTTGACAGTTTTATTAGAAAATCCCCCTTTAAAAATGCACAGAACTATTATTAGGACATATTTTGAGGGGAACGGGTATTTTTACCATTCTTTAAAAACTAATATCTGTGACTGATAATTTGGGATTAAAAGACTTGAAGGATTAATTTAACTTACATATGTTTATTCCAGAAAGCATTCTAGCAAAGTCCTGCACTAGACACTGTTCAGGAAGAGAAGTGAGATGTCTGTCCACGGCTTCTCGTTAAGGTGGCTTATTACAGAATCACGGTCAGTGGGGAGCAAGTGCGCTACCGGGAGGCAGAGGGAAAGACTGCTGTTTCTGGGGAGGGTTGTGGAAGATTTCTTTGGGAAGAGACATTTGAGAAGTCCCTGGGAAGTCAGAGGGTAGAGAAGGAAAAGGGTTGCTTTTTGCCATGCGGAGAACCAAAACCTTCCTCCTGCATGCTGGGCAAAGGTTCTGAGATGCACCTCTGACCCCAGGAAAAGAGTATTCTGAGATGAAGCATAAAGTAGACGAAACCAGACATGAAGATAGGAGTGTTGTATTCTAGAGTAGTAGGGAGCAAAGCTGGATTGTGCTGGGGGAAGTTCATATTCTGAGATTGGATTTTATCCCTCAAGCAGTAGGGTCCCAATACCGTTACACAAACTTGGAGGTAACAGCAGAGCTGTTTAAAGCTGTAGAAAGTGCTAGAGTCTTAGGCTGATTTTGTTAAAAAAGAAAAGGTTCCTAATTCCCCTGCTGCCTGATAAATGAGAATTTTATGAATCCTGCCTTTGGGACCCAGAATTCCCACCAGGCAAGAGGCATCAAATTTCACCTGTAATCAGCACAAATATATAAATAATCAATTTTTTTAAGTTTCCAAGTTAAATTGCAGCATGGTTTTGAACAGACCATTCAGATTATACATATCCCATTCTTCATGTAATATATGGGAGTATAATTGTTACAGTCTTCAGGAATGTAGTTTTCCAGGATTTGTTGAAAATTCTAGAATACTTAGGTCTACTAAATTCATTTACAGGAAACTGCCAAACAAGATCTGATAAGTGTACATAAGGAAGAGGATTTTTACTCCTTAATAATTAATGCTGACCCAGTGTTTTATCAGTAAAGAACTAGGTTAATAGATTATAGCCCTTCAATTTATTTCTTTTTATTTCTTTGTGTTAAGAATAAGGAACTTTAAAAAAAAATAAAAAGAAAGAAACTATCAAGGGCCAGGGATTTAGCTCAGTGGTTCCACCGCTTGCTTCACAAGCACAAGGTCCGAGTTTGATCCCCAGTACCAAAAAAAAAAAAAAAAAAAAAAAAAAAGTAAGGAAAATTAACTAACAGGGAAAGATGTCCAGATTTTGCTCATGTAAAAGTTGTATAAGCATTTTTGTAAAATAAGGTATGCCCCAAAACACGACAGAAGTAAACCTAATTGTTAACAGTGGCTTTCTGAGGGAGAATTTTCACACTCTGCTTTATATATTTCTATAATGTTAATTTTCTATAAGCACATATTTTGGAAACTTAAAGACAATTACTAGCATCCCTGAGAGGGTCTGGTGAGCCTCCTAACTGAAGACAGAGGTGGATGGTCCAATCCCCAAAATCCAGGAAGAAATTTCTGCTGCAAAGGGATGAGGAAGATAATATCTACTGTCTTGCCTAAAGAAGCTTCTACTGTTGTGTTTACACTGGGGGAAGTATCAGTTTTGAAGAGGATTGTTTAAAAACATGCTTTATGCTATCTTGTATTAAATCTGATCAAAATACACGAGGGATGATCACAAAAATTACCGTAAGGCACGTTGCCATTCATCTAAAAGTTATCCCCTTGCCCAGCCCATGTATTCCACTGTTCTTGTCACTCTCTGAAATTGTCGTAGTTCTCTTACGTGAGTGTCTGAGGAGTGATCAAAAAGGCAGTGAATGCTGCTGCCTAGTGCCATCTGTTGGAAAGGGCAGGGTCATAAAAACACGGTGTGTCTTCAGCTTGTTCACCAGCATCTTCTGGCTCTTCCCCACTGTCAAAACGACCATGAAAAGTGAATGTTTGAATGGATTCAGGACATCGAGGGAGCCACAAGAGTGCAAATAAAGACTAAAGAACGAACTTCGGAACTGCTTCAAAAAGGCAAGAGCAGTGAGGTAGGTGTGTGAAGTGAGGGACTGTTTTGAGGGAAACTAATGCCGATGTTTTACTTTAATTTTTAAAAATTTAAACATTCACAGTACTTTTGATCACACTTTTTATGTTGGAAAATGTTCATCAACATATGTATGTTTTAAAAACAATGAAATTTTAGGCACAATTTCATATATACACCTCTTTTTTTCCTGGAATGTCAGCCAGGGTTACTCCTGTCTCTTGCACTGCCTGTGCCATGTTCCATGCAAGCTGTGAAATATTACCAGAGAAAAACAGTTGTACCAACTGGGTTCATTCTTGATCTATAACCAGATGCCCGAGAGGCCATCAGCAGTGACCAACACGAGTTTCCATAGTGCCCTCTTCCTCCTGTTTTAAAGAGGAAGCTGTCTGCCTGAAAATTCCTCATTGAGAAGTGTTGCTTTATTCTCCTCCCTGCTTAGATGCTTCACTCCCAGGATTAACCCTTTCCTGGCTCCTGCACCGATTAATTTTCTCCTTTATACCATGAGCGTACAAACATTGTAACACTGTCAGTCTGAAAACCATAAGGAGACGAGAAAGATAGTCCCTACTGTCCTTCCTAGCAAGACTTCACAAATCCTTTCAGCTGAGCACAAGTATCCAGTCTAAGGAGAATTAAAAACAAAACAAAACCCCATTTTATGACATCCTTTATTGTGTTGCAAAAAAGGAGAATGTTTTCAGACAATGAGGTCTAATTCCTCATTTCCTTTTTCTCAGCCAATGCTAATAGAAAAATAAATGCATTCAGTATACTGGTGTGATGGTACACCTATAATCCAAGCACTGGGGCCGAATCAGGAGGATTGCTGCAAGTTTGATGTCAGCCTGAATACATCATGAGACCCTGTCTCAAAAAGGCCAAAAAAGAAAAATCAACACACTACTCTTTAAAAAAACTTGATAGGAAATAGGGAAAAACAAATAAACCTGTAAGTTGATTTTGAATACAAAACTATAAAGCAAGTTTTAGATCAAATTAAGCAAATAGAATTATAAATATCCTAATGGAAGAATTTGATGAAAAGTGGCAAGTCCAGTTCTACACTGTTACAGCCAAATACAGTGGTTAGTTTTAAGAAAGTTTTCTCTTGATTCCAGAAGATACAGAAAACCTGAATAAACCAATTGCCCAGAATAAATTCCAGAGCAAGCCCTACCACCACCACCATTTCCACACATCAAGTCCATGGGGCTTCAGAATTGAATTCTAATTCCAATGCATTTTAAAATTTTCAAGGACCTACGAATAAAGGAAAACTTATGTGTTTCAAAATGTTAGTGTAACAGAGACACCCAAATCTAATTAAGCACGAAGGAAAGTATGGTTTTGTGTTAGTTATGAAATATCAATACAGCAGTCATCAATAAAGTCTAATAAAAGCACCGACGGACATGCCCAAGTGGATCTTACACTAAGAATGCAAGAGGGATCACTGTAGGAAATAATTCATTCTTGACAACTCTGGAGCATCTTCAGAGAGGCTAAAGGGCCATTTCAATGCGATTAAAATCCATTCTTGGTTAAATTCTTACAAGCATAGCAACATGGATTTTTTCAAACTTGATTAAATAAAACTAATAATGTAGCTAATTGGAAATTATTTAAGTATCCCTATTAACATCAGAAACAAGAGAAGGACCATTACTTGTACTTAATTGAAAAAAAAAAAACTCCGAACTTAAGAAATTAGAACAATAATTGTAAATCAGGAAATGAAGTAACGATTACTGGAAGATGATTTATTATGTACTTGGGAAAGCTAAGAAAACTGAAAAACTTGAAAATATGAATTCACTAATGTCAGTTATTCAGAAATTAACAGGAAGATCTAATTTAAAAGACCTCAAAGTAGAAAACAATAACTTGGAATAAAATTAATAACTATCCAACTCATACAGAAGTGCTTGTCAAGGATACAAAAGAAACTTTAATCCAATGAAAAGCTGTGGTGTGGTCTTGAGTTAGAAAATCTTGTCAATTCTCTGTTCTATTAAATTAGCTTAATCTCAATATAATTACCCATATATTTTTGAACTAGCCAAGTTTATTCTAAAGTCATACAAAAACATTTTAAGCGATGAAAACCAGAAAAATCTGAAAAGTGAAAAAATGTGATATATCAGTAGAATGCAACAGGGCCGGGAACTAAACCCAAACTACAAGTGAGAATTGTGTGGATAATTATAATACAGTGGTGCCTGGGTTCACAAACTTAATTCGTTCCCCAATTCTGGTGATGAACCAAATCGAGTTTCCCCATAAGGATAACTGTAAATGTGGTCAGTGTGTCTTGAACCACGTGTATTTTTTTAAATCACAAAAACAGGAAACAAAGTACAGCGCCATACAGTATGAAGAAGAGAACCTTCACCTTGCCTGAGGTGACTTGTGGCCCGGAGGTCAGGGAGGTGGCTAGGGAGGAGGTTATCGTTTGCTGGGAGTCCCGTCCACGAGGACACGGGGAGATCTCCTTCAGGGGTTTCCTCTCCTTTGCCTCTTAGCTACAGGGCCCTTGTTGATGAAAAAGCTGTCCGATGTCCCTAGTTTTTCCCTGCCCTGCACACCCCTCGGAAATGAGAGACCACAGTTATCGCTCATCGGATTCAACACTGTTTGTTGCAGTCCTGCTGGGGTGGGGATTCTGGAAACCCCGGCACTCGCTCCATTTTTTCGCAGCACTGCTGGCTCCTCCCTGTGTCCCCTGCCTCGGCGGGATTCGTCTCAGCCAGCGCCTTCTGCTGCTCTCTCGGGTTCAGCGAGTCCGTCCGCGGTCAGCGCCTCCTGTGGTCCTCATCCGGCCCCTCTGTGTCTGCACCGTCGCGTCCAGGCCCGCGCTCCTGCCCAGGCACACGGTCCCCTCGCAGTCGCGCTCAGGGACGCGTCTGGCTACAGCGTGCTCCGGGCTGAGTTTAGTCCGCTCTGTGACGCCCTTTCAGGCTTTGTCAGTGAGGCGGGGGCAGTGGAGGACGCCGACACGTTTCTCCCCGAACTCGGAGTGGAGGGCGTCTCTCCGGTGACGGGAAAACACCGGGTGTGCAGCTCCATGGGCTGCCTAAGCGGTGTGGCGGGTGGGGAGAGGAACACGGCTCAGCGTCCGCATCAGCCACCAGGGCTGGGGTGTGCCCGGCTGGCTCCGTCCATCGGGAGAAGGCTCCTTGCAGGTGCTTGGGTGTCAGGAAGTTTTTTTTTGTTTTAATTGAGTTTATTGGTACATTTTAGGGATGCAGTACAGTTACATTCATTGTTGGGATCTTGTACCTCTACATGACAGGTCTTGGTTCTCATTTTTTTCCCCTTGTCCCTGCCCTCCCTTCACCCCCTCCTCCCCTCCCCATTTACAAACACTTTATTTCCATCTTTTCATTCTCTCACATTTTTTCTTTTCCCTTATTACCCTTCCCCTGCCCATCCCACCTTTCCGACACCTTTAGGCTTTTCCTGTGGTGTGAATAAACTGAAATAGTACATACGATCCTAATGAGACAAGTGACATTGTGAGATGGGAAGGAATTTTTTAACAGTGGGTGCCCACACCTCTTGCAGCCATTCCCTGAACTGCCTGTGACTCAAGCTTTTGCATCCGCCGTGCACAGGTCAGCGGCCTGGCCTTGTTCGTATTCTTGTTGACTGCTGAGGGTTCTGGGAATGGGCACTGGAAGTGGCTTAATCTTCAGATCCGCACTTGCATTCACACCCAGGAAAAGGCTCAGTCCTTCGTTCCCCGGCTTGGGCCTTGGCAGTGCCTTTTTCTCCTGCGTGATCCAGGTTGTGTTCCGCACCTTCTTCCAGAGGAGCCCTGTTTCCTCTTAGCTGAACACTTGCTTAGCAATGGATCCTTATGCCTTCGTGAATTCTGCAAGTTCTTTTCTCGGCAGAACTGGCAGGCTCACCGTGTGCTATCACACTGGATGCCACTTCTCTTGTGGAATGTATCAAGCCACCCTCTACTGGCTCTCAGTGTGTCGCTTGCTGCACTTGGAGAGGGGTCTTGCAGTAAATCACTGCGATTTCCTGGCTTTTTCAAAGATCACAGCTTCGTGAGCATGGTATCACCTACCAGCTGTTTCTCATTCAACCACTCTCTTAAAATTTTCCTCCTCTTCTAGTACTTGTGTCCTCTGCTTGGCTAACACAGTTCCTCCTTTCCCCAATCAGCTCCTTTGATGGCATCTTTAATCTTACAAATAGTGGAGATTGGCAACTTCACCATCTTATACTCCGAGGCCAGATCAGTCACGTGAATAGTATACTCATGCTTTCCTGCAGTTTCTCCTCCATTTCAGTGGTTATATTCTTCAAAACCTTCTTACCATTCTTACTGTCACCTTCATTACCGCTCTGTTCTTTCTTTTTACCACCATGCTCACTGTGCACTTGCTTTGAAGCCATGCTGGATTGAATAATTCTGTGCATTACTGTGTGTGCTAGAAAGCACACAAAAGGGCCAGGGATTTAGCTCAGCGGTTCGGTGGCCTGCCTTGCAAGTGCAAGGACCGGAATTCAATCCCCGGTACCAAAAAAAAAAAATAAAATAAAATAAAAATAAGCACACAAAAATGTTTCCCAGCAAGTGTGCCCAGGTCTGTCTGTGACTGATCTCAGCTAGAGAAAGTCACGACCACGTGTCAGAGTGGGAAAGATGGCCATGTGTGTGTTCATCACCCAATGCAGAGTTCATAGATGGAAGCAAAATATTGTCAAACGCTTCTGTTCACAAACTAAGTTATTCATGAACAGACGCATTCATGGCCCAAGGTACTACTGTATTTTAATATAAGAAATGATGATCGTATTCAAAATAAATTGCAATTGAAAATGAAATAAACTTTCATCTTTCACCAGTAACATTAACTAAGCTTATAGAGGTGTTAACTGGTATAGTGGTGGTATAGGAAACTAACTTTGCTGCTCAGAATGAATTGGTAGGGCCTTTGTAAGTATCAGCGATACTTCATACCAACCCAGAGGCACACACCTGCTAACTCTGAAAACTCACTTGTATTTGTGCTATGAATATGCTCATACATTATGTGTGCATCATTTGTAGTAGAAAACCATTGGAAAAAAACCTGTCTGTAGAATGGAAAGCCAGACTAACTTAAGCCAGAAAGGGTCTGCAGCAATTTTTTAAAAGTCCGTGTCAGTGAAGGAAACAATGTCATGATTACATGATTCTAAGAGTGGGCCTAGAGGTTCAAGATCACCATAT
This sequence comes from Fukomys damarensis, assembly GCF_012274545.1. Lineage (NCBI taxonomy): Eukaryota > Metazoa > Chordata > Mammalia > Rodentia > Bathyergidae > Fukomys > Fukomys damarensis. Next base: position 75,906,819 of record NW_022900950.1, on the reverse strand, counting down.
TTTACGAAGCAACAGTTTTCAGTCTGTGAAAATAGTCCCAGCCTTCACTTGGGAAGAGATGTGGAACTGCAGGAGGCTGTAGTGTTGTGTCTGACCCCTCTCATGTTGCATTAACCCTTTGCACTCACACATCGTAGTCTGCTCTGTTGCTTGTAATCCCCTGAGACTTGAGAAGTGGGCAGGACTGAAAGGTCAGTCTCACAGAGGGAGTGTAAGTAAAGCAGCTTCTCAATAGGGAGAATGCAAATGATTTTTTTTTTTTTTATGGGTCTGGGGATTCAACCTAGGGTCACTGAGCTGCCTCCCCAGCACTTTTATTTTTTATTTTGAAACAAAGTCTCACTAAGTTGCCCACACAGGACTCAAACTCCTGATCATCTTGCCTCAGCCTCCTTCAGGATTGGGTGTTGATAATTTTGTTTTATTTTTTTCAATCCTACTGCATTTCTCTTGCTAGGAAATGACATTATTTTATTATAATTTCTCATTATTTCCCACAGGAGCCAGCCCCACTGATTTCAGAGGGCTGGAAGTAATATACATGTTATCCTCTGCCCTGAGGCCCTTTCTCTGTTTGAAAGTAACACTAGTCCTAGCAAGCCCTCCCCATGTGTGTGAGCTGTTCAGGGCTGACACATACATTTAAAAATATATCTATCAAAACATAAATCCATTGATCAATCAGTCATGTGTCTAAATTTATTTTGAAGGGAAGAAAATGCATAGTCATACATTAATACCTGTTACTTGGATTCTCACAAATTAGCAGTGTTTAAGGATTCAGGGAAGGGATTTGACAGGAGCAAAAAATAATTGACTTAATACTTGCTTAAAGATCCAACAATTTTTATGAGCTTCTACACACTTGGTAGGTAATGTACAAGATACCAAGACTGTAATATGTGGTCTCTTATAGCTGCTTCTGATCAAGAATAATATACTCAATATTTCTGTTAGGATTAAATTACTATATAAGAATTTCCATTCAAGCATAAAATCATGCATCAGGTGGATATTGCACCCTTTGAGTGCTCCAGGAGGGAGAAAATAGGGTGTTCTAGAAAGGCCATCTTTGTGAAGGAGCACGTACTTGGCTACGCCTTGAAGGATGAGGAACATTTAAACAGGTACAGCCATAGTAGGAGTGAGGTGATGAACCTGGTTTTATGTTGTTACTAGATAAGCTGGACCTGAATTAAAGTTGAGTATGTGTTGTCTCAGATACTTCTGACTCTGGAGATGAAGAGTCGGACCTTTCCATAGGGTAGACCTGGCGCTGTGGCTGGGGGATGAGGTCTGGGGGAAGCTGGGGAGAACTTTGAGAATGTGGTTGCGTCAGAGATCTAGGCACTGTCCATTTTCTTCTGGACATACATTATAGACATACCTTCTTCAATTGGCTTGGGTTAACTTGGAAGTTTAGTACAACACAGTTTATCACAAGAGGGCTTTGAATAGACCTTTGTGAAAAATGTAGAACTAAGTTAAACTAGAATGAGAACATGAGAGGGATTCACCATCCCTTAATTACAGAGTTCTCTCTTTTCTTGAGAGATATGCAGTGATGGCCCTTCTGTGTAGCTTTTGAGACCCACACCATGGCCACTGCAACAGTTTGAATCTTCTGTGTCCTCATAGGTCCAGGTGTTAAAAGGTTTGGTCTCAGTGTGACACTGTTGAGAGGTATTGGAACCCTTAGGAGGTAGAGTCTAGTGGGAGGAAGTTAGGTCACTGGGGGAGTATCTTTCCCGAGATTTGGGGAGGCTGACCCCTCCTTTCTCTTTGCTCCTTAGCTCATGATATAGGTGGTTTACTTTGGTACATGATTTGGCTAGGATGTGCTGTCTCCCCACAGGCCAATGAAAACGGGCTGGAGCTCCAAAAGTGTGAGCAAAAATAAGTATTTTTCTCTTTATAACTTAATTGTTGTAGATATTTGGTCATAGTGATGATAATCTGATTACCAGCGGTCTCGAAGCACGTATGGAAAGGAAGCAAGAGACCCAGAAACTTTAGTTCACCTTTATCCAGCTAGACAGAAGTAACAAAGTATACAGATGTGGTAGGATTCTTTTTAGTAATACAGGAATGGTTAAATTTGAACAACAATAGCTGTAAATGCTTCACATAAGTAACATTACTATACCAATACACTTGGAAAAATCATTTGACCAAATTCAAGGAAAATATCAGGCCAGAATTCTAAAAGTAAAACTGGAAGTAATGCCAATAATTACTTCTTAAATAGTAATTATGAGGGTGTAATAGTAAATCACTCTTCATAGTGGAATGGAGAGATAATTAGAGTGAAGAGTAAGAGAATGATGTCTGCAGTGATATTTTAAAATTCAGTGTGGTACTGGTTGTCTGAGTTAGGGTAAGAAAAGAATAGGAAGTAAGAAAAGCCACAGTATAAGACTTGTAGATAAGATGTATAAAGCAAGCAACAGAAATACTGTTAAAACTAATGAAAGTGTACTGTAAGACGATTCCACCCAAGATAGAGTACAAGGAGAGTAACAGATTTTCCTGATAACAGCAATGAGCAGTGTCATATTTTTAAAAAATCACTTTCATACTACACAAAAAACCTATAAGATATTCAGAAAAAAATTTTAAAGGAAATGCAGAAATTCTATTCAAAATGTATAAAACACTAACATACTTAAAAATCTTGACAAATGCCAAGACACACCACACCTGGAAGGAAATACTCAATGTTTCAAGCATGTGCATTCTGCAAAAATTAAAATATAACTTTAATAAATTTCTGTTGGGTAATCAATGAGTGTTGCTTTAAGAATTTTTACAAATAACAATAAGAATTATGTGACAAAGGTACCAACATGTTTAAGAAATTTTTGCAAAAGCAGGCTCATGAGAGGTTAGAGTAAGTGTTCTACCAGATGTAAAAAAGCGTATAACTAGATCAGAATTATTTTTTTCTTTTTATTGAGTTTATTGGTACATTCTAGGTATACAGTACAGTTACATTCATTACTGGGATCTTGTACCTTTACATGACAGGTCTTGGTTCTCATTTTTTCCCCTTGTCCCTACCCTCCCTTCACCTCCTTTTCCCTTCCCCATTTACAAACACTTTAATTCCATTTTTTTCATTTTCTCACATTGTTTTCTTTTCCCTTATACCCCTTCCCTGAATTATCTTTTGATCCAGATATTTAAAAATTCAGGTGCAGAAAATAGAATAAAAAGCCCAGCAACAGACCTATTTAATTGCGGACGTTTAGTATGTTCACTGATAGAAAAAATATCACACCAGTATTTTGTTAAAATTAAAAAGTTGTGCACTTGTCTAAGTAAAAATTTATTTACCCTTGTCCAGGGCAAGATCTGTCTACATAAATACTATGCCATGGGACTATACTGAAGGGTATTCAGGAAATTAAAGGTATGTGATAGATTGCTTTTTTAAAAAAAATAAATGTACATCCTTTGGTATACAATGCATCTGTTTCTAGAGGGTTAACAAATTTTTCAATTCAAAAATTGTATATCTTTCAGAAAGAGTATGTTAGACATATAATGATGTAGTTTGAGAGCTACAGAATATTAGTGAAACAAATTAGTGAAATTAGTGAAACAAAACAGGACATATAGTATGATCTTAATAAAACGTGTATTACTTTTTTTTTTTTTTTTTTTTTGAGACAGGGTCTCACTATGTAGTCAAGACTGACCTGGAACTCACTATGAAGCCCCGGCTGATCTTGAACTCACAGCAATCCTCCTGCCTCAGCCTCCCGAGTGCTGAGATTACAGGCGTGCGCCAATTGTGTATTACTTTAAATGGATAGGATGGAGGCCAAGGTAAGCCTTTTATGTTCCACTTCATTGAGAACCAGTAACTGCTTCTTTTGACTGCTAACAGTCAAACCAGAAGCTATCAACAGCTAATCCCATCCATTAGTCATCATCTGTACATCCCTGTCACACAGCCAGGAGCACTTACAGAGAAGAGCGACAGTCTTTACAGTAAGCTTTCAGAGCCAAACAACAATTTATGATTCATTCAAGTGAAACTAGCTTAGTAAATTCTGCTGCATAAATACTGTGGCATAGGGAATACTTTTTGCCGTTGAAGGGGGGAAAAAAGAATAAATTTGAATATGCTAATGTGGAAAATGGTCAGAGCAGATAAATAAAAATTTCAAGAACACTTTAAACATCCATAGACTTCCTGAGAGGTGGCAGATTATTTTTTTTATTTATATATTTATTTTTTCTGCTTTTGATTCTGCCCAAACCTCATTAGAATGGCTATAGTATTGCTTGTTTGTATTAAGCACAAAACTACAAGGACAAGAATAAATAAGAAAACAAGAATAACAATTTGGAAATGAGAATCTATATGTAAATAAAAAGGCATAAGGTAACCCACTTAAATTACTGGAAAAAGAATCCTAGGCTGCCAATAAGGGAAACCAAAAGGCAACCTACCTTATGCAGCGAAGTCCCCCAAAATTCAGACAGGGCCAGAGGGAGCTGACAGGTGGAGTAGGGGAAGGTAATTACAACACAGTGTTGGGACTTTGTAATGAAGGCTTCCAGGAAAAATACACATCACCCAGTTAAATTTGCATTTCAGATAAACCACACATACTTAGTGTAAGTATGTTCCAAGTACTTGTGAAACAGTAAGAAGTATTCATTATGTATCTTAAATATAACTGGGTGTCCTGTGCTTTGGCAACTGTACTTGGAGTGGATACAGTCCCAGAGACCTGAACAGTAAGAAGTATTCATTATGTATCTTAAATATAACTGGGTGTCCTGTGCTTTGGCAACTGTACTTGGAGTGGATACAGTCCCAGAGACCTGCCCTGTGATTTCCAGATGGCAGAATACCTCCTATCGGAAGGGTCTCACTGGAAGCCAACTGGGGAAAATGCCTGTGAATGGTCTGTAGTTTGTGGACTGACCCCCGCCCACTTTGCCAGCCAGGTATCACAATGCAAAGAGCTTAGAAGGACGGATCTCAGACTGACAGACAGAAGACAAGGGGATGAGTAACCAGCCGAGTTTTATAGACTGGTGTAGAACTTTAGTTCTGTAGGAGTCTTCATCTTCATTGACTTCTTCCTATGCATGCTTTGGATTGCATATTTTGACAATTAAATATATTATGTCCTTCTTTTGGAGTGGGCAAATGAAACAAAAACTATCAATAGTAACTGAGATGGGAGCTGTCGTGAAGCCACTCCCACAGCAGAGACCCACCTGCAAGGCCATAGGACTGCTCAAGGGTCCTTAGGGAGCTCCATGGAGTTCCTGGCATCTAAACAGGACTCGCGTAATGAAAGGGGAGGATGGAAAAACACAGGGTCATGGCCGAGACTTGAACAGCACAGATGAGAAATGCACAGTGGATTCTGAGAACAGCCACGTCCCAGGAAGAGTGTCTCAACTCTGTCCACCCGGGCCCTACTGATAAACGAGAATTCACACATTCCCCTGAGGGGCTCTTAAAGACACCAGATGGACATCCTTGCTCCCTTCTTACCCCAGTCAGGCCCAATTTTACAAAACTTTCTTGTTTTGGTTTTCTTTTTAAAGTAGATTTGGCCTCCTAAATACAAAATGTATCATATTTCCAAAGTGTTTTTTGACAAATTACACTAGTCCTACATTTTTAAACTATTGAAATAAATTGCCTAAGTTATTTTGGCAAGAGTAAAGCCTTGCATTTTTTTATTTCTAGTTTTTATACATTTGTGTGTGAACATATGTATTTCGGCTATATTTATATATATGAACTTACATGCATGGTTTCTATAAATGACATCACAGGACACTGTATGGAGATTTTTTTTTTAGCTAGTATACTGAGATATTTTCAGGGTGTCTCTCTCTCTCCATTTCTTCACTTTTTATTGAAGAATTTTCCTTTTTCATTTGTTGTTATAAATATCAATAGCTTTGATTGTATGTGCATAAAGGAGTGTTCCTATAAGAAACATAATAATCACAGAGCTGGCAGACCTAGGTCCACACTCTCCCACTTTATGTACAGTGTGCATCCAAATCACTCCAGTCTTTAGCAATGTGCACCGCTCTTATGCCTTAGTTCCTTTGAATCCAGATACTGTCCTCCTGCTCTATACCATCTATAAGTATAAAGTGCAATAGTGTAAAAATCCTCCTCTTCCCCCAAAAGCTCATCGTGCAGAGTAGCCTTAACATCTGACAATAGGAGACTCTGTTGGAAACAACTCAGTGCTGCACAGGTCAAGGATCTTTTAAAACACTTCAAGGATTAGCGGGACATGGTTAGGGATTTCGTTAAACATTTAAAATTGTGGTTAAGACTATTACTCTTCCTTGTTAATAATTTTACACCAATCATGCATGGTCTGTAGGGTTGGAAAAAGAATAATATAGATTTTTTTACTCAATACTTTTTAAAAATAGATTATTGAGATATTATTACAAAACATACAGTGGACCCACTTATTCAATTCAGTGCTTTTTAATGTATTCACAAAATTGTGCAGCTATCACCTTAATCAGTGGTAGGACACTTTCATCAGCCTCAACAGAAACTTCATACTGATTAGCAACCCCATGTTCTCCCAGCTCTCCTGGGCATAGGCAGCCACTAAGCCACTATTTTTTTAAATTTTATATTCAGTGCTGTTTTTTTTTCTTCATAAGTATTGGTACATTTGTGGTATAGAGTACAGTTACATTCATTATTGGGAACTTGTACCTTTACAGGACAGGTCTTCGTTCTCATTTTTTCCCCTTGTCCCTGCCCTCCCTTCACCTCCTCCTCCCCTCCCCCTTTATAAACACTTCATTTTCTCATATTGTTTTCCTTTCCCTTATTCCCTTTCCCCTACCCATCCCACTTTCCCTACACCTTTAGCCCCTTTCTTCCTATTTCACATTGTCCGTTATATCATTAGGATTTTATGTACCATTATAGTTTATTCACGCCAGAGAAACTGTTTGGTATTTACACACGTGTGACTTATTTATTTCACATAGGAGTCTAGCCTCAATATGTATCTGTAGTGGAACTTGACATAAGAGCATCCATCTTGGAAGAGACATACGGACATCTGAGTGCCTGGCAGACCAGTCGTCTCAGGACGTGAAGTGCCAACAATTCTTGTTTGTCCCGTGTTAATCTCCCAAGAGGATGTAGACAAAGTAAAAGATGTTTTTTAAGGGGTTTGAAGGACAAAGTAAAAAAACGAAGTTGTTTTTGCGAACACAGCTGGTCAAAATATTACATAACTTTAGATATAAGATAAAATGCTAAAAACATACTTTTTGTCTGATGCTCTGAATAGCTTCAATAAATATTGCAGTTTTGATCATGAGGCTGCTGTTTCCCTGAGCAAGCTGCAGTCCTCTGATCCTGCTCCTCACATCTTGCCTTTCTTCATTTTGTGTCACTGAGACACTCGGGGGAATCGGCGACATGTATCCATTTTCCTATAATGAATCTAATTTCTCATTCTTTATGGCTGAGTAATATTCCATTTTATAGAAAAACCACATCTTCTTTATCCAGTTTCCAACGGATGGGCAAATGGGCTGTTTCCAAGTTTTAGCTATTACAAGCTGTGCCGCTATAAACATGGGTGCACATATATCACTGTGGTATGATTCTTTTAATTCTTTTGGAAAGATACCCAGCAGAGGGATGGCTGGGTCAAATGGAACCTCTAGTCCCAGCTCTTTGAGGTATCTCCGTACTGTACTCTAACAAAATGGAAAACACAGAAAAAATGGACAGATTTTTAGATACTTATGAATTACCAAAGTTGAACGAAGAAGATAAAAACATTTTAAACACCCCAATCACAATCAGTGAAGTTGAAAATGTAATTAAAAACTTACCAACAAAGAAAAGCCCAGGTCCTGATGAATTCACTGCTGAATTTTACAAGACATTTAGAGAAAAACTACTGCCTTTACTCTTCAAACTTTTCAGTGAATTAGAAAGGGAAGCAATACTTCCACATTCATCCCTGGAAGCAAGTACCACTTTAATTCCCAAACCAGGGAAAGACACAACTAAAAAAGAGAAGTACAGGCCAATCTTAATGAACATAGATGCAAAAATCCTTAATATGATACTAGCAAACAGAATACAGAGGATCATCAAGAAGATCATACATCCTGACCAAGTCGGATTTATTCCAGGGATGCAAGGATATGGTTCAACATATGTAAGTCAATAAATGTAGTACATTATATTAACAGAGTCAAGGACAAAAACCATATGATCCTCTCGATAGATGCAGAAAAAGCATTTGACTAAATTCAATACCCATTCATGATAAAAACCCTGCAAAAAATTGGAATATATGGTCTATACTTCAACTTAATAAAGGCTATCTATGAAAAACCAACAGCCAACATCCTATTAAGTGGCCAAAAACTGAAAACCTTCACGTTAAAATCAGGAACAAGACAAGGATCCCCACTATCACCACTCCTCTTCGATACAGTTGTGGAAACATTAGCCACAGCAATTAGACAAGAGAAAGAAATTAAAGCAATAAAGATAGGAAAGGAAGAAGTTAAACTGTCATTATTTGCTGATGATATGATACTCTACATTGAAGACCCAAAAAACTCCACCACAAGGCTTCTACACTTAATTGACACTTTTGGCGGAGTAGCTGGATACAAGGTCAACACCCAAAAATCAATCGCCTTCTTGGACACAAATAACAGACTCACTGAGAAAGAAATTAGGAAAACAATTCCTTTCACAATAGCATTGAAAAAAATGAAGTATCTAGGAATCAATCTAACAAAAGAAGCAAAAGACCTCTTCACTGAAAACTACAGCACTCTGAAAAAAGATGGAAGAGGATATAAGCCACTTTGTATTCCTATGCACATGCATGTTCTGGACATTCATATGGTTTGTGGCCTTTTGTCACTGATTTCTTTCTCGTGCATAATGTTTTCAAGATTGTTGCATGGTTCAGCAATGTGTCAATACTGCATTCCTTTTACTGCTGAATACCGTTCTCTTGTACGGGCACATGTTTTTCCACCCACTAGTTGATGGACACTTGGGTGAATAAGTGCTTCTACATTTAAAAACCCTCATAATAAACCTTCGCTTGGGGTAGCTGATATGTTTAAAAGAAAATTCATCTTAGGACCACTGAAATGTTAAACAGATCAAATTTCCAGCTGTTAGACATTTGAATTATCTCAGCATTCTTATAAGGAAGGGATATATGCCTGATAAAAATTAGAAGAAGCAAAGTGGCAAAAGAAGTATGCAGTTTCTTAAACGTGAACAAAAGGCTTGGAGTTACATAAGACAATATTATATCAAAATGTCATTCACAGAATACGAAGAAAATACACATATTTAAGCCCTTTTAATGTTGTATTGCAGCTGGTGTCTTTATAAACAGGATATGAATAAATTTTGCCTTACTAAAAGAAATTGGAATGTCTATGTCTTTTAGCAATGATAATAGTAAAAACAGACACTCATATAATGCTTGCTATAGGCCTGGCAATATTCCATGTGATTTAGCATATATTAACTCATAATGCTTAAATCCAGAGTCAGCTACCCCCATTGTAAAATGAAAATGCAGGGCTGCAGTTTACAAATCAGGAAGAAAGTGGTTTTTTTTTTTTTTTTGTTTTGTTTTTTTTTTTTTTTTTTTTTTTTTTTTTTTTGTACCAGGGATTGAACTTGGGCCCTTGTGCTTGTGAGTCAGGCGGCAGAACCACCAAGCTAAATCCCCACCCCTAAGAAACTGTTATTAATAATAGGCCTGAAAATGTAAAGCTTTTCTCCTTTTTTCTTCTGGTAGTGTTTTTTGTTTACTACCTAACATTGTAAGTAAAAATAGAAAATAAAAAAAGTTAAATTATTAGCCTGAATTGTAGCATTTATTTTCACATTGTGCAATGCCCATTTAAATGCAAATATAAGATCATTTAACTCATATGCAAAATTCACCAAAATTGCAATTTGTATTTCATAGCCCATCTGTGCATGTGTGTTTTTGTGCTTACCAGTACAGTGGAAATGCTACATAAAAATAACTCAATTGTTTGTAATTCATATCTCGATACACCCATATCCTGCTAATGTTGATGGAAATGTTGGCTTCCCAATCAATGATGACAAAATGAAAGGAAGAGAACAATGGACTACCCAATCATTCTGCTTTCTCCTATGTTGTCATTTTCAGCATAAGGTGTTGGCTATTGTGGGAAATCACATGAATAAGAAAAAGGTTCCCTGCTTGCCTGTGTTTCTGAGCAAGTTTTGTGTTTCAAGCAAGTTCTGCTATTTATGGTAATATCGCCTTCATTTTGTGTTTTGAGCAATATCTTAGTCACTTTTCTCTTTGCTGAGACAAAATAGCTGACAACATCACAAGTTGTAGAGGTTTCAGTCCATGGTCAGCTGGCACCAAGGCAGCTGATGGCATGGCAGAGGGGCACAGCAGAGGAGAAACAGTCCATGGCATGGCAGGCAGAAGGCAGCAGGCTTGTCTCTCCTTTTTCATCTTTTCCAGGCTACCTGCCTTTTGCGTGGTGTCACCCCCAGCCAGGATAGGCTTTCCCATTATCCACATCCAAAACTATGCCAAGCCAATCAGTTGACTAACTTAGTAACCATGAACTCTTAATCCCAGTATCACATCCTTAATCATAGCATCACACACCCTTGATCAAGTCACCTCTGAGAAAGCCCCATCTATGACTGCATGAGGGTTTGGGGAAGGCATCTAGACACAAGCCATAACAATTGAGTCCTGATGTGAGTGGTAATATTCTCCTGAATTCTTATCACACCTCATTGAAATAAGCCCCTCCAGCATACCCAGGGGTTGTTGATTCTCCAGGAGTAGGCAGATAGTAGGAGTTCATAGAGCTTTATTTTACTTACCTGCTTTAGGAGTTGACACCACAAAACTATTGTGAAATGTAAGATTAGAACTTGGTACTATGGCCTATTAGGACTAAAATACCTGCAGCTGTTTAACATTTGCATAAAGTTTGGCAGAGAATATATTTTAAGAAATCTCTAAGAAGGCACAAAATAAATCATACATCCTACATATCAGTATTTAAAGGTGGAGGAAGGAAAATTGGTGAAAATGAACAGGTATGTGTGGAAATCAGAAGTCATGTCTGAGCTCCAGAATTCTTTACAGTAATTCACTTCCAAGGACATGAAGGCTGTTTTAGCAAAGGAATGTCCTGTTTCCTTGGAAACTCCAGGTGCTACATAGGGCTTCCACTTTGTCACTGCTTTACTGAATCAGTGGCAGACTTGTTGTCACCCATCCCTGAATTTCTCATGGTAAGGCCAGCCACTAGCAAGCAGTCTTTGACAATCTACTAATTATCATTGCTACTCATGGAACAGGGGGCTGCTGTAATGACTAACGTTTCTTAACTACTTTTTTTGTTTTACAAAGCCACTGGTTGTTTAATAATTTTTCCTAAATTATTTGCATGCCTCCCATCAAGTGGAATGTCACGTTCTCTCCTTCCCTCTCAATTTTATTTTTTTACTTATTCTTTCAGCTTCACTTGCAGAAATGTCAAAAGATAGCAAATGTTTCTTTGATATATTTAGACTTGTGTGTCATTCACTGCCAAATGTGAAGTGGTGTCTTTCAGTTTAGCAGCTACACATGCATGCACACAAACACATGTGTGAAGGCTCTTGAAAATAACTATAGATGTGAAAGTGGAGAATTGTTGATCAAAGGGTTTCGACTTTCAGTTATAAAGTGAATAAATTCCGAAGAGTGAAGTGTCCAGCACTATGATAATTAGTAATAATATATTGTATATTTGAAATTTGCTAAGAGAGTAGATCCTGATACCCTCACTGTATACACACACACACAGACACACACACAAATGGCAACTATGTGAGGTGATAGATATATATATTACTTGACTTGATAATTTCACAAGGTATACATATACGAAGACATCACATGGCACATTTTAAATATATGCATTTTATTTGTCAGTTTTTCCTCAATAAGAATAAAAGACCTTGTGTAAAATTTGATGGAGTATAAATAAATGCTGCAATACTTAGAAATCTGTTTTGAAAAGACATGTTAACACTTCGTGCCTAATTATTTAAATTTATCAAAAAGAACTATTGTTATTTAAAAGTTATATGTTATGTTTTAATCCAATAAAAATGAAATTTGCCAAATTCTTATGCCTAAGTTGGGGGAATGGGTGTGCTTCTTGCCTGATTTAAAATCATGACCCTCCAAATGAAACTGTTGAATACTCCTAGCTACATTTTGTCACTACTTTATTCTTCTCAGGTCTCACTTCGTAGCATAATTTATTCCTTTCCATTGCCTATTTTCCCTAATATAATGTGAGCCAAAAAATATCAGAGCACTGATATGTTTCCATGATCCAGAATAATGTCTGACTCATAGAAGGTACTCAGTGTACTTTGTTACATAATTAAGCCAGAAATTCTTATCATTGGGACATTTTGAGAAATACTGTCTAGTTACCTGATTTGAACTTTTTAAACCTTTATAATAAATGTAAATTATTGAGTGAATTATTAAACAATGAAAGGCTGGAGGTAATCTAATGAAGTTAATTTATACTTTTATGAATATAAAATCTAATTCACAGTTAACAGCCAACTAATCAATTTTGAAGACACTTCAGTGAATTTAGAAGGTGTGGGTTACAATCTCACAGCCTTTCACCAAGTCATTATCAAGAGGAGCATCAGACAAATTTCTTCTTTTGAACAAACTGCACCCCCTACTGCTTGGTTTTGGTATCGCTTACAGTTTGAAGATGACAATGACAAAACAGATTTTTATCTCTAATCTGACTTTTAAAATAGGTTCTACATTTCTGAAGAACTCAGCTCTGAAGTTCGAAAATAAAAGTAGTAAATAGGTTGTTACATCTGTGTGTTTAATTTGTCTTGAGAAATTCAAATAAGTGAGGAGAGTGTGAGGGTGTAAGAGTGTATAAAAGCATCTCGCCTGTGTGAATACAAAGTTGTGTTTTCTGTAACATGACACTGCCTTGAGACAGCTCCCAGGAACACCTTTCCCAGGGGCTTTATCACAAACTGCACCCATGAAAGGCAAAGAGGGAGTTTTCTAGCTTTCAGTGGCTGTGATACAAAAGGAGCAACTGGAACTTTCTGAAAGGAACATCAATGGCCAGTGAGAAAAGCAATGTTTAGTTGGCGTCTCTGACACCATTCTTAAATGTCACATCCACAAATTGCGCCAGTCTCTCTAGCTTTTCAGAACTGGCATCACCAGTGCTGTCCTGATGACTCTGTGGACTCTTTCTCTACTCAGAGGTCTGCAAGGAAGAGGCACACTGCAGAACCCAGCCCAGCTTTTCTTGCCACATATGGACACACCCTCGTAGGGCAACTGCCCTTCCAACTTCTGGGTTTCCTCCTAGGCAAAACCTACAGTGCTGTGTGCCAATTAGAAAAGAAATAAAAACTCTGTAACTATTAGCTGTAGCACTCATTTTCCTGGTTCTTGATTGCTGCTGAACTCTTTTATAATTGTTTTTTTAATGCTGGCAGGTTCTCTCCCTTCTGGCTAGGGCTGGTGACTTAGTTGTAGACTAAGCTAGAACGATAATTTCTGCCAAGACCTTTGGTAAAGTATCTCTTTTAATTTTAGTGTCAAATTAAGAAGTCCCTGGACAACAATATCCAGTTTTTGAGGGAGTGCCACTGTAGAAGCTTGCAGAGCAAATGGCTACAGCCTTGGAAGGAACATCATCCTTTCCTCACAAATGTGTGTCCATGTATTCCCACATACATTTATTTAATTCTGAAGAATATCTGTATTTACATATATGTGTAAGAAATAGTATAGGTTTCATATATTTAGGTATATATATAAATATATAATATATACAAGGAAATATATATCTATTATATATTTGTAAGTTTAATATAAACATCTTAATGGAAACTTATTTGAATTGTTTATTTGTACATATTTGTGAATCGGGTGGATTTTCTCTACTATCTAGGTCTAAACCAGATAGGTACTAAGACCTAACTTCCATTTCCGAGGGCACATGGTAGGGGTTGTGACTTACTGCCCAAGAACCACCCTTGTCTTTCTACATAACAGAACTCTTGATTTTACTTTGTGTTTGTTTCTCTTAGGGGAATGGTGCTGGTGAGTTGCCTGAGGCAATGTCCTACTAGGTGACTGAGCCAGGTATGTGTGGAACTTCCAGAAATGTTCTATGAAAATTGTGAATTCAGCAAGGATGCACAGGTTGTCAGGAAAGCAAATTTGAGAGCTGAACACCAGCTGCCATCTTGGAACCAGAGATGATCTTGGAGAGCAAAGGCAGTTGGTAGGCGCACAGCAGCTGAGGTCTTCATGATCAGTCTACTGTGTCCCAGCCTCAGCCTGCTCACCGCTAGACTTGTTATGATGGAGAAAGGAACTTCTATTTTCCTTAGGTGTTGTCATCAGCTGTTTGGTTCGGGAGCTTGGACTAGGAGGGTAAGGCATGAAATCACCAAGCAGACTCCAGGGAGGTTTCTGGAACACTTCCGCTTTATTTAGGAAATGCACAGGCTTATATAGCTTACATGTGGACAACAATGGGGGAGGAGCATGGGAGGAGCATTTAATTACATGGCACTTTCTTATAGGTTATGTGTAATGGAGAGCATTGGGCGATATCTTATTGGCTAGACATATGGTGGGGTGATTTTTCTTGGGCGAGGCGAAGGAGTCACGGACTAGGGGCGGAGGTACAGCCTGTTAGACCCAGGGTCTATGCACTTAGGCAAGCTTGCTCAGCCTTAGCATGGTCTTCAGGCTTGCTTAGGAGACAGGAGTGCGGTGCACCTGCCCAGCCTGGCTTGAACTTCTCCCATACTTAGGCTACTGATATTTTGGCTTTTCTATTGTGTACAGCTGTCTTGAGGCTGAACCAGTAATAGGGGATTTGCTTTTGAATGTCCCCAGAACTAGGAATCTGACTGGGGCAATTTGGATGGGAATTCCTCAAAAGCTCAGGATGGGAGAGCAGAGGGGATGGTGGGAAGTTTTCTTCTCTTGAATGACAGTTTTGTCAAACTGTAAGGAACAATGAGAGGCAGGCTTCCACCACCTTTCTAATCTGAGGAGAGCTGGAGAGCTGGACAGGGTGGCCAGTGTGTTGGGTGGAATGCCTTGGGCCACAGCCCCACCCAAGTCAAGGTTTGCCCCTGTGGAACCCTCAGGGCAGCAGCTCCTGCTCTTTTGTTTGTTTTCTGTTTTGTTTTTGTTTTGTTGTTGTTGTTGTTTTGGTACCAGGGATTGAACTCGGGTCCTTGCGCTTGCAAGGCAGGCCACTGAACTGCTGAGCTAAGTCCCCAGCCCCCCCCTTTTAACTCTTAAGGCCTCCTTGTCTCTAACATCCTATACTCACACTTTCCAAAGAATTCCATTTCCATTTTATTAAAAAAAAAAAAAAACACATCTTCTTTATCCAGTCTCCCATTGATGGGCAATTGGGCTGTTTCCAACTTTTAGCTATTACAAACTGTGCAAATATATTGGAATATGATTCTTTTTGTGTGTGTGTGCCAGGAATTGAACTCAGGACCTTGTGCTTGCGAGAGAGGCAGCAGAACTATCAAGCTAAATTCCCAGCCCTGGTATGATTCTTTTAATTCTTTAGGGAAGATACCCAGCAGGGGAATAGCTGGCTCAAATGGGACCTCTAATCCTAGTTCTTTGAGGTATCTCTGTATTGAGTTCCACAATGGTTGCACCAATCTACACTCCCACCAGCAGTTGAGCAGGGTTCCTCTTTCCCCAATTCCCCACCAGCATTTGTTATTGGTTAATTTCATGATAGCAGCCATTCTTTCTGGGGTGAGGTGGAATCTCAGCTTTATGTTTATTTGCATTTCTCTAACGACATTTTGTCATATGTTTATTTGTTATTTCTACTTCTTTGTTTTGGGAATGTCCATTTCAGATGCCCATTTTTTGTTTGTTTGTTTGTTTGTACCAGGGATTGAAGTGGGGTCATTGCACTTGAGGCAGAACCACTGAGCCTAAATGCCCAACCCCTCAGATGCCCATTTTTATATATATATAAATGTTAGGTATATTTACATTGGCAATCATTCTTTTTAGTGTTATTTTTATCTTTATAGTACATATTTACAGTACATAGTGAATACATTCATTGTGTGGAGTTTGAATATGTACATAGCACATCACAATTCTTTTAATTTTTCCCTCGTCTCCTCCCTACCCCTTTTATGTCTTGATCCCCTTCCCATTTGCTATATATAAATGTTAGGTATATTTACATTGGCAATCATTCTTTTTAGTGTTATTTTTATCTTTATAGTACATATTTACAGTACATAGTGAATACATTCATTGTGTGGAGTTTGAATATGTACATAGCACATCACAATTCTTTTAATTTTTCCCTCGTCTCCTCCCTACCCCTTTTATGTCTTGATCCCCTTCCCATTTGCAAAAGATCCTACACCCTTTATTTTTTTCAATTCTTTTGTTCAGCCCTTTCCCTTTCCTCTCTCCCCCTTCCATCCGTATCTTGATCTACTTCCCCTATGGAAAATATCTTTCTACTTCCAATTGTCTATCTTATATTTTGTTCTTTGTTTATATTTGGGTCTTTCATAGAAGATGAATCATGTACTATTTAAGCTTGTGTGTCTGATTTATTCCACTTAACATTATGGTCTCAAGGTGGCATCCATTTTCCAATGTATGAATCCAGTTTATCCTTTCTATGGCAGAGTAGTACTCTGTTGTTTATGATACCATGTTTTCTTTATCCAGTCATGTGTTGATGAGCCTTTTCAAGATTTAGCTATTATGAATTGTGCTGCCAAAAACCTTGGTGTGCATATATCACTGTAATATGGCATCTTTAACTCTTTTGAGAAGATACCTAGAAGTAGAAGAGTTGGGTCAAATTGAATTTCTAGTTTTAGTTTTTTGAGGAATCTTCGCACTGATTTCCATAGGGGTTGTACTAATTTACATTTCACCAACAATGGAGAAGTATTCCCTTTTACCCACAGCCTTATCAATCATTTGTTATTATTTGATTTCTTGATGATGGCCATTCTTTCTGGAGCGAGAAGGAAAATCAGTGTTGTTTTCATTTGCATCTCTCTGATGGCCAGAGATGTGGAGCGGTTCTTCTTGTATTTATTGGCCATTTGTACTTCTTCTGAGACATGTCTATTCATTCCACTTGCCCACCTTTTGATTGGATCTTTGACTTGGGGGGTGTCTAACATTTCTTAGTTCTTTATATAGTCTAGATCAGTGGTGGCAAACCTATGTATGGCATGCATGCTGCCGAAGGCATACAGAGCCCTCTCTGTGGGCACTCGAGCCAAGCAGCCGAGCATTACTTCGGCAGACAAACATCAAATAACAGTGTATGTAGGGAGGGACTCTGTGTATGCTCACAAAGGAGCACTGGTACCAGGCAACAGAGTCATGAGCTGCAACTCACTATCTGTGCCTTGTTTGAGCTCTCACATGGCCAATTAGTGTTCTGCTAGGGATGAGCTATTAGTATTAATACATTCACTGTTATTAATACAAGACTTTAGCTTTGAGTTTTCTTGTGAAAAATTGAAATTTAATATCTAAGAGTTAGCTAAAAGATGTTCTAATTAAGAGACTGAGCCAGGCATGGTGGCTCACGCCTGTAATCCCAGCACTCAAGAGGGTGAGGCAGGAGGATTGTTGTGAATTTGACACCAGTCTGGGCTACAAAGTGAGTTCCGGGTCAGTCTCAACTACATAGTGAGACCCTGTCTCAAAAAACAAAACAAAAAAGAAAAATAAACAAGAGACTGAGATTCTTTTATTGTTGTGCTGTCCCCCTAGCATATTTGAATTTGTGGCATCATATTTAGTTGTTTGTGAACAATTATGAAAATAAGAGCAAGGATGTATATATATATCATATATATATCTATATATCATATCACTCTCTATATATCATATATACTATCTATATATATGATACATACATATATATATATATATATATAT
>NW_022900950.1:75886821-75888716 GCF_012274545.1 Fukomys damarensis | reverse complement strand
ATATATATATATATATATTTGCTTGGACTGGCTGAGATTTTAGCAGAAGCTCCCACAAGGTAAGAATTGCACTCAGATGCCTTTTTCAGGGCAGGCCAAAAACTGGTGGTGTGTGGATCATTGCCCCTCGCACCAGTGGCCAGCAATTTAATAGGAATCCCAGCTGAGGATCACTGCCATAGATTGTTCATTCGGGGAATATCCAGTTCTTTAGTATTAACTAAGAGTTAGTTCTGGAACAGGGATAGATTTGTATTGGTTGTTTCTTTTTTTAAAAAAATGTTTGTTTTTGTAAACTCTGTGTCTTGAACATCAAAAAATGCCTACAGCACAAGAGCAAAACTGAAAACAGATAGTGGAAGATCATTCCAAATGGCCTTGGCAGAATCTCTGGAGTGATTAAATACAGTGGGAAAGAAGTGTCGTGTACCACATGTCACGTGTCACATGGCACTTTGACACCGACCGCAAAAGTGTTGCCAAGCTTGGGGCAACTAAAGGAAAGAGTTTCTTGAGGGAAAACTGAGGAAATATCATTCCCACTGTCTTAGTTTTTGTAACTGTTTTTCTAAAACAAATATCTTACAACTGGCAGCTTTCAAATTTCACTGTACATAGTGTCTCTGAGATGCCACTTAGCAGAGATGCTGTTAAAGATTGAGTTCTGGGCGCAGCAAGTGATGTGAGTCAGCAGCTCACCCCTGACCTACAGGAGGCTGCCTGTACTCCATGTGCTTGGATGAAAGCACAGATATAAATAATCATGGGAGGCTAGCAGTGATTCGCGTTATGCTGTTGGTGTCACCATGACAGAAGAGCTGGTGCAGCTGGTGTCTTTGCCTAGAAGAACACAAGTGATCTACAATGCTGTGATGTAGGCTTTTTTTGTCATAAGACAAGACCAGAAAAAGTAGTTTCAATTACTAGTGATTGGCACCTTGCCTGGTGGGAGCACCGTGGGGTTTCATACAGTTCTTTGTTAAAGAGGCAAAACATCCAGTCATTCACTTTCATTGTATTGTACATCAAGAAGCTTTCTGCACTAGGGAAACAGCAAAAGAAGTCACAAAAATGAGGAATTGCATCATGCCTTGTGCTCTTAATTTTTGACAGTTTCAAGCACTTTTTGATGAAGTTCAGGCACAGTATAACGCTTTACTTATGTACAATAATGTCCAGGGGCTGAGCAGAGGACGACCCCTGGAGAGATCTGTAGCCTGCTTGGTTGAAATGAGGCTGTTCGAGGATAAGAAAAAAAAAAAAAAAAGAGTAGGAATATCCACAGCTCACAGATGCGGTCTAGTTTAATAATCTTATGTTTTTTACAGATTTTACACGACACTTCAATATACTGACCAAAAAACAACAACGTGTAGGGAAAACTGCAGAAAGGATGTTTTGCGATATCAAAACATTTGAGAGAAACTGCAGGTTTTTGAAAGGGACCTTGAAAATGGTCAGCTGAAATATTTCCCAAATATAAAACTGCATTTAGAAAATTCTACAATTGTAGACAATCCTACAAGTCATCAGGAAATTTACAAGGAATTTTCTAGCATTGTAGCAGCTGCGAAGGAGAATATAGTAACATGTTTCTGTTTTTAACATTTAAATCTTTGACATAACGGTTTTAGTTTAGTACATGGTGAGATATATGGATCTTCTGTGTGTGAATAGCCAGTTTTCTCAGCACCATGTACTAAGAAGGCTGTCTTTCCTCCAATGTAGAGTTTTAGACCCTTTGTAAAAGATCAAGTAGCTGAATGTGCCTGAGTTGTTTGTGCTTCCTCTATTCTGTTCCATAGATCACGTCTACTTTTGTGCCAGTACTATGCTGTTTTATCACCATAGCTTTGTAACCTAACTTCAAAACTGGGATTGTGATCTATCTTTAT
>NW_022900950.1:75876887-75886808 GCF_012274545.1 Fukomys damarensis | reverse complement strand
ATATATATCTTTCTCTATCTTTCTCTCTTTCTTTCTTCTTTGTTTTTCTTCCTTTCTTTTCTTGCTTGCTTGCTTTCTTGCTTTCTTTTTGAGACAGGGTCTCTCTATGTAGTTCAGGCTGTCCTTGAACTCACTGTGTAGCCCAGACTGACCTTCAATATACAGCAATCTTCCTGCCTCAGCTTCCTGAGTGCTGGATTACAAGTGTGTGCCACCACATCCAGCTTGCTTTGCTCATGTTACCTATGATGGCTTTCAGTATTCTGAGTCTCTTCCAGTTCCAAATAAATTTTAGGATTGTTTTATCTAGATCTGTGAGAAAAGTTATTGGTATTTTGATAAGGATTGTTCTAAATCTATATATCAATGTTAGGATTATGCTTTTTTTTGGTTTCAAGAGCATTGTGTTTTCAAGTATATTCATACATATTTCATTTTTCCAAGTGTTATGATCTAGAGACAGGTGATATAAATTTGTTACAATTGACTTTTAAAATCAATTATTAAAGTATTAATAATACTTTAATAATGGCTCACTGCTTCTGGCTATCCAAGCACAGGGAATATATTTCAATTTTCTGATTTTTTTTTTTTGGTCTCTTTTCAAAGTACTGTAGGTTTTGTTGTAGAGATCTTTTACTTTCTCAGATTAATTCCCAAGTATTTAATTTGTCTTGAAGCTATTGTGAAAGGTATTCTTTTTAAACTCCTTTCTCACTGAATTCTTTATTTTATTTTATTTTATTTTATATTTTGGTACTGGGGATTGAACTTGGGTCTTTGTGCTTGCGAGGCAGGTGGTGGAACCACTGAGCTAAGTCCCCCCAGTGAATTCATTATTGGTGTACAAGAATGTTATTGATTTTTGTATGTTGATTTTCCTGATAGAATTCTGAATTTTTGGCTATTAATTCTAGGAGCTTTTTAGTAGAACTTATTGAATCTTCTAAGTAGAGAATCATGTCATGTGCAAATGATAATTTGACTTCTACTTTTCCCATATGTATCCCATTTACTTCTTTGTCTACCTTGATTGCTCTGGCTAATGTTTTGGGGACTGTGTTGAACAGGTGTGTTAACAGTGGAAGCTTTGCCTTCTTCCTGATTTTAGAGGGAAATCTTTCAGTTTTCCACACTTAATATAATGGTAGGTTTGTCATAAATGCCTTTTATCAGATTGAGATAAGGTCTTTCTGTAGTGATTTTCTTCAAGACTTTTTTATTATTATGATTGGAAGTAGGATTCTATCAAAAGATTTTTCTGTGTCCATTGAGATGATCGTGTGATTTTTGGCATTGCTTCTATTTATATGATGGGCTACATTTACTGATTTTCATATGCTGAACCATCCTTCCATCACAGAGATGAAGCCTACTTTGTCATGATGTATGATCTTTTTGGTGATTATTGCATTCTATTTGTCAGTATTTTGTTGAGGACTTTTGCATCTATGTTCATTAAAGAGATTGGCCTGCAGTTCTCTTTTGTGAAAACAGGGTAATACCTAGCTTCCAGGGATGATTTTGGGAGCTCTTCTTCTCTTTCAACTTTATTAAAGAATTAGAGCAATATTGATGTTAGACCTTCCCTGAAGTTCTTGTAGGATTCAGCCGTGAACCCCAAAAGACCTGGGTGTTTCTTAGTTGATAGAATTTTTAATTACTGATTTAATTTCATTGCTTGTTATTGGGTTATTAAGGATTTTTAAATATTCTTGGTTCAGTTTTAGTAATTTATATGTATCTAGGAATCTACCCATTTCTTTTAAATTCTCCAAATTATTGGTATACCATTTTGTGAAATCATTGCTAATAATCGTCTGGATTTTGGCTGTGACCATTGCGATTTCGCTTTTCCCATTTCTAATTAAATTGATTTTTGGGTCTTTTCTTTTCTTTCCTTTTTTTCTGATAGGATTGGCTAACAGTTTGTCTATTTTGTTCATTCTTTCACCGAACCAATTTTTTAATTCATTGATTATTTGTACAGTTTTTATTCTCCAGTTCATATATTTCTGCTCTGATCTTCACAATTTTCTTTCTAGACTTAGATTTGAACTGTTCTTGTTTATCTAGGGCCTTGGGTTCATCATTAGGTTATTTATTTGGGCGTGCTATTTGTCTGATAAGGGCATTTGCAACCACCAACTTACCTCTTAGGACTTCTTTCACTTGAAGTTTTGGTATGTTGTACAGATATTATCATTTAGTTCTAGGAACTGTGTTAGTTTTTTCTTGGTTTCTTCTGTGATGTATTGTTTATTCAAGAGTATATTTTAAAATTTCCATGTATTTATATAATTTATGTGGTTTTTTAAACGACTGAGTTTTGATTTCATTGCACTATGATCTGATAATATGCATGGTATAGTTTTACTTCTTTTACATTTACTTAAGAATGCGTAATTTATTGGCCAGAATGTGGTCTACTTTGGAGACAGTCCCAGGTGCTGCTAAGAAGAATGTGTTTTCTGTTGTTGTTGGGTTGAAAACTGTAGCTGTATATTAAGTCCATTTGTTTGAAGATTTAGATCAACTCTTTGTTGATTTTTAGTCTAGTTAATCTATCTGTAATAGTAGGTTACTGAGTTCCCCAGTATAATTGTATTGATATTTGTCTGATCTTTTATTTCCAGTACTGTTTGTTTTATGAAGTCAGGTGTGCCATTGTTCAGTGCATATATGGTCACATTTGTTATCTCTTCCTACAGAATTGTTCCTTTAACCAATATGCAGTGACTTTCTTTGCTTCTTCTGATCAGTTTTGAATTAAAGTCCACTATGTTTGAAAGTCACATAGTTACTCCTGCTTATTTTCAGGTTCCCTTTGGTGCGGTCATTCTTAAGAGCTCCTCATCTTACAAAACTGGAAGTCTGTCTCTGTTATGGTATAGACCTTAAATTTTCCCCATATCTCATGTGTTCAGAGATGGGACGTTTAGGAAGGTGACTGAATCATGGGGCTATTTTCCTAATCAGTTTATTAGTCTACTGATGTGTTCATACCTGACTGCGTTATTAGGAGCTGGACTTGGTCAGAATAGGCGGGTAGGGCCGGGGATTTAGCTCAGTGGTTCTGCTGCCTGCCTTGCAAGCACAAGGATCCGAGTTCGATCCCTGGTACCAAAAACAAAAACAAAAAAAAAAACAAACAAGCAGAATAGGCAGGTCAATGGAGGTGACTTAGAAGGACATGCTCTTGTCTCTGGATCTTATTCTGCCTCTCTCTCTCTCTCTCTCTCTCCCTCTCCACCTTGTGGTTGTCCTGTGTTGACCAGTTTTTCTCTGTCATTTCTGTCATGCCATTTCTACCTTAGAACCAGCCTACTATGCATGGACTGAGCCTTCTGAAACTGAGCCAAATAATCTCTCCTCTTTAAGTTATGCATTTCAGATATTGGGTTTCAGTGACAGAAAGTAACCAATACAGTCTTCATCAAACACAGACTCCCTATTCTCCCTTCTTAACAATCACCCTTCTACTTTGTCTCCATTAATTTGACAATTCCAGTGGCTCACATAAATGGGTTTATATAGTATTTACATTTTTGTGCCTGGCTCATTTCACTTAGCACAGTGGCCTCAAGATTTATCCATAATATAGCATGTGCCAGAATTGTCATTCTTTGGGGGGGGTGTTTCTTAGTTTCTTGTTTTGGGGAGAAAATACCTGATACCCACAAAATAAAGGAGGAAAGGTATATTTTAGCTCACAGTTGGTAGAGGTTTCAGTTGATAGTCTGCTGGCTCCAGTCTGGGTGGCATGGCAGAGGGGCATGATGGAGGAGAAACAGTCCATAGCACGATAGGCAGGAGGAAGCAGCAGCAGCAGCAGCAGCAGCAGTGGGCCTTTCTTCCTTTTATTCCATCCAGGCTACGAGCCTATGTGTTGGTGCACCCACAACAAGGGTGGGCCTTCCCATTTTCCATACCAGTAACTGTGTGAAACCAATCAATGGACTAACTTAGTTGCTACATGATGCACTTTTAATCCATATTCTCATACCCTAGATCCGGCCTCATGAAAAAACAAGCCTCACCTATGAGTGCATGAAGCTTTGGTGGAGACATGTAGATACAAGCCATAATAAGGAGCACAGGGCTTCAACTGTTTACACTGAGCCGCATGACCAGCACTCTTTACTTTATTTTTATTATTATTTTCATTTTGAGGTAGGGTCTCACTAAGTTGCCTAGTCTGGACTTGAACTTGCTATCGTCCTGCCTCAGCCTCCCAGAGTGCTAGGATTAGAGACACGTGGAACAGCACCCAACATTTTCCTTCCTGTTTAAGGCTGAATAATATTCTGTTTTTTGTGTGTAGAACATGTTTTCCATCCATTCACTTGTGCACACTGATGCTGCTTCCACCTTTGGACAGCTGTGCTGCTGTGAACATATGTGTACGTATATCTGTTAGAGATTTTGCTGTCATGTTGTTTTGTATACCCCAAAGTTGAATTGCTGTATTATATGGTAATTCTGGTTTTAGTTTTTAGAACTACCATATAGTTTAATATAGCAGCTATATCATTTTTTATTCCTACTAATGGTGTTCATGGTTCCAATTTCTCCCGATCCTTGCCAACAATTATTTAAAAAAACAATGGCCTTCCTAATGAGTGTGAGGTAGTATCTCATTGTGACTTCAATTTGATTTTCCCTAATGAAACATATCAATATTTTTTTCTTCCAGGAACTTTAGTTTAACTCTTCCATTTAAATCTTTAATCCATTTTGAGTTAATTTTTGTATGTAATGTAAGGTAAGGATTCAACTTTATTCTTTTGTGTGTGAACGACTTTTCCAAAGCCATTTGTTGAAAAGACTTTCCCTCCCCATTTACTGGCCTTGGAAATAGTGTCAAAAATAATTTGATCACTTGTGAAGGGTTTATTTCTGGACTGTTTATTCTATTCCAGTGGTATACATCTGTCTTTATGCCAGTGCCATACTTTTTTTTGTTTGTTTTTTTTTGTTTTTTTTTGAGACAGGGTCTCACTATGTAGTTGAAACTGATCTGGAACTCACTATGCAGCCCAGGGTGGTCTCGAACTCACAGTGATCCTCCTGCCTCAGCCTCCTGAGTGCTGGGATTACAGGGGTATGCCACCACACCTGGCTATACTGTTTTGATTACTATAGCTTTTTAATAAGTTTTGACAAAATGTGATTGGTCCAAAGCCATTCTTTTTCATAATTGCTTTGTTATTCTGGATCAGCTATTGATCTGAGGTTGGATTTTTCTGTTTTTTCCTGAAAGTACCATTGAGATTTTGATAGCAATTTTGTAAAATCTTTGTTATTTGGTTCATATTGACATATTTTTTTTCATTTCTTATGACACAAGATTAACCAACTTCAGAATTGTTATCATTAGTTTATAAAAGAGACAAGGAGGACAGCTTTGCTTAATGAACTTCCAGAGATAATGCACAGTATGCCCTCAGGACTGTGTTCCTCATTTCCTCTCTAAAACGGGTCCATCTTTTATTCCCAGACAGCCCTCCTCTTAACAGAACAGAGCATGAACATTCACATGGAAGTCCTTGCAATATTTTTACCAGTTAATTGGCATAAATTCAAATGCGCAATGAAAGAATCA
Source organism: Fukomys damarensis (assembly GCF_012274545.1). Taxonomy (NCBI): domain Eukaryota; kingdom Metazoa; phylum Chordata; class Mammalia; order Rodentia; family Bathyergidae; genus Fukomys; species Fukomys damarensis. The sequence goes on along the minus strand of NW_022900950.1, from coordinate 75,881,203 downwards.
TTGTCACTACTTTTAATTCCAAGGGAAAAAGACTTTTTGGTTGATCAGTGGCAAGTGCCAGGCTATAAATATAAATGTAGACTATATAAATGTAGACTCCCTCCCCCTCTTGCTTCCTGCAACAATAGGCCCTTAATTGCTACTTAGAAAATTGGCATCACCCATTTTGCTTCATATATATGAATATATATTATATAGTAATATATGAGTACTATGAATATATGTGAATATATATTTTGCTTCATATATATATATAATGAATATATTATATATATAATGAATATATATATATATATATTTCTTTTTAGGACTGAGAATCTGATCCTCTTTAAAAAGCATTCTTTTAAAATACATAATTATGGGACATACTAATTATTTTTAGGACTTTGATAATCTTTTACTTTTTTAAGGCCATCCATTCACCTGTTCTGTTCCCTCAGATGAAAATTAATAGAACACACACCATGATTTTCAAAGCTATTGGAAATGATGGAAACCCTGCCCAAACCTTTGAAGAAAAGCGCTTGCTTTAATAGATTTTGAGGAGGTATCCTAGCAACCACTCTATAGTGAAATTTATCAATTTCTCAGGGAGAATTTGTATTAAATCCAAGAAAGAGACACTTCAATTTTAGTTTCTTAGAGTCATTTTTTCTACATTGTTTCAGAGATGGGATATTCTTAGGTATTTTCACTCTTGAGACTTCATTTAATAACCATTAAAGCGTGTTTGATGTTACCCCACCTGGGCTATCTCTGTTATTAGTACTGAATTTCACCTGACAGATAAATGAATAGACAGATAGGCGGTAAATATTTTAAAATTGTATAAGAAACCAAAAAAGTGCAAAAATATTATATATATATTTGTTCTTTGTTTTTATTTCTATATGTGCAAAACTGTAGCACAAAACCTTCTTGACCCCGAGGAAGGCTGAGGCCTAGAAAGCACACATTGACACTATTCCAGGTTTCCTTTGGTATTAGAAAAGGGAGAAGATTTATTTGGTTTTGCTTTTGGATTTTAGTTATGTCTAAATTAAGAACTTTAAAAAATGTGAATGCAAATGAAAACAGAAGTTTTTTCCAGGTATATAAGCACATCAAGCATGAAATGACATTCACCAAACCCACATTCTGCACGTAGGATTCAGAACTGAGCTGGCTGTTAAAATTAAATAGTGTTAACAATGCAATTCTAGATCTCTAGGGAATAGGGCCTGCATAGAAAATTCCTATGTGCGAGAAAGACTTAGTCTCAGGTTTTTTGTTATCTTGAAAAGCAAAGTGAAATTGCTATGTGCATTGGTCTATGGGGAATTATAATTCAAGTATTGTTTGTGGTCATTTAGTGTCTGCCTCAATGTGCATGTGGATATGTACACAGGAACATGCATGCACACAACATAGTTATGTTAATTATGCTACTGTGATAATTTATTATAGGGAGAGAATTTCCAAAAATTAGCAGGGATGCTAATGTTTCCTTAATGTGTACCAGGGAACAGATGAGAACCTTATTTATAGTGTATTAAGTTGAAGCCTACATTTATAATGACAGCTTTCTCGGAACAATGCCGATTAACAAGTGTACTTTTCCTTCCAGAATAGTGGAGTTTCGATACAGAGTTATGGAATTCATTATTCTACGTAGTCTTTATCAGATATTTATTTAAGTATAATATGAATGACAGGGCTGGGATGCAGCTCAGTGAAAAGTCCCTGCATTCAAGTCACCTACTAGAAAAGGAAAAAAAAACTTTTTTCCATTGTTTCTCCTTGGTCTTATTTTTCATCTATGTTTAACTTGTTAGTGTGAAGGATTATCTGTTTTTTAAACCTCTTGCCCTTACCAACTGAATCCTGCTTTGTTTTCCTTTCCTTCATTTCCCTGGGGAGGGTTAAGTTCTTGTTAGTTTTTGGTAATCGTTAGGGATGGCAGCAAAGAGGTGTAAGACAAAGTTGACAGAGGCAGGAAGAGCCCACACTGGCGAGGTGAAATTATCGGGCTCCTCTCATTCCCTGTGCTCCTCCCCACGTGGCCCCTTCTGCTGGCTGAATGCTGCATCCCTGGGACGCTCTTCACCAAGACACTTTAAGGTGCCACAGGCCGAGCAGATGGCCAGTGCCACGGTGTCTGAGCTGTTTCAACAGCACAGGTGGATTCCTGTCACCTTCATGGCTTCAGATCACAACTCACAGAACAGCAATTGCAGCGCTCATGGAGTGGCTACTGTGTCTTGATAATATATGCTATATTTGTTACATATGCATTATTGGGAACCTAGGAAGCAAATTTTTTTTTTAATCTTCCTTGTGATGAGGCTCCTAGATCTTGGATCATGCTGCCGATTGTTTGATTCATTCTCCCTCTCCCTTTTGGTGAAAAATCTGGTGCACTGAATTCCTTTCCCTATGTATTTAAGGGCAACAATCTTAATGGATTACGTCCTTGTAAGAGTCTCTTTGAAGCCAACTTTTCCAAGTTAAGGAAGATAACTGGAAGGAGAAATAAGTAGGAACTGCCAAAAACCAGTGCAGATCTCTGCACAGAGCTCTCACCCCAAGGTGAGCATGAGGAAGACCAAGGAATTTCCATGTGAGGGGCACAGGCAGGATGAGCAGAAAAGGCACAAACAACCGCTTAGTGAAAATATCAGAAGAGGTTGGTCCCTTCACATGGGAAAGCACAGGCCGATGCCTTTAGTGTGTATTCTGTCTGGGAAAAGCTAAGCAAATTTAAGAGCAACTCATTAAAATGTCTTAAATGAGAGCTCTGCAAGAGATTCCAGAGAGCAAGCTATGCCCAGTGGAAACAAAGAGCACACAACTTATTATTCCTAATGGTTCCATTGTCAATCCCAAAGATCTCGAAACAAGTTTTCCTCCAGGCCTAAATTTCTCCATCTGCAGCTCCACTGCAGCCACAGGGACTGCAGGCACCCAGCCACTGGACTAAAGAATTGGATATGGAGAGCATTGAAAACTAGCATAGCAGTGTTGCAATGCCCTGAATTAAAAGAGAAGAGCATTAAATGACATTAAAAACAGAACAGTGTGTTCTTTTGAATGCAGTGCTTAAGGAAAAGCGAGTCTAATTAGAAGAGGATGACAGATTCTGAATGGGACTTGTGGCTACTTTCAAGTGCTTTGAGAGTTGGTGGCAGTGATTTTTTTGGAGCCTGTTTCCTTTTAAGGGTTTTTGTGTCAGTCTGGACCATTGCTGCCTGCCTCCCCCGAACCAAGCTTTCACTCTGGCTCACAAGAGGAACGAGAACATAAGAAAAAGCAGGGAAGAAAAGCAAGATTCCTGAGATAAATGCTTAGAAAGTGGGAGAAGGAAGGCAAAGAGTGGTATCAAAGGAGACACAAATAGCGGAGGAAGATTTCGCTGAACAGAACGGAGAGAACAAAGAGGCAGAAAGAGAAATGGATAGGAGGAGATAAGCAACACACTAAGAGGCAGGGATAAAACAGAGAGAGAGAAGAAGACAGATGGAACATGGAGGTGTGAAATTTATTAGATTGTCTTTCACACACGTGCACAATCGCTGGGTCTCGTGGTTTTCGAAAAGAGTGCTCAGTTTGAATCAAGACACATAAAATCAGATTGCCTTAAAGTCCTTTTCACTCTGGCTGCACATTAGACATTAGACTCATCCAAAAAGTTCAAATTGTGGCCTAGACCTGCTCTGCCTCCCAGAAATAGGAGGGAAGGGGTTCAGGTATGGGAATTTTTAATTTTATTTTTATATCGTATCTTTGATCACCAGATATCAATTGTACAGGTGAATGGGCATCCCATGTGATTTTTCAGCTCTTGTAGAAAACGCACAGATCCAGTCCATCCATGAGCTGGCTCTGAAATGAAGCTGAGGCAGGAAGCTGGGCATGAGGAGCAGAGCAGAGCAGAGGCGCTGCCTGTCGGGTGCCCCCGCTGACTTCAGGAGCTGGCCTGCATTTCAGCCCTTGCTCCCCAAAGGAAGAGGACTCGAGGTGCTCTCCTGTAAGGGCACTTTTTACAGAACCTGGGCTTCACAAAAGCCAGGTAATATGGAAAACGGTGGCATCCCACGTAAGTGTCAACTAGGTTCTCCAGAACACACCATTCTTGCAAGATAAAAAATCTTTCTTTGTAGAATAAATGTCCCTACAACCTTTTCTTGTGATTCTTCTGCTCCTCAGACACACAAGGGAGTGTAGTGCTTCAGCTGTAGACTGTTGATTAATGTCAGATTTCACAACCCAGAATTCTGTACTTGGTCAATAAAAAGTTACTGCTTCTGGATATTTTAAAGCAAGGGCTAAGAGATTTG
>NW_022900950.1:75864125-75876732 GCF_012274545.1 Fukomys damarensis | reverse complement strand
TATATATATATATATACACACATACATACACACTACACCTCATGATGAATGGATTTATTATGTCTTGCAAACATATACTAATAATTAAGAAATCTGGGAGATCTTTATGAGCTAGATTATCAACACTACTGTTATTAATGACCACTCTTTAGTGAACACCTGCTAGGCACATTACATTGTACTGAATGAATTGTCATACATCACCCTTTTCAGGGAGTCGACAACGACTAGAAAAGTACCTGAACAGCTGAAAGAGCTCTGTTCACATTCCCTTAGAAGTTGTTGTGGTGTAATGGGATCTTTAGGTGTCCACAACCCAAGAGAATTAATTCTTTATCCTACTAGTGGTTTCTTCATTTATTAAATGGTTCATTCAGACAGCATGATTTTATAAATTTTTGAAAATCATAGAAGAAGTATGAGGATGAAATAAGTTGTAGATACAATACTAATATATTTTTGGTGGACGGTGCTCTGCAATTTTCAGCTTTATTTAACTATTATTTTTGATTCTCACAGCTTGCTTTTGAGGGGAGCAGAATGGATGGCACCTCACAGACCCTGGGAACAAGCCTAGGACTGTCCCCCTTCTTTAGAAATACTCCGACCGAGCAGCCCCTCTTTGTTTTCTTTCTCGCAGTGAGGAGGAGCAGTGGGAAAAGTAAATAGAAGGTTCTATGATTTCTAAAACAAGTACACAAAGGGATGTAAAAAACTTTTTTTCACTCTGCACTGCAAACATTTTACAAATTTTCATTTTACTAAGGAAGAAAATCATGTGAATCTTTTCTCTCTAAAATACTCTTCTTTGAGAAGGCAATTCAGTCTCCTAGCAACCAACATTTCTCCAAATGAGAAGTGTCTGGAGGAAGAGAGAAACTGCAATTACACAATGAATAGAGGAGCACTGTCAGGAGCCTGGGAGGGAATTGTGAAAGGTATCTCACCCCATTTCCATTAGCCCAGCCTCAGGGGACCTCAGTGCTTCCAAACAGGGCCACCAGCAAGGTCAGCTGCTGTGGCCTTTCTTATTCCCTAGCTGGCTATGGGATGCATGCTTCCTCACCCCTTAGAAGTTGTCCCTTTCTAAAACAGATCATTTTTATATAATAGTCCTGGAAACCTGCTGGATCAGTGGCAGTCAAAATGGTAGCCACTGGTCTCATGTGGTTTGAGAAAAACATAACAAAACAGTTTTCCCTTTTCTATACACATCTACAATTTTTGGTTGCCAAAAAGTTTGCCCCCCCCCCCCACAAACCAAGCAATTCTCTCCAGATACCAGCTGGGTGTCCTAAAATTTAACTCTTTTCTGTCATTATCTGCCTGGAAATAGCTTCAGTTCTTAGGGGTTAAGGCTCAGCCCCGCAAGACCACCGCCTGCTTCAGATGCCAGTCACAAGTAACAGGTCTAAATCTCAACTCCTGTTTGACCTAGCTACAAAGAAAAGGTTCTGAAAACCGTCCCCCTCAGATTGGGTCACTGCCAGAGCAGCTCACAGAGCTCAGGATTACTTGTTGTGGAAGGAACTGGTAAGTAACAGGCACAGAGAAGCAGAATGGAAGTAAAATAATAAAAAGTTTATTTTGCCAGCAAAGGTCAGTCACACTGAAAAAGGCTGTGCCAGTGATCGGCCACCCTACTGGGTTGCAGCTCCCTCTTTTACAGGTTTTACAGCTATGATCTCATTCAAGTGGTTACATTTCATTTCCTCAGTTCACATTGCCCATGTACAAATTGCACTAAGCGACCATTCACTTTAACCCAGATGTAACAGTTCCTTGTGGTAGGGAGTCTACCTTAAGATTCCTCTAGCCATCTATTCTAGTGCACAGGAAGCGGGTGCTCAAGGTTAGGGATGAGGCCGGATGTCCCACTTCATGGTCAATGCCTCTGGTGTCTGTTAATTTTGAACTAAACAAGACTGCTATTAGACACAGTAGGAGTCATTTTACATTTTCCTAACCTTTTTTAGGTTACAGAAGTCCTCTGTATCATACTTAATGGATGAGCGGTTATTATGAAGGACCCAGGTACAGCCAGAGGAAAAGTGTGGGGAGGCACAAGGAGGAACCTCCAGGACTGCCTACCGGGGTGGGCATTCACCAACTCAGAAGCTCTCTGAATCTCATCTTGAGGCCTCCTTGTTAGGCATAATTAATGACATCATTCTCAACTGGGATCAGCAGAACCCTTGTCCCCTCTTCCATCTCTGAGCTGGGCAGTAGTGTGTAGAGCTGAAAGCACCACCCCTCTAACCACTTGGCCAGGTTCTCTGGCAACCAGGCCCCATCTGATGTCATCTGGAGCCCGAAGCCACTGTCATCTCGTCAGCATAAAGAGATATGATCACTCCAGGGATTCCAAGGGCTTTAGGTCCTATGTCAAGAAAAGGGGGAAGAAGACAAAAATATATATTCCTTCTTCAATCACAATGTCCCTTGGGACTTTTTAAAGTGAAATGAAACAGCAGCTCCTGAGTCACACAATCCAGCTTTCAAGCCCTCAGCAGCCACCTATGGCTAATGGGTAACATTGGACAAGCCCCATACAGAGAATTTCCATACCTGTATGAGTTCAAAGCTACCCCGTAGCACACCACTCTTGGGGCGGCCAGCAACACAGATCTGGATGAAGAATTCCAGTTAGACAACAGCCACAAGGTGAGGAATTTTGAAATTTTCTCTCAGAACTTTATCTCAAGCTTTATAGATTTTTCTCACCATATTTCTACCTCAAATTCTTCATGTCCCCGCCCCTAAGTCCTCTCCTTTTGGGAAAGTGATTTTGGAAATTGGTAAGTTACATTGTGAGATCAGCTCAGGGCTGCAGAGGAAAAAGTGAGAAGACAAACACTTTTGCACAGTCATTCAACGTTTTCTGTGGATTTAAATCTAAAGGTTTTATAGCAGCACTTGACACAGTAGGTCACAAATCACAAAATTTCTCCTGGCATCTCTCAGGGTCAGGTAGTCTGAAAGCCCATGGTGTGATTGTTTTGGGTTCCCGTTTCTGGTTCCCTTTACTTACCCAGCACAGGAAAAATATCACCAGCCTTGCTTGGGAATGAAGAAGGATTTCAAAGGTAGATCAGGATCTTCCTCTGGATTTCTTTATCTTCCCTTCTTCCTTAACCACTGTCTCCCTCTGTTGTCTCAGTGTCCATGCAGTGTGGAATAACTGCATCTTGCAGATGAACATGTAGCCCAAAAAGATTGCTGCAGCTGTGTCTCTTGTTTGTTTTTGTTTGTTTAGAGGTACTGAGGATTAAACCAAAGGCTTGAATATGTTAAGCAAGTGCTCCACCCCTGAGCCACCATCCCAGCCTGGTTGTGCATTCAGAACCCACCTGCACTGACACACCTCAGAACTAGTCAGGCTACCACCGGCACAAATCCACTCCAGCCCTTACTCAAGCGGCTGTAGGGGCCTAGCCAAGCCAGTCTGTCCCTATCAGAGAGGAACTCGTGGTTGGCAGTTTCATTCATGTGATCAACTCCTATAGAGATGGTGCCATAGATATAACTGTGTTGAACCTGATGTCTCTGATTAAAGAAACTCCTCTGGCTACACTATCTCATTTTAACTCTGGGGTTTTCATGGTTAAGTCAACGTCTACCAAAACTTACTGTTTATCACTGAAACAGCTCAAATTGATATTTTCTCTTCCATACAATTGAAAATATTTGATTTAAAAGTATGCTCACATATAAAAATCTTCAGAAGTCCGTCAAGGTGAGAAAGTACACAGCATGAGAAATAAAAGAGTAGAAGCAAAGCCAAGAGTTCCCAGAGACTTTGACTTAATATAGAAGTGGGCATTAACAAAAGATGGCTTGCTGGCTTCATGTGCTCAGGAGACATTGGGCACAGTTGGGAGAGACATAGCTTCATACTTCTGGCCATAGGGAATGGATTTTGAATCAGGCTCCAAGTCAGAATTCATCCCTGAGTGCAGACTTAAAACACTCCGTTCCCTCTGCCCCCAGCATGTGGACAGATCTTGACAGACACAGCCAGATGCGAGGAACTGGGGCTGAGACTGAAGGGCAGATCCACGCCCCTGTTTCCTGGAGTCCACAGCCAGCAGGAAGCAAAAGTCACCTTCTTAGACATCAAGGAATAAATCACAGTAAGAGGCAAAGTTGTAAACATTCACAAGATACATTTGGCAATTTCTTTATGCAAAATCAAGTTAGTTCCTGAGCCCCTATTTCAGCCTAGCAGCAGAGAAAGAAAGGAAAACAAAAGCCTTTCCAAGTCGACAATTCAATCACTTCCGGTTTGGATCTCAACTCATTTAAGTGCCTCTGGGGCCCGCACTCCCCTTCCACTGCCACTTGGACACCTGCACCCTCATTCCCTGTTTCTCAGCACCGGAAAGTCTGCCCTTGCTCTCTGCCATGGCTCACGGAACCACAGGGTTCACTGAGAAGCTGTCTTTTCCCAGAGCTTCGTACAGGGATGTGCTTTGGGTACTGAAACATGTCTGAGGCTTTAATACTGCTACTTGCTGAGAATAAGACGCTGATGAGGTACCAATGGGGAGGACAGGAAATGGTGTTTTGCAGGGGCTAAGAGACTTTGCTCTCTCCCATTTTTTCTACCCTTGGCCTATTCTTCCAGAGAGTTTGCTCTTTCCCCTCTGCGTTGAGGGCAACTGTTCATACTATGAGCAGGCCTCCTCTCCCTGTGTTTTATAGCAATGTCTCCACTCACTGGCCATTTGGAAACACAAATCCTCCCCCGGCTTCACAGAGCCAGTGTTCTGCAAGTGAATGTCTTGCCTTCTGCTTTGTTTTCCTGTTGGAGATTTATGAAAATAAATCTAGCGCTTTAATTCATGTTTTGTTCTAGTTTGTACCTCTCCTCCTTTTCCATTGATTTATTGGATGGAGAGCCCAGAGGTGACTAGAAGTTACTAGGAATCTCTAGAGGAGAAGAAAGCACATTGGATACCAGAACACATACAATGCCACAGTGTGGATGGCGGTAACCGCAGATGTTGAGATTTCTTTCTGCCGGGCGCCATGCTAAGACATTTCTTTGCATGTTCTTGTAGTGCTCAGATTCTGGTGGGCACTGTTCCCACCTGACTTTACCGATGAGAAAGTCTAGTCTCGGGAGGTGAGGGGGTGGTGGGAGCAGGGCTGAGGAGACCGGGATAGCCCAGCTGGGAATACGGGAAGGGGATGAGAACTTCCGCAATCTGAACCTGGGCCCTTGATGAGAACCAGCACATTCTTCTTTCTCCTGTGATGCCTGAAGAATCCCCACCCAACTACAGAAGAACTAAAACAAACCTATCAGAGCATTTTCACCATGAAGCATAAAATCTTTCGCACTTCCCAAGACAGATAAGGCCCACAACAAAAGAATACCAGCTTGTTCAGAAAGAGAATGCTACCTGGTGGATTTTCAGAAGGTATACTACTCTAATCTGAGAGAAGACTGACAGAGATGGCCCACAAATGGAATTACTGTGTTCTAGAGGCCATGTGTGATGTGCAGATGGGTTTGCCCAAGCCAGCAAGGTTTCTAAAGATATCTGTTTAAGTAGGAGCGGTGTGCACTACCGGCTTCACTCATTTATTACTGTCTTACACTCAGCTCATTCTCACAATTATATTGCTTGCTGGCTCCGGAACCCTTGCCAGTCCCCATTTATGGTCGCAGGTATAGAATCACAAATAAAATGTAGTAGATCCTGGCTGTTTGCAGACACAACTTTCAAAGTGTTTGCCCAGAGCCCTTTCTAATTCTGGGCAGCGCAGACTTTGAGTCCTGCTTACTGAAATTCCACATGGGCCGTGAGTAAGTCAGCCTCGAGAACACAAAGGATTTACCACTCTAAATTTTGTTCTCTGATCCTGAAAGCAGACTTTCCTACATATTATGAGATAAAGCCTCGAACTATCGGGGTAGCCATGAATGTGGAGATTTGGAAATGTCTTGGCACAAGCCAGCAAGTATAAAATAATCACCTGCAACCACACAAAGCTTAATCTGGAATATGCCAAGGGGAGGGGCTGTCGGGCATCAAAACATGGAGAGCGCTGCAGTGGCTCCCAAAAACAATGACATACGCTCAGGTTGAAAAAGAAAAGCAACCTAGAGCATCCAATCTGGGGATGTTTGGTGTAGCAGACAGCGCTTCGGATCCCCAAGCCGACACTCGGAATACTGGAGAAATGAACACTTGCCGATGCTCTAAAAGACAACACAGATTTATAAAGGACACATTCAGCACATTTTATACAGAAGACAGAATTCAAGTAGCACATTAAAATATACATCAGAAATATGTTCGAAATTAAAAAGGATTTTTTTAAATTTTAAATTGAATTTATTGGTACATTCTAGGTAGACGGTACAGTTACATTCATTACTGGGATCTTGTACCTTTACATGACAGGTCTTGGTTCTCATTTTTTCCCCTTGTCCCTGCCCTCCCTTCACCCCCTCCTCCCCTCCCCACCTTCAAACACTTTAATTCCATTTTTACATTTTCTCATATTTTTTTCCTTTTCCCTTATTCCCCTTTCCCTATCCTTCTCACTGTCCCTACACCTTTGGTCCTTTTCTTCCTATTTTACGTTGCTTATTGTCCCGTTAGGATCCTGAGAACTATTTTAGTTTTTCACACCAGAGAAACTATTCAGTATTTACACATGTGTGACTTATGTATTTCACTTAGGAGTATATTCTCAATATGTATCCATTTGCCTATGAATGAATCTACTTTCTCATTCTTTATGGCTGGGTAGTATTCCATTTTATAGAAAAACCACATCTTCTTTATCCAGTTTCCAATTGATGGGCAGATGGGCTGTTTCCAAGTTTTAGCTATTACAACCTGTGCCGCTATAAACATGGGTGCGCATATATCACTGTGGTATGATTCTTTTAATTCTTTTGGAAAGATACCCAGCAGAGGGATGGCTGGGTCAAATGGAACCTGTAGTCCCAGCTCTTTGAGGTATCTCCATATTGACTTCCATAGTGGTTGCACCAGTCTGCACTCCCACCAACAATGGAGAAGGGTTCCTTTCTCCCCACAACTGTGCCAACATTTGTTGTTGTGTGATTTCTTGATAGCAGCCATTCTTTGTGGGGTGAGGTGAAATCTCAGTGCTGTTTTCATCTGCATCTCTCGAATGACCAGTGATGCGGAACACTTTTTCTTATATTTACTTGCTGCTTTTATTTCTTTGTCTGAGAAATGTCTGTTCATTTCAGATGCCCATTTTAGAATTGGGTCTTTATATTTGGGGGGGGCTGGTTGTTTTGAGTTCTTTATATATTTTAGATAGTAGTCCTTAAAAAGGATATTTTCAAATGAAACGAGCCAACTCTAATTATCTGGAAAATCTGCCCTGCCCTCTGATGATGTTTGATTGAATAAATCATTAATTTGCATTTAAAAACTTTTAAAATGACAAAATGTTTCCCTGATCATACAGTCTCTGCCAAGTGTGGGCGATTTGTAAGTGTGAGAAGAAATGTGCCAAAAAATCCAGGGTGTGGGGGTGAAGACTCCTCTTGCACGGTTAAGGGGAGTGGGGCCGGGCAGGGAGGTGACACAAGCTGAACCACACCGAGCACGAGCTTTGTGCATGGCCGGAACCTCCTACTTCACCTGTGGCTTCGTGGAGGCAAAGTGAGCACTTCAAGTGACGCAACGTCAAACTACGTACAAGAGAGGAGCAAAGCGGCCCTGCTCTGCGAGGCTGCACTGCTAACGTCACACATAGGCAGTTCTCACTTGCACTCTACAGGATCCACCCGCTGCGTCCTACACGCCGGAGTAAAGAAGATCTTCTGGGGAGCCGTCTCCCAGCAGGAGGCAGAAAGTGGAAACACTTCTGTCTAAGTGATAATTAGCTGCCGACAACACACAGACCCTGCCTGGTTTGCTGTTTGCACGTCATGGAGATGCGAGGTGGCTGGTTCTCAGCACGCAAGAGAAGCAAGAAATTAAGATGAAGACTGCAAGCTGGTTCGCTACTGGAATTCACAGTAATTCTGGGGCCCGGGTGCTTTGAGTCCTACTTAAATTAAGAGGCTTTGGGGAAGTTTTTTTTCCAGTATCTGTGTTATGTGAGTCTTAATATTCATGCTGAAGTTGACATTAGAAAGACTTAGTTTCTTTATATTACTTACTGGGTCACCATCCAAGAGAGCTGAGTGCGGCCACTTTATCCTGGGATCGTGGAAGCTGCGCTGAACATTGTGTCTGGATGGAAAATGAGCATTTCAGAAGAATATCCTTGGATTTGGATGGAAAACCCATAGCGGGGACAGGCTCTGAGAGAACTCTCTCGCCTGTTGCTTGGTCCCTCTCTTTATTCCTTCACCTTTGCAGTCTCCTACTTGTTTGCTTCCACCTACTTTTGTGTTTACTTTGCTTCCGACTCTACTAGGCAATGAGTGTCTGTGGTTTATCCTGGGCTCAGTACTCAGGAAAAGCTCCAAGTCTGATTATCACCCAGGTGGGGGGTGTCATTAAGAGTGGAGGAAGGATTGCTGGGATGGTTAGGATTTCGTCATAATCCTAAACAAGCAAGTAAAAAATAGCACTAAGTAGAACTGGTACTAGTTTCCTTCTGGCATTTTCCACTGGCCTGGTCATAGTCCTCACCTCGGCCAAAGTAGGTTCTTTTTCTTTGAAAAGTAAAGAAAATAAAAGAAAGAAAGAGATACCAAATCAGATGGTAATACTGCAATTTGCTGTCTGCCAATTGACCAATCATTCTGTGATGAATCTACTTAGACTTACTTTCCGATATTGATTTATTTACGGTGCCCAAACTAGTAATTAGTTATTGACCCTGTGAAAAACAAATCATTTATAAAGTGTATATTCTATGATGTCACAGGGTACAAATGAGCTTTAGAATGCCCAAGGGCTTCTCCGAGCAACTCAGCCTAAACCACAAGAGACACACAAGCCACTCTTTACAGGGTACTGTGTGGCCAGTATCTGTTGAACACAAGTGTTCAGTGAGTTACACAAGGCATTCAGCTCCCTGTTATGAAACAGGCTCTGTATTAAGTGATTTTGCCTAACTGAAGGTGACCACCAGTGTCCTGAGCATTGTTTATGGAAACTTGGGCTAAATTCTGCTGTTTGGTACATTAAGTGTTTGATGCACTGATTCACTTTTTATTTATGATATTTCCAATTTATGATGGTTTTATGGGGAATCTAATGCCATTTTAACTGCAGGATAACTAGAAGACTGTCTATACATCAACATTTTAAGATAGATGTGACCATCACGATACAACCACTACATTACAAACATTTTCCTCCAGTTTTAAAGTTCTCACTGTACCTGCTGTCTGCCTATTTGTGCATTATCTGTAGTTCTTTAAATGTACGTTTGGTCTTCCCAGTTCCTCCTCTCCTGTCCTCTCCTGTCCTCCCCTCTCCCCTCCCCACCTCTGTCTCTCTCCAGTCCTGGGGTTGAACCCCAGGAGTGCAAGGATACAGCCCTGGCCCTATTTATTTGTGCTATTTACTTTTTGAGACAGGCTCTGGCTATGCTGCCCAGGCCAGCCTCAAACTTGCAATCCTCCTACCTTGGCCTCCCAACCAGCTAGGATTACAGAGTGGGCCACCACACCTAGCTCCTTGGCTACTTCTTCTGTGCCCTCTTTGGGGTTTATACTGGAGGATAGCATCAACTCATTGCTGTCCTCATATTGTTGTCAGTTTTGGCCTGAAACACATATAGCTCCTTAAAGTAAAATATTTAGATGAGTTCCCAGGACCAATGGAAGACCCAGACATGTCTTTCAGTACCCTTCAGTAACATGATAGAAAGAAATAAACAGATTCCTTTAAAAGAAAAGAGAGTCACTAAAAGTAGATTTTGACAACTTAATTTCTGAAAATAAAGGCCTAGGGAGAGGGAATAATGAAACAATGCTTCCAGATTTCAGTTCTCGTAAAAAAAAAAAGAGGATCATTTCGTGCAACATATTCTCCAGTGACCACAAGGTGGCAGTGTCTCTGATCTTGCTGCTGTGAGGCCGGAAGTGGCACCGGGCAGCACTGTGGCCGGAATGCAGGCCTTGGAAGAGCTTAGGGCATGAAATAAAACCAACCAGCAAATACCACTGCACTGGGTGTCTCATTTTTTGCAGTGCAGCTTGCATTTCTGCGGGAGGTAAGTTGGTGCCTCGATGTTGCCTGTATTTGAAGGGTTGCAATTCTGTGACCTCTTTCTGAACTCTGCTGAGAGTGAGCCGCTGAAGGCTTTGAGAGGAAGAACAGGGCTGTGGGTCTGGGGCCTCTGGTAGGAAGATGCAGGGCGCCGGAGAAGTGATTCTGGCCACAGAGAGGTCTTCAAGAAGGGACAGTGGGGGAAACAGATTTCAGGGTGGCGGAGCGCTGCGTTTGAGGGAGAGGGCCCTTGACACCTGCGTGCCAAAAGTAGCGAGGGAGAGGGAGGGGCATAGAGCTCGGTGGTTGTGCTGGCTTTGAGGACAAAGAGGGAGGCACAGATTGACCAGGCAGTTATGAGGCATGACTGAAAAGTATGGCAAATATTTAAAAAAAAAATTAGCAGTAGAAGTCACATTGCCACTGTCCCTAAAACTATTCCGCCTCTCTTCTTATCACTTTCTGGAGAAGTTCTGGACAACCCCTTCCATACTGTCTTGTGACATTCACAGTGATCAAAAGTAGGAGAATGCTGCTGCTGAGCGCCATCCACCGGAAAGGGAGGATTGTGCAAACGTCACGTGTCTTCGCGTTTTCACCAGATCTGGCACTGTGCGGCTTCCGTTTCTTCCCTCAAAGTAAATGATCACGAAAGATAAATGATTTGAATCCAATTCGGGACATCGAGGCAGCCACAGTGGTACAACTAAGCACACTCAGGACAGAGGACTTCCAGAACTGCTTCAGAACTGGCAAGAAATGAGCTAAGTATGTTCCAAACAAGGGGGAGTATTTTTAAGGTGTATTCACGGCAATGTCTTTTTTACTGTAATAATTTTTTAAAAAACTAAATATGCACTGTGCTTTGTGACCACAGCATGTAGTCATTATTCCAACTCAGCTAATTAGAAAAATAAAGCAGGTGTAGGGAAGGAAGAGGCGTCTGTGGTTGGACTGAAGGCCAACCATTAATTCACGAGGAGGAGCTGCCGTTGGCGGGAGGAGGAATGTGTGCTCTGAGCATCAGGTCTGAGCGAGCGGCTGGAGAGCTGGGGCCACGCGTGTGGGCAGTGTGGGGGCGTCAGCAGCGAGGGGACACGCCGTCCCGAGTAGTAGTAATCCCACAAGTCCTCTGGGTGACAGTCATCATGCTGCTAACAATATCCTTTGTGGCAACGAATATTTTCAGAGTTTTACATAGACCAGGGCTGTGTGTTTCTCACAGTGATCACCGTGTGGTGAGCTGTGTAGAAGGCATGTGAATTGAGATTGGTTATCCGCAGAGATCTAGAAACACGTTATGCAAACACAGGTTGTCTTTCCGGGCAACGGCCGTTCAAGGCAAACGGTCTGGTCCCCTCCGGTGGCCCCAATCTAGACAGCTGCGTTTATACCCTCCCTTGCCAAGTTCAGAGCCATCCCCGGACGAGACAATGAGAAGGAAGCCAGGAGAGCTGGTTGGCAGCCGGACTCGGGCATCGGAGTTACCTTAGAAACGCCCGGACCCTGTCTGCGGAGGTGTTGATTCAGTGGGTCCGGGAGGCGGGGGTGGAGTGGGGGAAGAAAACCAGGAGAGGCGGTTGTGTGGAACAGGACAAGTATTTCCATGAGGGACGAGCCACGCTTATCTAATGTAGCAGTGCAGCGGGGAGGCTGGCGGCTGGGAGCCCTGGGAAACCCTCCAGGAAACAGCCCGCTGGGGTGTGAGTGTGGGGGGGGGTCTTTCCCAGAGCCGCAGCGCGGTTGCTAGGAGACAGCTGCAGCAACAACTCTGCGGGCCAGACAGGCTAAACGAAAACGGAGCTGCTCTCCTGAGTTCCAGGATTCTCTTCCTCTCACCTTCCCGCAGCAGCGGGCTTCATCTCATAGCATAACCATTTTTAGTTATCTGCTTTCACCAGATTGCACTGCGAATTCCTCCAGGGGAGCGGCCTCCTCCTAGCAGACACCTCCTCGAATTCCTAATACAAAGAGTGAATCCTCTGAATGTATTTCTCTCTGAAATCCCAGTTGAAAAAGACCAGTCCTCACACCCCCTGGTGGTGCTGTAATTAACACACCGGGATGCTGGGCTTGTGTAGGGAGGAGACCCTGCAAGTTGCTTCTCTGTCTAACATAAAATTAAAAGGCGTAAAATCTTCAGCAGTAACAAGACAGAATGCGATGATTTAAACTGTCTTGCTACTGGTTTGAAATTTATTGGGATAAACAAACGAGCAAAAAAACAGATCAGGAATGAATGGGTTTGTATATTTAAAAGCCTCTGCGGGGAATAAGGAAAGATGTTTTTGTCCAGATTTGAAGAAAAAGTATCTAAGATGATTTATCATGAAATGATCACATGGTAATTTATTATCCAAAGCATAGCAGGCCATTATGTTTTTTTCTACTCTGAGAGAGTATTACTGTTTTCTGTCTCTGATGCCAGCTCAGCC
>NW_022900950.1:75850995-75863874 GCF_012274545.1 Fukomys damarensis | reverse complement strand
TTTTTTTTTTTTTTTTTTTTTTTTTTTTTTTTTTTTGGTACCAGGATCCAACTCTGGTCCTTACACTTGCAAGGCAGGAAATGGAACCACTAAGCTAAATCTCCAGCCCTTACATGCATTTTGATACTTTATTTTGAGGACAGCTTTGCAATTTGATAGCCACACTGTTTTAGAATTAATAAAACTTTTTTAGAATTAATAAAGTTTTTAGATTTCTTTTTATTAAATTATTTGAATTTTTATACAATTATTTTTACTCAATTATGTAAATGTCTTTTTAAAAAATCACATCATAAATTAAACATGTTATCTTCAAAGAAAAATTATAAAAATTAGTAAAATTTGACTATATTGGTTATGTCTTTACTCTGTCAGTTTAATAATCCAACAGTTGAGCACAAAACACTCTAAAATTAATTAGACTAGAGTCTCTAAGTTCTTTTGAGTTCAAATCAAGGCTCTGGAAGTTTCTAGAACTTCAAACCAAATTGGCAACCAAAGTTCCTCTTGACAATGGATTCTTAATATTCCAGCTGCTCATACTTTCTCTCAGCTCCATAAATCAACACTCTGTTTCCCTTCCAGCTGCTAATTCTAAACATAACTAAGATTTATTTGGCGGTCTGGATGTGATGCACTTCACCTGTGAAGAGGATTTGCGGAACCAGCCTCAATTCTGGTTCTGGATAGGTCGGTGGGTGGGTTTTTTCCTAGCTTCAAGCTTGGCATTTTCCTGTGGAATTGCTGGTTTCAAGTGAATATTTGATGTAGGCAAAGGATTGCTTGGCACCCCCCACCCCAGTGCTGTTCTATCCAATATTGATTTTTCCAGCGTGCTGTTTTTATACCTGTTACTTTCTATAAGAGACCGTGTTCTTGCTCACAAAACTTTTTAACGGAATCAATGTGATTTTAAACTAAAGCTGCACAATAGTTTTGTTGTTTAGTCAAAAGGCTTCCAGAATAGTGTGTATTACACATACCAGCTTCATGTCACAAAGCCTTGAATTATGATGCTGCCTTAATTCTCCACAAAGACAGCAGGGTTCTGCTTTTAAAAATAACTTTTAATTCTTTTAAATCAAAGTGTCAGGAGACTCTCATTTACATTATATTGTATTGACTTGTTCTATTTTAGTGGCACGTGCAAAGTCATTTTGATATGTGGTGATTTAAAATAATTGCTCTTCTCAAAATGGAAGGAAATTAACCAGCCCGGTGGACCAGCTCTTCTGGCAATATATCTCCATATGTCAGCTCCAGCTCTCCACGCCACCTGCTCGGGTCCCCACCAGGGACGCAGCCCATGAGATCAGGCCAGCGAGCTATAGATCTTGGGCGAGTTAACGGGTCCGCTTTTGCTTGGTAATGATGAGAGTGTTTCTGGAAAATAGGAAATTGGAATCTGTCACTTCTCAGCCAACTGAGGAGCAATCGCTGTTGTTTTGCATCTCTTCAGGGTTCGCTCAGATTATGAGCGATTCCTGCTCCCCGAGAGAGAGCTTGTGTCACTCCGGCCTCCTCTCGGAACAGATTCTGGGAGCGAGCGAGCTGCACAGCATAATTGTTGGAAAACAAAGTGGGAGCAGTTTTCCTGCAATCTGAGGGCGCGAGCTTCACCTGCTGTCAGCGACTTTCACAGTGGTGGGGGCTCTCAAGGTGACCCTGGCCAAGAACATAAATCAGACGTTCTCTGCAAGTCACTTAGGGTCCTCTGGGAGTGATTCTAATTCGCAAATTCCTGAAATCAAAATGTTAAAGCACCAATGCCAATGCCGATATGTGAAGCGACACTTCCAATCATTTCTAATTTTGACCTTACGTTTGGGGTTTAGAATTAAAAATTGGAGAGTAAGAAAACATAAGGATTTATTTAAGAATCACTTTTAAAAAAATTAATTGAACTTGCTGGTAGGAAGTATCCAAGTTTTTAGTCGTTGCTTCCTTCTATTAAAAAAGAAACTTTAGAGAAAAGAAAGTTCCTCCTGAGGAAAACACTACAATATCGTGCAGTTGGGAAAGACCTTAAAGATATTCAGCTTCAAACTCTCATTTCATACAAAGATAAAGGAGATAATGAATAAACAGTTACTGCGAAAGAGGAAAGAAATACCCATTTTAGTGAGCTATAGCACAGCTAAAGCTTTCAAATCGGGCCGTGTCCACCTTGTTGGTCTCCGCTAAAAAATAGTGGTGAAGGGGTGAGGACATAGCTCAGTGGGTGAGTACTGGCCTAGCATGTGCACAATCATCGGCATTACAAGAAAAGGAAAAGAAGAAAGAAAAGGAGGAGGAGAAAGAGGAAAGGGGGCTGTTGTGGGGAGGAGAAGAGGAGATAAAAAGAAATTAGGGAATCTCACATTGCATGTAAGGTATCATGGAACAGTTGTATGTGACTTACAGGCAATATGCACTTTTTACCATGGCCCAGAAAAGCTGGGAAACCACTGCACTCGCCTTTGACTTTGAGGAGATGAAAGGAGACATTCTTTGCGTGTGCATTACCAGATTCCCTACTTCTTGGGCCAGTGACCTCCACTGAGTGGATTTCACGGCCCATTATGTAATACTTAGATTTGTTCCCAGGCTCAGGATTTATTTCTCTCCACAATATAACCAGAGCCCCATTTTCCAGCTGCTGGGCCAAGCACTCTGCTTTAAAACCAATATTTGTGTCCTCACCTCTCCCTGGGATGAATAGCAGGCCCTTCTCAATTGTAGCCCAAATTTATACCGCAGTTTTAACAGTCATGACTGTGTTTATTCGAACAGGATTCCTTTTGCCTTTTAAACAAGAATGCTGTTTTGTTGCAGATATTGTTCTAGAAACATGTTTTTTTACAGAGATAAAACTTTATATAAGGTATTTAAAATTTTAAAAAGAACACCATCTTGACATTGTTAAGAAACACATTCTCTGAAATGAATCTGCCTGAATTTCCAACTAAAATGGATCCCCTTGGGTCTATGGGCTGAAAGCAAAAACGGATGCTGGGACCTGGTGAGAGAGAACACAGGAGCGGTGGTACCGGAGACCTTATGTTCTCTGAGGAGAGACATGACAGGGAGAAGGTGGGCTGGCACTGCCAGGGGACGGGATTTGGTGCCTGTGGCTGCTGTTACAGATTAGCATGTATATAGTGGCCGACAGCACACATCTGCTGTCTGCCTGTCTGTCTAATACAGGTCGCACTGTGCTGAAATCGAGGCACCGCAGAGCTGTGCTCCCCTGGAAGCTCTGGGGAGAATCCATTTCCTCGCCGTTGCCATCTTTGGGAGGCTGCCTGATTCTTGGTTCCTTCACAGAGACCTCTGCTTTGCTTGCCCCACCTCCTATTGCAACACTGCCTTCCCTGCCTCCCTCCCTTCTCCAAGCCTGCGCAGACCATGCGGGATCCACCCAGCCCCCCAAGTCCATCGCACCTCCATTCCCTTTGGATTAGAAAATGCACGCACACCTTCCGGGCATTAGGATAGCGGTGTTTTTGAAAAGCGGGGACAGCATTATTCAGCCGGCCACACACAGTGATGATGTGTTTGGAATATGGAAAAGTGAGTCCTGAGCAATCCACCAGACTGTCGCGATGTGGGAATGTGGTGGCTTTACGTCAGGGACACTGTTGCAGAAGGAAGGCGGGGTTATCAGGATCCTGCCCTCTAGGCACCTGCAGAATTGAAGATGGGCAGCATGGTCTCTGGCTGTGGCTCTGCCCTTTTCTTCTTGGCTGCACCCTGCACATGCTCTAAAATGACTGACCGCATCCCCCAAGTTGCTTCCCAGTGTTTAGAATTCATCTGTGCTGCTGAAGTTCCTTATTATCTGAGTCTTCAAAGCACCTTGTGTGCACTGCATTTTTCATGGCCATGATTTTGCAGCTTCCCTCTTATGCCTGGATTAGAGACCATGGCAAGAAAAGAAAGAACAGTGAATAAAGCCATAGGTGAAGTGGGGTTAGCTGGGGATAAGAATGTCGTGGGGGGGCTGGAAGCCTTCAAAGATCTTGCAGATAAAGCACCCAGCAAAAATGTAGAAGCTGCACTTAAAAGAAGGGGTCAGGGATAAAAGACCAGGGAGGAAGAGAGAAAATATATACACATCTGTAGACACAGGAAGCTGTGTTTGAAGACAAACTCCTACAAATGCAGGTCACTCTGCAGAGATCTGGCACTCAGCCTGATGGCTAAAACACTATACACCCCGGGGCAGCATGGACGCGCTGACCATGGGGTTTAGGCTCACTCTTTTGGCGACTGTGGGTATTAACCAAGTATGTCCAACTGGGCCAAAAGTTTTTGGAATTTCACTCCTTCATTTCTCTCTCCTCTCTTGCATGGAGAGACAAATAGTTACACGATGTGAAGAACTGGTAGGCTCCAGCAGGGATCCACAGAGCAGTGTCTGCCAGCTCCTCTCTGGGGCGGCCCTACATGGAAAACCCTCTGGAGGCCAAAGTCTCAGGATTTCAGAGCCTTGTAACTTGTGGCTTGTGATTTCCTCAGGTATAGATGCATAGGGGTTTGTCTTCCAGCATAGCTCCCAGTTCTGCAATGTGTATTGTTTTCTCTCTTCAGGCACAGATACTGTCCACAGGATCATCTTGGCTGCATCTAAAAATATCTTTAAAGAGATTAAGCATTGATTCTTTCCTTATGTATTCAAGTAGGTAAATCTTAAATATAGTGATTATTTAATTTATGGAAATAGCAGCCTAATTTTCAGATTAGTTTCAGGGTTCAGAGTGGTATTTTTAAACTCATAGTTCACTGAAAAGATTATTTGGACAATGTAATGAAAATGTTCCATCAGACTCAGAAGGAGTTTGTTGTGGAAGAAGGTGAAACTATGGAAAGTGTAAACTGTGGTAGAACATCACGTGCATTCAGAAAGGTTTGGAACGTCTGCTATCATGATTGTGCTACTCAGTGTCCATCTTATTAACGGAAAACCAGATTGACTAACTAGATGTTGCGTTTCTCCTTTCATGTGCATGCTGTTGGACCTAAAGCAATCCGCATGGAGACACTCAGATCCTGTGTCATCTAAGAAAATTTAGCTGAAGAACTGCACTGACAGATCCACATGTGTTCCATGAGAAAAATAACTGAGAGACGCAGACACAGCCAAAAATCTGTGGCAGAGGTTTTCCTACCAAACGCCTGTGTACCGCGAGAGCTTCTCATAGATAGTGTGTGTGCCCTGTGCATCCCCATCTGTATGTGTTCATCATGAGCTGTGCTTGAACCCAGCAGGATCTACTTATTTCCAACGTAACTGTGCCTTGGTCAGATAGGCTTCGTGTGTGTGTTGTAGAAGTGGGACGCACTGGGCCGGATATGGCTCTTTTCCCTGACTGTCTTGATTCAGTGGATCCAGGCATTTTCCAACTGAGCAGCTGTGGCTTGAGGAGAATCCAGGTGTTTCTCTCGTTGACTGTGGGATTGGCAGGGACCTGGGTATTTTCCTTTGCCTGGAATTATTATAACATATCTTATGCATATATATTTCAGTGAACTTTCTTTGTCCCAGGAAATAGATCATCTTTAACCTTACACATCTAGAAAACATCTAGAAAAATATGTGCAGTAGCCTCAATTTGGATGTCCAGCTCTCTCTCCCCACCCCTCCCAGTGCTATTACTAAACATCTGTGGACGTCTGCTGCAAGGAACAAAAAGAAAAAAATTAAAAAGTGACCACAAAAGAAAAATAGAAAAGGAAGATAAAAAGCAACAAAAAAGAAAACAGGAAAAAAAAAAACCCACACACAGAAAAGATTAAAGAGAGACAGACAGACATAAACTGGCACCAGTTAACTTTCTTGCTGAATTTAGTTTCTTATAGTTTTAATTTATTGCTGTGCTATTTATTATTCCTGTTGACCTGTAAGGACCTTTCTGTATATTTCCGTTCCTTCATCCAGTTTGCAAGTTAAAGGAACTCCAATGTTCTGTTTGTTTCTTTAAGAGACCTGGTTATGCCTAATGTATTTATAAGAGGGGAAGTGGAATCATTAAAGTAATAATTATTTAAAAAAGAAAAATATGTTCAGGATTCAGTGCTATTTATCTTTTTTATTCACTGGTTACATCCTTCAGGCTGTATTGTACAAACACATAAATATTCTAAAAATTTCTCCAGGTGAATGGAAGTAGATTTTACCTTTCTACTTAGAAGCGTGATGATCTACTTGGAGGGCACTGCTTCACTGCAGGGGGTATCACACCTGTTCTGACACCCACTTGTGAAGAACGTGTTGGGCTTGGCTTTGATTTCTGATCGAAGATGTACATCAGCCCCCTGAGGTTTGGCAACACATACCCCTCTTACAAAACGCTGTGTGCTTTTGATTTCCACATCTTATACAATACATAGGAAAGTTGGAAAGAGTTCAGAGAACAGAAACAAAATGATTAAAAGATTGGGGAAAGAAGGAGCTGGGATCTTTTCATCTAAAGAGAAGTTTTTAGGGAAACCACGATGGGCAGAGGGCCAAAGACAGAGTCAGAGGCCCCAAGCACAGTGGTGATGCGGTCCAGTCAGTGGGATCCGATGTAGCAGGCCGTCCTGTGTCCAACAGAAGAGGCGGGGAGAAGCTATCCAGCCTGACCCATCACTGAGCAGGAGAACACGCAGACCAGGAGAGAGAAGAGGGACGGGGGGAAATGAGACCGGTGTTACTAAATTTACCTAGGGATTCTCTCCTAGTACAACACTACAAGCTTCAAAAGCAGGAATGATTTCAGGACAGATGTTACCCAACTTCTCACATCTTGATAGACCTGTCACGGGTTGGAAATATCGTAAGTCAAAAATGCACAAATAGATCTAACCTACCAAACATCTTAGCTCCACCAACCCTACCTGAAACTTGCTCAGAACGTCTGAGTTAGCTGACAGTTGAGAAAAATCATTTGACACAAAGCCTATTTTGATAAAGTGTGGAATATCTCATGTGGTGGAAAAATGCTGGCAACACAGCCCACTGTAGAGTTTGCGTTGTTTACCCCACAATTGCAAGGCAGCCTAAGACTCACTGTCACTGCCTTGGACTTCTAGAGCATTTTACTGCATGCCACTAGCTTAGGAAAAGAACAACAGTCAACATTTGAAGTATATTTCCTACTGCATTTGTGTCACCTCCACATAGCCATAAGCTCAAAAAAATTCTGAGTCAAACCATCGTAAGTTGGGGATCATTGGTGCATGTACTTAATTCTCAGCTTCCAGTACATTTGAAAATATGATCCAATGTACATCTAAATCTAATGTGAGGCCATGTTATAGCTCCATGCAATCACAGGATGAAATGATGTATAAGGAAACTCCTGCCCAGGGTGTCTAAACACCACACTTCCTCTGTGTATCCATCCGTTGGTGGGGTAGAGGCCCTTTCCCGAATGTGCTGCTGTAAACATGGGGGTACATGCATCGCTGCATTATGATGACTTTTCTTTTTCAAGGAGTCTATAGAAATGGAATAGCCAAAAGACTAGTTTCCTTTGAACGGCTTATGTTTTAAGGTAAGGAGGTCAACCTGATTGTTTAGTAAGATTCTTACTGTGTCCAGGATTCTGAATGTTAAGAACAATAATACAAAATATATGTGGCTATTAAACACACAGAGACTATAATGTTAAACACTAAGTCATCTCTACTCCTAATGATAAGAGTTTTACAAAAACTGTGCTATTAGACAGGACTCTCCAGAGAGAGAGACTCCACCCATATATTATTTATTTAAGTAACTGATTTCCCGATTGTGGGAACCAGCAAGACCAAAACCTGTAGCAGAATGGCTTGGATTCGTGAACTGACAACTTTGTCCCCTGGGTGGTGCTATGGGAGGTGGCAGAATCTTTGGGAGGTGCGTCTTCGTGGGCGGTGTTTAGGTCCCAGGGGCCATGGCCTTGCAGGGTCTGTGGGACTCTGGTCACTTCCTCTCCCTCTCGTTTCTCTGGCTCTGTGGAGAACAGTTCTGTACTTCCACAATGCCTCCTCAGACCCAGAGCGATGAGACCACCTGATGGACCGAAACCTCCAAAGCGCTACACTAAATTATCTCAGGTATCTTGTTACGCTGGCAGAAAGCTGAGTAACATAGGCAGTTTGATGCACAAAGATGAAGATTCCTTTGTCCTAGCCTTGAGGCAAGATAATTGCCTTCTGCAGGAAACCTCCGTCCTTGATCTGGAAGGCTCTGAAGGCTGGGTGGTGCCCGCTGGGTGGTGCCCACCCACATGACAGAGGGTCATAGCCTTGACTTAAAGGACATAGATCACAAAATACCTTCATGGCAACACCTAGACAGTGTCTGGACCAGCAGCAGGGCAACACAGCCCAACCAACTGGACATAAAAAAAATGTAACCATCACAACCTCCAGATGCTCTTTGGCTCAAACCCTTTAGAGAGGTGAGATGTCAGTGGCAGTGGCAAGAGCTCCTTGTTGTCACGCAGCCACCCTAACCCTCAGGGGGACTTTTCTCTTCCATATTTCACACAAGCCTCCTCATCTGCCCATATCATTTAGTTGATTTTTTTGTTTCATTCTCTAGTAGTCGTGTCCGGTGACCACACTCCTGTGCCTCCCTGTTGTGCCCACAGACACTGTCTAGCCCAGCTCCCCTTTCTGCAGGTCTCTTCACTTTTCTACGGCCTCTTTCACTGTTCTGATTTCACTGAGAATTCAAAGGACAATCTGCTTAAGTAAAATCACTGACGCTAGCCACAGTGGTGCACTCCTGCAACTGCAGCACTTGGGAGGCTGAGGCAGAAGGGTTACAAGATGGAGTCAGGCTGCCAGAGCCCACAGCATTGCTTATGTCCCGAACGTGCTGTGAGCAGTGAGGGCTGCAAAGGGTTCAGTCCCTCGAGTGGCTGGCTGTAAGGAGCGAGTGTGACCGAAGCTCCGTGACTCACAGGAGGATCTGCTGAGCACTGCAGGAGCACATAGGTTAACGTGACCTCCCCGCTAACGGCCACACCAGAGTGACGGCCTGTGAAGCTGTGGGGCTGATACGAGACGGCATCCGCAGCTGAGGTTGGATCAATCGCACCCAAACGCCATTCCCACAACCAGTGCCTTCATAGCTCGAAGGACACTGCTGCCATTACAACCGTATGTTTTGTCGATTCTGTTCCTGAAAACGCTTTGACTCCTCTTTAAAGCCTCGCCTGCGTTTGTTTCCATGCTAACTTCACGTACCGCACATCTATACGGGTATTGCACCTTTATCCTGATTGAGGAATAATAAAATTCGGTAGAAGAGACGGGCCACGCCTTTTGCTGAAGGAGCACCGGCCATCCTGGTTCACACTTTCTCTGTAACTCTGTCGTAAGTTTTTCTCCAGCCCTGCGTTGCGCACTGGGCAGGTGGAGACTAGGGACTCACTGCAGGGGTCTCTGGCACCAAGCCTCTTGGACAACTTAGTGAGATTCTGTCTCAAACACAAGGAAGGTGCTAAAAGGGGCTGGGGAATGTAGCTCAGTGTGAAAGTCCCGGGATCAATCCCCAGTACTACTGGAAACAAACAAACAAAATCATGGAGAAAATAAATGACAAGTTGAGACAAGTGTGAATGAAAAGTGTAGTAGAGACCATGGATCCTGGAACAAACTTTCCAGGCTCAGTACTTACTACCTGTGTGATTTTGGTCATGTTACATGAAGTATTTCTGAACCTCAGTTTCCTCATCCACAACACAAGGATCACAATTATGTTTCCCTAAAGGGCTCACACGAGGTGGCTGGAGCACTGTGTTGAGCACTGAGTAATCTTGATGGTCCGTGGCTTGAGACACCTGGGGGATTCATAAAGCCCATTTCCGGGTGTGTCTGGGTGGGGCATGACCTTGGGGACTACATCTGTTTCCTTGCCCCTTCTCCTCTTCCACTTGTTTTTGCAGCCTGGAGCAGCTTTTCATCATGTCCTTCTGCCACGATGTTTCTTCTTTGGAGCCAGCTAACCAGGGACTGAAACCTTTGAAACCCTGAACCAAAAAGAAATCTTTTTTTCTTTAAGTTCTCCCCAGCCTCGCCCAGTACTAGCAGTTGATCCCAGGGCCTTTGTACTACACCCTTGGCCCTTTTTTCAGTCTTTATTTTGAAACAGTCTCCCTGTTTCTCTGAGTTGCCCAGGCTGGCTTTGAACTTGTGATCCTCCCTCCTCAGTCTGTCGGAATGCTGCAATTGCAGGCGTGTGCCACCATGCCCAGCTTCCTTTATGTTGTCGATGCCAGGTATTTTGTCCCCGTGACAGAACACTGATGAATGCAGTAATTATTTATTTAACTGTCGAAGAGCTGAGGACCATCTAGAGTCTGGGAGAAAGTTATTTTGAAGGAGGACTACTTGTATCACTAAAATTACATAACCCCATGTGAAGATCTGCTCTGAGCCTTTCTGTCCACAACAGGTTCTATTTAAGATTGTGGGAAGTTTACGTCTTCCTTCTTTACACAGAAGTCAGAGTCTGATACTACCAAGAATCCTAAAGCAGTTTACCTCCAAAATACTTCATCACACGAAGTAAGAGAAGTAATATTTACTGGATGTTGTTTGTCAGTTCACATACACAGTCTTATTCAAGGCTCATAACATCCTCAGAAATTAGACATATCACCTCCAATTTAAAGAAGGAAATGGAAACTTAACAAAATGTGAGTAATTTGCCCCAAATTACACATCATAAAGATTGCCCAGCTTTCATGCCAAAGATATTGCCAGTTACATTATGACATTTTGCCCCAAAGGGTAAGACCTTGAGCTGTTTCTTGTGGGATGTTGGTGCCTATATTATTACTTTTATAAAATTACTTTTCACGCACGTGTATTTCTTTTATTTTACAAAACCGAACTATCAGTTCTGGAACATTGCTCCGGGCAATCGATGTAGGGCACCGTGAAGTGGGCAGGAGGCATTAAATTGAACATTCTTGAACTACAAAGCCAAGGGCCCTCAGGAACAAACAGATGTTTAAAGAGCCCGGCTTTCCATTTGTTTCTAAACAAAACCACTGTTTACGAGGAACGTGTTAGTGAAAGGTACAGAAAAGATTCTGCTTTTGTTTAAACTCCAGTAAATATTTGATAGCAATCATTTCCAACATAAATTGAAGAAGCTCAAAAATAAGTTCCAGTAGTCCCACAGGGTGATTAATGAGAGTAAGGCCGCTGTGAAGGAATTCATGGTAACCATGGGATGTCATGGCCAGTGGATTCCTAGTGAAGGCTTCTGCCCTCTGCTTTAACAGACTTATTTATCAGCCTTCCTGCCACCATGCGACCAGGAAGCCAACACAGTGAACAGACACATTCTGTACTAGGATAAAGCGATGTGTCAGTCCTTAAAGAGGACGGAGCCTGTTAATGACTGAGTACAAAGATAACAGGGAACAGGGCCGTTAAAATAAGGTACTGCTAGGTGCCATGGCCGAAATACAGCCTGAGGTAGTGGAGTTTGTGGCCAGGATCCAGCAAGATTTCTGAAGAGAGGGCAACTGAGCGAGACCAGACTGAGAGTGTCAGAAATCTAACCATCCCCCTGACCCCTAACCCACCATCCAGGCAGGAAAGCTCTAACAGATAAGACACGGTGTCAGAGTCAAGGCAGCAGGGCTGGCTCCACAGAGATGCACATCACAAGGTCAGCAGCTGCGCAGGACACATTCTATGTAAAGAAGACTTAGTCTGTAAACAAATGGAAAGTCAGGCAGCTCAAACTTCTTCTTTCCTGTGGGTCCGTTGGCTAATTCAAACGTGTACAATACGCTTTAAGAAGGAGTCTGAATTACTACTCAAGAATAATGGAATTATACTGCAGGCTCTGAGCAAGAGGTGAAATGACTTGTTAGCTTTAAAAATGTCAATCAAGATGCTGGGTGGAGAACTGCTTATCAAGGGGCAAGAGCAGAGGACAGGAGACTCTTAGGTGAGACTACAGCAGCCTAGGAGAAAAAGGCTGAAGACTGGTCCCAAATCTCCTAATGATTAAGGGGACTTCACTGGTAACAGGAACCTGAATTTATTTTAATAATGACTCCATTTGCATGCAACCTATCCGCTGCAAAGTAAATTGTTTCATTGTTACTTTGTCAGAGGTAGAGCGCATTGCTAGGGATTAGAAATTACAGACACGCCACTGAATATAAAAACGCACTTAGTGGTGTGGCAAGGATCCACTACGGAAGGCTTCTCGTCCTCCCTAAAGAACAGAACGGTATTCTAGGAAATTAATGCTTCCCTCTCTGGCTGACGTGCAAAATTACAGAAATCATTTGCTAAATATGGCCGGCCACCCTTAAGAGGGCCGCGACGCCTTCGTCTGAGCTCAGCTTACTGTATGAGGCCATTTATCAATTTCCACCGATTGTTACACATAACTGAAAGGACACCTGCGACCACGGCGCCCGATTGGTACTTTCTCTGGGCTCAGGCAGAAGCTAGTTTGGAAAGTCTGTCCGAGGCAGCCCTGCCTGCAAACTTTGTCTCTTAGGGGCTGCTTTGAGGGTGGCAGAGGTGGCGGGGCTCGGCCACTGGTCTTTCTACACCACTCTCGGCAGCACAAAACCTCCTGGAAACGTGATGGTGTCAAGCACAGGAGGCAGAAACCCAGTCGCTGTCGTCATTCCGGGTGGCACAGAAGAGCGACAGGCTCGCAAGTCGCGAATGCTAGCACGGCGAAACGGGGCGCAGGTCGCAGCATGTGTGCTGCAGACTTCTCGGGATGTCCGGAAGGTTTTTCCAAGTTCCGCCTTCCCCCTCCTTTGCAACCATCCCGGCCCCAGCTGTTCCGGGCCTTTGACTCCATCTGTCCTTCCGCTCGGGCTGGGTCTTTCTCGCCAACTGGAGCACACAAGTGCGACTCCCCAAGTGATCCGA
>NW_022900950.1:75850530-75850788 GCF_012274545.1 Fukomys damarensis | reverse complement strand
CGCGCTCGGAACAATTTTCTCCTCTTTGGCAAGAGAAATAATGCACCTGACTTTACCAGGAGGAAGCAGCCAGCCGAGCAGAACAAGGAGCAGATGTAAAAGGAACGGGGGGAGAAAAAGAGAGATGAGGCTCCGTTTCAAAATATCCAGGGGCTGAAGAGGTGGCTGGCGCAGCAAAGGCGGCGACAGCTTCCCGGGCCGCCGAGCTGCACGCAGAGGCCGCGCACCAGTTCCAGACGCAGCCCGGGCGCTCCCGGG
>NW_022900950.1:75808265-75849127 GCF_012274545.1 Fukomys damarensis | reverse complement strand
GGGGAGGACGCCTTCGCGCTGCGGCCCGGGGGGCCCCCAGGGGTGTTTTTTCTTTGCGTGGAGGGGCCCCTGGACAGAGAAAGCCGCGAGCTGTATGAGCTGCGATTAGTGGCCACGGATGCGGGGTTCCCGCCCCTGAGCACCCAGGAGACGCTGCTGCTTCGGCTCTCCGACGTGAATGACCAGCCACCTGTCTTCAGCCAGCAGCACTACCGGGCCTCTGTGTCCGAGGCCACGGCCCCGGGCACCACGGTGACGTGGGTCAGCGCCTCCGACTCCGACGAGGCTGGCACCGACCATGCCCGGCTGCGCTACGAGCTCATCCAGCTCTCAGCTCTGTGCAACCCCGAGGCTTTGCGGCCTGGCACAGAATGTGAGCCTGCGTTCACCATTGACCCCCAGAGCGGGGCGATCAGCACCGTCCGGACTCTGGATAGAGAGGTCCAGGAGACTCTGGAGCTCCGAGTGGTGGCCCAGGACCTCGGAGAGCCCCCCCTCTCTGCCACCTGCCTGGTCAGCGTCACCGTGGACGATGTGAACGACAACGAGCCCGTCTTCCATCGGCAGGTGTACGGTGTCGCCCTGGCAGAGCACACCCCTGTGGGACACTGCTTTCTCCAGGTGAGTGCATTCAGACCTGTTGCGAAGACCCTGATCTGGCTGAGAAAGCGGGGGTCACAGTGGGGTGAACGCAGTGGTCCCTGCGCAGCCTTTCAGCCAGGGTCTTGGATGGCGCATGGTCTCAAAGGCCCTTTCTCACCCATGTGACATTGGCATCTCCATTTTTGTAATGGAAGCTCAGTGTCTTTAATGCTGGAGGTGTGTACCCCGATTTACTTGGGATGAATCACCCACTGTAAACCTTTCCTGCAATAGGTGATGTTTTAATACTTTTCAGCTCCTTTTTTCGGTATCCCCGGGGAGTAGGGCTGGCCTAGTCAACGGAGTTTTCAAGGGACCACGTGTATGTGGGAATGTTTCCAGTAACTACGGTCTCCTTCCCTGTTCTGTCTTGTAGAGATTGGAAAGGTTGGTTGAAGGTCTCGGGTCACTGTAGTCAACCTGTGCTGCCAGGGGTGCATTGAGGATTCGGAGCAGCAGTGGGGCCCATTCATCCTTTATAAAACGGGGCAGTAGCCCTTGCCTTTTGATTTGGGTTGTCACCTTTTAGAGTCCTGAAGACCTCTCCTTGCCAGTTGGAATGCTGTGTTTTGCTAGCCAGCCCTCTGTGTTACTTCTTAGTACTGGTGTCAGATGACTAGATCTCCAAGACTGATGTATTTATTCCAAGACTACTTGAGTAACTAAGTAGAAGCCATTTGCTAATGGGAGAAGGAAGCTCTAAACTAGAGTTTTGTTAGCCCTCAGCCTGGAGTGCTTTCAGACGTGTCTTGCAGGCTTTCTGGTTCTCAGTTGTAGGCTGAAGGCTTAGTTTTATAAATTATGTGTCAAATAATAATCTTTGGATAAATGAGGTGTTACTGTATTGTGAAAATAGATTTCATGATTGCTTCCAACTTTTTTGTCCTTCGGGTATATGGGCGACAGTAATCTGCATGCTTTTGTCTAGTGTGACTGGCAACTCTCAGTTGCTGGATTATTAAGAGGTGGCTTGAAATTTAGTTACTGCTTGCTGCTGGGCAGACAAAGCCACAGATACCATGACTGACACTGTAAGTGTGTGTGCCTCCTCTCAAGCACTGTCTCATGATGCAGGTGAGTTGGTCATTCTCCATTTAAAACGGAGCCAGGCCTGGGAGTGACTGACTGATCATTCCACGAGCATCATGGAGCCCAGCTACGAGACCTCAGAGGCCCCGAGAGGGAGGCTGAGATGTGGAAAGGAGCCCGTGGATGTGCACTGACTGAGGATGGTTCTGCCATGGAGTTTCGACAGAGAAGTCGTAATAGATGAGAGATCCCGTGTGTGAGGTGATTTCCGTGGCTTGTTCCATCTAGAAGCCCCGAGGGAACTTGACATGAGTAGAGTAAAACCTGGATCCATCCGAAGGAAATGGTAGAAGGTGTTAACTATGACTGTTATCACCTGTCTTTAGAGTTGTTTTAGAAACTGTGATATGGCTCTGCCGTGAAGTGTGAATTTGCCCTGGAATGACTTGGTCTGTGGTAGACCCGTGATAGTGAGGTAAACTTGGTAGAAGCTGACGGAACCCATCCAGGTTGCCAGGTATTGCTAGCGATGGCACTAAATTGTACTGATTAGGATTTTGGGATGTTCCAGGGATCCAGCCTCTCAGGACTGGTGGAAGCTGCTCATTCTCTGGGCCCGGGTGGCCTCTCCACAGCAGCTGTGGGAACTTTCTGCATCCATGACCCCCTATCTGATTCTACCCCTTAATGTGCAGATGAGCTTCAAAGGAGTGTTTTCTATGTCATTCTCTCACTCATTCTTTGTATTACTTTGCAAAAGCTAACTTCCTCCATCTTGGATTTCATAGCCTCTTCTTTCTTCCAAGGTTTTATATGATGATATTGCATAGGTTCTTTATAACTGTGCTTTTTTTCTTGCACTTTTATTAGTTTTCCTGTTAGCCCTTGTATCTACTCCAGTATCTTCTGTCAAAATTAAACAATAACAGGGCCAGGGATTTAGCTCAGTGATTCCAGTGCTTGACTCGAAAGCTCAAGGTCCCTGGTTTAATCCCTGGTGCCCCTCCCCAAATTAAACAGTAATAAATTAAAAACAACAGGAAAAGTTATCTCTAGAGTTCCTGAAAAGGAACAGTACCATATCATCTAATTTTTAGAAAAACCCTGGCAGTGAACCATTAGTGCTCACTCTTCCTCCCCAGTCTTTTTGGGGTTCTTTCACTCTTACTGCTGCCCTGCTGCTACATAGTACTTCCCACCCTTCCTCTCTTCAGAGAACCCTTTTATTTATTTATTTTTTTGGTTTTGGTACCCAAGATCGAACTCAGGACCTTGCACTTGCAAGGCAGCGGGTAGAACCACTGAGCTAAATCCCCGGCCTGGGGAACTCTTTTTATATTCTTGCGACCAGACCGGAGCTTTCCAGAGATTTTTAAGTATGAAGGAACTTAGGGAATTAACTCAGGCTACAAGAGAACCACTGGTAGCCTGGAATAAGTAACCTCCAGCTGCCCGAGGTTTCTATGTGTCTCGCCAGCTTGTGTCAGTATCTCCCAGAGTCACACATTGCTGGCTTGGTCCCCAAGCTGGGTGCTTTTCAGAGGTGGAGGAACTTTGATAAGAGAAGGGTTCAGGAGAGGTCTTTGGGTCTTTGGGTGTGCCTCAGAAGGGGATGGTTGGATCCACTTCCTGGCCACGGCTTTGCTTTGGCCTACACTCGAACCATGAGATGATGCCCCAGACCCAAAGCAACACAGACTGAAACCTCTAAAACCGAGCCCAAACAGACCTCTTCATGTTGTCAGTTTCTCATCTCAGGTGTTTGTTACAGTAAAGGAAAGCTAACTAACACAACTTTGATGGGAGCGATCCTAGATTGCTCATTGCTTGCTGTCTATCTGCCTCGGTGTGGTGTGGAAAGCCCCTTCCGTTCCGAACAACCCTTTCTCTGTCTTGATGCTTTCGTGGTCTGGGTAGAGAGGAATTTCCAGCGTGCAGATGCTCTAGGTTTCCCTTCCCAGTTCCGTGTCTGGCCGAGAGAACTCCTCTGCCTCAAATTACCGTCCCAAAGTCTGACCTTGCCATCTGGACCAGACTTCCAGCTTCTGGGGGGTGGTGAGCTCTGGCTTCAGCAGTGAGCGGGTGACAAGGACAGAGCCCACGGTCTTGTCCTCTCTGCATCCCCTCTGTCGGCCTTCCTGCGCGAATGGCTGTGCTGACCTCCATCTGCTCACCGCCCCTTCCTTCTGCCCTGTTCTGACCTCAGTTTTAACCTCCAAGGGCTGCCCTTGTCAGATGCCAGCGCTCTGCCTGGGGCATTCTGGACCGTTGCCCACCCCTCCCCTTCCCAGATGCATCTTCTGTGCTGCCTTTGTCTCCTCGTGCTCTCTTTCCACCTCTCCCTTGCCGGTTCCTCCTTTTCCTTTTGTGCCACCAGACACTCAGCGTGGCAGAGGCATTTTTGAAGCTTCTGTCTTCCTCTCACGTTTCTGCTTTCTCCACTCTCTTATATGGTACCAGAATTTCTTTTCTTTTTCTCATCTTATTTCTCTTTCCCTCCCTTCCTTTCTTCCTTTTTTTTTTAATATATCTCCAAGGTCAAACTGCCTTCAGATTCACATTTATCTATCTGATATGCATCTCTACCTGAGTGTACCTTTGACATCTGAAGTCCTCTGTTTCCCAGTTTGAGTTTATTCCCTTCTACTGTTCTCCTTCCCCTCCCTTCTTCCATTTTTTCCTTCTATCCTTCTGCCCTCCCTTCTTCCCTCTCGCCCTTCCTTTCCCCTGTTCAGGCAGCTCCTTTTTGCAACTTCTATTTTGGCCACTGTATCCTTTCACTGGAAATGTTTACATGTTTGGCTGTGTCTTTGTGTACATGTTTGCTGTGCTGGGCTGGTTGGGTTTTGCATTGTTGAAAACTGCATGAGTAAAGAGTAGGACACTGCCCTGTTTCCGTCCATTCAGGAAAAAACTGGTGTTGAGCTCCCAAACTGGGGCACGGGAGAGAGAACCTCTCTCCCAGTTTGAGGGGCCTGTGGGATGCTACCTGTGAGGTAGCACGCGTGGAAAGACTGGAAGATACAGGAAGGCCTTATTCCCACCATGTGCCATCATCTGGAAAGACCAAACTGTCTTCTGCCCGATTCCTGTTATCTTCTGGGATTGTTTCCATTTTTTTAAATGACTTCCCCAGCCTTTAGCAAAGATGCTCCTTTCTATTTAAAAATTTTTTTTTCTGTCCTAGGGATTGAACCTAGGCCTTTACACTGCTGCACTCCCCAGTCACCCCTGCTCCTTTTTTGTGAGATGTGGTCTGGGTAATTTTCTCAGGCTGAGCTCGAATTTGTGATCCACCTGGCTCAGCCTTCCAAGTGGCTGAGATTACAGGGATCTGCCACCTCCCCTGGTTTCGGAAAAGTCTCGCTAAATATGTTAGCTCTGTCTTAATCACACTGTGAGGATAAAAATGGAGAATGTAAAAAGCCTCCTAGGAGGTGGTAGCATTAAAGGGAAGGGTTGTTAGCCAGCTTTAGTCAAAGTGTCCAGGGCCAACAGCGATGGTGGCAGAATCAGCAAGGAGTGAGCTTCAGGGCTGTAGGAAAAACATGAGCACTTTTCTCCGAGAAGCCCTCCTAGTGCAGTGTGGAAAGTAAGAGGCTTTCCTGAGATAGAAGGTGCTTCCTACAGTCTTAGTGACGATGCTTTGGTGATCTCCGAATTTGACCATGGTAGTTGACAAGGCCTCATCATCTCATGTACCTGGCTGAGGGTCAGGTTAATGTCTGGCTGAGTCAGGAGTGCCGCTGCACCCATCTCTTATGAGAAAACTCCGAGGCCTATTAGGGCTGGAATAATCCGCCCTCTTGGTGTGTAGACATCTGACCTTAGACAGATA
This sequence comes from Fukomys damarensis, assembly GCF_012274545.1. NCBI lineage: Eukaryota > Metazoa > Chordata > Mammalia > Rodentia > Bathyergidae > Fukomys > Fukomys damarensis. Next base: position 75,843,618 of record NW_022900950.1, on the reverse strand, counting down.
AACTGTTCCTCTCAAAAACCTCTAAAGTCCTGAGTCCATTTGCCTCAGCCCCTAAAGCATACAATCCAAAAGCTAACATGTGGCCAATAACAATGTGCCAAATATCCCGACTCCACCCTGGCTCCACCCCTGCCTCACCCTATATAAGCCTGTGCATTTCCTGAATAAAGCAGAAGCGTTCCAGAAACCTCCCAGAGTCTACGTGGTGATTTCTCACCTCTCCCTCCCAGGCCGGGCCCCTGAACCTTGTTCCTCGAGCAGGCTCCCGGAGGAAAACAGCACCTGACCTTTCTTTAATACCCGTTGTCATCATCCTGGCTGTGTCCCTCACCACTTTCCACCTCCCATTGCCTCCGCTTCAAGCTGGGTGCTTGCAGCATGGCCCTGAGGCTACCTGCTGTCACTGAGCTTTGGCTGCTCTGTCCAGCCTTCGTGTTTTTCGTGCTGTGACCGTTGTTCCCTTCGTTAGTTACAGTAATGGGTTGTGAGGACCGTGGGGGTGCAATGCACTGGTCCTCGAGTCCTCTGTGGTTTCTGGTGTCCTTAATCTCATAAACTGAGTGTCGGTGACTTTGTTGACTTGTATTAGAGAGATACATAAGAGCAGGAAAAGCAAAAAGGCCACACAGTAAGGATTGCAGCCAGTAAAGGATTTTACTTTTTGATTTTGCCTTATTTTCTCAGTATATTTTGCCATTAATTCTTTGGAGTTTTCTGAGTTGCATTGCCTCTCCTATATCTTTTGTCCTCCACATGTTGCCCCAATACACTTGTACTGCTTACCTGTGCACTCACACCATGCACACTAACTTGCCATTTATGTACACACAGTACCTGTGTGTATTGGTTTCCTTCTGGCTCCTTTAAGTGCCCCGATCTCTCTGCACTTATGCACTGGAAACAGGTATCATTTCCTTACGGTCCTTTGCACCTGTGCCCAGAACATGTCTGGTCACCTGCTGGCTGTCACCTTGCCTGGTTATCTGGCCTCCCTGGCTTAAACACCTCACTCCAGTGTGAGCTATAGTTCTTCCTGGCTTTGTTTGATGACCTGCCTTAGACACGATAGATAAACTCAGACTTAATTTTGATATTTTCCTGTCCTTTACTCCACCCGAGTACTGCCCAAGACTAGTCAGCTGCTCACTTCTTTTTCCTGCTTGGGGAACACAGTGCGGTGCCATTTGGATATGTAATAGTAGGAAGGGGGTAACTGAGAACCCATGGGGAATATTGCTGGTGTTGTCAAAATATGACTTTGTCTGGTTCTTGGTTCTACAAGTAAAAATTAATGCCATTGCGTGGCAGGATTTATAGCTCTGAAGATTACAGGTAGGCGCTCTGAAGTGACAACAGTATGGACCACAGGCTTAGGATGCCTAGGTTTGAATCTCAGCCCCACCATGGCATGGTCATGTGACCTGGGCACTGCATCTGTTTCCTCATCTGCAAAGCCCGGATAGCAGTAGTGCCTGCTGGGCAGAATTGTTTTCTGGATAATGAATTAGTGTACATATGTTTACAGCAATGCTTGGCTCATAGTAAATGTTCAGTGCTTGCTATATACTACTGGATTCTTGTAAATTAGAATTCTGTGAATGATGAGAAACTTTTCAGAAAACCAAACAATCTATTTTGCCCGAGACAGCAAAAACTAGGACTGATTAAAAATGTTTCAAATAAATGGTCTCTTGCACTGGAAGCTGGAAAATGGAACAGAAATAAATTTAAATTGTGTTTTAGGGTTTAGTTAGATGCCTCTGTTTTGGCATTGGAAGCTGAAGTCTGTTGCTGCTGGGTGTAAGTAGCGAGTTCTTACCTCCTTGCCTGCCTTCAGGAAAGTCGTGATTCTCTGACCAGAGAACAGCAGCCACAGAGCCACTGCGCGTCCCTTAGAGGGGCTGAGCGGTGATACAAGTTGTAGAGAAGGGCTTGATGGGTTGCCACCCACCGACCTCAAGTCAAACCTAGTGCAGTGCTGAGCCCTTAGCAGTGTCCCGGTCGTGGTTCTGGGCTGTGAGGGGCACCATCTGTGATTCTGTAGCTGCAGCTCTGGGGCATCTGATACTGGTGCGGCAGGGAATGAGTGAGCTTTATTTAGGGTCAGAACCCTGATTCCAGCCCCAAACCCTACTCTTGCTGTCTCTATTAATAGATCCTCATCCCCAAAACATAGTTAATTTGGTTGACAGATGGAGTGAACACTGAAGACCACCAGTGTTCCATGGTGAACATGGTAGTTGTAAGTCTATGGGACTTGGAGTGAAAAGGTTTCCTTTCTCCAATAGATTAGGGGTCTCCTGTTAAGAGATGGAAATTTTTTTTTGCTTTGGTACTGGGGGTCCAACTGCAGACCTTGTGCTTGCAAGGCAGTTGAGGTACCACTGAGCTAAATCCCTGGCCCTAGAAATTTTTAATTTCAGCCTGTCATGCAATTCAGAGTAGCTGCAGGTGTGTGTGTGTGTGTGTGTGTGTGTGTGTGTGCACAGTGCATCTTTACGTGTGTTCATCTCTATAAGAATCACATAGGTTCGATTTTAGAAAATTTTGATCAGTAAGATTTCTTTCTTTGGGGATTGAAATCTGACAAAAAATTAATTTTATTAATAAGCACGTGCTAGAATTCCACTAGTGGGCCCCTCACCTCATAAATTATAGATGAAAATTGAGCAACCGTAGGAGTAATTTATAGTTTCATAGCCCATTAGGGAAATTTTGCTGGAGCATTTCTACAAATGCCAGGTTATTTGAATCTTACTGAACTAAAACCTCTACACATGCAGAAGATGTGCTTGGTAGTGAAATTCGATCAGGTGAACGGCCATCACAAATATGAATCAAGTCAGCTACTGTTTGGACCCTGGGGGACGATGGACGCGACTCATCGTGGTCTGTCTGGGTCCCGGGGTGTGAAGTCATGGGAGGTGGCTCGGAGGACAGGGAGAGGCAGCCCCCAAAGGATTTGCTGTGTTTGACCAGTGCATCGGGGGTCTTTTTCCTACGGGAGCCACTAAAAGATCTGGGATTCTGAGCAGAGGTTAACATGAGGAAGGGAAGGTCTTTTGTACTGAGTTAAAGAGTAAAGCAAGGCAGACAGGCAGGAGGGCCGCGAGAGCCCCGAGAGAGTCGTCATGACACAAGTTCAGGGCCGAGGGACGGGGTGGGAATGAAGTGCCCCAGAAAGGATGCACTCAGGGTCCCTTTCCCGGGAGAACCGGGGCAGCTTGGATGAGATGTGTTGGGAACACAGAGAAGGAGTGAAGGACGGTGCTGGACCCTCCGCCTGGATTAGCGGGCGGGAGACACTGCGGGAGCGTTTTAGAGGAGAGGTGCTCACCCTGCGTAGCTTTGGGTTCGTGGAGCGTGAAGGAGGGGCTGGTAGCTGAGAAGACAACTGGGTGCCACAGCGATGGTGAGGAGGGAGGTGAGGGCGGCGGTGCTGCCTGGGAGAAGGGTCGGATCGCTCTCACGGTGTTGGGGGACAGTCTCTGTGACGCCGATGCTGTTGGCTTGGTTGTGGACACAGCCCGGAGACGTGGCTGGCATCTTCCTGTGTTTACTGCACACTGCTTCCGAGGTAGGCAGCTGCTGAGCTTAGAGCTCAGTGTGATGCCTGAAGGTGAGGCCTGGTCAGAGGAGCTGGCCTGGCAGGGCTGGTCTGCCTCTGCCTTGACCTCTCTGCTTGCCTCCCACCACCACACCCCGGGCTGTGTTTCCTCTTCCATACTGCTCTGCCATGCTGCCCTGCCTTGGATGGAACCCGCTACAAACTGTAAGGAGAAATGAAAGTAACTAAAACAAACAGTTTCTTGCACCTAAAGCTTTGATAAGTACTAACTCAAGCATGGAGCTGCAGAAACTTACAGAAGAAAAAAGATCAAATAAAACTTGTTTTATTTTTAAAGCTGAATCACACAAATCACTTCTGAAAGTCCTTTAGCCTATTAAAATAGGGAATGTAAGTATTATAATCAAAATATTAATGTAAAATATTTTTCAGTTGTCTTTTTTTTGTATTGTATACCCATGTGATCATTTTACATTTCTCGGGCACTCATCAATTATTTATTTGTGCTCATTTTATAGAAATTAGATCCTGTGTTTTCTATCATAAATGATTGCAGTAATTTTTAATTGTTCAATATTTGTTTTGATAGCATTGTTAGTTTAGTTGATAGAAATTTCCCAGACGTGATGATACCGTCCACTTGATGTTTTGGGACAGTACATTATAGCACAAGGCAAGAAAGTATGATAAAACATAGCTTTATTTTTATAAGACTAGCAAAGAAGAAAGAACAGAATAGAACTTGAGGCAGTTTCTGAAGTTGCTTGATTACTGATGAGAATTAATCCAAAAGTTCCCTTCAGTGCAAGGGACTGTCCTCTACCTTTAAAATCCTTTTTGTTTAGATTATTCTAGAATTCTCTCCATCTTGCACTAAAGGATTGTGGACAACGGGCCATATTTATGGATATGTTTTAAAGAGAATAAATCTTATTTTTAGACTTACTGTAAATGGGCTTAGATACTATTTGATTTTTAACAGTTGTCTAGCTAGAAGCTTCTGTTGTGTATTCCTCAGGTTTCTACATTTGGAAACAGAGGAAGTTAGTGTTTATATAGAGGTTGACGTGTCTAGTTTCTAAGGATGTCTGTTCCACAAGAACCAAGTTAGGAGGTAAAGAGCAATCTAAGCACATGCACTGTTTACTCTCCTTTGAAGTGTAGATTATTTTGAGAATGAACTGCTAAAATAATACAAAGGCTGTTCTGTTACATTATGCATAAACAAGAACACAACATGTCAGGGCTGGCAGATCTACTTCCTGGGCTCATCTTACAGTTTTTGTGTCCCTTTTCGTGTGTGGAACCTCCCTGTCGTGCCTGTGTCTACACCACCTCCATTGCTGCCATCACGACCCAGAGAAGAGAGGCAACAGGAAGAACAATTTCTAAATTAATGTTTGCTGGTGCTCAGGATGATTTGCTTGCTTGTATCACACATATAAATTCTATGTTTATTGCAATATACGTTTAATGTTACAAAGGGAACTTAGTTGTTTATCTCAAATTTTGAATCTGAGTCCATTTTATTCTTTTATTTTTATTTTTGTACTGGGGATCAAACTCAGGACCTTGGGCTGGTGAGGCAAGTGGCAAAACGATTGAGCTACATCCCCAGCCCGAATCTTAGTCCATTTTAAAAGGAGCTGTGCTCCAAACTGAATTTGCTTCTCTAATGTGTGAAGTTATTCTGATATACCAAATTCAGTTACTACTTTTGTTTCTAATTTATGAATATAAGCTTTTAAGTGGGAAAGTTACACTTACAGGAGTTGAGAGGCTGCTTTTTCTTTACTTTCAACATTTTTTTCTGGCTCATTCTTTATTTTCTACTTCTGAGACTCCCAAATACACATATCTAGACCTTTGGATCTGGGGCCTGAGGTTTTAAAAGTTCATTTTTCTTCTCAATAATTTTTCTTTGTATTTTCCTGATTGGGTTTGTATTACTTCACTTTTCCTTAGCACCATTCTGTTGTTAAGGTCATCAGACAAATCTTATTTTTCTTTCATAAAATTTGTTTTTTCCTATTTTGTAGCTTTTGCTTCTCTGCTGACATTCCCTGTCTTTTCATTTATTATAAAGGGTGTCTTCCTTTGCCTCACATAGCTATAATAGCCACTTGAATTTGTTTCCTATTAATTGCAAGATTTGGTTTGCGCTAGAGTCGGCCTCTTCTTGACATAGCACACTTTAGAGCAGCAGTGGTGAACCTTTAAGAGACGAGTGCTCAAACCGCAATTTAAAACCCACTTACTTATGGCAAATGCCAATACTGCAATTTAACCTGAATACCGAGGTTGTAGTTGAGAAAAAACAACTCATACATCAATATTTTTGTCTTAAAAGAAAAACGCATGGCACGCGTGCCGTAGGTTCGCCACCACTGTTTTGGAGTAATGCATATATTAAATGACCCTGTGTGATGCTCTGGACACATTTTGCTTGTCATATCATGAAGACTATGGGTTCTTTTATATTCTGAATAGTTTTAATATTTTTGCTTTGGCAAGAAGGTAACTTGGATATACTCATACTGCAGAATGACTCGTACCTACCAGTGCAAATCTTATTTCAGCCCTGGCTATTCTTAACTCAGGTGTTTGCGATCTCATCCATGCGTGCGGTGTTAGGGATTGTAATGTGGAAAAGGAAACATGGTAGTTCATATGAAGAATTTGGGACTTACCTAGGGGCATTCTTCTCCCTGTTTAGCATTTCCTAATGCCTAGAGGAGCACTGAACTCCCTCTTCAGTTCCTTCAGTCCAGGAAGACTGTGTAGTTGCTTCAGCTCCACTGCAGGGTGACTTGAGTGATGCCCACCCTCCGGGTAACAGCCAAACAGACAGACAAAAACAAAAGAGGGAGGAACAAAGACTTTAGAAAATGGGAAACTCAGTCCACTCCTCCAGCTTTTGACTCTGCAAAACTGACTGCTTTTAATCATCCCCTGAAGGCTTCTGTTGTCTCTTTTGTCTGCTTTACTCAAAGTTTATAATTGTTCCACGCGGGAAGTCTTGGTAGCTGTGTATTTGGTCATACCGGAAACAACTCCTGCTTTTTCCTTAAATTTCAGTTATAATTCAGTGGATTCAGATGACTAAGACTCAAAAGTAAGGATCTCCTGAAAGTAAAGCTGCTGTGCAATTTTACTCTGTAATATATTAGGTCATCATTGAATGGCAGCTGCCTGTACATGAGTAGAGGTTTGTGGTGCACTGGGTTGTTAGACTAATGTTACTATAGTTGTAGGGAATGCTAACAGTTTAAAATCTTATATATCAGTTTCGAGCAGGAACAACAGATAATTTCATGTGTTTATAAATGCATGTATTTACAATAATAATTGTAGAACTCTGGGTAACTGATAATCTTTTATGGAAAAGCATAAATAGAAGTGGAGTCCATGATGGGAGTCCGTGATGGGTGGATTGTGTAGGCCAGGATTCAGTATGACCCATTTGAGGAAAATTCATCCAAAGATTGTTAAAAATCATCAAGACTAATACGCCATAGAATCTTTCATCTGAGTAAAAATTCATTTTGCTCTTTCTCTTTTTGTCAGTCAAGAATCTGAGCCCCAAACACCTTACAGGTGTCTCTATGGATTGTTCTTGCATCACGTGTCAGACAGAATCTGACATTTCCTTTGTAATCACTCTCTCAGAATTATCTGTAATGCAGGCATTATGTTACTCACGCTTCAGACTTTTCATGGTTTTGCATTATTGTAAGATTAAGTCAAAATCCTCTGCTAGACCATTCTCTGTCCATCTATGTCCTCTTTGGAAGGAACTCTTCCCTGCCCCGCTACACTCATGAAGTCACTGTGCTCTTTCCCACCCTAGCTTTTGCTCTGGGTTATTTCCTGGATGTGAGAGTGCTTCCAAAATTTGTGCAGTGGAGCCCTAACCCCCATGGATGGTATCTGGGTGTGAGGCTTTGAGGAAGTGCTTTGGTTTTGATAAAGCCTTGAGGGTGGGGTTGGCATCCTTAGAAGAAGAGGAAGAATGCAGAGTTTGATTTCTTTCCTCTGCTTTTGCTGTCTGCAGAACAGGAAGAAGACCCTGATGTTAGCACCTTGATCTTGAACTTCAGTCTCCAGAACTGTGAGACATGTGTGTGCTGTTTATGCCACTGGTCTGTGGTATTTTGTTGTGACAGCCTATGCTGGTCACTTTCCTGTTGGTTGGGGCGGAATACCTGAGATTTGCAAGCTGTAGGACAGGAGGACAGTTTGATTCAGCTGTTTGGGAGGATTCAGTCCATGGTCAACTGGCGCATAGGCAGATGGGCAAGGTGAAAAGGCCTGGCAGAAGAGGGCCTCTCAGATGATGGCAGTCAGAAAGCAGAGAGAGAAGCAAGGAGCCAGGAAGCGAGTATGTCCTTCAGGTAACTGCCTTGTCTCACTGGGCCCCACCTCCGAACAGCTCGCTCAGCCACCGAGCTCATCAGTGGACTACTCTGCTAATGGACACAGTGCCCCCATGATCCAAAACCTTTTGAAAGCTTCACCTCTGAAGACATCTGAACTCGGGGGGAAGGTTTTAAATCTAAACCGTAACACATCCTAAACTTCCTAAGACACTCTGGTTCTTGCCTTTCTGTGGAAAGTTAAAGAGTTCTTACTAACTCTAACTTGTTTAGAAGAATCACCCCTTAGGAAGCCTTTCTTGACCATCTAAGCACTACATTTGGCCACTGCTGGCTAAGCCTCTGTTGTTTAGACTTGCCTGACTTGTGCACGATAGGCAATGCACCTCTTTTCAGCACACTAAGCCCAGGTAACTGTTCACATGTGCATCCTTGCTCCTGCTAAGCTTTGTGAGATGACAGTCGAGGCCTGTCTGTCTCGCTTACTGATAAATGCTTACTAAAATGCCTGCTGCTTAGTATAGTGCAGTCCATTCACGATCTGCACTGAGTGTCAACTGCCTCAGGAGCAGGGCATGTCCTGCAGGATGACAGTAAGGCCTGTGTGAATCTGCCATGCTCTTGCGGCTCTCTGAAAGGCAGTGCTGCTGTTGCAGTGTAAAACAGTGAGTCAGCTGATATTCTTTTCATGTTGTAATTTAGTACCAGACAGATCTTTTCATTTCATGTAAAAAGTAGGATCTCTGTCGGTGCCTCTTTTTAATTGTCAGACTCAGAAGCTGTGAATTATTACGAGGATGTTACCATTTCTTAAACGTCTCAAGTTAACAATTGGGGCTTAGTCCTCCAGCCCGTCTTTACAGGGTGTGCCTCTCTCACCATTACCGCCCCCAGACTGGGTAGCTGGCTTGAGAAGAGAGCGGTCATTTACCTTTGTGGTCAGTTCTGTCTATTCTCTATCTTGAAAAATAAACAGACCAATTCAAAACTGAGAAAAAGGATCATTCTAGTAGGTAGACTTCCGCTTACTTTTGGAGCCGTGCCAAATACCAGGAAGCACTTTTCCAAATCCTTTTAAACTGAATATGAAATGCCTTATTAATAGTTATGTGCTCAGCAGGAGAGAGTAGAAAGAGTGCAGACTTGAGTCTGAGGCTGCATTTAAAAATTAAGTGAAATTTATTTTTAATACATACGTAAAAATAGTAATTGTATATACTAACAGGCCACCACGTAATGTTTTAATCCATACACACATCTTGTAATAATTAAAACAGGTTCACCACATATATATAATCTCCTCAAACATCTATCATGTCTTTGTGGTGAAAGCAGTCAAAATCCTTTCTTCTAGCTTTCTCCTCTCCCGGCCTCAGGTGACCACCATGCTACTCTCGGCTTCTGTGACATCAAATACGTTAGGCTCCGCACACGAGTGAGATTACGCGCTCCTTGTGTTTCCGAGCTTGTCTTACTTCACTTAATGTAATGGTCTCCAGTTCTGTCTGTATGGCTGAACGTGCAGGATCTGAATCTTGTGAGGGATGACTAGCATTCGTCCTGTATGTGTATGTTTTCTGGATCTGCTCATCCGTGGGTGGGCGCTGAGGTTGTTATCCCACCGGCAGGCTGTGACTCGTGCTGGGAAGACACGGGAGTGCAAATGTCCCTTCAGCAACCCGATTTCATTTTCTCTGGTTGTGTGTACCCAGAGGCTTGCTGGGTGGGTCCTGTTGTAGCTGCACTTTTGTTTGAGGACCCACCATCCTGTTTTCGGGGAGGATTGTACTAGTTTGCATTCCCTTCAAAAGTGTGAAAGATTCCGTTTCCCCCCTATGCTGGCAAACACAGAATTTGTGCTCATCAGTTGTTTTGATGGAAGTAGGTACTGACCTTCCCACTGAGCTATACCCCCAGCCCTTTTAGTTTACATTTTTTTATTTTGAGACAGGGTTTCCCTGACTTGCTGAACTGCCCAGGCTGGGCTCAAACTTGCAATCTCCTGCCTCAGCCTCCCAGAGTGCTGGGATTACAGGTGTGTATCACCAAGCTTTGCACCTTTAGTTTTTTTTTTAACTTTTTTAGCCATTCTTACTGGGGTGGAGTGATATCTCATTGTGGTTTTGATTTGTATTTCTGTGATGATTAACATTTGGATCTTCTGTGTTCACTGAAGCTCATGCTCTTCATCTAGAAAATGGGATAATAATGTGTATTTTGAAGTATTATTTTGAGAATCAAAGATAATATCTTTAAGCACTATCACATATGAGCATTTAGAAAGTCTCGGCTGTTTCTTACACATAGAGACCTGAAAACTCAACCACTGTTCTTAGAAGAGTTTTCACTGACCTAGGTGTTGTCTGCAAGCCCCAGTGTGGGAAGAATTTACTGCACAAAGGCACACATATTGCGAGTCCTGTATCCACTGGATTAATTTTCCTTATTTGCATTGATTTATTCTTCGTGTCTAAACAAATAATGGGATTCGACCTGGTCATAAAAGATACAGCCCAATCCTGAGGAAAACTAATTTAAGATATGGCTGTGTTAAATGCAAAATGTGTGGCTAATTTATTCCTTTAAGATTTCAGCACTTTGAGCTTATCAACTAAATGAATCTACTCTTAACTTTATACTGCTCTCTGAGGATTAATTTATCCACTTCCTTGACTGATAAATTTAAGATCCAGAGCTGCTTTGAAAAATCAGTTCTTCAGTTTATATTGCATTTTTCTCCTTTCTGTTTTAGTTGGGTTTGATATGTTAAATTTAGAGTACATGTATGCATTTACAGAAAGATTAAATATGTTTATTTCTTTGATATGTACAAGGAACACAGAAATCATTTAATTCATCCCCTTGCTGAAAAACAAATAATGTGGCAATTATGGTAAAGTGATAGTAGTTCTAAAAAGTCATAATGCATTAATTTTATTCTAAATGTAGTATCAGAAATAATGCAAATGATTCTGTAGCTTTTAGATCACTGACTTATTTATATCTTGGAGAAAGCTGATAGACATTTGTTCATTAATGTCTTTCCTGTAGAGAAACAAGCATGCTCACAGCGGGGCCTCGGTAGTCATTTCTTAAGTGTGCATCATGCCTTATTCTGAGACATCCAGATTGGTTGGCTGGCTTCACTGTCAAGGTGCCCTGGGCCGAAGGTGTCCCTGTTACCTTCACTTTGTGGATGCCATCAGTCAGGTGTTGAGGAGTGATGCTCCCGGGGCAGAGTGGCTTGGCTGGGGTCAGGTTCCCTGGGGATGACCTGAGAGGGCAGGGCTGCTGGAGTCAGAGAGGAAGTGGAACCAGGTACAGACAGAGTGGCAACTGCAGCCTGAGCCCCAGGGAGCTCTGAGCCGGAAGTGTCCCTCAGGTCTGCCCGAGTTGAGTCCTGGGGCTGCCCCCAAGGAAGGGGCATCGCGCTGGGTGAGGCAGCTTCCCAAGGCTGGGAGAACCCCAGGGATGACCCTCAGCAGCCAGCCAGAGGCTGTGCTTGTGGCTCCTGGGAGACTGTGGGTGGCACACACACACCACCATCCACGGTGTCACCTTGGCTGCGCTATGGCTTGGAGATGGTGGCTTTGCGAATGTGATCCAGCTAGGGCTCTGGAGATGATGTCACACTGGATTTGGAGTGGACCCCGAGTTCATTGACAGGTGTCCCAGGCAGCAGAAAAGAAGGGAGGCATGAGAGGGAGGGAAGGCGGGTCACGGTGGAGGCAGAGATCGGAGCTGTGCTGCCACAGTGAGAGGGGTGCAGGCGTCCCCTGAAGCTGGAGGAGGCCAAGCAGGACTGTCCCTGGGGCCATCACAAGGGCATGGTCCTCCTGATCCTTGATAGCAAACTTTCGAATTCCAGAACTGTGAGAGGATACATTGCTGTCATTTTAAGCCAACTACTTTGTGATACTTCAATACAGCGGCCCAAGGAAAGACGTGTTCTTCGGGTGCCTACTTAACTTCCTGCTCCTCACCCCGTGGTGAGATGCTGGGATCCAACCCAGGGCCTTCGCGCTGAGCTACATCCCCAGCCCTTTTTTGTTTATTTGTTTATAGTAGTTACTTAACTTTTATTGGTTCTGGGAGTCAGGAGGAGCACCACAAATAAGTACCAAAGAAATTATTTTGGCTGGAAAGTGTAGCTAATCACAAATTAGGCGGCACCCACGAGTTCTAGCTGGCACAAACAAGAAATATTGGGATAAAATTTTTGCATCAAAATGCATCGAGTACCAAGTTCAGTGAGTGTCTAAGCAGTTAATTATAGAAGTGTGACTGTGACTACGCAGCTGTGTGTATTAAGCAGTGCATGGGAGCATTTGTGTATACATGTGTGTGTATATTTTGAGACAGGTCTTACCGAGTTGCCCAGCCCAGGCCAGAACATGTGCTCCCCTCCCAGAGTGCTGGGATTGCAGATGCAAGCCGCCACGCTGGACTCCATTTTCTTTTTACAGGTCTGTCCCATGCGGAGACTTCTTGTAGTTTTGAACTTAGGAGAAGATCACTAGGGAGGAGCCGCAGCCCAGCTGCTGCCAAGGGCTTTGGGAACGAGGCTGAAGTTCAGCACCCCTCTCCTGCCCTGCCCTGCCCTGCCCTGCCGAGGCCCTCTGTTCATGTGCCCTTCTCTGCCATACCAGGACACTCATCCTTCTGTATTTCCTGGTGTCAGATGGGCTCGCCCTCTTCTGCGTGAGACACCAGCCTCTCCTCAGGGATGCTGGCTGCTCCCCAGAGCCCGGAGCCTCTCTCCTTCCTCCTGGTCCCTGGACACAGGGAATTGACAGCCGCCAGACAGCAGCAGCCTCGGTTTAGCAGAAAGGGATTACTACGGCGCAATCCAGTGTCCAGCCCAAGTCTCGCGTGTTTGCAGGGCGACTGCCCCACGGGACGCTGTCCTCGGCGTGGGTCTGTCCACGGATGAGTCAGAGCAGAGTCCACGGCCTGGCTGGAGGAGGCCACTGGGGTGTCGCCTTTCGGTCGCTCTCACTCTGCTTCCGGCCGCCCCAGGGTGAGCGCTTTTATCCTCAGGCCCCTCTGCCGTCCCGTTTCCATCTCTGAGCTGGCAGAAATCTTGCCAGGTTAAATCTCTGAGGCTTTCGGTGCTGGATATTGAGTCCAGGGGTGGAAAGTGCTGAGAGGGGATCACTGCTGGGTCCTGCTCCGGGAACCGGGTGTACAGAAGACACCAGAGCCCGGCTGGTGGCGGTGGGCCAGTGTGTGCGCCTGGAGGGCAGTGGCTGCAGGGCCAGCTACCTGAGGAGATGCCTCGGGTGCTGTGCACAGAGAGGAAGAGACGAGAGCGCGCTCGGCGCCTCTCCTCACTTCACAGCCTCGGCGACGCCACCCCTTCCTCGATCTCACACACGAGCGAGCGGCAGTGAAGCTGGCACCGGCACGACCATCTCTGGCTCAGCTCTGAAACCTCCCTGCGGTAGGGCGCCTCGGAACGCCACTCTGGTCCACGAGTGTGTGGTGGTGGTCCCGTGTCCCTGTGCCGAGTTACAGCGTAGCTGTTGAGAGCGGCAGGGTAACCCGGGACTCGGTGTTTGTGCTGACGTTGGTGGAAAGGAACCGCCTGAGCTGCCAGTCATGAAACTGTAGCATATGCACTCAGACACAGTGCTCCCTGATGCCCCTAAGTGACTTACTGGTTTATAAATGTACTGCTTTGTATCATTATTTCGGAGTATGCTTCTCCTTTAAGAACACTTTACTACAGACAGTGTGCTGTGCTTCCTAGCAGCGTTGTACATTTTGTGTTTACTGCATCTTGTTGTTTTCATTAAATTTATTGGTACATTTTAGGTACACAGTACAGTTGCATTCATCATTGGGACCTTGTACCTTTACAAAATGTATCTTGGTTCTCATTTTTTCCCTATTTCCCTGCCCTCCCTTCACCCCTTCCACCCCCTCCACCCTCCCCTATTTACAAAGACTTTGCTTCCATTTTTTTCTTTTCTCATATTGTTTCTTTTCCCTCCCTTCCTTTTCCCTGCTCCTCTCACGTTCCCTCTGCACTTAGCCCTTTTCTTCCTATTTCACATTATTAATTATACAACTTGAACCTTATTTATTCTGCACCGCAAGAGAGAGTACCAACAGAGCTAAGAGACAACACACAGTGTGGGAAAAAATTTTTACCAGCTGCTCCTCAGACCAAGGTCTACTATCTAGAATATATAAAGAGCTCAAAACAATCAGCCTCCCCAAATATAAAGACCCAATTCAAAAATGGGCATCTGAAATGAACAGACATTTCTCAGACAAACAAGTAAAAGCAGCAAACAAATATATGAAAAAATGTTCAACATCACTGGTCATTCGAGAGATGCAGATGAAAACTGCATTGCTTGATTGCACTGTGAGGTGGCCGATAACTCTCTAGATGTGTGTAAGTGTACTCTGGCAGCCACACAGTGTCAGAAATGCCCAAGACACATTTCTCAGACTGTATTTTGTTGCTGAGTGATGCAGGGCTGTACTTAATACCAGTTTTAATATCCAAGGCAGTTCTGTAAAGTCTCTAGGCTCCTGTCAATCTTAGTTGCTCATTAAAAATAAACATTATAAAGTGAATTTAATTTTAGAACTTGTAGTGAGATAGTAAAAGTCATCCTCCTGTCATCAGTCTTAATGAAAAACTTCCTGTAAATGCTATCCGGGCCAAAACTTTAAGGGAGAAGGAGAGCCTTTCTGAGATGTTGCCAAACGAAAGTTCTTCAAAAATAAGTCTGCAACATTGGAGCATCTGTGGATGCCCAGCCGTCGTGCCAGCCTTGTGTTGTTTGTGTGGCTAAGATTCTAGTGGTTGATAAGGTGGCAGTAGTCTCAGTGACTTTAAGAATATGACAGTTCATTTCGAGGCCGCTTTTGTGGTCATAAGATTTAGGAAAAAAGCAATTGGAAAACAGATTATTTTCATACTGTCCTGTAATCACGAATGCAAGACTTGGACGCGATCTTGGTACAGAGAATTACAGTCATTGTCAAGGGGATAAAATATAGAAGAGGAAAGGGCCTTTTAAACTGCGGATTATTTACATATGTGACACTGTTGACGACTGGCCAAAGAGCTGCTCTGTGGTTTCATGTCCCGAAGCTTTGCTGTCACGTTAATTAATAACAACTTGCAGTGCAAACCACCTCCTTTGCCTAAAGCTGCACTTTAAATAGCAAGTTGTTTTTGTTAGAGACAACAGGACGTACGGCATACAGTATCTGTAGCCGAATCCTGAATGTTATCATGGTTAAAATAAGATCATGATTACATTTTTTACTCTGAAAGCCCAGCAGCGTCAATGTCACCCACCTGCGTGGATGCCACCTTCAGAATCTTCCTGCTGAGCATTTCTCTCCTGTGCCTCCCCTGGCCTTGGTTTTGCCTACACTTTTTGTGAAGTTTTGGCATAGATTTGCATCAGTAAGAGTTGCTTTTCCAAGGAAAAGTTGTCTCAGACTCTAACGCATTCTCTAGGGTTTAGAGAATGGAAAAGACACAGAACAAATGCTGTGCATGTGACTGTCGTACACTGAGGCCCTGAAGAGGCAGCGGGCCTTTACCCTGAGAGCGTCTTCCTAGGAGCCTGTGTGTCATCTCCACACAGCCCCTGGGCGTTGCACTTGTCCTTGGGAAGCAGAGATTGTGACGGAGGACAGCCGGTGAGGTACGGAAATGAACCATTTCTAACTCAGAATCATGGCTCTTGTTACAGGTCACCTTGAA
Organism: Fukomys damarensis; assembly: GCF_012274545.1. Lineage (NCBI taxonomy): Eukaryota > Metazoa > Chordata > Mammalia > Rodentia > Bathyergidae > Fukomys > Fukomys damarensis. The sequence goes on along the minus strand of NW_022900950.1, from coordinate 75,827,936 downwards.
AATAAGAGGGTAGTGTAACCCTTCGGTACCAGTTACCCTCCGTACTGTTATATGGAAAAAAGTGTTGTCAGGAACACATTTTTAAAAAAAAATCCCATAATTTATTTCAGACATATGCTGGAATAAGGAACACACATGAGCCGTCACACATGCAAATAATGGGGCATAATCTTCGTGTAAGCGTTGTGTCCACTGTGAAATCACTGTGATAGGAGGGGGAGCTGTCAGAGACACTGTGGACTGGAAGCATTTTCAATGTGTAACTTCTAAGTAAGTCAGTGTGTCCTAAAGCCACATGGCAATGGTTATAAGATCTAGACAGCACATAAATAAATAAGCAAATGATGTAAAATTCCAGGCCAATAAATAGAAACCATTTGCAGGCTCTTCTTAAATACCGGGAAATGGCTGGAAGAAAAGTTTTTGGGTTTTTGGGAGCGAGGTGCTGGGGATCAAACCCAAGACCCTGTACATGAGAAGCACCGAGCTACACACCAGGCCCTAAAAAGGAGGCTCTGTGATTCGATTGCACGTGTGACCCAGCAGACCCTCATGCAGCTTACTTCTGTTCATTCCCGAGTGTGAGGCCCAAGTCCGAGTCTCCGTGGAGCGCCATCCATCCTGGAGTGACTCTCCGTTAACGCCGATGAATTACCACAGGGGAAAGGGAGGGTGTCAGAAAGGAGGAGGCCTCCAAGCGTGGCTAGCTGAATGCCTGCACCTCGAGACCATCCTCCTAAGTGAACTGGATCTGACGCCTGTGCCTGTGTAAATGCCGCATTGTTCCTCTGCTGGGAGAAGCCGAAAGTGTAAATAAGGACCAAAAATGTATATTAGATATTGGGAAGTAGGAAGAAAATGCTCACATGGGAAGGGGTAACTGGGGGAGGGAAAAGAAAGGAAAATGGAAATAAAGCTTTTGTAAATAAGGAGGGGAAAGGGGATTGAAGGGAGAGGAGGGAAATGGGAAACAAAGAAGAATCAAGATGTGTCCTGTGCAGGTGCAGATCCCCTGTGATGAATGTGATCATTATGTATATCTACAGTGTACCAGTAATGTTAATTAATTAAGTGCCACGGTCACAGCACACTGCTCTGGGCCTCTGTTCTGCATAATTTGAGTAGCACTTCTCTTTTTTATGCTTTCCTGCTCCCTCATACACACACACACACACACACACACACGTGCCATGTATGCAACAATCACCAGTGCACACGCAATCACTACCTTCTTTACTAGCGTACATTGTTGACTTAAACTGAGTGCAAACTGATTTTTGACTGGCTCTTTCTGACTTCACCATGTTCCATCTCCCAGTCTCTTCTTTTTATAATAGGACCTGAAGTCCTATTATGTACCATGAGCCTTCTGTAAGTGGTATAGGGAGAAATGTCCTTTCTCGGCATTCCATACTGCCTCCACTTCTTGTGATTACACACTTATCACAGTAGGAAGATGCAGTTTTTGTTAACAAAAAGGAAAGACAAGTGTGGTGGTAAAATCTCTTTCAACATTTGTATTCCCTCTAGTTTAAATCTTGGGTAGGCGAGGAAATAGTTTGAAAGCCTAAATTTCCGATACATATAACCTAGACCAGATGTGGTGCTGTAAACTATTAATTCTAGCCCTCTGGGAGGCTGAAGCAGGAGGACTGAAAACTCGAGCCAAGCCTGAGCTACTCAGCGTCTGAAAATTAACAAAAATTAACGATAAGATCATGAGGATCTAGCTGAGTGTGAAGCCCTGGGATCAATCCTGAGTATTCAGAAAAAAAAAACCCCACTAAACCTAAATAATAGGTGATAGTGAAATTTTTGGGACTTTTCCAGTAGGAATTTTCTGGAGGTGCGTTCTTCAAAAGTGACTGCATTTATAGTGGTATTAAAACTCTGCCTTAAGTAAACACTGGTTGAAAATTATGTACAAACCATTGGTGTCTAAAAATCTGATGTAAGGTAGTATTGTTATTAGCTGACCACCCTCCCTCCCCCCTTCCTTCCTGCCGTCCGTCCGTCCGTCCATCCAGGATCGAACTCAGGATCTCACACTTGCAAGGCAGGCGTGCTGCCACTGAGCTCCATCCCCAGCCCTGACTGATCTTTCTTAATGTTAGCCAGAGCAAGTCAGCTATTGTCAAATATCAAAAGCTTTTTCTTTTCTCTCCTCTTTCCTCTGTCCTCCACTGTCTCTTCTTTCAGTTTTTAACCAACCATTCCTTCATTGTCATCCGCTCATTTATTCTCCTAATACCCCGGGGCCTCCTTGAAGACACATACATGGCAGTGAACAATGTTTAGGGGTTATTTCCTTGTAGAAGAAGACAGGCAAAAAATACAAATGATGGAGAAACCAAATGGCATAGTGTAAACAAGGCTATGGAGAGTGTGAACAGCACGGCGGGCTGAGAGCGGCTAGGGCCGCAGAGGCTTCTCTGTGAGGAGGTGGTGGCCACCTGGCGGACAGCCCCGAAGGCACAGGAACCATAACCATGAAGGTGCCAGGTATGGCCAGGGGAGATGGCCCGGAATGGTGGGAGCTGTGTGACCGAAGGAAACCTGGGGCCCGTGTCTCGCAGGGCCCTGCAGAGCCCAGAGGAGGTTTGATTTATTCTGATGGTATTGGAGGGCACTGGAGAGTTTTGTAGAGAGATGATTTAAATCCTAGGAACGTGAACTCAGACTGTGTTGTCAAGAGTCTCATTCACTGTGTCACAGAACACCCAACCATTGAGGGCGTAGTAGTAGCAGACATTCCTTTGCAGTCTCCGTATTTGGGACAGAGTCTAAGGGCTTCACTGACTTTTCTAACAGCCCAGTCGTCTTTTGCTGTGACGTCGGGCAGTTCAGAGCTGACCTGCAGCTTTCCTCCAGCAGCCACGCACTCTGTCACAACACTGCACTGTCTGTATTTTTGTAAGATTTTAGTGAAACAGGTAAAGCATTTTTTTGTGTCCAGAAGTAAGACACAACCTACAAATTCATATTTTGGGAAAATTCATTGCACGCCTGTGTAACTCAGCAGGCACCCTCCTCACTGCAGTCTTTTCTGTTAGTTTCTCCTGTTCCTGCCAGCTTCCGTTCTGTAGATACAAGCAAATATAAAACCAGTTCGTTTCTTTTTCAGCATTAATGATGTATAATTGACAAATAAAAACTTTGTATATTTAAGTTCTCCAAGTTGGTGTTTTGCGATGCATGTAGCTTGTGAAATGATGACCAAAATCAAAATGATTGGCGTATTGCCCTCACATACTCACACCTGCCACCGTCCCTCTCTGTCTTCTGTCGTCCTGTCTTCCTTTATTTCCTTGGCATTGTCTGTCCCATAGATTTGAAGAATTAAAATGGTTAACATATCCATACTTCTCAGAGTAATCTATAGATTCATTACAATTCCTATCAAAATCCCTGTGACATATTTCTTACAGAGAAAGAAAGATCCTAAATTTCATTTCAAATCAGAGAATATTCTGAATAGCCAAGGCATTTTTGTTCAGCTGGAGATTAGGTCCAGGGTTTATGCACTGAGCTGCAGTCCCCAGCCTTTTTATTTTTGTTTTGTGAGTGTCTAACTGCTAACAACAGGCTAGCTTGGCACTTGGGATCCTCCTGCCTCAGTCTCCCAGAGTGTTGGGTTCGCAAGCATACACCACCATGCCCGACGGCAAAGGCGGTTGTGAGCAACAGGTGCACTGATGGAGATGTCACACTCCTTGATTTCTGAACATATTACATATTGCAAAGATAGAGTAATCGACATAGAGCAGTACTGTCAGGAGCTGATGGAGCAGAGTAGAGTCCAGAATAGATCGATGTCCATATGGGCCAAGGCGCCAAGATCATACGGTGGGGGAAAGATAGCCCCGTTCATAAGTAGCCTTGGCGAGGGTTCATGGCACTATTGTCTTCCCCCTTTCCTTCCCCAGGCGTATGTACAATTGTACCTTCCTACATCTTGCTGTCTTCAGCTAAAACAGAACCTGACACTGCTCCTCGTCAGCCCCCCGGGGCGTGCTCCGTCTCCTTCACAGCAGGAAGGCTCTGTGCTGAGTAGGAGTGCCCCACGCCGATGCACCAGCTATCACTGACGGACTCCTGGGCTACTCCTTATCATCTGCTACCAAGATGGTGCATAACGAACAACTTTTTCATCTGTCCCTTTACACTGCACCATGTAACTGTGAGATAGATTCCCAGACGTTCTCTGCTGGGTCAGTGTCTCTCCCGTAACACGACTTTGGTATAAATTTGTATTTTGCTGAGTATAACTAGTTTTTTTAATCAGTAGAGGTTCTGCCCTTTTGCACCTCTACTGGCAGGCGTGGTAAGTGATGATTCTTGACTTTTTGTTTACTGATTATTTGTCTATGTTTTGCCTTGCTCTCCATGCTCCCTGATTTATTTATTTCTATCCCGTTGTATAGTGTGTATGTTTGTCAGCCATTTGAAGATCATCTCAGTGGGTAATTGAAGGGTGCATTGAATAAAGGGAAAGACAAGTTTATGTGTTTACACTATTTCACTTAGTACCCTGCATTATGAGTATTCGTTTATCTTTCTACTCCTTGAGTCTCAATAGCTTTGCTCCAGCATGGTCCATGCTCTGTTAGTCTCAGGAGGCTTGAACTAGAGTCACTGAGTACATGCAGCGGACGAGTGTAGGATTTTTTTGCTTGTGAGAGAAGCCACTGTATTGATGGCCATAAAGAAATACTATTTATGGGATGGACTGGCCTTGTTTTATTTAACTGGGCAATATTGTAACATAAATTAAAACAATTTTCCATTAGTACATGACTTCAGAGCAGATGAAATCCTATACTCTATGGCTGATGAGACTTCTAATGAAAACATTCATAAGGAGGAGAGTCCCATGAGCAAATTGGAAGGTTCCACACAGAGAACTGGCCAGGCACAAAGAATAATTCTGAGGAAGGAAATTCTCCATTAGGGAACTTAGGTGACACCTGTACTCCAAGGACACCTGGAAAAGTTTTAGAATAAAATGGTGAAACTTGCCTCGGTGTAATGATACAAGGTCACACCTTGTGTACTCAGTAATGTTGCTTTGAGTCTTCATTGTGTCACAGCTTGCATCTAGATGAGCAAAAGGAGCATTTTAAACAGTACTATCATTGCCTGAGAAATGTGTCCTCAGTAAAAACCTCTCATGCCGGTGTAAGAATGTCCGGCTGGGGCGCTGCCTACGCTGCATAAACAGTGAATCCGGGATGCTGTGGGCACTAAACGGCATGGGAGGAAGAGGGGGTTTGGCTCTTAGGGTGATGTTGGGTGCTCATCGAAGCAGCCTGCCTGGTCAGATTCATTTAAATATGTACCTGCCAGACATTACATACCACTGAACACACATGGGTCTTCACATATTTTCGTACTTAGCAATCTTGGCTTGAAAATATGACAGGATGATTTCATCAGACCCCAGGGATTATGATATCAGATGTCATTCCACAAACATTTACAAAGCATAGAAAGACATAATTTGTTTTAAACTTGCCTGATTTGTAAGGATACACACCTTTTATGAAAAGATTATTTGCTTTATAAATGATTTCAGAATGCTTTAACTATCATTTTCATCATGAATTTGAATTATAACTCAGCCTACAAATACATTTTCATTCAACTTTTCCCAGACACACTTGAAAACATTACTATATTTAAACTTTTGATACTTCCATAAACTTTTTTCAAGAACTGGCTAATGTTTCTCTTGAATAGTTTCCTTAATGTAGCAACTTTAAGAGATTATGTTAATGAATGAATATAGTGGCTCTAGAGCAATAGATAGAATCAAAACCATTCAAAATACAGTTTTAATAAAATGAAAATATGGAGATGGGTCATGTTGTTAATGAGAAATATAGCATGTCATTGTTTTGTTTTGTTTTTGGTACTGGCGATCGAACTCAGGACCTTGCGCTTACAAGGCAGGCACAGTGAGCTAAATCCTTGGCCCTAGCATGTCATTTTTTATGTTTGGCAGTACTTCCTGCCTTGGGCAGAATGAAGTTAAATATATAACATGATAGTATGGGCTCTGTCCAGCGTATTGGACAGCTCAACAGCCATCACTTACTTGGAAAATCAAGCTTATTAATAGCTTTTTATTCAGTCTGATACACCCTATTAGCATAGGAGTGGATTTTATATCTGTGGACATTTTTCAGTTTTTCTTTTTGTAAAAAAAAATTAAAAGTTCAGAATGATCTCTGTATGAAACTGGAACTCTATCTTGATGCAGATTTGTCTTCTATTTTTAAAAACAAGTTGTCTTCTGTAATCTTCACAGATACTGCAGTAAATACTTAGAAAATTTTTGTTTCTATATGAGACACTGCATAGTTTTGTGTACAACATTTAACATCTGCCCACATTAGTGAAGCTCTGTGGAGGTTTGTTGACGAGATGTTCCTTATATGCCAGCAAAGGAAGCTGTAATAAAAAAGGAATTGTAGTAAAACCTACTTAAATCTTAAATTTCCTTTTGTACAAAAAGTAGCGTGTATTTCTTGAACGTTAAAAAAAAAAATGGTTGGATCTGTTGCTGAAACCCTAGCTCCAGCATTGGTTCTTTTCCGTGATTAATAAACATCTCGGTATAAACAGTCCGGCTTCTTAAGCTGGCAGCGAGTTTTAGAGCTGTCATGCTGATCTAGCTAATGCGATCCACTTTGACGAAGAGCACTTAGCCTTGGACTGGGTCAGTTTCCCATCATCCCATGTGCCTTGCTGGGAATGCCAAGAACGCGAGGTCCCGACCGCTCTCTACCTGGGTTATTTACCCCGGCTGTGTTTTGGGAAAGCCACCCTGAAGGATGAAATCATGTCTCTGTACAAGACAGAGCCCGCTTGCTAAGGACATGCCGGAGACGGGGGTCTCCAGACTCAGAGTTTCTGCCCAGCGTTCAGGCCTCACCCAGCCCCACTGCTGCATCGTGACCTGGGCCTGGGCCGCCCAGGAAGGGTGGGAGTGCGTGTCTCTGCTCTGTGAGTAACAGAGCCTTCATCGCTGCTAGAGGAGGCTGTCTTCTCTCAGCCCCTAGGTTGGATAATTCTAGGGATCGCCTTCTTGTTCCTCTCTGTTGAGGAACCACAGTTCTGTGCGGCCTGTTCTCTGGTATCTAAACAGTTCTTTCCTGTATTTTGCTTTTTTGGTTGTTTGTGATACAATGGGAAGTCCTTTCTCAGTTACACCATTACGCCTGGAAGCAGAGCTCGGAAACTTTATTATTATTATTATTGTTATTTTTGTTTAGCATTATTTGTTAAAAGTGTTTTTTCTCTCAATAAATGGAAAGCCCATGTCTGAACACTCAGCTCCATTGTTTGCAGTTTTGTGGATGTGTTGTTGCCTGTGGTTTCTACTTCAGCTCTCTTTTTGTCTTTCATCTTTGTATTTCCTTTTCACCTTTGTTTTGAGACTGTAGATGGACGTATTGTGGGAGTCACTGTGATTTCCCCCTACCTGTCTGTACCATATTGATCACACACCTATTTACCCTTGAGATCTGTGGGTACTTAATCTGCAGAACCGTTCGTGAGGGCTCTTTGAGGTCTGGGAGTGAGGTGGTGCCCAGGGACCACGTCTGAGTGAGGGCTCTTTACTGAGGAGTGAGTTGGACTTGGTAATGCTCTCCTCATAGGACGTGTCGCCTTGCGATTCGGGCAGGCGGGATTGTGGCTTCTGCCTTGAGTTCCCTCTCCCGCTCTTGGACCGCTCTGGAGGGCACTGCCTGGAGGTGAGGAGTCCCTGGAGAGGCCCACACGGCAACTGGTGATTTTGTGTCAAGCTCTACCTTTAGTGCTGTTAAAATATTGTCACTTGGTGTGAATTAGTTTCACGGAAATAAAGTGTTTTTTCCCAGTCAAACGTGTTTTTTGTTTTGTTTTGTTTTGTGTTTTTGTACTGAGGAATGAACCTCAGGTTATGCACTGAGCCACCCCGCCACCAGCACCCTGTTTTTATTTTTAGTTTGATAGAGGATTTTGTTGGATTGCTAAATTGCCCAGGCTGGGCTCAAACGTAAGACTATCCTGCCTCAGCTTCCCAGAGTTCTGGGATGACAGGAATGCACCACCTCGTCTGGCTCCAAGATGTGCAGTCTGTGTCCCTGAAAAAAATGCTATAAGAGGAGAATTAAGAGTTGGGGATCTTAGGATCTTGTGTTGGGGAAAGGAGCCCATGTACACTTTTAACAAGCAAATCCATATATCTTGATTTAGAAAAATGCCAAGATGTATTCTTACTGAAAGCAAAGCAGGCATGCTGCTATTGGTGTAAAATAAAAAAGCAAAAAACCAAAGCTCCTGCGGTGTGTGTGTGTGTGTGTGTGTGTGTGTGTGTGCGCGCGCGGATGCTCGTGTGTAGATATGCTTGTGACGGTATACAGACTTTTACTCATTAGAGGGAGATAGGAGAAACTGAGCACTAAGGATTTTGTATGACAGAAACTTTCTTTTTGCTTGTACATCTTTGAGTTATTTGACTTTCTGTCATTTCAGTTAGCTTTTTATCTACCCAGTAGCTATTTATATTTCACAATCTTACATTAGTTATAAAATGATATGAATTATTTCCTTTTGTCATTCTATTTTAGGATATCTCTCATGGCCTTTGTTAGATATTAGGTTTATGCATTTGTCTTTTGTTACAGACAGTATAAACATTGAATCTCTTAGATTACTTTCCCCCTCCATCCAAATGTTTAATGCTTTTTCGTTATGTGTCTTGGCATTGCTGACTCTCTCTGAGTCACATTTCAGATTCAGACAGTTGTCCACTTATATATTTATAGTATATAAAGTCCAGAGTCAGAGATTCTGGAAGGAATTTACATTCTGTCACTTCATAGTTGTAAGACCTTCTGTGAAAAATGTAACCAACAGCTTTGTACTTTTCTCCCCTGCTGTGGTGTGGGGTGAGTCCTAGCAACCATCTTCTCACCACAGCTTTCTGTCTGAGAGAGAGAAGGACAGGCTAACTTCTCCTTACCTACCTGAGGGGTCTGCGGTAAGGAGGAGGAGACAACATTGGCGAAAGCTTTTGCATGCTGCGAAGCTGCGAGTGGACAGAGTGGGATTTCTGTGGTCTCTGATTCATTGTAAAACCCTTGACAGAGACCACTCACACCAGAGATCCGACTTTTCACACTTTGAGTTGGGAAAAGGTAGATGTTGGAGGAATAAGACAAGTATGAAGCCAAAAATGTAAGGAAAAAGTTGTATATATGATTTTGTAGCTTTGGAAAAAAAGCAATAAAAGATCCTCTATGTTGAGTATCTGGATAATAAAATACATTCATTGTACTCCAGAGGAGGAAACAGAGGCACCTTAGTTTGGGGTGCAGCAGGGTGAGGTGAGATGGGGGTGTTGCTTCCCTGTGGCTTTTGCCCCCTCCTTGCTTTGCGTGTGTAAATCATAACCCACTCTTGTTAGCTCAACGCCAAGTGCAGGGCCCTGAACATCAGCTCCTGACCTCCGGGAGGACTTTCCGGAAAGCTGTGTTAAGTGAGTAAGGATGGGAAAGTCTTCCCTAGGCAGGCTTCGGTTCCTCACCCATCCCTTGGACGATTCCCCTGAACACGTCCGGGTTGTGACTGCTTTTCTCTCACTGGTGGATGGGAGGTAGCTCTGTGGTCACGAACAATCTTAGGAGCAGAAGTGGGGAAGGGCGAGGTCCTCAGTCCTGGTTGTTACACGTGGATTGAAACCTCAGATATGTGCAGTGTATTTCTTTCAGTGTGTGAAATTATTGTATTCTTTTCACCTGTGCACCTTTGTATTTGTGGAGGCGGAGCTGGGGATGGCACCCAGGCCTTGGGCATGCTGGGCAAGCACTCCGCCCCTTCGCTATACCCCAGCCCTGCAGGGCCCGTTCTGAGATCTCCAGTCTTTGCCTTTTCATACATGTCATCTCTTCCTTTCAAACTGTGTCTGGGAAAATATGCCTAGTAGGATGGAGAAATAAAGGTTAGCTTTTAAAAGGTAGGGAAATGTGAATTTCCTGTTGAGGTATGCTAAATACTGACACATCGTGAGATAGAAAGGAGAATTATTTGTTTTCATGGATTCTGAACTATGTCTTTTCCTAAATCTGTACCCATTGAAAGAGGCCCTAGGCAGCTCTCTCTTGGATGTGTAACAAAATTACACTGAGAACAGAAAATATTTCATAGAAGCCAAGGGCAAATATGTTTTACTGAAATAATCAAGATTCTTACACGACGAGCCTACAGTGTTCTTTGCAGTTCAGAAACTCTGTTGCCTGGTGTGGTTGGGCTGGGATCGAAAAGTCCCCGTCCAAGCCCTCGGTGGGGCTGAAGGAGGGTGGTGGTGGATCCGCAGGCCCGGTGCTGTCAACCTAGCACAGCACACACTGTTTCTCCCCTCACGGAACTCCTTCTCCACTCCCCCTCTTGAATAATTTTAGCCCTTCTTGGCCTGGAAGCCCACGTAGGCCACACTGGTGATTCACTTACACTGTTCAGGTGAAAGCTGAGGCTGGCGACGGGTCTGGCCATGTTGGTGGGTGGTTCAGGCTCATAGCTTTTAGTATTTTAATCAAAGGCCGCAGAGGCCAGCAGCTTCTTCTCATCGTATTCCTCTCCTGTTGCTGGCATAAAGTAGCTAACAGTAAACTAACAGGGCTGGGAGTGGGACACACACCTGTGATCCTAGCCCTTGAGAGGCTGAGGCAGGAGGATCATCACGAGTTGAAGGCCAGCCTGGGCTACAAGTGAGACTTTGTCTCAAAACAACAACAGCAACAAAAACCCAACCCTCCCCAAAAACATGATGTAGATGTGCAGCCCGAGTCTCGCCTGGTGCTGGAATAACTAACGTAAAGTCAGAGGGCGGGGAACTGGTGGACTTGGACTGCCGACCTTGCGGCTGGTAGGGCAGCTCACAGCCCTGTCAGGAAGCAGGCTGCCCTCGGGAAACACTGACTGAACTGTCCGACAGGATTCCACCCATGGCAGGCGAGCTTGGACTCGTGACAGGAATACCCTTCATTTACCTGGCAGTACAAATGCAAGGGTCTTGCAGGGATCTCTGATTAAACCATGGGAGACATTGGTAAATTAAATCAGCACTGGCTTAAAACGCAGAAACTGAGGCTCAGATTGATGGACGAAGTTCGGTCTCCACCTGATGGCGGGATTGTTACACTGTACACGGTGATACTGGTTGCTATGCAGACAAGCCCCGGTCAGCTTGAATTGGTGGCTTGGCAGATTTAAGGATGAAAAGGCCTTACTTCAGTAGTATTTTAGGACTCGTTGCGTCAGCAAGTTCGTGTGTGTGTGGGGGGGTGGTACTAGGGATGGAGCCGCTTCCCTAGCTCTTTTTAGTTATTTTGAGACAAGGTTTTGCAAAATTAGTCAATTGGGCAGGCTGGGCTTAAACTTAAGATCCTCCTGCCTCAGCTTCCCCAGAGTGCTGGTATATACAGGTGTGCACTACTGCACCAGGCTACACGTTCCGTTTAGATCCTAAATATTCTACTTTTATGTCTGTTTTTTTTTTAAAGGGGAAGATGTCTCAGAAGGGGGAGATCATGAGAGAGGGGTACACGTGGGGGAGGGGCACACAAGCCTCTCCGTGTGCGCGTGTGTGCACGTGTGTGTGTGCATGTGTTGCGTGCACATGCACATGGCTGCTAAGTCTCCAGGAAACTCGACGATCGCTAGAGATTCAGATCTGAGCTCTGACGCGATTGTTGCCACCCTGCTGCCCCTTCTGACTTTGTTCTCCCTCTTAGGAGAGCAGAGAGAGAACAAGCTTCTGGTCTGAACCTTCCCGTGCCTCTTTACAGTCTCCTTTCCCACTTGTTTCCTTTTTCCGAATGACACAGGAAATTCCTCGTGGATCGTGTTTGTCATTGGGCTTCAGCTTCGGTTCTAACTTTCCTTGGCGGAGTTTTTGACACCGAGTCTCTCTGGAGAGAGGGTAATGTGAGCTATGTGTTTTTCATGGTTATCTGCAGCTCATTTCCTCATTTTGTGATAGGCAAATGCTCCAGAGGAAGAACAGCCTAACTGTGAATTTTCCCCTTTATTTCTCCTTTTTATTTGTAGATTCATAATTTATAATTGTGTAAATCTACAAAGTGCAAGAGATGCTATGACTTATAAGAACAATGCAGAAATTAAAGCAAGCAGTTAACATACCCATCCCCACAAATACTTAATATGTTTTATGGTGAGAACATTTTGCTGTGAAAAGACATTGACGGCAACAGCTAGTTTCTCATTGGACTTATTTCTACCCGTGGGGAATAGGAAATCTTTATAATGTTTCAAAACTCTGGCCTCCATTAGGTAGCTGAAAGAATGCTTTTTTTCCCTGGAAATATCTCACGTAATATTTTCGAGTGGAAAATTTCCCCCCTCTCCCTGGGGGCAGGAGTTTTGGAAGCAGTTTATCATTGGAGTGTTGTCTCTTAGTCTCTATTTGATGTTTTTCTGGAGCCAACTTCGAGAAAGAAAGCACTGTAGTAACGTGTTTATTGTTTTGTAGGGATTGCAGTTGCTTTGCACGCATCTGTGGAGTATTTGTGTGTCGTCTTGAGAGGCCGCACCCTCAGAGGGTAGTACTGATAATACAGACTGTCCCATGAACTTTACAAGGAGTGAACATTTGAATTTATTGACTCTGGAAACACATTGTTTTATTTTCTTGCTCCTCAGCATATACAGATGTGTGTAGCTCTTTCAGTTCGAACATGGAGGATCATTACAATTATTTAAACGCGAATTTCCAGATGTAATGTGGTGTGTGAGCTTTCCTATTGAAACTGAACCCATCAACTGCTAGAATTTTATATATAAACTCTGACCTGGCCAGACAGTCATTACTTTTGAACTTTAAAACAAACAAGGCAAGTTTACAATGGTAAACACTGCGAAGTGTTTATAAGTAACAAAATATTAATTGTTGTCTGTGAAATTAAGGCTTGGAGGAAAAATACCATGACAGCTGTTTTCCAGTTTTCCTTAGGAAGCAGAGTTTCTACAGAAGAAGTTTATGAACCTAGTAACTTGATTCTATAATGAAAATTCCATCCTTTGGAAATGTGGGATTGGTTTTCTATTTAAACAGCAGATTTTATTTAGAATTTTAGAAATTACTATCTCTGGGCAATGTAAACTTATTCTACATTGAAATATTTAACCATAAAGTATTTAACGTTATTCAGTGTTATTCTCAATTTAGTGCCCACCCTTTTGTATGTTTTCTTCTCTTCACTGATTGAGATTAGTAAAGAGGATGGATGAAAATGTAGTTTTTATAAAATAATTTATCTTTCTGAATATTTATTTTTGTATCTGAAGTCTGATGTGGGGAAAATGCCCCCAAAAGTTAAAACATGAGGCACAGGGTATCTGAATTGTAGTAATGGAATCATGCTGATGTTACTATAACAGCTTTTGCATCCAGTATTAATAAAGCGGTTTTCCGGAGACCCGTGTTCTCAGCGTGTGGTGTTAGCATGTCCAGCATCATCATCTTCTGAGAACATGGTAGATTGCCAATGGTCAGGCCCCACCCCGGGCCCACTGGAGCAGAAACCTTCTGAGGAAAGAAGGTGGAAAAGCCATCTGTGTGACAAGACTCCTCCTGCTGTAGCGTTATAGGTGAGTGAGTTGGAACTATAGAGGTGTACCACGCTCTGAGTCAGATTTGAGTCTGTTTATTTAAAGCCAGTGTCTGTGTGGGGGCTAGTGCCCGGAAATAACTCTTGGCACTGAGAAGCAGTTTGATTTCGCCTTTTAAATCATACTTGCAGTTGGGGAGGGCTCTGGAGAGTAAGTGGAATTTTACACAAGCAGAACCATGCCAGCCAGGTTAGTGGGGGGCACAAGGAAGAGTCACACACTAGGTGAACTACGCAACATCCTGCATCTGCAGCGAGTTTTCTGCCAAGCAGGATGTAGGTTTGGGTGCTTTGTCCAAGCATGAGCACACCATGGTGGTGAGGCCCAAGGTGGAGTCGGGTGGGCTGTCACACTGTGGACCCTAGAATGGTCACTGGAACTTGTTACCATTGGCCAACTCACATTGCTGCATCATGAACCAGAGGTAACAGGTAGTGTGGAGCTCTCAGAAGCAAAACCACTGGGCGGCTGATGTAGCTCAGCGGTTGAGTGTGCGGTAGGCGCAAGGCTCGAGGTTCCATCCCAGCATCGATGCTGCCCTGGTCTGTTTGATTTGTAGAAGTTTTTTCATTTGAGGAAGATGAGCATGACTTGTTGGATTAAGCCAGTCTTGGTTCTCGTGGCAGGGAGGTGTATGCCATTCCTTAGAATTTAAATGTTCTTGGGGCTGCGCTGCCAATGTGAAGGAAACAGTTCCATGCCTTCAGGAAACTCCTAGTGTGGTGGTTTGCAGTTACAGTTAAGTATGTGCATGTGCCAATTAAGTTATAAGTGAGTACTTACCAATAAACTGAGGTTAATTAGGGAGAAAAATACATTTCAAAATAGCCCAGTATGGCAGTGACGGTTTGTCTACTCATAGCTCAGCTGCGTGGTAATTGTATACACATCTAACCAGAAAGTAACAGAACAGACCTCTGCAAACCAAAATGTCTGCCTGCCTGTCCACTTACAGACGGCCTTTCCCTGTGGCGCTGACTCGGTCCGTTACCGTACTCATGATTTTAAGTGGTCTGTTTCTCTAAATCTACCCATTTTGCTCTTTTTTGGGGGGCTTACAGTGCCATATTTTCTCTTCTTTGCTTAATAAAATTGTGTATATTATTCAGAACCTCCCTTCCGGAGCAGTTCTGAATCCCACGGGCTGCCCTGGCCTCTGCCTTTCCTGTGCTCCCCGAACAGCTGCTCCCTTCTGGTTAGGGCTGGGAGTCCTCCGTGCGAGCTTGCATCTGTCTCCAACTGTGCTCTTGCTCTGTGAGACTGGATTCTGGCTCAGGAAGCAGCACCTCCTGTACTGGCAGTGGTACATGGGAGAAACTGAGGCAGTGTGTCCTCTCCTGCCACCCGTTGTAGACAGCAAGTCAGAAGAGTTTCCAGTCCAGACAAAGTAGACTGCAGCTGTAGTCTTCACTACTGCGGAGGATCCTTTGAACCTAGGTCCAGCCTGTGCATCACAGCAAGAGCTCATCTCAAAGAAACAAAATTCCTCGAGAAGACATCTGGCTGCAGGCAGGAGAGACTGGAGACATCTTTACAATCAAGGAAGAAAGAAAACACACACACACACACACACACACACACACACACGCACGCATGCGCGCACAGCAATTTGAAGAATAAAGACAAATTCTAACACAGAATTAAGTTCCAGATCTCAAGGAAGTATTAAAATTCACTTGAGTAAGATTTGCAGAAGCAATTGCTGGGACTTTGGGTTCTTCATAGTGTCTTGGTAACTAGAGCTTTAGGGTAGCATTTTTGGAATATGAAAGACTCAAGTAAGAACCGATTTTACCCTTTTAAAAATTACACTTATTTTTTTGGTGCTGGGTGTCGAACCCAGGTCTGTGCATGTGAAGAGTGCACTCTTCTACTGAGTCACAGGCCCAGCCTAGAACATTTTTTTGTCTCCCTGGATTTCAAAAGTGATGTTAATTAAGTTTACTCTACCAGTTTACTTAGGAGTATTTTCATTCCTTGCAGCTTGATAGCATGCTCTTCTAGGAGAACATGTTAGACTCTATAGCTCAGTTAGAGAAAATGTATGCCCATATTACACCTTACAGTTCAACTAAAATGTACCTTTCATAAGGTTTTAGAGAAACACATGAATATTTTTTCCTTATTTATGTTATGTTTAGTTTTTCAAGGGCTATCACGGGTTTATCTTCTGTGGTTAAGCAACCCTTTCTTGAGCACCACTAGTGTCTGTGTGGAATATTGCATCAAATGAAGAAAAGTGCTTGCAAGGCAGGGTACAAAGAAGCTGTATAGTAGCCCTCTCATTTGGGATTGGGCCTCCAATCTGCATGGTGAATGCAAATCTCATCTGAATCACAGCTCCACCTGTAGCCTTTTCGTGTTCTGCAGAATGGAGCCAAACAAACCTACAGTACAGGGTGGTTTTGTTAATACAATGAATTAATGTGTGTGAAAACATTTAATAAACCAAGGTCACTCACAGGAATGGTGTAAATTTATACTGCAAAATGTACGTTAAAAGCCAGGGTCCTAGCAATTGCCAAGAGTATTGATTTTTCCATTCCTGTCTCTTCCTTCCTGTGGTGTATCCCCTGACAGTTCATGAGATCAGATGACCCTGTGTTTACATAAAATGGCCCAGATCCAGTGTTCTTCGAGCTGGCCAGGATGTTTCTCCAAGTAGATTTGTGACTGAGCTAAAGGTTGGTAACTTAATTATAAATTTTAAGGAGGAAATCAGATGTTATGAAAAAAGCATCAGCAACAGATGGTAGGGCTGGACCTGAAAATCCAACAGTAGCTGGGATTTCTACATTGGGCTTCTAACATATTTACAGACTGAAAGTTTATTTGTATATCACAGTTGTTTAAATTCTTTTCTTCTCACACTTCTCTTACATTAACATCTCTGAAGACAAAAGCCTGAAGAGACACATATTTGACAAAAGAATACTTAGAAAGCTGTGGTTCAGCCTCAAACCTGAAGTCAACTGTATTTCACTTCTTGAATCCCTAAAGTTCTGATTTAGTCCCTTCCCGATCTAGGCCAGGACAGGTTAGCTGGGCAGGACGGTGAGACTACAGCTCACACTGTTTCCTTTCTGAAGCTGTGTTAGTAGCTGGCATCACTTCCCTACCCTCCTCAGAAAGGAAAGTATTCAGAAGAAAACAGAGCACCTGGATTGGATCTTGGGCTGGACAGAGAAGCTTTGGAGGCTGCAGGTGCTATGTGGGGAGGCCAGGCCTGGAGGAGCATCGTGTGGATAATGAGGTTACAGCCTGCATTACGTCGCTGCCGTCCTCCTGCGTGGAGAGAGACATCTGAGAAGAATTTGGAAAGACTAAGTACGAAGGGGAAGGCGCCACCTGCTGAGCAGTTTCCTCTGGTTCTACTGTCCAGAGGGCCACAGACACAAGCAAGGGCTTGTTGGTGACAACGGACATAATCTGAATTGTAAACGTGGTAAGTACTCAGTTCCTGTGTAGCATCTTATTTGATGTATAGTTACAGGTAGATTACTAACTTATTTCTCTGGTTCTGATTAAAACAGTTTCCTTTTAAAGACCCGAGTGTGTTTTGCTGAGTACACGTTGGTTCAGGGAATTGAATGGGAGTGCATGTGTGCATGGCTTCAGCCACCCGCGTGAATAAATATTATTGAACTAAATGTAAATAGTTATAGATCCTACTTAATAGTTTACTCTCATCAGTTTTTGCTTTGGGGTACCAGGCATCGAACTCAGGACCTTGTGCCTGTAAGGCAGGCGAGGCCCCACTGAGCCATATCCCGGCCCTCATCAGTTTTCTGTGTTAAATAATTTGATAGTTTTAGGGCACGAACGCTAAGAGGTATATCTGTATTGTCACATGAAAGTTTTTAAAAATAAGTAATTGCACTCATGAAGTTTAATGTGCTATAAAGCAACAATAATGATTTCTTTTTTAAAAAACTATATGAAATAACGATTTCTTTTTTTCTAAGCGTTAATGTACTATGAAGCAACAATAACACTTTCTTCTTTTTTTTTTTAGCTATATGAAAATCAGTATAAAATGGCATTGTTTCTGTTTTGTTTTGTTTTTGTGGTACTGGGGATTGAATCCAGGGCCTTCACACTGATCTACATCACCGAGTGCCCCTCTCCCCCTAAACATTTTGAGACCGGGTCTTGCTAAGTTGTCCAGGCTGGACTTGAACCTATGATTCTCTTGCTCAGCCTCCCAGAGTGCTGGAATTAGGTGTGCACCGCGGTACTTGCCTCAGAATGCCATTGTTGACTGTGGACTCAGCTCAGCGCTCTGAAGAGCAGGCTCCCTGTGGATGAGAGGTGCAGGAGACTGGTTGGGAGTCAAGGCTGTGAAGGACTCAGGGCCAGGGAAGGACTTGGACTGTGATGCGGGTTGGACACCTGTGGATGGAAAGAGGCAGAGGAGGGCTGTGTAGGAAGACGCTCAGACTGAACATAGCTCCGATGGTCTTGGCCCAGGAGCAAGGACTGCCTCGCGCTGAGTGGAGTCCTGGGCAGGAGTGGTGCAGCTGTGGTCCCTGTCTGCTCAGTCACTGGCTGGTAGCGGTTGGGAAGACGCTGAAGGTGCAGCCGCTGCAGCTGCCAACTGATGGCGCCCTCGGCAGCTTGTGTCCTGCGGGGAGAGCAAGGAGCTCCTGCTCCTGTTGACCAGCAGTGCCGCGTGAGCAGCGGTGTTACTCATCCGCGGGCTTTAAAATGCACTAATGTAAACGTCATTACTGGCAGCCAGGAATTGTTGCAGATACATCGGTGTCCCGTGAAATCACAGAAATAGCATCTTGATGTATTTTCTCCATAAACCTAGGGGCTAATCTTTATTTGAAGCTTTACAGCCATTATTAGATTTCAATACTTACTTTTTTTCTATATCTAGGATATAGAAAGCAGCTCTGTGTTTAAAAATAACTAGTAGCTTTCGCTAAGTACAGCAATACTCATTGTAAAGAAAGGTGAAATATATAATGATTTTAAAACAGGGTAAGAAATGACTCTAATCCCCCAATCTGAAGTGCATACAGATAACTCGTGGCATTTTCTTTATGACTGTTTTTTTTTTTTTTTTTTTTTTTTTTTTTTTTTTATTCGGGGGTATCTTGTGGTTTTTTTTTTTTTTTTTTTTTTTTGATACCGGGGATTGAACTCGGGTCCTTCAGCTTGCAAGGCAGGCCACCGAACCGCTGAGCTAAATCCCTGGCCTCTTTATGACTGTTAAAAGCGTGCCTACGTAACAGGGATTGTGGGCGATGTCTGCAGGTGTCCCAGCATTGGTGGGACGGAGTCTTCCCTACAAGAAATGCCGGCCGGAGTGTGGGCTCAGGAAGAGCTCAGGAAGAGCGGGAAGGTCAGAGCGGAGCAAGCTTGCCTCACTGAGAAGGCCAGCCTACTTACGGTGGGGCCGTCCATCTCTCCTGGCTTAGCCCTAGAGCCACAGCCCTCATATCTAGATCCCTCACGGAAAAAATCACGACATTGAGGTTGCACAGAGTATGCTTCGGGAGACTAGGGGCAACCTCTCCCTGGCCCTCGCAGCACCTCCCGGCTCCCACTTGTGCTGAGGGGCTCAGGAACAGCAGGTGTCCAGGAAGGCATTTCAGGGGTGCACAGTGGTTGTAAAGACAGGGACATCGAGCAACACTTGGGCAAAGGGTGATGCTCAGAGATAAAGTGAGGGTCCAAAGTTACTGCATGAGAAGATGGCCTGAGAAGGAGGCATGGAGCCAGTGAAGCGGGCTGTGGCTGGTAATAGTGCAACTTCGTGTGTGCCAGGGGCCTAAGAGAGCCGTACAGAAAAAAGTGCATTCGGTGCAGGGCAGGGGAAGGGAGGGAGGGAGGACAGGATGAGATTCTGTAATTTATGGATGGCGTAAACAATATCTCATTTTGCCTATTTTTCAGTTAACATACTGAATGGCTGCATGCTCAGATCATTTAATTTTCTTTAAAAACATGATTTTAAAAAGGATTTGGGGTATTTCATTA
>NW_022900950.1:75805877-75808247 GCF_012274545.1 Fukomys damarensis | reverse complement strand
CTATTAAATCCATATATGTATGTATTGTCATGTATTTGATTCTCTTGCTGATACACTCCTAGATTTTCATTTTTTCATTTGAAGTCATGATGAACATATTGTGCTTCTACTATTTATCGTATCTTTAATGATTTCTTCAAGAAAAATCCCTCCCATAGGATTGCTGACTGAAAGGCTGTCTTCATTTTGGGAATTTTGACACACATCACCTAATTGTCTTTAAGGATTTTATTGAAGGCTAGTCTTCCATTAGAAGAAATGAGATCATCTGCCTTCCTAAATCCACTTTATTAATTTAAAGAATAAAGGAATTGAAACAATATTTTCCAATTTCACACATAAAAGTGCTGTATTACATTAAACTTTCGACTAGGTGGGTTGGATATGTTCCCTGTTTTACACAGGGAGTCTCTTTTTTCTGCCTGTTTTCTCACAGAGGTTCGGCATTATTCAAACTGAAGAGTCAGCTTCATATTCCAGGTGTCAATCTTTTATCATTGTTCTTATTTTTTCAAACACTTTTTTCTTTGCCTTTTCATTTTATTGATGTTTTTTCTTATTGTATAGGAATTTCAGACTTTAATGTAGCAGATCTTTCTCTCTTACTTCATTGTAACTCTTTGGGTCGTTCATTCCAGAATGAGAAAGATCAGTGAAGTACTTGAACTAAAATCAAGTTGAAGTCTCAAATTAAGCTATGTGCCAAAATGAATTCCGGCTGGAAGGAGCTGTAAAAATTCTGTTTGCCATAAAGAGGGATTTGTTGGTCCCCTCACGGTCTGGTTTGTTGCTGTTAAAGTAATCCTTAGAGCTCATGGTGGAGGACGATTTTGCGTGTGCAGGTCCTTCTTTGACTGTGTTGGAAGCCGCATCGTGAAGACATCCAGCCCTGTCTGTGAGGAATGGCCTAGTGCCAAAGGGAATGGTCTTTGGATGCCTTTGAAGCAGTGTATAATCCTTATCTTGCTGGAAATGGTGAGCAGACCTTTGTAATTTACAAAATATAACCCTTTGATATCTCCCTTTCTCTGTCTTTTCTTTAAAGAGATTTCATAGCTAGAGTGCAACCTGGCCCCTGCGTCTTCCCAGTTCTGTTCCCAGAGGTGTTGCGTTTTTACACAGACCCCTGACTGGCCTATTAAATGGAAAAATACGAGTCCTTCAGGAGTTCTGGCTCGATGTGGGCCTCTCAGGGTTGGCTTTCCACCCTTGCCTGAGTGCAGAGAAGTCCCGGGGCTCGGCCTCACCCACGAGATGGTGTCCTTTCACCTTTCTCCTCCTGTCACTCCTGCCCCAGGCCTGGCCTTCACTGCATCTCACTGTGAGCTCAGCGAGGCGTGATACTCAGCGCAGTTGGTCCCACTTCTGTTTGAACTACTGCCACAGGGAGTTTTGAAATATCTTGTCTTCATGCTTGTAGACGTGGAAGCGCTTCCTCCTGTCATTTTAGATGTCTGTAAAGCTGTTATCCTAAGGACGGATGGTAGACTTGTGTTCAGTAAAAGACCTCCAGCTGTCTGGATCAGTCATACTCATGCTTGTAAAAGAGAATAAATGTTCCTTATTTTTCTCATCACAATTTTTTTTCTGGAACACTTACGTAGATCCTGATAAGTTTCAGAAAATGTTTAAATGTTCAGGCTTATTGGAATGGGTTGAGAGTTTTGCTCTATATGTGCAACGACCTGGCACTTTTAGCACCATTGCATCAGCTGGGCCACCGGGACCAATGAACTGAACAGGGCCCACAGCAGTCTGGACCTGTTACAGAGCTGGGGTCTGCACAGGGCCGCACTGTAAACTAGCAGCTCCCCAGGTCACTTGGTGAGTAGGAGGAGTGGCAACCCCATTGGGGAAAACAGTGCCTTAGAACTCCAGAGAGGCCACTAGAACTTGCACCTCTGCTTTGAGTCATGGGAAGGACCAGATGAAATGACATATTCACTTGGAAGGTTTCATGTAACGTGTTATACACTGCTGACCCCTGGAAATCTCATTGAAGTGGAAAGCATCTTAAGTTTTGTTTCACAAACCAGGAATTTTTTGAGAAGCTTTTGTTTCAGGTGGGATTATTTGTCATATTTTCGCACACAACTGCTTTATCAATAAGTAGCTTAGAGTAGCTTTTAATATTTTATGCAGAGTTTTAGATAGTGCCAAGCACACAGTAAATATAGAGTAATTCTATTAGTTCTGGGAATTGGAGAAGAAAGCTTGCTATGAGCGCATCTCATTTGAAAAATGCATAGTCCAAGCAACAATCTCCCAGAATTTAAGAGTATCCAGGGCTGGGGATTTAGCTCAGTGGTTCTCCTTGCTGCCTTGCAAGCACAAGGTCCCGAGTTTGATCTCTGGTAACAAAAAAAAAAA
>NW_022900950.1:75800630-75805787 GCF_012274545.1 Fukomys damarensis | reverse complement strand
AAAAAAAAAAAAAAAAAAAAAAAAAAAAAAAGTATCCATGCATCTATTCCAAGAGAGATCTCCAAAGCCCCTGGTTCCTTCTCTGTTCCCTAGCTCTCATATCTAGAAGCTTGGAACATTCCTACTCTAGAGGGACATTTCCTTTCATCTGCGTTGCTTTTCCCTTCCCACCATCCGTCTGTCCTTTCCTTTGGGTTCTCAGCCTCTGCACTGTTCCCAGGATAACCTTCTCCCAGGGGTTCTGCTTCTGTCACCTGCAGCCCATGAGGAATAGTCATTCTCTAACTTGAAGACCTATTTGCATGGGTTTTTCTTTCTTTATATTCAGAGATGGGACCAGGCAAAGCTAAGCTGGCAGTGGCTTGTGGAGAGGAAGGGTTGGGAGGAGGGACGGCTAGGAGACTCACATATTGAAAGCTTTTGTGTAGTTACAAAAGTTATGAAGATGCTAATAGAAATATATCACTGAGGATGACAAAAGTAAAGGCAAACAAGTTATGCTGTAAAGGAAATTTTTAGCCTTGCCATTACTGTTTGTTTTATAACTTTACATTTGAAAATTACATTTATTTTAATTTTGACAATATAAAAGGTCTTCTTCATACATATTTTCACCTCTTGGTTGTGGGCTAATTGGAAGGAAATAAACATTAATTAAAACAAGTTTACTTAGGCATTTTTTCTTCATTTACTTGTGGAATAGACATATGGGAAAAATTAAGATTAAAAAGGATAATTCAATGAAAAAACATGAATGGTTACATTTAGAAAATGAGCATGTCAATGGTTGTTTTTCCATTTGGGAGATGTTTCAGTGACAAAGTTCACCGTGTGTATAATCGTGAGAACTTATCCTCCTCATCCAGGAGGGTGCGACCGGAGGAAACAGAAACTCAGAGGTATTGTTTTAGAAACCTCATTTTCATTTTTGATATTACTTTATTAATCCTGTGTGCATGTGGGCAGATGTTGTGCGTGCCGTGCCTAGAGGAGTATGTATTGACATGATTCTTCCCTTGTGGGATTAGAAGTTCAGGGAGGAGGCGCACAGGAACCATCCACCACGCGGGTGAAAGATAAACTCAAGTTTCAGTGAGTGCTACAACACATATAAGCTTACACTGGGGGATGGAGACGATGGTCAGGTCTTGCCTGTGGCAGTATTGTTTATGGAACTAAAGTCTGAAGGGTCAGTAGAAGGCAAACACATTGAAAGATAGGCTCAGCCGAGGAGAATAGGAGTGGCTTCTGTGAAGACCAGAAGGATCCTGGCATTGCTGGAGTTAAGGAGCGGGGCAGTGTTAAAGATTTTTGTCTTTATTGCCAAAGATCATTGCAGTATTTTAGGCAAGAGAGTCCGATGTTTTTAATTTGGAGGTTGAGATCAAGAGTGAGGGCAGGAACACAGGTTCACAGGTTTTTCTACTGATCAAGGTGAGAAATAATGGTATTTGGGAAGCAGGGAGTGGCAAGGAGTGGCAGATTTGAGAAGTCCTTAGAAGGTGAGAGATTGGATGTGGAGTGTGATGGAGGATTCGTGGGTTTGTTTGTGTAAGTAGAGTGAGATCATAAATTCAGATTTTACATTGAGGACTCAAAGCATCTGAGATATTCCAGTGAAATATCTATGTCTGGAGGTCAAAGTACAGTTCTGGTTTGGGGATAGAAAATATTAAGCAAATCATGAGTTTATAGGTATAAAATGAAGTCATGAGTGTGCTACATGAAAGACCCAAAGAACTCCACCAAAAAAACTCTTAGAATTAATAACCAACTTCAGCAAAGTAGCAGGACACAAGATTAATAACACAAAAATCGTTAGCGTTTTTGTACAACAGTGATCACAATGAAAAGAAAATTATGAAAAGCATACCATTCATAGTAGCTCCAAGAAGAATGAACTGTCTAGAAATTAACCTAACCAAAGAAGTGAAAGGCCTCTTTAAGGAAAACTACAGTACTCTGAAGAAGGAGATTGAAAAGGATATCAGAAAATGGAAAGATGTCCCCTGCTCCTGGATTAGCAGAACCAGTATTGTCAAAATGGCCATACTTCCAAATTTATTATACAGATTCATTGCAATCCCAACCAAATATCAACAGCATATTTTGTAGATCTAGAGAAAAAAAACCCTAAAGTTCATATGGATCCAGAAAAGACACAGAATAGCAAAAGTAATTCTGGGCAGTAAGAGCAAAGCAAGCGGCATAGCAGTATAGGACTTGAAGCTATACTACAAAGCAGTAGTGATAAAAATGGCATGGTACTAGAGGAAAAACATTGATGTGAACCAATGGAACAGAATTGAGGATGCAGAGACCTCCCCAGACATCAACTATTTGATTTTTGATAAAGGGGCCAAAAATATATGCTGGAGGAAAGATAGCTTATTCAGCAAGTGGTGTTGGAAAAACTGGTTATCTGTGTGCAGAAGAATGAAACTGGACCCTTGTCGCTCACCATACATTAAATTAAAATAAAAATGGATCAAAGAGCTAAACACTAAAACAGAAGTATTAAATCTCTGGAAGATAAAATAGGTCAAACATTTGAAGACATAGGTGTAGGAAAGGATTTCCTAAATAGAATCTCAATTGCACAAGAAATAACAGCAAGAATCAACCAGTGGGATTATATTAGGCTAAAAAATGTCTGTATATGAAAAGAATCAATCAGTAGAGTGAAGAGACAGCCTACAGAATGGAAAAAAATTTTTACCAGTTACCCAGAGTATTGATATCTAGAATATATAAAGAACTCAAAAAATTAAATTACTTAAAAGTAAAGAACCAGGGCCAGGGATTTAGCTCAGCAGTTCAGTGGCCTGCCTTGCAAGCGCAAGGACCCAAGTTCAATCCCCAGTACCAAAAAAAAAAAAAAAAAAAAAAAAGTAAAGAACCAGTCAAGAAATGGGTAACATGAATGGACACTTCATAGAGGAAGAAATGCAAATGATCAACAAATATATGAGAAATGAAAATTAAAACAGTGCTAAGATTCCATTTTATTCTGGAAAGAATAGCAAGCATTACAAAATCAAATAATAACACATGCTGGCATGGCTGTGGTGAAAAAGGAACCCTCCCACATTGTTGGTGGGAAGGCAGCTAGTGCAACTGTCACGGAAATCAACATGGAGATTTCTCAAAGTACTGAAATTAGAAATTCCATACTACCCAGTTATCTCCCTGCTAGATATCTTCCCCACAGAGCTTGAGTCATCATAGTACAGTGTTATATGCACAGAGATGATTATAACAGCATGATTTGTAATAGCTAAACCCTAGAAGTAGCCTGTGTACCCATCAGTAGATGATTGGATAAAGAAAATGTGGTATCTATATGTAATGGAATACTACTTGGCTATAGAGAATGGTACATTTGCGGCATTTGTAGGAAAATGAACCTGGAAAGTATAATGTTAAATGAAGTAAGCCACACTTGATTTTAGCCAAGAGGTTGAGAAGCAATAAGTGAAATAAATCAGAGGCACAAGCTTAAATACCATATAGCATCTTGTTTGAGTGAGGCAAGGTACAAACAAAGAAAACAGTAAAGGATGGAGAGAAAGAGACAAAGGGACAGATCTCTTGCACTAGGGAAGTGGTCCAAGGAACAAGTGTAAGGGGTGAGGAGGAGGGGAAGAAGAATAAAGGTGTTCCATGTACGGGAACCTAATAACCCCAATTACTGTCAACACAGCAGGCCGTCACATCAGCTAAGACAAATGATACGGAGGAGGGAAGAGGAAGAGGATTTAAAAAAAAAGAAATGAGATTTAATATGAACGTGTAACCACTCCCCAAGAGGATTACAAACTGCGTTTAAAAAGTATACTAATGGATTTAAAAAGTATACTAATGAAATAATTTTTTAAACCCACCCAAACAAAACATGCAGTCTGGGGTTTGAATGAGACTGCCTGGGCAGAGGAGATGGTTACCAACATGAGTAGCTGAATCACAGGAGAACTCATACTAGCATCGGCCACACGGAGGAAACCAGAAGAGCCAAAAGGAGAGAGGTTAGGGAATCAGGGCAGCAAGTGGTGTGAAAGGCTGAGGAGGAGCAACGTAAGTGGAACACCGGGATTTTTCGTTGAATTTATGAACATGAGTCTTGGGTTGAAACAGGAGGGAGGTAGCGTGAAGTGTGAGCTGCAGTCATGGACAGACCTTTTTTTTTTTTTTTTTTTTGAGGAATTTTGTATGCTCACAAAGGATGGATGGAAGGAAATGTGGGGCTGAGGAAATTTCTCTTGCTTACCCGTATGTTTTATGATCAGAAGACATCATCTGTACTCACTGTATTGAAAAGAATTGTTCCTTCTTACAGAATTTGTATTCATCTGTTTCGGTAATATAAAATTATATAAGAAAATAGAGCGCCTTCCACATCATGGGTAGCATACCATAGTTTTAACTTTCAGCAAAGACAGCTCTTTATGAGAATACCATTAAATACTGTTATTAAAGCACCTCATGATACAAAGTTTTCCTCAAATTCTACCTTGTTAAGAGACAACAGTAGTTTGAAATTCACCATGGTGGATCCGAATCTACCTGAAAATAACTTTCCAAACAGAAAAACTCCTAAAGAGATGTACTTCTGATAATTTGTAATTGAAACTTTCACTGCGGCAATTGTAGCTGTATGTTACTTTGAAGGATTAATACAAAGATGTCCCATAGGCCATTTATCCATTTCCCCTCGTGGTAGCATTTTGAGAAACTACAGTTTTAGCATTGTTGTGCTATTCAGATTTCCCTAGATTTGCTTGGCCTTGCTGTGTGTGCACACGTGCTGTGCATGGGCGTGTGTAGCTACACTTTTAAAAACATCAAAGATGTAGGTTTTCTTATTTGCCACCATAGTCAAAATTATCTGATGAAAGGAAAAATGAATCACTAATTTAGAAGTTTATAGTACATTACATGTACATGAAGAGGGAAGCATAACCAGTTTATTTGCCTCCTTTTCACTGACTAGTAACTTGCTTCACTCATGAAATCTGGTCCTTTCAAAGTGTTTGGGGGCCTCCTGGGAGTGGGGGTCCCCTTGCATAGGGCAGAGGGACAGAGTGTCAGGCAGGAGCTCTGGAGACAGCTGCCTGGGCTTGGGCCCAACCCTCTTCCCTGCTCCCCGTGTGATCTCAG
>NW_022900950.1:75765133-75800540 GCF_012274545.1 Fukomys damarensis | reverse complement strand
CGGGCCCCCTCCCGCCTCTCGGCTCGGTTTCCTCATCTGCAAAATGGATCCAACAGTGCCCACCTGCCAAGTCCTTAATACGTCAGAATGAGTCTCGGTTATTCAGTTAATGGTTTAATTTCTGCAAGACCATAATCGTTGCCAGTGGAGTTCCAAAAAGGGAGTCTGAGACTTACTTTCTCCATTCTGTGAAAAGCAAGACTTCTTCTTGGCAGTGGGCCTGTGATGACTTCAGTTCAGGTTTAACTCTTGGCACGAGTCTAAATTCCTCGATGTGATTGATGAATACGTTGAAGGCTTAAATTTTAAAGCTATTCTTTTAGTAAAGACACATTACCATCGTTCATCTCTGCAGAATACTTCCTTTCACCTTAAGCAAACTTAGGGCATTGCGCTTGCCACTTTCTGGAGCAGCTCCGGAAGTCTTCCTTCATGAGTGTTTTTAGTTGTGCTCACATGGCTGCCTCGGGGTCCTGAGTTGATTCAAAACGTTTACCCTTCAGGGCTCATTTTCCTTGGGGAGGAACGAGAGTCACCCAGTGCTGGATCGGATGAATAAAGTAGAAAAGGGCGCACTGTATTATTTTTATGAGCCTGCATTTTCACTGAATGGAACTTGGCAACTGCATTCATCTCATAATCTGACAATTGCTCACACTTCAGAAAGACTTTTAAAAGAGGACCTCTCAAACTGCTTCAGAACGTGGCAAGAACGTTGAGGTTAGTGTGTTGGAAGCGAAGGGGAGTATTTAGAAGAGGATTAATGACAGTGTGTCTTTTACTGTAATAAACTTTTCAAATTTAACATCCCCATATATGTTGGCCCCTCTGTGTATCGCAGTACCCTTGACTGTCAAGGAAGTATGAACTGATAAAATATTTCCATTTCAGAGTCAAGATAAAAGCCTTAAATATAACCTCTTTCACCTTCGAATTTTCACTGTTGGCTCTTATGGATTAGACTTTTAAATCTTTGCTAATTCCTGAGAAATCCTTGATTTCTTGTGAGCTGACACTACTTATCTAACCTAGGAGAGGCAGACTTGTTACTGGAATAGGGGAAGGTGCAGTGTTGTTTTGATAGAAAATGGAGATGAAATTATAAAAATATTCTCCAAGGAATATTCACATCTATGGATTCAGTGATGAGACTTTTCCTGATTGTACCCAGAGAGACTTTGGAATCATCCTTCAAGGACAGATGAGTCCATTCTTTATAGCTAGGATTCTAGAATCAGTTTTTCTTTGACTCACAGGCAAGGGGCAGGCTCAGCTGGGGGCAGGTGACCTGTGCTTTCACTTTAAGAGCACTACCAGGTAGCAGCGTGGATACATCGCCAATGCACAGAGTGTAAATAAACGAAAGATCCATGTGCCAAGCCTTGGGATGGTCTGTCTACAAGTAGGAAGAGGAAGCAAGGTGGTAAAGTTTGGATCTTCAGTGTCCATGGATTAGAGGCTTAGTCCCCAGTTTTGGTGCTGCTGAAAAGTGATAGAAACTTAAAAGACACGGGCCTTAGTGGGGGGTTTTAGGTCGCTGGGTGTGTGACTTTTGTGGGGGCTCTTAGTCTCCAGTCTCCGCCTGTTTGTCTTTTTCCCCTTTACTTTCGTGTGCTGGCCAGGAGGCGGACAGTTTGCCCCCAGCACCATCTGCTACCATCATGGTCATGCATGTGCACAGCAGTGGGGCCAATCAGTCATGGACTGAACCCTCTTAAACTGTGAACTACCGCAAACATTTTCTATTGTTAAATTATTTCAGGTATTTGTTATGGTAACAGAAAACTGACTAATACACGAAGAGACTGAAAGGGAGCAGGTGGATGGGGCGTGGGAGAATCAGAGAATATTGTATCCAGGAAGCAGAGAGATGGAAATATTTCAGGCACTAACAGGTCATTCTGTCCGACGAGAGCAGGGCACAGATGAGGGCTGACACTCAGCCGAAAGCAATGATCAGCTCATCCATGATCTTGACAGAGAATTTAAGTGGAGTAAATGTAAAAAGAAAGGGCTCCTATCTATAGCCACTCAAGGAGTTGTAGTGACCAGGACAGAGAGTGTGAGTAGCTGGAGGGGAGGGTGGCCTCATTGGTGAGTTTCTTTGTTTTACTTTCTCCATCTTTTCCTCGCTTCCTTCCTGCTTTCTTCCTTCCATTATTCCCCCTGCCTCTCGCTCTGTTTTTCCTCCTTGAAGAAGAACCGTGTTTTTGTGTGCTGGAGAAATGATTCTGAGAAATGGGACAAGAGAGGATGCCCAAGACATGGAATAAGTGCAGATACAGGGTCCTGGAGCAGGTGAGATAGTGGGACCCGGATCCCTACCGGAGAGGGGACACTCCGTGTCACCGTAGGAAAGGTGTAGTTTGTTTGCACCTGAGGGAGAGGGTGGGCAGTTTGTAGGTGAGGGCTTATGGAAACTTTCTCCTCACTACTTTTTATATTTTCAAGGACACAGGGAAATAAGGTTGAAGGTCAACAGCATTGGGTAGGCAGTGAAAGGAATGAGGTTATTACAGAAAGGGTCATCCTGGCCGGTGTTTCTGAGAATGGGATGTCTACACAGCAGAGAGGCTGGTCGCTGGGTAGCTGTGACGGCCACTTAAGGTTGTCCGATAAACTGTGAAGCAGATGACCAGGGTAACTTTTATTTAGCATATTGATCTACAGAAATAGCTGTGTAAGAGCTGGGCTGCAATAATTTTGGTACGGTGGGGTGAAGAGGAAGAGTATGGGGATGATTTAGTAGTGAATAATGGAGTCCTAGTACTGTGAGATGGGCAGGCAGAGGAGACAGCAGTCGTTGGAAGTTGTTGGAGTGGACACTGCCGTGAGTGGGCCTGAGAGAGGGTGGCAGCCAGAGGAAGGGAAACAGGAGCACTGTGGGCAGTCACACTGCCTGGGTATGTGCAGGGATGACGAGTAGGGCCTAGGGACTTTGCACAGGAGTGAGGAGGACATGGACTAGGTCACCAGGGTTGTGGGCAATTCATCCGTTCAGATGAGAAAACTAAAAACAAATGGAGAAAGAGGGAACCATAGCGAAATGTTCTGGGAATAAGAAGGGTGTTGATCAGTGCAGTGCATGACTCTGACAAGGAGAGATAGCTTGTGTATCTCACCAGAATGTAGCCCCCACACAATCTGTTGTGGCTCTGATTTACATGCTGTCTTTTCTAACCCGTACAAACATAGGAGCCCCTTGTTTATGCATGTGTATTTTTTCCATTCATAGTAGCTTTTTTTAAAAAATAAAAAGGTTATTTAGACATAAACACTGAGATGTTAAAATAGAAAAACATAACCAAGAAAGGCAGGCATCAGTCTTTCAAAATAAACAAATCAAAAACTTTTAAGCAAACTGAGTTGTGCTAACTGGTAAGTGTTGTATGACAAGTTTTCTTAATTTGGAGGAAGGATGTTCTGCTACAGTAGGCACTTTTAAAATAAAAAGGAAATTTTTCTGAAAAATTTTTACTCATGACATTCTTATGTGTTAGTAATTATTTCAGTTAACAGAAAGTTACCATCTTTCAATTTACTTTGTTTTTACAACATATTGCATGGTTTTATAATGGACTTTTACATATATTTGCTTTAAATTGATTAGGGCACATGCAGAAGACTGTGCACTGTACGTAATTAAGTCATGAAGTATAATCCCTTTGCTTCCAAAATTGCTGAGCTGGAGTGTCATCTTTTAGACTTTCAGAGACTCAGTAGGTTCCTACAGTTAATGTAGAAATCTTTTGAATATGCCATGTTATCATATTGAAGAAATTTTGGCTGAAGTTTTAAAATATGATCAAACCATTTTCCATTTAGCTTTTAAGTCGATGAGGTTTTCCATTTTACTTTAGCTCGTGAGATTTTTAACAAAGCCTTAGCATCCTTTCTTTTAAAAACCCCCTGATATAAAAGGGCTGTCAGTGCTGTGATAACTCTTCATTTTTGTTCATTTCAGCAAAAGTTTGAGTCACTTTTCATAAAATGCTGGCAAAGTTCAAAGAGACTTCATAGTAATTTAGGACTTACTGGTGAGAAAAAGAATATATATATATCCCAAACTCTTTCTAATGGCATATAATAAACATGTGAAAGACATTATTTGGCAAAACTGAGAAAGCCTGGAGTATGTGGTAAGAAAAGCTTCAACTTTGATTTTTTTTTAACGTCTCTCTTTATATCTCCTTTAATATTGTGTTCTTTGGTCTTACAACTTTTTAGCCTGCAGAGATTATGAGATGGCTAAGACCTAGTTATTTTTGTATACCTAATAGAATGACTTGTGATTTTTGTGTCTCACTAAAATAGAATACAAGTATGCTTAATTATTTCTAGAATTTTATCTAGTTTGTGAATCATCAGTGGGGCAAAAATTGGTTTGGGGGAAAATGTGCAACATTTCCAAAGGACTGTGATGCGTAAATGTGCATGCAGTAATCTATGATGTTGAAATTCCATGGAGAAGTTAGGAAAACCCAAAATGTTCTTCTTAGAGAGATGCTGCTGCTGCTGCTGACGTTTTTTATTATTGTTATTATTTTAGAAAAGGTTAGGAAACACAGATCTGGCTTTTCGGATGGAAGTGCGGCAGCACAGTGGGGCCACCAGTGTGATAAGAGCATGGACAGATTCAAAGACAGATGCTCATTACGTATCCTCCATGGTTTAGATGAGTGTGTCCCAATGGCCTGTGTGCTGGAGGCTGGGTCCCAGCGTGTGGCCCTCCTGCGAGGTGGCGGAATTCTGAGGTTGCAGGGCCTCTTAGCAGGAAGTTGGGATACTGAGGCTGTGCCTGTGGAGGGCTATTGGGATGCTGGCCCCTTGTCTTTCTCTGTCTTTACTCCTTGGCAGCCATGAAGTGATCCAGCCAGTTTCTCCACCACAGTACTCCCGCTAGGGTGTCCTGCCTCACTACAGGCCAAAGGGCAACAGGGCCGACTGACCATGGACTGACAACTCCAGACACATGAGCCAAAATGAACCTTTTAAAAAAGTTGCTTAAGTATTTTGTCGCAGTAACAGAAGACTGACACTGTATTCTCCATTAATAATTGCAGTTGTTGGCTGCCCACTGATCTTCCATTCGGTTTTCGGTACATTGGACTCTGTAACACATGCTCACCCATAGGAAGCCAGGTTTCTAAAGCGGGGTATTGGGGCTGCCGTGGCTTCACCTCACCTCCGTTTTTTCCCTCCAGGAGCTGCCTATCTTTTAGGAGAAATGAGATAAGGAGAGTAAAACACTTGACCCAGAGAGTTCTGTAATACAAGGGGGACAGCCGTGGGGCCACAAAGGAAGCATAGCTGTCTTTTCTGGAAAGTGGTTAGGAGAGGATTCAA
The DNA here is from genome assembly GCF_012274545.1 of Fukomys damarensis. NCBI lineage: Eukaryota > Metazoa > Chordata > Mammalia > Rodentia > Bathyergidae > Fukomys > Fukomys damarensis. Next base: position 75,795,194 of record NW_022900950.1, on the reverse strand, counting down.
CAAAGAGATTAATTTAGAAAAAGAATTTGTAACCGATGATGGAAAAAAATTGTATTTTTATTTTTCAACTGACTTCCCCTAAAATTGACTATTTCCTTTAATTACTGTGCTACAAGCCTCACTAGTGTATTATCAGGACCAATAGAAATCATACATATTCCCCACACATTACAGTTGTTTTCAGTACATTACAGCTGTTGCAAATAGCTTGAAATATTATTTGTGGTCATAACTACTGTGAAATTCCTAGACACACCTCTGGATATTATTACTTAACAAGTTAATAAAGCATGTATTTTGTAAATCTCAAATTCAAACTCATGAAAACTCAATGCTTCTCTTTGTCAAGGGTCACGGCAAAGTTGAAAGGACAAGGACAGGGTGGGGTGCACATATAACAGACAAGAGACACATTTGCAGAAACAGAGCTCCAGCAACAGATTTATGGAATTAAGGCGGGAGGAATTCTTAGTTTATTGAAGAGGGCTTAGGAAAAGACAGCTTATAGAACATATTAATTTGACCAATGCAAATATAAATATATCTCTCAGGTCCTTTGGGGAAATAATAATTAAAAACAATCACGGAATGACACTTTGGCAGGCTGTGAACATAGTACAATGAAAATGTAAAATATAAAATGTATGGGAAAGTGGACCTTTCCATAATGTTGGTACAAAGCAATGACTCCTTTTTTCAGGGCAATTTGATAGTTGCTTTTAATTTTTTAAATGCTAGTGACAGTTGACCCTGAATCTACAGAAATGTTGTTAATGGGTACACAGACATGCACATATGTTTGACAAAACAGTACTTTCTTTCATTATTAAAACCCTGCAGAGACTGAAGTGTCCACTCGTGGGGAAATGCTTTAGATTGTCAGGTTCTTATGATGACATAATGTGCAGCCATGATGCAGCCATTTCTAGTGAAATGGAAACACTTTTACAGCACCGCTCTGTGAAAAGTCATAGCGAAAAAAATGCAGTGCAGTTCTGTTTATGTAAAACATAGCAAAGCCAAAAACCCAACAAAATCCAAAGAGCATGGAAAACTGTGTTGCTGTGCAGGAGCCCAGCTCTGCAGAGATGCTATGTCTATCAGGAAGAGTGAGGGCCAGCAGGATGAGTGACGGGGGGGTTTACCTTCTACTCTTCCGTTATGTTTTGTGGTGACTTTTTACTTATTAAATATAACTGAATAATTAAGTAAAAAATAGAAAATGATTATGTATGCTATAGCAACAAAAATGTATAGATTCTTGGGGCTAAATTGCCAGGAAATGCACAGACCTTTTGGAGAGAGAGCTATTAAATTTTATTAAGGTTTATAAAAGAAGACTTGAGTAAATGGAGAGAAGAACCACATTCTTGAATTAAATGACTCAATATACATTTATAGAGATTAGTGCAAATCTGGTTGAAACTCAGGGGAAATTAAACTTGACAAAATGATCTTACAGCATTTCTGCAAGTATAAAAAATAGGCATGAATATCCAAGAAAACCTTGGAAAAGAATAATGAGGGTATTGCTGTGCAACCAGATATTAAAGCTATTGCAAAATTAAAATCATGGAAATAGCGAGGTATTGGCCCACATCAGACAGGAGAATCCACTGAATAGAATAGAAAGCCGAAATGAGTCCGTTGCCTGCTGTGCTGATTGGTGTTGGTCTTTGGAGATGGGCAGCCCGCCTTCCTAGTTCTTGATCATCTCTCAGGTGGTCCGTGCTCAGCTAGTACCCCTTTACTCTTCCCACCACAGCCTGTGCCAGCCTGGTGTTTGGTGTTAGGTGTGCCAGGCAAAAGATGGCCACTTGATTGGCTTTGCCTGGAGAGCTGATTTAGGGGCAAATGTCTTCTTATTCCACTCTCTTTCAGGTAGGTTCTTGCAGTGTATGGAGGGAAAGTACACAGACTTACAAAGGTCACTGCTGGGATGAAAAGCAGGTCTCTCGTGTAAGCTGTAGAACCTCTGTAAACTGTATAACTGACATAACCTCTATAACCTGTGAAATCGTTATAACCGCCACAGCCCCCCTGACCTGTGTACCCTCCAATTCAAAATAGAAATTTTGAGAATAGTGTGTTTTAAAGTAGAAGGCTAAGGAGCACATTTAGAAAAGTTTTTCTTGTACAGCTTATAGTGATAAAAATATTTCAGTGATAAAAATGTTGAAAGAAGTGTTGCAAGCCATTTCAGGAAGAACAAAGTAAGCTACGTTCAGACTGTGCTGCTGAAGAACCCAGGGTTATTCACAAGAAAAGCAGTACAGTCAGGGATGTAGCACAGAATGTTTATGTACATTCTCAAATTTCCTCCATCAAAAGAAACCTATAAAATACAGATAGTGTGTGTATAGGTTGGTTTCAAACATAAGCAAATAGGCAAATTATTTTTTTAACTGAATTATCTCATTTTGTGTCATTATTCTGTGGAGTCAGCAAGGATCCACTTGGTTGGGAGTTTGCCTCCCTCTCCACCCAAGGAACGCCTACATTGTGTGTGTGTGTGTGTGTGTGTGTGTGTGTGTGTGTGTGTGTGTTTAGCCTGTGAGCATATTCCAGGTTCCCTTCTTTGTCGTTGAATTTGCATTTCCTAGCCTCATGGTAAGTGCTAGATGGCAAGTTTCAGACTTTTATCCAAAATAGATAAAAGCACAGGTTGTTATTTTATTGTGCATAGGGGTTCCCTGGGCCAGGATCTTCTTCCAGATTATGATTTAGTGGTTCAGGGGTGGGGCCTAAGATTCTGCATTTTCAGTAAGTTCCTAGGTTGTAAGTCTGGGCTTGGGAACCACACTTTAAGTGCCAAAGGTCTAAGTTAAAAAAGGAGCCAAGGGAGCCCTGTTCAACCTTACTATGATCCAGTTTAGTGCTGTCCACAAAAATTGTAGTGTGAGCCACAACTGCAAGCCATGTATTTAAAATTTTTAGTAGCCATGCTAAAAGAAGGAAAAGGAAACAAATGAAATAACATATCCAATATAGAACAGTATATACCAAATCTTCTCATTTCTGCATATAATCAATATAAATAATTATTGAAATGAGATGTTCCATGTGCTTTGTTTTGCACTGAGGTTCTGAAATTCCTAATATAGGGCTGGGGATTTAGCTCAGAGGTTTGCAAGGACCCGAGTTCGATCCCTGGTACCAAAAAAAAAAAAAAAAAAAAAAAAAGAAATTCCTAATATTTTACACTCACATGTTGAAGTATGTTGTCATACAGACGAATTTCAAACACTCAGCCAGCCACGTGTGGTTATAGTCTACCACATTTAACTTATGGGTATAACTTTAAACAATTTCAGACCACATCTCTGTTTGGGCAAGCTTCCTATTGTATCCATTAAGAACCAAATAAATATTTAAAATTTAAATTTTATACATTTATATCCTTACATGTTACAAAATATTATTACAAAATAAATTGATGATGGACAAGATATTCTAAAGGAAATCATGAAATAATATAAATAAAATGTAGATGACATATTCCCAAAAAATTGCTAAATTTGGCTACACAGAAAACTAAAGCCCATTAATTATGAGTACTGCATTCTGATTTAGAAATTAAGCAACAAAATTAGAAAAGCTATTCATAACATATCTGTAGTATAAAAATGCACTGCAACTACAAAGAGCTATTTCATATTTATAAAAAATAAACAATGTAAGTGATATAACTTAAGAGACAAAAAAGACTAAATTTTTGAAAGTTTACCCTCATTATTAAAAGAATGAAAAGTAGCAGTGAAGTTCAAGTTTTTAATTACCAGTTGAACATTGCTAGAGGGTGGGAGTAACATGGTGGGCGAGGACAGGGAGAGCTGTCCGATAGAAGGTCTCTGTCAAGCACACAAAGATGGCAGCTTTTGAGTCTCCATTGTTTCTACGTGTGGTAATTTTGGTAAAACAAGAAAAGTTCACAAAGTTTGTGAATAAGAATGTTTACTACAATGTCATATATAAAAATTCAAATCCAAATTCTACAAATGTTTAGTAGGAAGAGATTAATCAAATATACCATTGTACAGTATGAAAATTAATCCCTCCCTGTATACTGATAAAGAAGAATGTTAACTGTCAGACTAGGTGTAAAGTCAGCTTAAAAAATTGTAAGGATAATGTAATTTTTGCTTACGTATAAAAATATAAAAAGTATTAAAAATGTAAGTGCTTTTGAACAATAACTGGTTATGAATGAAGTGGCATAATCCCAATTTGGTTTTTAAAAGGTATATGTTAAGAAGACTTTAGACTCAGTGAATATTTGTTGTTAGCTCTCTGTAGTTTTCATTTCAGGAGCACCATTCGGACATCATTTATTTGCAATTTTGACAGAATTTCATTCAAAAAGAATTTTACTTCTTATTGCCTATGCTTTCTAAAAATGCTCATATAAGTGACTTTTTCTATGGGTAACTTTTTGACAGACATGAAATTAGGTTAGAAGTGTTTACCTAGTTGCAATTTGAAGGGTAGCTTTGCTGGATAGATAATTCTTGTTTTTCCTTCCGCATTTCATGTATTGTCCAGCCCTTCCCTCTGGCCTCCGGGCTTCTGATGAGAACTTAGCTATTGGTCTTCTCAAGGGTCCCTTGTCCGTGATGAGACCCTCTCTTTGTTGCTTTGGAGATTCCATCTCTGTTGTTAACTTTCAACTTTGATTGTAACATGTCTCACGGAATCTCTTCAAGTTCATCCTAGAGTTTCCTGAGCTTTTGGAATGTATGGTTTCCATGTCTTCCATCTAATTGGGGAAGATTTTAAACATTATTTCTTCAAATATTCTTTTATTCCCCTGTCTCTTCTCCTTGAGAGGCCTCCATAGCATGTATGCTATTCTGGTCTGATGGTATCTCCTAAGCCCCTTAGTCTCTGTTCACTTTTCTTTCTTCTGTTTTCTTTTTGCCCATTAGACTGAATGATTTCAGCTGTCTCATCTACACATTTGATATGTTTCTCCTTTTTCAGATCTACTTAGTATTTTTTCTAGTGAAATTTTCTTCCTGAAGTCAGCTCCTAAACTTCAGTTTGGTTATTTTTTTTTTAATTCTCATCTCTTTGTGGACAGTGAAGATGTGCTTTACTTCTTTGCCTGTGGCTTCCTTTTGTTTTTTGAGCATAATGTAGTCTCCATCTTTTCGAGGGCTCTACCAATTTGATTTGATGTGGGCCATATTTCCCTTTTTTGTACATTTTTAAATATACAAATAGCACTTAAATGTTATTTAAATACTGTAATATGATGACTCTGGAAATAAAATTCTCTCTGCCCCAACTGATTTTTTCTTTTTTTGCTGATTGGGGACTACAGCATCCAGTTGTTTAGTAACACTTCAGCAGTTCTTACTTTTGCAGCCAGTGTTCTTTGTCATATGAAGTTCTTGAATTTTGTATTCAACAAATGTTTTAATGCAGACTTCTTTGTTTGGATGATAGATACCTAGAAATGAGAGAACAAGAGAGTAAAACTTAAGCCAGCCAAGGCGGGGTGGGGGGTAGTGGGGAGGGGCATTGAGGCAACAAAACCAAGAGAGAGGGTGAGGGTGGTCAGACAGATAGAAAGGAAAACCTTTCTTCCAGTCACTGCTGGTCAACTCTGTGGATGGAGCCACTCATACCTCAGATATCACTTTTGCTTCCTGCTCTCAGAAACTGAACCAGTTTTAGTTTTCTTACCATGCTCAGAATCAAACAGCAGTGGAACTTACAGCAAAACAGACTCTTGTAGCTCAGCTTTAACATTTGTGTGACCATTTCTCTGTTTTGCTTCTTGAGACAGTGCCTTGCTGTATAGTGTAGGCTAGGGTGGACTCACTGTGTAGCCCAGACTGGCCTCGCACTCATGGGAGCCCTCTTGCTTCAGCCTCCTGAGTAAGCTCTGCCCAGCTCTTCCAATCTGTCAGTTCAGATTTGGGTAGTTAGTACAGATATTCTGAATTACTTACTAAGACAGTAACAGAGCAGGTAGAAAATCATTACCATTCAGGGAGAGGGAAAAAAAATATGAGAAACTGAAAAAATGGAAATAAAGTGTTTGTAAGTGGGTAGGGGAGGAGGTGGTGAAGGGAGGTCAGGGACAAGGGGAAAAAATGAGAATCAAGACCTATTATGTAAAGGTACAGAATAACTGTATTGTATACCTAGATTGTACCAATAAACTCAATAAAAAGAAAAAAAATCATTACCGTTTGTATTTTGTCAGATGTAGTTATTATTTCTAAAGGAATATTAACACTGTAATTCTTAAAAATTTTAAGTGTTATTTTGGCCCATTAGCTGACTTTTCTGGTCAGTCTTTAAAAAGTTAACCTTATTTTTGTTTCTAATACTTGTTAAATAATTTTTTTAAACTTTAGAAGATTTTTAGATTCACAGAACAGTTGCAAGGCTAGAACAGATTTCCTGTACACGTCTCACCCAGTTTCCTTGTTAACATCTTACATTACTGAGGGCCATTTGCTCAAACTAACAATCCCACTTTGGTGCATTTTTGTTAACTGAGCACCACGCATACTTGCATTTTACTAGTTTTGCTTCCTATACTTTTCTATTCCTATTCAGGACCCTATTCAGGATGCTAAATCTCTTTAGGAACCATAGTTTCCTTGACTCTGCTCTGGGACAGTCTTTCAGACTTGCCTTGGTATTGATGCCCTTGATCATTTTAATGAGTACTGGCCTGGTATTTTATAGAATGCTCTTAAATTTGTGTTTGTCTTGTAATTTTGTCATGATTACACTAGGTTTATGAAGTTTGGAGGAGAAATACGATAGGCATAAATATTATTATTGCTAGGCACAGTGGCACACACCGATAGTCCCAGAAAGTACAGAGGCTGAGACAGGAGGGGCATTTGAGTCTAAGAGTGTGGGACCATCCTGGGCAACATGATGACAGTGTCGGAAAAAAAGCACTTTTTTGTCACATTAGGGGCACAGTCTATCAACATGACTTGTGACTAATTATATCAACTATGTCAGCTATCTTTTGAATATTATAATTTTATTTGTGATGACATCATCAAATATATCATCTTTACCAGAATGAATAAAAATGTATAAGTACTATTAAATACATTGTCACATAAAGAATAGTCATCTACCCTTTTCCTGGCTGAAGAAACATCTTAGAAATTGCTTGTGTTCCATCTCCATAGCTACAATCCTGAATTTTACATTGATCATTTGCATACAGTTTACAGTTCAAATATACACCTCTAGACCATATGCTGTAAAACTTGGAATCTTTTGAATTTTATATACAAATATAATTTTGTGCACATTCTGCCTAGCTTCTTCTGGTGACCCTCAGTGGCTCATGGCCACACTTGCAGACTGCCTTGATGGTCACGTGGCTTTCGTCTCAGTGATTCCGTTGTGTTTCTCTTACAAAGAAAGAGCTCCTGTTCTCTTACAGAGTCACCCAGCCATCGGATTGAGAACCCACCCAATTCAGTTCATCATCCTCTTATCCTGATTATGTTTGCAAATACTCTTATTTCCGTACAGGGTCTTATTTTTAGTGATTGGGGGTTAGAACTGGAACATTCCTTACTGCAGGACATAATTCAACCTACTGCAGGGCTGAAACCAGGCAATAGCAGCTGGTAACTTGGAGAGGAGGGAGCCAGAGTACCCTGATTTCACTCTCCTCCTCTGCTTGTTTGCTCCGTACTTGGCCTCCTATTGGCTGAAGGAGTCTGGAGATCAAGGGAGCCTTGGGATGTGGTCCATACGGGGCTGGGCATGAAGGGTACAGAGCCAGGTGGAGAGGCATAAAGATGAGATGAGGGCGCCGCTGCTGGACTTACTGAGATGTCTCTCTCCCTCTCCGCCCCCTCTGTCCTTTTCCCCATTCCATTGTGCCCTCTATTATCTTGAACGTTTTATTTTCCATGCCTATTCCATTTGTAACCACATGGCCTATTTTAATATGCATATCAAACTTTAAGTCTCAAACAAATCAGCACTTGTACTCTGAACAGTGTAAGATCTTTCACTCTAATTGTTTCCTTCCAGCTTATACGTTCTTGTGTTTAATTTGAAAACATTGCCATTATAACATAATTTGTCTGATGTAAAAAATGAGGCCCTGGAAGTCATGTGGCTTGCCCTAAGATAAATAGTACCCAAAGAGGAGCCTTTAAAATATTTCCATTTTTAAAATTTAAATTGACAAATTATAGTTATATATAAACTGAGTCTTTAGCATTATTGTGTGCTTGGCTCTAGAATATAAAGACAAAATATAGTTATGTTATATCTCCAATAGGATATGTAAAAAGATGGACTTTAAATGTTGCTATTTAGATAAAATAGGTAAAATAATTGTTTATGATTTGCATTATGATTGATTAAAACTTTAGACTTTTTTTTTTATATTGTGCCTTTTTTAGCTCCTTTCCTGTAGTCAAGGTATGAAGGAAGTTTACACTAACTTCTGACAAGGCAGCAAAGATTGTTTTACTCTTGATGAATTAGTTCCCTTCTTTATAAAGACATCATGGCAGGTAAATATTAAAATACAAAACCAAAATTATTCACTTTCCTCTCTGAAGCAAAAATGAGATAAAAATTTTTAAATGGCAATTGGAGCCTAAGCCCTGTTTTTTTTTTTTTTTTTTTTTTTTTTGTACCAAGGATCAAACTCAGGACCACATGCTTGCCACGCAGGTGCTATGCCACTGAGCTAAATCTCTGGCCCACCTGATCTTTTGGAGGCCCAAGAGTCCAAGGATTTGACAAAGCCAGGTGACCAAAGACTGCACCAGTTCTTCTGTGGGCTTCAAAGCTAGGAATATGATGCCCCCCACCCTCGTGGGACAGGAGCCCCGAAAGTCCTGGAAGAGGAGAGATGGAGCTCATCAGTATACCATCTGTGTAGGAAATACACCAGCTCATTACTGATTGGATGATTTCTGTGTGGTGTGCAAGATTAGCATAGAAACTCAGAAGCATCCTGAATCCCAGTATTAAACACTGTGCAAATATAAAAGAAGGTAACCGTGAATATATTCAACAGAAGGTTCATTATATATCCAACAAAATATATGTATGTGTCCCAGAAGAGTGCACACCAGTACTGAGTGATAGCACTGGGAAGTCAGACAAGTATCACGGCTTATGGCATAAAATGCAGCCTTAGTTATGTCTCTTCGCGTACCTTTAAAGTGTATCCAGAAAAGGCACTTCTTCCCACACCTTGACTACTATTGAGTAGTTTTTGTCTTTTCTGATTACGATAATAAGTCTCATTCCAGGTATTTCACAGACCAACTTATTTCGGTAAATAGGATCCCAAGTTTCCAGTCACAGCCAAAACTCAGAATTTAGTTTCGTGTTGGATAGCCTCCTGCAGCCTGCCGAGACCTGTTCACTCTTTTTTCACTAAAGATGCTGATGCTTCCCCCTGTGGACCTCTAAGTTTAGTGTAACCCAGACAGTAATCCCCAGCAGGTTTTCCCCTTTGGTAGAATTTGGCCAGTTGATTCCAAAGTGTATAAAAATAGAGAGCTGAGAAGAGCTGAGGGACTCAGAAGAACAAGATGAGAGGGAAGGAACCTCCAGGTAACGAGACTAAGAGTATAAGCACAACAGCTGAGACAGTGCACTGGGACTGGAACAGACCCGACAACCAGGAGAGTAGAAGAACGCCCAGAAACTGACTTTCCCATGGCGACTCTTGGCTTACTTCAGATGTGGCACTGCAGAGCCACAGGACACACTGATCTTTTCAGTAAGCTTAGAGAGGAAAAATGAAATCAAATCCCCGAAAGTTGTTGGGCTAAATGATCCTGTCGTTGCCTCCCTCTAAGAACTGCAATAGATAATATGAAGGATGAGTCGATAGGTGTGACACCACACACACAGCTCTTGTCTAGATTTTAGAAAGTACGTGATCCAGACTTTTGCTGGAGATCAGGTCTGAGATGTCTACAGCACCACCTGCTCCTTGGGTGAGAATTTTCCTGGACCTCAGAGATCTCCTCATCCTGGGGGTTCATCTCCATGTTCCCTCTGGGAGGCTCTTGATTTTACCAAGTCTGGGATCTCCATTTGTCTAGGGGGGTCCTGAGACAGACGCGGGGTCCCGGAGAGAGCTTCAGAATCCCGACACAGTCCATGTTAGAAATAAATGCCCTTTGCTAATTTGCTCTTTTTTTTTTTTCCATTCATAAAACTTTTATTCCACTTACATGAACTTAATACATATGTTCTTAACAATTATGCTCAGATTGTTCATGAAAATTTCTTAAAGACATTAAACAAAGCTAGCCATCATCTCAAGTTATTTCCCTGTTAACTATTTTTACAGCACATGCATGTTAGGCAAGTATCAAAAAAAAAAAGAAAAAAAAATCACCAAAGCAAAAAACCTAAAAAAGTTAAATACATGGGTTTTTTGTTTGTTTACTGCTACACTTGATATACATGAAGTAATGAATACCAAGCAATTCATTTTTACTGCATCTTTACTTTTACATTTGTTCTTAGGTTGCCTAAAACATTTAAATACAAATAAAATGTGTAGCAAAAATAATGAAAGCAAACAGCAGGTAACTTTACAAATAATGGAATGTGAACCGTTTCTGCCCTTATCCAGAGTAAATGGGTAGCAACTTTGTCTGAAGAACACCCCGCAGCTGCGGTCACAGGAGCGTGCTGAGACTGCTTACTCCCCGGAAACACGGGGCTCCACATGAGACCCACGGGTATGTGTTTCTACCACAGCCTCAGAGGTGCTCCAAACCTTAAAGTACCCACAATAACTACACCTGTGTCTGGAACCAATGATCCCTTTTATTCCCCACCAGGACAGACCAATATGTAGGCAGTTTTCTTTGCTTAGACATGGAAGCAGTTTCAACACTGGCCCCTGTGAAGCCACAATGTACCAAAAGTACAATGCCAAACATTTGTAACTTGTATAAAAATTCCACTTCCCCATATTGGCCATCTCAAGATGAAAACAGATAACTCCCTAAATATTAACTGGCTCTACTCCCCTAATATTAAACATAAAACCACATGGGAAATATAGAAATTCAAATAGAAGTAACATAAACCTGTCATAAACCGTAAAGAAAAAAACTATTTGTGGGACAGCATGGATGACAAATGGTCTACTGTGTAAATTTTAGAATGAGGCAGACAAAAGTTGGGCCCAGAGACCGCTTCGCCTGTCCGTCCGCCGCCACCCACCCGGGGCACAGAATATCCAGGCATGGATAAAAACGAGCTGGTGCAGAAGGCCAAACTGGCCGAGCAGGCTGAGCGATACGATGACATGGCAGCCTGCATGAAGTCTGTAATTGAGCAAGGCGCTGAATTATCTAATGAGGAGAGGAATCTTCTCTCTGTTGCTTGTAAAAATGTTGTAGGAGCCCGTAGGTCATCTTGGAGGGTTGTCTCAAGTATCGAGCAAAAGACGGAAGGTGCTGAGAAAAAGCAGCAGATGGCTCGAGAATACAGAGAGAAAATTGAGACTGAGCTAAGGGATATCTGCAACGATGTGCTGTCTCTTTTGGAAAAATTCTTAATCCCCAATGCTTCACAAGCAGAGAGCAAAGTCTTTTATTTGAAAATGAAAGGAGACTACTACCGTTACTTGGCTGAGGTTGCTGCTGGTGATGACAAGAAAGGGATTGTGGACCAGTCACAACAAGCATACCAAGAAGCTTTTGAAATCAGCAAAAAGGAAATGCAACCAACACATCCTATCAGATTGGGTCTGGCCCTTAACTTCTCCGTCTTCTATTACGAGATTCTGAACTCTCCAGAGAAAGCCTGTTCTCTGGCAAAGACAGCTTTTGATGAAGCCATTGCTGAACTTGATACATTAAGTGAAGAGTCATACAAGGACAGCACGCTAATAATGCAATTACTGAGAGACAACTTGACATTGTGGACATCGGATACCCAGGGAGATGAAGCTGAAGCAGGCGAAGGAGGGGAAAATTAACTGGCCTTCCAACTTTTGTCTGCCTCATTCTAAAATAATTTGCTCTTTTAATCTTAGCCTCTTGAGAGTTCTTAAGTCAACTCTGAAGCTTTTCCATGGCCTCTGAGTACGTCCTACCATTTCAGGGCATAGATATAGCTGGTTTAAAAAAGAACATTTTGTAAATTGATTTGATAACCGGTTTTAGACTCAGTTTGTGTAACACACACCTGTGCTGTGCCATTCTTTCCTACCTGCAGCATATTTAATATGTGTGCCTCCTCTTCATGGGGATTCCGAAGTGAGAAAAGAAGCGATCCTGGCTCATTTAAGGGACACCCGTACTACAGTTCTCATCAGCATGATAGTTATGCTGACTGTTTGCCAGGCTCAGTGCTAAGCACTTGACATTTTCTCCTTTATCTCCGCAGCACTGCCTCAGCCTCTGTCAGCGTCCGCACTCTTGTTTGCAGATGGGAAAGTGAGACACCAGGTGTTAGTGGGTTGCCCAAGGTCATACAGCTGGTGTGGAGCAGAGCTTGGAGACAGACCCAGGGCAGTCCTGTTCTGGAGCTCTGGCTATTCACTACTGTTCAGTGCGCCTTCTTATGCACAGAAGGCATTGATTACAGAAGAGACTTCTTGAAGTTCTGTGGCAGTGAAGCCAGCCGTAGCTGATTCAAGTAAAAAACAACTTTGGTTTCTTGGAAGGACATGGAATAGCTTTGAAAACTGAACCAAAGCATAGAAAAGTAGACCAAAAATATGGCAGAAATCAAGGGAGATGGGTCATGTTGCAGAAGTGGCCCGAGAAATCTGGGGCTGTGAGCTGAGCGCTCAGCTGCCCCGTCTTTGCTTCACAGGCTCAGATGTCTGTTTTGTAGAAACATCTGTTTGGCTGAGCACAGGACACCTGTCCGTGTCTTATCTGCCAAGAGCGAGGATAGGGAGTAACTGGCCTCTATGGCTTTTGTAGTCAGCGGTAAACTTGGCTTCTTGTGCAAACCCACTCTGAAGACTTCTGCACAGAAGGGACAAGAGAGTTCAAGCAGTCGGAGAGTGACAGGCGTCCACGTAGCTCTCTCATTTGCTATCCTGTGTTCACTCCACAGGGCCAGTCCTGCCTCCCATGACAGCCTGCTGGGCACTCACATTCCACCGGAAATGTATGCGATGCATGTGCATGAGGCCCCCGACTGTCGCTCAGGAGATAAGTGACCCAGTACCTATGCCATGGCCAGGGGTGCTCTAAAATTTAAAGATTTTCCTGTATGTTTGGAACCAAAATAAAAAGTCCAAATGCCCTGCTAGAAACTCAAACTTGATTCTTTTCTAATGTAATCCCTTTTTGGGGTTCTCTAAGTCTTCCGGTAGCATTTTCTGCCCCCTTCTTCCCCTCTCCCTCCCCCTCTCCTCCTGCCTGCCTGCCTGCCTGTGTGAGTACACTGGGGATCGAATCCAAGGCCTTCACTCTGAGTTGTATCCCCAGCCCTTTTGCGTTTATTTTGAGATAGGGTCTTGCTAGTCGTTGAGTTGTCCAGTCTGTACCCAAATGTAGGATCTCCCTGCCTCGGTCTTGTAAAGTGTTGGTGTTACGGACATGCACCACCATGCCTGTCTAGTAGCACTGTCTTTTAACCTGTTTCTCCCCTTTCCATTTTCTTTGATCTCCATATTCACAAATTTATCAAATCTTAGCAGTTATGTTTTTAATATATAAAATTGGCCCTCTCTCTTTTTTAACCTTATTTTTTGCATGAGTTACCTTGTACCAAACTGGATTTAATATCTGCATTTGGTTCCTCTTCAGTCACTCCTTAATTTAAATTTATCTGAAGCACAGTTCTAATTCTGTTACACTCATGCTCCATGTGATTCCACGCCTGTAGCCTCCTGAGTTTGAGTTCAAAGCACATTATAATAAGGCCTCGGATTCTCCGACCTAATTTACCAGGTTGTATTACACTTCGCTCCAGCCAGAGTGTGAGTGTGTTCTGTATATTGACAGTAGTTGAGTGGCTTCTACTATATATTTCACCACAAAAATCCTAAATGGAAAAATCTTTTCATTCATAAATGATGAGAAATTACATTTAAGGGCCTTTCCTGGGGGCTTTGGCAGGAGGTGAGAGAGGTGAGTTGGAAATGCATTCTTCGGGCACAGAGGCCCTGGCTCTTTCCAGCACACTGGATTCTCTTTGAGCTGAGATTGCAAGAAAAGCCCACCATGCAGTTGCAGTCTAGGCAGTCTGCACATTCGTCCTGAGAAAAAAGCAGAGGCTGAGAGGTCAGCCAGGGAAGGAAACTGAGACGAAGTAATGACAGGGCAATCAAAGCAGGGCCCAGGGGCCCCGTGGTGTCCAAATCGAAGGGAGCAGGTGGGGTTGCATCCACAGAGTGACTCGGCCCTGCTGTAGTTTCTGTTTGGAGTGTCCCCCAAGTCCCACATGTTAAAGGCTTGGTCACCAACCTCTGGTGTTGTTGGGTGGTGACACCTTTAAGAGGTGAGGCTGAGTGGAGGTCATTGGGTCATTGGGGGCATGGGCTTGAAGGGACATTAGGGCCACACCCCCTTCCTCTCTCTCTTTGCTTCATGGTGGTCCCGAGGTGAACAGTTCTCCTCTCCCATGTGCTCTGGCTTTGATGTCCTGGGTTGCAACAAGCCCCAAGGCAACAGAGCCAAATGCCCATGAACCAAAAACTTTGCAACTGAGCCAAAAGAAACCTTTTCTCCTTTTCATTGACTATCTCAAGTATTTTGTCACAGTAACAGAGAGCGGAAATGGAGTGTGAAACAAACACAGAGCATGAAATAGAGTTTGATCCTGAACCTGAGTCTTTCCTTCTTGTCCTGGGCCAGGGTGACTTTCAGAGTGTGGGTGGGCCTGGCAAAGAAGCAATTAGATACAATTCACTGGGTGAGGGGTCTGTGGTGTGCATACTGAGAATCTGATGACAGTATTAGTTTCAAAAAGCTGAATTTAAAAATCAGTTATGGTTCATTTAAGCGCTGTGGCTGTGCGAGTTACCTCACAGCTGTGCATTTTGCATTAGTTAAATGAAGCCTGATCAACCAGAAATGCACTATTAGTGTAGGGATCTGATGGACTAGGCGTTCAGTGCCTGGTAAGTGTTACAGTGTAAAGTTCTCCGTGTACCACTGGGTCAGTTCCAGGACTCCAGCTTTAATGATGGAGACTTGCTAATTGGCATTGGCCTCTAAACACAGTAGTGATTTTATATTTCTTCTAAGTGTTTTTTCAGCAACCTGTAGAAATGTAGATCAGCTCCAAAGACTAAACTATTCTTCCTGGAAGAAATGCACTTGGCTTTGAAATTTTATTTAGCTAGCGATTGATTTTAAGCATAGAGGAGAGTTCCCTCAAAGGCCAGTGCAGGAAGTGGGGACCCGGGAGTGGCTGCTATCAAGTGTTTGCACAGTATAGGGGTTCTCAGGTGGTGCTGGAGCCCTGCAAAAGAGCTTGTCCCCCATCTAGCTGTGACTCAGAGCTGACTTTGATGGTGACCCTTTTTTACTGAAGGAATACCGCGCTGGGCCTGTTGGACAGCCAGTGTGAGCAATAGCTGTCCTGTTACCCAACCTCAATCCCTCAGCCCAGCGTTCCTGTTTCTCTGTCACTGTCAGGGTGAGCTTATCAGGAACCTGCTTTCTGCAAGGCAGTCGTCTCTCCGGCTCAGAAGAGATGTTAATTAAAGAAGAAATAGAGCTGCCAGAAGTGAGTTATTGAGCTCCACAGTTATCTTTCAACGCTGTACCTGTTGTAGATGTCATTATCACGACGGGAGGAGGAGGCCCGCAGCCGGTGTCGGCCAGTTGCCATTCCTGGCACACAGGAGTGCACAGAGTTTGCAGATAGCATAATCCGGCATCTCAGACGGGAGGGCCGGCATGAGGATTGCCTTCCTGTGTCTGTCACATGTCTCATTTGAGGAAGGCTGCCTCAGACATGTAGACCTAAGTAATTTACTGGCATCCTATGAGATTTCTGACAAAACCTCTGCTGCATTGCCCATAACTTTCTTCATAGAGTGCTTCATGGTGTTCATCCTAAAGTCTGAGAGGTTCTGGTGTGATTTAGCAATTCAATTTAATGCCTGCACGATTCATTTTCTCAAAAGAGAAGGTGTTGTAGCTTGTTTTGATCTCGCATGGATCTGTAGCTTGCTTCAATCCTTGTTTTCTGGGTCTTGCTTTTTTTTTCCTATCAACTGTAAATTCGCATTTTTCCACATTCTAAATTTTCTCATTCCATTTTGCTCTTTGTAATCATTGTGTAATGACAAGTGAAGCTTTTTCTTTGTTACACGGTACATGAGTTTGCCTGGCATGTTAAGAAATCATTTTCTGAGTTTTTTGTTGTTGTTGTTGCTTACAGTCAGCTCAGTGACTTCTACTTCTATTCCTGAATTACAGTTGTTTAGTATGTGATTTACTGTTCTTTTTCTCCTTGAATTCTTTGATTCTCAAGCTCCTCTCTTTGACTTGCTATTTCAGCCCTTTATTATGTGGCTTGGGTCCACAAGGCTCTAGGGATGCAAGAGAGGAGGAGGCTTTTTGTGTTTGGAGATCATTTCACATTTGCTAAGTAATAAGTTCTCAACAAGTACTGTAAAGTTCCTATTGTGTGCATCTTAAGTAGAATAATGTACCTAGAATTATCTGCACATATTTTTAAATGCCAGCAGGCTTGAACAAGGTAAGAAGTGATGGTTTAAGGCCTTGCTGCCGAAGGTAGGGCTGTTTCCCTGCAGCTGTCACATCATCTTCTGACTGGGTCACACATGGGGACTTGCAGGCCCACCCAGAGTTACCGAAGCAGAATCTGCACTCCTGCAAGATCCTCAGGCATTTCCCTGCATCTTAACACTTAAGAAAAGTGTACAGATGTGTATAGCAGCATTTACAGAGACATTCGATTTTAATCACTTGCTGGTGATGGCTAAGGTGTACAAATATCGACTGTGGAATTAGCTTTATTATTTCAGTGGTCAGCAGAGGCTCGCTGGGATTCTCAGACGTATGACAGGGGCTAAGGGCCAAGTTCTTTTTTCTTTTTTGCTGCGTTAGCAGTTTTGCAGATCACTTTAGAACGCCTCTCTGTGTGACGTGGGAAAGAGTGAGATGTAGTCACTGGCTTTGCGAAGCCTACATCGTAGTGGGCGGGGTGAGACTACCAATGACCCAACTATTAGAAATGACTTGAGGGCCATGCAAAGGAACAAAACCCTGATGCCTGGTATGATACCGAGGCTATGCTCAGTGAGAGAAGCACAAGAAGCCACACAAGCTGACTCAATACAAAATTCATTTCATCGAAGTCCGGAAGAGAGACGTCCTTAGAGATTAAAGTAGTCTGAGGGGCTGCAGCCACTGGGCAGGGGCACTGAGGACCTGGTGGACTAGTGTGATGGGACCTGGACCCAATGAAGGAGAGGATGAGTGGCACCAGTGAGAGGACAGTTTAGTTGACAAGGGACCTGTGTGATGGGAAACACTTTGGTCTTTATGCTAAAACAATGGAAATTTACCAAAGAGCTTTAATGAACAGATCTGATTTTTTTTCTAGATTGCTCTTGCTTTGGGCAGAGAGTGGATGGGATGGGGGCTAAGACCAAAGACTTGGACACTTTTGGAGGTAGATGCAGGATTCCAGCAGATGTCACAGAGGGGAAAGAAAATAGCAGGTGTTTCAGGATGAGTTTCCACTATGGGGTCTAGAGACTTCCTGATGGAATGGTGACTGGGTAAGCAAAGGGTGAATCAAGGGTGACTCGAGTTTCTCCCTTTGGCAGCTGGTTATGTTCAGTGACGCATACCGAGTTGCAGGGACCTGCGCCACTCACGGGGAGATTCAGAGGGTTGGAGTTCAAATTCAGGTTCTGAACTTTGATAGAACTGAGAAGTTATTAGCTCGTAGATGGCAGTGGAAGTCATTGGCAGAGAAGAGGATTAAGCAGAGAGTATAAAGTGAGAGGGGGAGAAGATGGAGAGCAAACCCCTGAGGAACTCCAGCATCTGAATATTCAACAGAAGAGGAGGTATCAGCTTACAAGACTGAGGAAGGGTATCCAAGGGGCAAAGGACCACGAGTATTGCCCAGTAAAATCGGGGAGAGCGTGGCATAAAGTGTGAAGAGCTCTGTTCAGCGATGCCAAGGGTTTGAGCAAAATGAGTCCTGAACACAGATGCAGCAACCTGGGAGCTGTTTGTGGCGTTAGCACAGTGTGATGGGATTGTAAACTAGGTTGGAGGGCACTGGCAGGGTGAGAAGTGAGGAGACAGAAGGAGGCCCCGGATCCGTCAGATTGTTTAGCTGTAAGATCAGTATCTCTAGGCTGAGTCTGGGCTTCCTTTCTTCTGCTGTCTTCAGCATCCTGCCCTGGCTCCCCATGACACTCAGCACTTTTCAGTTGTTCATGGGGCAGAATATGTTCGAGCCCCTCATTAAGTTTGAATTGACAGTGTGATATGCAAGTAAGAGACCAGCTTAGTCACAGCGATGTACGTCTCTGTGTTCTGCATAAACACGGAATATTCTTTTTCACTGTGAATTACCCAGGTTTGAATTATCCAAATATACAGGTACCAAGTAAATTGAGGGAAGATGATACTTGGTTTTAAGTGTAGCTTTACTATTTTGTAAAATGCATTGCCTGGTAAGTTAAGTCACCAGTTGTGGAGGCCTGGATTAGCATGTGTAACTGCTGTCTGCACAGTGATGGTGCATGTGTGTGTGTGTGTGTGTGTGTGTGTGTGTGTGTGCGCGCGCACGTGTGCACTTGCGTACACACTTAACCTCAATTTTAAAATGTCAAATGTGAAGCATTCACACCTGTGCAGCAGTCATGCTGATTCTCTTATGTATACCTTTATTTCATCCTTGTTTCAAATTGTGAAATATTTATAAAAGCGTACTGAATGGTGTCTTAGTCTTCAGAATTCCAAACTTACCCATTAAAAAGCTATGCAAGTATCCACCCCATTATTTTCCCTATTATAGTCATACTTGGGTAGTTATGTATTGAAATATATTCTATTTTGTCATAAATCACTTTTCTTTCTTTCTCCTTTCTATTACAGCTAAGGCCTTCTATCACTTTTATAAAAGAATTTCATATCTGAGTAGAAAAGGAGTTACCACCAAAATGCCCAACTAAAAAGGAGGCATGGATCTGAAAGGGGACAGAGCTGGTGTTTGTTCTCAACTTCATAGAGTGAACGTATAAGCTGCTATTTCATTACATTGACTTTTTCTAAAATAACCATCTCTAATAAGTACTTTAAATCTTTCTCTGTTGTTGTCCTTCTTGTTGCAGCAGCAGGGTTGGGATAGCCTTCATTTGGTTAGTGGGGAAGGAGTCTCCCAGCGTGGATGGAAAGCACTGAGCTTGGGGAGAAAGCAGGGGCTTCTGCCCTTTGCAGAGCACTGTCCTGGCCCCAATCGGAAGCCGATCTGAACACGGAGAGGGCAGCTCTAGCCCGGAGACACGGGTGCCCCCTGCCTAATTATGAGCACATCCTTGGGGTTCTCTGAGACTGCATTTCTGTTTATGCAAAACAGAAGGGTTGCATCTGATTAGTTCGGTCACTTTCCCATTTGATCTGCCAGCTGTCCCTAGAATCATGCCTTGAAATACAGATGCATTTGTAACTGTCCTCTTTACTAGGAAGAATGTTACCATTCGAAAATTCGGTCATATAATATAAATGCAGCAAAACTAAGAACTTTTGTTCACGAAAACTCCAACCCACACTAAGAATACATCAGCACCTTTTCTCTTTGGTGATTGTTCGTGGTCCACTTTGGCTGCTGTCCACGTCTGTTTGTGGCACAGAAGCAAAGCTGAAATAATTAGGAAAGTGTATCGTAAAAGGAGAGCTAGAAAATAAAGACAGATTTTTTTCTAGGAACTTTTGTTTTCTGAACATAGAAAAAATAGCACATAATTCTGCTTTGGTAGAGTGATAAAGTAATTTTAAATTTAGAGTTGATTGTAAAGGTAGTTTCTACTAGTAGGAAATTTTTTCAACGTTTTTATCTTTCTTTTCCAGATTTCCCTAGTGCTGAATATCTTAAGAACTGGGTACTTTTTAAAAATTTCTTATCCAAGACATGGTAGGGTTCTTAGATTTAGGAAAGAAAAATACAGTATATCTAGTTAAAGTTGAGTTTCAGATAAACGGGATAGTTTGTTTTGGCTTGGTTTGGTTTTGTACTCTAAGTATGTTCCAAACAGTGCATGTAAGAATCTGATTTCTGAAACACCTCAGGTTAGCTTGTGTGAGGTCCAAAAACATCACAAGGTCCCTGCTTTGAAGAAGCATATGGTGGCCCCAGTTGGTCTAAAGGCGTTAATTCAAACAAGTTTGGGGTAATACCGAAGAGCTTTGTCTTGGCTGTAAGTATTTTAATTCTTGAGTTTAGCCAAGGGAGTCTGGAAAGGGCCACAAATCATGAACGTTCAAGTGTCAGGAATGTGTTCACAGAGCACCTGGGTATCAGCAGTGTGAGCCGGAAAAAGAGCCCCTCACTGGGGACTCCCCGAGCAGGTGACGGGTCTCAGTTTGGCTCATGGCGGAGGTGATGTGGACTCTGGGGAACTGGCTCAACCTGCAGTCACACAGCTGGGTGACAGAGCGGGGGCCAGAGTGGCAGGGACAGACAGGGTGGGCTTTTGACCAGGAGGGAGGGGATTCATGTTTGTTTTGCCCCGGAGTATAAAAATGTCTGGGAACCGAAACGAGGGAGCTGCCTGGAAGTGTGAACCTTCGCTGGGCTGATGCAGGAAGGTGCGGAAGGGTGAAGGAGGCGCCTCCCCTCCGTGTGGGGCGGGGCCCGGAGGGAGCAGCCTGGGGAGGTCCTGTGGGTCCCCGAAGGCCCTGGAGAAGCGTTCCACGTGTTAGCTTTCCCCACCCCTGGGTCCCTTCTGTGGCTGAGCGTGGAGCCGCTGTGACTGAGGTGTCCCGCGGGCTCCCAGAGCCACTTCACCAGGAGGCCCCGGATATCAGACGGCAGGAAGGGGAAACAGTAGTAACCAGCCTCGGGAGAGGTTGGGGAGAGGAAAACACAGAAGGAAGAAGCATCCCCCTGGGGGAGTGGCATCTGGGGTGTGACAGAACAGAAAAGATGGGGGTGAACAGCTCCCCTGTGCAGTCCGCTGCTCCTGACTCTCAGAGGCACGGTGGGGTCAGCAGCGTCTCTCAGACAGGAAACAAAGCAGCCAGGCAGCGGCAGCTGTGCCCCTCTTCCGGGGTGGTCAGCATCCTCCACTGCCTCAGGGTTGACCCTTGGTCCAGGCTCTCCTCTCTCTGAGTCTCCTCTCCTCCTCCTTTGCCTTATCACAAGCTCCCCTGTCCCCACAGGGCCAACCTCAAACACTTCACTTAGCAGCTCCTCCTCCTCCTCCCCCTCCCCCCTCCACCTCCTGTACCTGTACCTGTACCTGTACCTGTTGGGCCATCTGGTATTACAGCATCAGCCTTTAAACTTCTCTGACTGACCGTATGGACTAATAAAAAATTTGGGTTACTCATCTCCAGTATCTGTAGATTTCCTGATTAACTATTTGCAAAAGTTATGTA
This sequence comes from Fukomys damarensis, assembly GCF_012274545.1. Classification (NCBI taxonomy): domain Eukaryota; kingdom Metazoa; phylum Chordata; class Mammalia; order Rodentia; family Bathyergidae; genus Fukomys; species Fukomys damarensis. The sequence goes on along the minus strand of NW_022900950.1, from coordinate 75,773,637 downwards.
CATAGGTATATAAATACAGATACATATAAGTTAAAAATAAATACATAAAATATAAAAATGTGAAGCAAAACTGTGAAAGACAGAAGTATTTTAAAATTGAACCAAAAGTGGAAGAAATAAAAAAATGTTAAATTTGTTTGTATGTTTTCTCCCTACCACTCTGTCTAGTGTGTCCTCTTGGAGTGGGACCCCATGGGGAGACCCCAGTGGCCAGGAGCAGGTCCCGGCCACCTCAGACACTACCCTGTGTCATGGTCATTGTAGTCAGCATCTGCCCTCTCTACCTGACTGCTTCACCTTACGGACATCCGAGACCCTGGAGACCACAGTCCTGACTCCAGGGCCCAGGGCCAGGTGTACTTGACAGTATTTAGCTAAAAGTACTGACTCTCTGGCTTTCCCCAGAACCAGGATTAGTGATGCCTCAAGATCTCACACTGCCTGTGAGTGCTCCTCAGAGCAAGGAAGAAATGTGCCAAGTGCCAGCCCACTGAAGAGCAGGTCTCGGCTGGGCATGGCAGTGCACTCCTGTAATCCCAGCCCTCAGGCAGGCTGAGCCAAGAGGATCACAAGTTCAAGCTCAGCCCAAATGACTTAGCAACTTAGCAAAACTCTGTCCCAAAATGTTTTTTAAAAAGGATGTAGCTCCCCATGAAGGCCCTGGGTTCAATCTCCAGTACTGCCCCCCAGATATACTTTTATGTCTGTACATATCTGTGTGTGTGTGTGTGTGTGTAGTTAAATATAAGTAAAAAATGTACATGTAGGGCAGTATTGTGAAATGATTCATTAATTTTTGAGGGAGAAGATTAGAAATGAATTCTACTTAATGTTTAAAGATACCATTCAAGTGACTGTCAAGTTCCTGAAAATAAGATGTCTTTTCATGCTTACTTTCCTTATGTATGTATTTGCAAGTCGTATCAGCTTCCCCAGATCCCTGGCGGTGGTCCTCGCTAGGATAACTCAGTAATAATGTATTTCACCAAGGAAAGTGACCATGTGTTAGGTGGTTGAACAGCCGCTTAGGAAGACAGTGTTCCAGGGGTAAGCCCTTTGCCACACCCCACGCGCTCATCTGGGAGCCTTGGCCCCAGCTTTACCCTGTGAGCAGCTGTCAGGGAAGGGACGTACTTCCGCTGTGGAAATTCCCCGACGGCCTGGCTGCCTAGGCAGACTCAGCTCATTCTGCAGGATTCCCTTTTCTCCACCCACTCTTGATTTCCCCCTAATCCGTGGGAACAGGATGAGCAGAATCTCATTTTCACTTTGTTTTTCTTCTCTTTGTCCTTCATACATATAGTAATTTTTAGGTATCAGGTAAGGAAAGGCCCATCCCTCATGTACGTGGGTATTATGATACTCAGTAACATAAAAGCATAGCCTTAGGTAGGAGAAAGAGAAGTTGTGGTTGGATTGCAGTCCAAGGAGAGTTTGTGATAGTTTTGAGAATAGAAATGTACTTAGTGATGTCAAGAAGGCTTCATGAATTATGGCCTAATTTTTTGGCTGTATCCTGTTTCTCTTGGCCAAAGAAAAAAAAAGTTGTTTAGAGATTTTTTTTTTGTCTTCTCCTATATTAAATTCTCAGAAGTTTTTATTTTGTTTTCCCTAATGTTAGAAGCTCAGCCTCTGGCAGGTCATGTAGAGTGTTAAGTGTTTAGTATTTTGATTGAGTTTAAAGAAACATCACATTTAAATTCTGAGGTAACACTTTGTTGTTCTAAATCTTGAAAAAGTAAGTTCATAACCAACCTAGAGTTTTGGAATCTTCTAAACAAGCACCACACACATCTACATGCACATACACACCACACATGTCAGATTTATTTATGTATCCGAGAAATATTCATTGACCCCTTCTCCTTGTCTAACACTGTTCCAGAAGCTGTGGTTAACAGTGGTGAACAAGACAGATGGATTATTGTTATTTTGGGGGAGAGGAAGAGGAAGAGTCTTTAATGGAAAACTCAGTAAATTAAAATAAATTAAGAAGATAATTTCAGATACTGACTACAAGAAGGAAAGTACAGCAGATGTACTCATTAGGATCTCAGCAGGGTCATTCGAGGAAAGTTTAATAAAAGTTCTGTTTACAAAGGCAAGAGCAGGGGCGGGTAATGAATCTGCAGTGCTTTATGGCTGACATCTGAGGCTGAAGCAGAGGATGTTGTTACCCACAGGACAGGGAGGGCCGGTGGAGGGGGCTGTCTCCAGGGCTCTGAACTCCTGTGGGGCCACAGCCAGGTCTTGGGCTTCTACGAGAGGGAACTGAGTGAGTAAGCCCCCAGCCCCACCGCTCTCCATGGGTCCAGCCCAGGGGAGAAGAGGGAAGAGAGCCTGAGGATGGACTGTAATTCGTCCACACAGATCTGCTCTGAGGGCTTCAGGCAGGTGGGGAAACATCCAACACCGGAGGGAAACGAGGGTCCCACAAGCTCATGTTGCTTGGCGAGCTCACCTGGAGCAGCCGTCCTACCTTGCAGTTGCTTTGAGGGGATCAAAATTAAATTCATGAAAAACTAGCTAACAAAGCTGGATAAAGATGATCAGCTGTAACTCTTGTGTTTGAGAACAGGAAGCATTGCTTCCTCTTTGGAAGATGAGGAAACATTTCATGGAACAAGTACAGTTGGAACTGGATGGATAGAATGGGTAAGTAGTGATCGGAAAGGCGCAGGAAAGATCCCTGGAATATAAAATGGTATGGGCCAAGCACACAGATGGGACGTGTCCAAAGCAAGTTGGCTGCAGTGGTTGGATGATACTGTAACCCTTTCAGAACCTGACTTGTAATAAACGGGGTATGGTGGTGCACTTGGAACCCCAGCAGTCTGGGGGCTAAGGTTGGAGGGTAACAAGTTTGAGCATAGCCTGGACAATTTAGAAACCTAATGAGATCCGGTATAAACATTTTAAAAATAAACAAAGAAATAAATACAGGCTTGGGAGCAGCTCAGTACAAAGGCCCTGGGTTTAACCCTCAGTGGTAGAAAAAAAATTCTAAATACATACGTACATGCCCATGCTCCATGCCCACACCTGTAGGTACTGGCTAGTGTCCCCACCCCCTTATCTTCCTCTGCTCTTTTTGTTTCCATACCTTGCAGCAAACATTTATTACGCACCTGCAATTTGCAGAGCTGCACTGAGCGTGGAGTAAGTCACTGAACTGGACACATCCATACCTGCTCCCCAGTCGGGAGTTTCATTTCAACTTCAACACTGCAGAGAATTTCTCAGTCATTTAACAAGGTGATAATCATAACTAATAATTAACTGAACATGTGTGGTGTGCTGGACAGGGCACTGATCTTATTCAAAGAGACTTCTTCTTGTGGAGAATATATAAAAAGTTTAGAAGAAGGGATTGCTGAAAGGATCTCCTGTTACTTTGGCCCCAAAAATGGTCTTGAATGTTTTTACACTGCCCATTTGCTGAAACACGAGGACAGCAATTTGATGTAAATTATGGAAGATGAGTGTTTTCTCAGCAAGAAGCCCATGGAAGTGGAGTCCAGCACGATTTTCTTCCATGCTGAGGGAGGATTTCTATCAGTTCTGCGTATCTGGGCATCCAGACCTTTCAATGCAGGAAACTAAGCCAGGACCTAGACAGGAGAGGGCATCGGTCTGGGATCTCCTTTGCAGGAGATGAAGAAGGTAAAGTGTTAGTTAATTCTTTTGGGAAGATACCCAGCAGAGGAATAGTTGGGTCAAATGGGACTTCTAGTTGTTTGAGGTATCTCCATATTGATTTCCACAGTAGCTGCACCAGTCTGCACTCCCACCAACAATGGAGAAGGGTTCCTTCCTTCCCACAACCCTCCCACATTTGTTAATGGTTGATTTCTTGATAGGAGCCACTCTTTCTGGGGTGAGGTGGAAGCTCAGTGTTTTGTTTTGTTGTGGCACCGGCGATCCAACTCTGGTCCTTGTGCTTATGAGGCAGGTGGTGGAACCATTGAGCTAAATCCCCGGCTCAGTGTTGTTTTCATCTGCATCTCTCGAATGACCAGTGATATGGAACATTTCTTCATATGATTATTTGCTGCTTTTACTTCTTTGTCTAAGAAATATCTATTCCTTTCAGATGCCCATTTTTGAATTCAGTCTTTATATTTGGGGGATCTGATTTTTTTTGAGTTCTTTATATATTCTAGATAGTATACATTTGTCTGAGGAACAGCTGGTAAAAAATATTTCCCACATTGTGGGTTGTCTTGTAGTTCTGTTAGTGATTTCTCTTGCAGTGCAGAAGTTTTTGAAAAGATGAGATCCCAATTATTGATTCTTTGTGCTAGTTCCTGAGCTACTGAGTATTTTTTCTTAAAGTCTGTTCCTATGCCAGTATATCAAGAGTTCTACCTAACTTATCTTCCAGCAAGTTTAGTGTTTCTGTTTTAACATTTAGATTTTGTTTGTTTGTTTGTTTTTGTTACTGGGGATTGAATTCCAGTCCTTGCATTTGCACGGTAGGCAGCGAGCCATGGAGGTAAATCCCCAGCCCAGTATTTAGGTCCTTAACTCACTTGGATTTTAGTTTAGTGCATGGTGAAAGATAGGAGTCTAGTTTTAGTCTTTGGCAAATTGAAAGCCAGCCTTTCCAACACCATTTACTAAAGAGGCTCTCTTTCCTCCAATGAGGATGGTTGGCTCCTTGTCAAAGATGAGGTAGCTGAGTACATCTGGAGTTGTTTCTGCATCTTCTGATCTATTTCACTGATCCTTGGGTCTGTTTCTTTGCCAGAATGATGTTCATTTTAACACAGTGGCTTTGTAGTATAGTTTAAAGTTGGGGATTGTGATACTCCCTGCATGTCTCCTTTTCCTGGAATTGCTTTTGCTATTCTAGGTCTCCTTTGGTTCCAAATGAATTTTTGAATTGTTTTCTCTAGTTCAGTGAAATATACTGTTGGAATTTCAATTGGGATTGCATTAAATCTGTATAGCAGTTTAGGAGGTATGGCCATTTTTACTATATTGGGTCTTCCTACCCAGGAACAAGGGATATCTTTCCATTTTCTTATATCCTCTTTGATCTCTTTTTTCAGAGTGTTGAAGTTCTCAGTGTAGAAGTCTTTTGCTTCCTTTGTTAGATTGATTCCTTGATTTTTCATTTTTTTGGATGCTATTGTGAAAGGGATTGTTTCTCTGATTTCACTTAGTCTGTTACTTGTGTACAAGAAGGCTGTTGATTTTTGAGTGTTTACCTTGTATCCAGCTATTCTACTTAATCTGTCAATTAAGTCTAGAAGTCTTTGGAGAAGTTTTTTGGATCTTCCATGTAGAGTGTCATATCGTCAGCAAATAATGGCAGTTTAACTTCTTCCTTTCTTAACTTTACTCTTTTTATTTCTTTCTCTTTTCTAATTGCTGTGGCTAATATTTCCAGAGCTATATTGAACAGGAGTGGTGGTAGTGGACATGCTTGTCTTGTTCCTAATTTTAATGTGAAGGCTTTCAGTTTTTGACCTTTAGTATAATGTTGGCTGTTGGTTTTTCATAGATAGCCTTTATCAAGTTGAGATAAAGACCATCTATTCCAATTTTCTGCAGGTTTTTGTTAAAATCATGAATGGGTGTTGAATTTTGTTGAATGCTTTTTCTGCGTCTATGGAGATGATCATATGGTTTTTTGTCATTGACTCTGTTAATATAGCGTATTACATGTATTGATTTATGTATGTTGAACCATCCTTGCATCCCTGGGATAAATCTGACTTGGTCAGGTTGTATGATCTTCTTCATAACCCTCTGTATTCTGTTTGCCAGTATGTTATGGAGGAATTTTGCATTTATGTTCATTAGGGAGATTGTCCTGTAGTTCCCTTTTTTGGTTGGGTCTTTCCCTGGTTTTGGAATCAAAGTAATACTTGCTCCTAGGAATGAATCTTGAAGTATTGCTTCCCTTTCAATTTCATTGAAAAATTTGAAGAGTAGTGGCAGTGGTTCTTCTCTAAATGTCTCTTAGAATTCAGCAGTGAAAGCATCAGGACCTCAGCTTTTCTTTGTTGATAAATTTTTAATTACATTTTCAATTTCACTTAGTGTAATTGAGGTGTTTAGAATTTTTATATCTTTTTCATTTAACTTTGGTAATTCATGTGTATGTAGATATATGTTCATTTCTTCTGTTTTCCATTTTATTAGAGTACAGGTTCTTGAAGTAGGTATTTATGATCTTCTGGATTTCTGTATCTGTTGTGACTTCAACTTTTTCATTGCTGAATGCATTTCAGGATTTCAGCCTTTTCTTTCCTTTTTTGATAAAATTGGCTAAATATTTATCAATTTTATTTATTCTTTCATAAAACTAACTCTTTGATTTGTTGATTTTTTTGTATTGTTCTCTTAGTCCCCAATGCATTGATATATGCTCTGATCTTTATGATTTACTCTGTTGCTTTTCTTTTTCTAGGAGCTTAAGATTCAGTATTAGGTTGTTTATTTGAGCTTGCTCTGTTTTCATAGTGGGGACATTTACAGCTATGAATTTCCCATGTAGAAGTGCTTTCATTGTATCCCATAAATTCCCATATGTCTTACTGGCATCATCATTAAATTGTAAAAACTGTCTAATTTTTTCTTTAATTTCCTCTGTTACCTATTGGTTGTTCAGGAGAGTGTTATTCAATTTCCATGTGTTTGTGAAGTTCTTGCAGTTTCTTATGCTATTGATCTCCAGTTTAATCGCACTATGGTCTGAAAATATAGATGGGATAATTTCAGTGCTATTGCATTTACTTAAACATGTTCTGTGAAGTAGTATATGGCCTATTTTGGAGAGTGACCCATGTGCAGACAAAAAGAATGTATATTCTAATTTTGTGGGGTGGAACACTCTGTAGATGTCTGTTAAGTCCGTTTGTTCAAAGGCTAGGTTCAGTTGAAGTATTTCATTGTTGATTTTTGTCCAGATGATCTATTTGTGACAGTGGGGTATTGAGGTCAATTTTATTGTTTTAGTGCTTATTTGGTTTTTCGTGTCTCCTAATATTTGTTTTGTGTAGTTGGATCATTAGTATTTGGTGCATATATATTTATGATTGTCATCGCTTCATCTTAGCTTGTTCCCTTACAAGGTCATTCTTTGTCTCTCTTAATTAGTTTTGGTTTGAAATTTACTTTGTGTGCAAATAAGATAGCTACCCTCACTTTTTTCAGGTTCCTGTCTCATGTAGAACTGTTTTCCGCCCTTTTACTTTCAGTCAATAAGTTTCTTTTTGACCTAGAAGTGTTTCTTGTATAGAGTATATAGTTGGATGTTGCTTCTTAATCCATTTTGCCACTCTTTCTTTCAATTGGTTAATTGAGGCCATTAACATTGATGGTTATAATTGATACATATTGACTTATCATTGTCATGTTATTTTCCTGTTGTTGGGTCTTTTTTATTTTTCCCCCTCTCCGTTTAATTTCTTGCCTTGCCTGATGAAATATTTGGATTTGCTTTGTTGGGCTTCATGGAGTTGTGACCTTCATTTTCTTTTTCTAGGATATTTTAAAAAATTGTTTGAAGTGCTGGTTTGGTATTCATGAAGTTTCTCAGGTGTTCTTTGTCATGGAAGTATCTAATTTTTGCAAAAGAGTTTTGCAGGATACATCAGTCTAGATTGGAGGTTGTTTTCTTTTAGGGCTTTCATTGACTTGAGGGCTTGTGTTGAAAAGTCTGCTGTGATTCTAATGAGCTTTCCTTTGCATGTCATTTGTTTCTTTTCTCTAACTGCTTGTAGCATTTTGTTCTTCTGTTGGGTTTTTTGGATCTTGACTATTATATGTTTATGTGTAGATTTCTTTTTATCTTGACTAGTTGGAGTCCTATATGCTTCACTTATCTGTATGTCAACTTCTTTTGCTCTGTTCAGAATATTTTCTATCATTAATACCTAGAGGATTTTTTTTTTGTCATTTGAACTTTCTCCTGCTTTTTCATGAACTCCTGTCAGTGTTATATTATTCTTCTTTGTATCATCTAGGAGCTCTTGGATTTATTTCTCATGGTCCCTTACTATTTTTAAGAGATCTCTCTTTTCATGGTCACTGACTGACATCCTGTCTTCTGTATCTGATACTCTGTCTTCAGATTGGCTCATTCTGCTGTGTACACTTTCAATAGAGTTTTTAATCTCCTGGATATCTGTTTGAATCTGTTTAATGGATTCCACTTCTTTCCTATGCTTGGCATACATGGCTTCCGTCATGGTCCTGAACTCATCTATTTTTTTTTTAAATCTATTTCTTTTCCAAAGACTCTAATCATGTCTTTTATTCTGCTCATCATCTCTGTAGTTATCTGGGAAATTATTTCTGTTTTGAACTTTTCTAGAGTCCCATTCGTCTGTTTTGTTACTTCCTGTGCTATCAGTTCAGGGTGTCCAGGTGTTTGGTTAAAGAAATAAGTTATGGGCCCGGGATTTGGCTCAGTGTTTCTGCTGCCTGCCTCGCAAACACAAAGGCCCAAATTCGATCCCTGGTACAAAAAAAAAAAAAAAAAAAAAAAA
>NW_022900950.1:75754230-75765034 GCF_012274545.1 Fukomys damarensis | reverse complement strand
AAAAAAAAAAAAAAAAAAAAAAAAAAAAAGAAATAAGTTATGTAGAAAATAATGATAGCTTATAGTAGGAAGGCCAGTATGTTTTATTTTTCCTGCTTATCATACATGAATTATAGATTGGGCATCTATAAAAGTTTTTCTTCAAGAACTGTTAACCTTCTAGGAAAGAGTTTTATTGCTAGTCTTATTAAATTTGTTCATTAAACATAGTTCAGGTACCCTCATAATATTAAAATTACCATAATCACTGAGCCACAAATGAGGTGATAGTATTAATGCAATTTAAAAATGATCCAGTTGAATGCATTTCACACGTGAGAGAAGTGTTTTACATTTGCATTTTTATCACTATATATAGTTCTGGAATCTAGGTATCAGAGAAGTTAATCTTGAGGTTGTGTTAGCATTAATTTTCTCATTTTGAACTTGCTCTCTAAGGTTAATTCCTTATCAGATATATACAGAGGTGAAAGATGTTGAGCAGAGATGAAAGATGTTAATACAACCTTAAAGTGGTATTAGAATTAACTTTCTCATTTTAAACTTGCCCCTAAGGTTAAATCTGTATCAAGCAGACATTGAGAAGGAAGCTGCTGAGCAGAGTCCAGAGGGACTGCTCCTGACACAGATGTAACCCTCGTTTGAAAGGAGATGGAAAGCGAGGGGTTCAGGGCGGAGAAGAAAACGCATTGCGATTGTGTAGTGATGGGAATGGGAGTGAACAGGCTCCTCCTGTTTTCCCACCAATTGAAAAACAAACGATCCTGAGACTCTCACTGTGGAGTTCATAATTAAGCAGGCTCTGGGGACACTGGTCCAGCATACCCCGCCTGACCCTGGAGAAAGCACTGACCAAAGACCAGAGGGGAATGGATTCAGTCTGTGTGGCTGTCAGAGTCTGCTCTTAGCCATCAAAGAAAGACACCAGAGCCCTTGTTTTATGGTGAACAGCATGACTACTTTGAACCAGGTTTGTACTTGGAAGGGCAGAGCTCTCTTAAGAGTTAAAAAACCACCACAACAAAAAAGAATAACTACTTGTCAACAAAAAGGAAAGGTGTCCTACGTTATCCGGTGTGCATTGACTGTGTGGAAAAGGTACATCCTGTGGTGCAGTTTCCCCATCCCCCCTCTCCCTACCACATATCCACAGCCTCTGAGGTTTTGACTCTGGTAAAGCGAGGAGGGGTTGATGTGAACAAAACAAAGCAAAACAAAAAATGGAGTTGCCATCCATAGCATGTTACTGGAGACAGAATATGCAGTACTCAGGGAGCTAGAAGTTGAGTGGAGATGATTCCGCCTCCTATAGTTGGGTCACAGAAATGAAGACCATCCTGCATGAGGAAAGAGGACATATAGGGCTCTCAATCTGGTCTGCCCCACAATTCTGTAAGGACATTTCTGTGGCCACTTATCCTCTGGCTCATTGTGTACTCCAGCACATGTCGGATGGTCTCAGGTTAGGCCAGTTTTGGGAAGAATCGTGCTTCCTGCATGTTTGGTATCTGTGTATGGGAAAGAAAGAGTGGGTGTACCTGGCATCTGTTGTCTCTTTGTGAGAGACGCCAGGGATGGGAAAGATTGAAACTGGATGTCGACTGCTTCCTTTCCCAGACAGTCACTTGGTGTCCCAGCTCCAGGATTTGTAAGCAGAAACCCTGATGTGTGCAGCCAGGTACAGAATCATCCCAAACGACCACAAAATAAGAAAAGGAAGGTAGGGTATGTGCTACAGATCAGAAGAAGTTAATTTCCACAAGTAAATATAACATGTAACTCCCCTGAGAGAAAACTATACAATAGATTTGTCAGGATTCCAAGAAGTTTTCTTGGAGTAAGGTATGATGAGATGGAGGAATTCAGTCATTACTCTTTTGTGTGGGTTTAATTCTCGCAGAAAAACATGAGGGGCTATCATTTGCACTTCTGGTTACAACAGATTCATAGATCCTGGATTTGTCCTCCCACTAGAAACACCATAAAACCAAATACATTATATGAGACAGCTGTTTTCAGGCGTTAAGACAGAAGATGGAGCAGGACTGTATCTCTTCAGAGAAGAGAAGTTTATGCGATGCATCTCTTGTTGGCCCTGGTTCTTAGATTCAAGTCCTTCTCTAACTGGCAAGAGGAGGTGGATCCAAGAGGACCTATGGTCTTGCTGACCTGAAAGGCAGTGACTTTGTTCAAGTTGCTAAACTTGGAAAATAGGTGCTGGAGAGGATACTCAGTGGGGGGCATCCCAAGGCTATGTGCTCACCATAGGTCCATGGCCCAGGCCAGGGCTGTACAAATGCAGTCCCTGCCCTGAGGAGTAGCACAGCTGTGAGGTAGAGGAACAGCGCTCACCTGGTGCAGGAGGTATTGGAGTTCCACCCTGGGGCAAGGACCTTGCTCAGCAGCTAGGGGGCTCTGTGCAGATTAGAGAGGGGCTGCAGTTTAAAAATAAGGACCAGCCCTCAGGATTAAATGCTAGTTCTTTAAAGGAAGACAACATAATGCAGGCGATTCACAGTGTGACCTGCAAAATAAAGAGCACTTAAAACCTTAGCCATATAAAAAAACAGGAACACGTATCTACCATCAAACCCTGAGAAGCTGACCCGGGATGACGTAGTGTGAAATTGGTCAGGTAAGCACTTTAAAACAGCTTTCCAGATGTGTTCCAGACTGTGAAGAAAAAGATAGCTCTAAGGGAACACACAGGAATGTTAAAAATGAAAGACTACAAACCCTATCCAAGTGGAAATCTAGAAATCAAAAACACGATATATGAAATTAAAGGTACAATTAGAAAAATGGAACACATTATACATGGGTCAAGTAGATCAGTCAGTCTGTAAGAAGGTAACACCCCAGCATACAGACTTTAACACATCTCCTCCACTTGACAGAGTTGGCACACACAGAATATTCTGTCCAATGGCTGCTGACCACACACTCTTTTCCAGTACACATGGGATATTCAGGATCATAGATCACACGCTGGGACATAAAAAGGTCTCAGCACATTTAAATAATTGATGGCATAACCGGGCGTGGTGGCACACACCTGTAATCTCAGCACTCAGGAGGCTGAGGCAGGAGGATCTCTGTGAGTTCGAGGTCAGTCTCAACTACATAGTGAGACCCTGTCTCAAAAAATAAAACAAAAAAAAAAAATAATTGACACAGATATTGTTATATGGCCACCATAGAATTCAATTAGCATTATATGACAATAGAATTGATAAGAAAAAAACCAACTATTTGAAAATTAAATAGCACTTTCAAATAATCCACAGGTCAAAGAAAAAATTTTAAAAATTAGAAACTGTTTGAATTTAGCAATATTAAAACACAACATTGAAATTTGTAAGAAACAGTTAAAGTAGTTGATAGTAGTGAATGGATAAATTATAGGTTATAGAATTTATAGACTCCTATTTACCACGCATAAGAATGCACTGCCAAAACAGGAAGCAACAAGCTGGATCTCAGAAACTTTATGTTGAATGAAGGAAACCAGAGATAGAAAAGCACACATGGGATTTCATTTGTGTGAAGGTAAGCGTTACAGAAACTAGTCTGTGGCAGTAGAAAGGAGAACATGGTTGCTTATGGAGTGCGGGGTGGGGAGAAGGAGGGCCCTTTCTGGGGTGATGGATGGATTCTGTATTTTGATGGGTGTGTTGATTACACACACACACACACACACACACACACACACGCACGTTAGTCAGAACCCAAAGCCCATCTAACTGAATCTTAAAATGAATGACTAACTGAATATAAATTTTATTGTAATAAAATGATAAGAAAGATTGGGGTAAATGATTAGATTTCTTCTTTTTCTGGGGCCACACACAGTTGGGAGATGGAAGGTTGGGCCGTGGAGGGGTGGGCAGTGAGTGGTTGGTAGAATAAGTACAAAGGAAGAGGCAAATGGGCATCCAAGAGAGGAAAGGATTTTCAGCCATTGTATTTGTGAAATTCTGGGCAAAAGGGAACGATGCTTAAGAAGGGTTTGGAAGGAATTTTACTTGCTGGAAATGGCGCATAGACTCTCATCATCCTTGGAAGAGCTGTGTTATTCTGGGCTTTCACAGTAGATTTTGCTGCTTTTTATTTTTTATTTATTTATTTTTTTTGGTTCTGGAGATTGAACTCTGGACCTTATGCTTGTGAGGCAGACTGCAGAACCACTGAGCTAAATCTCCAGCCCAGATTTGTGCTGCTTTTGAAAGTGTCACCACATGAGACTAGCCACAGGAAGATGGATTTGTAGTGTCAGGTACTGTGTGTGAGCGTTTTCAACTCTCTTGACTTCACCAGCAAACAACTAAATTGATAGCGTGGTGAACTCTTGACTTACGGACTCTATTCATTCCTGAGGGCTGATTGTAGCTCAAGTAGGTCAGTGAAGGCCCAGGCTCCTGTACACGACCTTCAAAGTCTCTCTCCTGTACACAGGTGAATCTCAGTGTCCTTAGAGAGACACTGGCCCAGGATTTCACAGTCCCATACAGGGAAGGATGTTTAATGTTTCTTCCAGTACTCTTTAAGGGTTAGATATGTATCTGAGACCATCTGGAAGCCCAAATGGCTGGCATTCTGGTCGTAACTCAAGACTTTATTTGTAAGTTGAAATGAAAATTCCATTGGTGACCCAAGTTGTTTGTATGCCTGGCTGGCCATCACTTGAGGATCCTCTGTACAGGAGTTGGGTGGATGGGTGGGAAAGGAGCTGTACAGTATTAATTTCTGGCTTTGTTGCGGGGAGAAGTGTCTTCGAAACAAATTCTGGAGTCCTTATGACATCCAGCAATAAGAGCTTGTCCTGAAAGCCTATTCACTTCTAGAGGAAATTTCACTGGTGTTTTGTAAGAAGAAAATGCTGATGGCTTCTTCACTGGTTGCTTGTATGGGACGAAACACCCTGTGGATTTATGTGCACTTGCAGCTTGTTCCGAGCAGCTGGAATTCCTTCTCAGTTCCTCGGTTCCCAGGGGCATTATTAGGCTTCTCTGGCTGCTCTGACACAGCTTGGAGCTGTGAGAGCCTCAGTCCTGCACTGTGGGTGCAGCTGGAATTTACTTTGCTTATTGTTCAGCAGGGAAGACTGGACATTGCACAGGGATTAGGCTTTGGTGGATGAATCCCTTTGCCACCAACTCCCTCTGCTGGCCTCCAATTTACTTCTTACTCCTAAACCCTGTTTTCTACCAATTAAGATTTTTATCCCGTTGGAATATTAACGATAGCAACTCCAAACGCAAACAAAATGATAATTATTCAGAGGTTGAGCCCTCCCTCAAACAGAGTCATTTGCAGTTTTCGTTTTCCTTCCTACCTTCCTGCCTTCGCAGATCACAAAGCCAGCCCCTCAGTTGTCACACTTTGTGGTGCAGTAGTGTTGCACCATCACGCCTCGACACATCCTTGTTGGACCAGCAATGAGGCGCATCTCAAATAACGAGTCCTCTTTCCTGAATGTAGGGTACTTAAAATATGTATTTTAATAACTGTCCCTAACTATTACCAGATTTGTGCTTACGAACATTTTATGTTTTTGGCAGATGTTAATGTTAAGATCCTGCATGCCGTCTGATTCGGAGGAATGATTTAAAGCAAAAGAACAAGGGTGGGAGAGCAAAAGCAGAATCATTCTTAACAGTTCTGGGAATGATAGCATATTTTAAAAGCAATCTGGAATGGAAAATGGAAGTTGCTTTCAGCCATGACGGTCTAGCCTTTGCGGCTCCATGTCTGTTTCCAGTTCACCCAGAAGACAGATATCATGAAATACTTCACGATACCCCAGATCTCCTCTTATGATGTTATTTTTTGGAGATGTAGGGGTCAAATCCTAAACCCCTGGGCCTTGTGCAAATGTCTCTTTCCTGTCCCCATTTGACCTCGTGAGAAGTAGGTACGTGTGGGGGTGGAGTCTGCCTAAGAACTGACCATGTGGGAAGGAGAAAGTCCTTTGAAAGCCTCTGCAGGGTGTCAGTCTGTATGGATCGGTATAATCACATAGTTAGCTTTGAGGATGCTCATTGAGATACAGACCTTAGTTCAGAGGGAAAGCCTGTGAGTCAGGAGGCTCTGGCCTCTGCCTAGATTAATCTATTTATGTATTCATACGTTAACAGTCCATTAGGAGGTGCTGGAAACTTCCGGAAGTGGGCCCTTGTTGGAGGAAAGATGTCGTGTAGGTGTGACCTTAAAGGGTCTATTTTGTCCCCAGCACGTGTTCTTTTAACCCGTCCTTGTCACTTGGTCCGGCTGCGGTCTGTGGTCCACTCACGAGCACTCTCTTATTTTCTTGATGCAATATTTTATTCAAATTAATCTCGTATTCTCAATGGGCTCAGTTTCAGGAAATAGAAATGGGCTTTTTTTCTTGACTGTAGAACCATCAACTATAGGTCCCACTGACCTAGGTCTAAGCTTATTTCAAATATTGGCTTAATTTATAAAGGAAGTTTAGAAGAGAAAAATCACTAATCATTGAGCTCTAGCCCAAATGGTATGTGTGGATTAAATAGGATTTAAGAAAATGTAGGAATCTTTTTGCCTGATAAATGCTTGCTCACACGAGTGTTTATGTCCGTTTGCATTCCAACTTTTATGGACTTTCCAGAGGCATTAGGATAAAATACATATATTGTGCTGTACACTCTGCATTGGCTTTTCATTGATACCCCGTGGCCCTCTTCCACTCTGCATGGCTGTTAATTTCACCAAGATGCTGCCTTCTCCTTTTAGGATATTTAATTCCCAAAGGTTTCTTCAGGTCTTGTTTGGAGAAATGAGGGCAGAAAGTTTAAGACATACAAATAAATCAAATTCGATGGCTCGGTTTCGGAATGACATGCGGAAGTGACTGAGAATTCAGAGGAAAGGAAGGTTACCTTCATCAAGGACATCAGGGAATGCTTGCTTGGAGAGACAGCCATTGCATTGGCCTTCCTGCTTCAAATAAATGAATTCTGAGCAGGATTTGATCATACTGAAGTAGGAGAGGAAAGGGGATTTCCTACGAAGTTCAAGAATTTCAATCCTTGAGGTCATTCTTGGGGCAGGAATTGATCGTGTGAAGCTGTGAGTTTTGTTTTTTCTTTTTTTCAATCAGAGTTGATAAAGAAGCCTTCCAGACCTGCTTCTGAAAGGGCAAAAATTGTGGGACAGGTGTGTTCAAAGCAAGGGAGATTATTCCAAGAAAAAATAATGGCGATGTATCTTTTACTGAAACACATTTTTAAAATTTAAACATTTACAGTAGTTTAATCACACCTTGAATTAGCATTGAAAATGCCATAAACTCTTTTTCCTTTTCAAATTAAGAGTTTTGAGAGTTCACAAAGTGGAATTATAGTGTTCTTAGGATTACTGTAAAAGAGAATGCACTTTTAGATTGGGTACCTAGTGGGCTGCCTAGACTTGTACAGAATTGCCAAAAAGACATGAGGAACCATGGGCAGATGACAGCCTCTGACCTGAGCTGGCCCCTTCCCCCATGTGATCAGCAGGAATTCTTCAGTCCCTCTGCCTCTCCTTCCTTTCTCCCCTTTTCCAGCCTTCTCTCCCTCCTTTCTTTTTATAATTTCTTCTGTATTTATTGAGGTCCTATGATGTGCCAGGTACTCTTCTACTTGCTGACAAAAAATTATTGATATAATTTGAGAAACTGCTGAGATGGACATAGAACCACAAAAAGACAATTGTTTACCTTGCTTGATTTTTCTAACCTATAAAATAGTAATAAGAATTCCCTTGACCAACTCCTTATTAGTGAAAATGTTTATCGGGCTAAAGTGGGATATGTTCAAGAAATGGGAAGAACTATCGTGTTGAAACAAATGGACCATGAAGAGTGTGGAAAGAGCACGTGTTACTCT
This sequence comes from Fukomys damarensis, assembly GCF_012274545.1. Classification (NCBI taxonomy): domain Eukaryota; kingdom Metazoa; phylum Chordata; class Mammalia; order Rodentia; family Bathyergidae; genus Fukomys; species Fukomys damarensis. The sequence goes on along the minus strand of NW_022900950.1, from coordinate 75,757,148 downwards.
TACTCAGTGATGTCATTAACGATGTCCTCAGTACAACAAAAAAGCAAACATTCATTTTTATTGTTCTGCATTGTGCTCTGTCCACATATCACCTCATTTAAAACTCAAAATAGTCATGAGAAATGGATTGGCAAAAGCTAATAGTTTTCTGCTCACAGTCTCACCTGTCTTTCTCGCTGTACAGCACCTATTTCTTTACCTTTCTCCAAATGGGCATTTCCTTATTGGCCCCTCTTCAGTCTTTTGGAATGGAGCAAATCACACACGGTTAACTAAAATCACAGTGGTCTAATTTACCTTGCCACGAATTGGTGGTTTTAGGCAGGCTGTGCAATTCTGAGGTGAAAGGAAGGCTAGTCGAATTTTCTGGATGTGAGGGAAACATGATTTCTTTTCTACCTTTGGATATTTTCACTAGCAAGTGATGTATGGCACCAAAGACCAGGCCCAGAGTGTGGCCCACGCCCAGAAGAATGAGCCAGCGAAGACCAGTCAGGGATGGCATGAAGGAAACACAAGGACCTTGGACCTTGATGGAATTAATCAAGTTACATTCATCTTGGGTCTTGGGACTGCCTTCTCCTTATCCCAGACCTCTTAATAAAGACATGATATAAGTGACCTTTTCTGTTTAAGGTGCTTCGGTTGGGTTCTCTGTTACCTGCTACTGAAAGCATGTTTAGAGATAGGTTATTCCCTTCTTTAAAACACAGAAGGGTTAAGTTACTGCTCAAGATTATGTAGCTGCTATGAGGAAAAACTAGGGCTCCAAACCAGTCTGGCTTGTTGAACCCCTGCATGAGTGGGATGTTGTCATTATGTAGAGAGAGATTCTAACTTGGAAGAAATGGGCTTTTCACATAACTCATCTTAGCAGCGTGTTTAGAAAGAACTGTTGGCCTTTTCTGACTGAAAGCATCTTTGTTTATATTTCTTGGTCCATTATAAATCACACAGCTGTTTTGCTAGTAATATCTGTTTCCATTAGATAATATTTATTAAGTCAATGTACTTTGTACTTTTCTCACTTAGAATATAATAGGAAGTGGTTAACTGCACAAAATCCAGTGAGAATAAAATTACAGAAACGAAGAGCAAAGGAAAATGGATGAAATCAGGAAGAACTCAGTATTTGAACGTAGTCTGTACAAAATCATGAGCACGTATTCAACCTCATCTGGATCCAATCCAGTGATAAGAGTTATGCAGTCCCTGAATTAGAAACATTCCCACTACTGAGGAGAAGCAGCAATCACCTTTCCCTGACACGGAAGCTGAAGGAACGTTCTTCCTCATATGGCTTAGTTACTTTCTTATTGCTGGGACAAAACACCCAACACCCATGAGGTAAAGGAGGAAAGGTTAATTTCAGCTCATAATTTGTAGAGGTTTCAGTCTATAGTTGGCTGGCTCCAAGGCAGGGCAGCATGGCAGAGGAGAAACAGCTTATAGCATGGCAGGCAGGAGATAGAGCGACTTCCTTCTTCTTTTTTATTCCATCCATGGTACAAACATTGATTGGTGCCACCCACACCTAGGGTGGGGCTTCTGTCTTCAGTAAATCCGCTTAGCCACACCCAGAATTGTGTGAGATCAGTCAATGCACCAGTCCAGTAGCACACATCCCAGTGTCACACAGCCACCTCTGCAAAGTACCACTTGGGAGCACGTGAGGCTTTGGGGGCTCAGCTGGAGAGAAGACATAAATAACACCACAGATGTTCATAAAGAGAACACTGCAGTGTAGCAGGCAATTCCCTCGATAGGATGTCTGCAGTAGTAACTGTGCAGTTCTGCACAAGTGATGGTACTGGGGGAAGAGCCAAAGCAGTGCATTCTCTGCTGGCATGGTTCAGTCTTCTTCTTTTTTTTCCAGAAAAGCTGCTGAAGTGACCCTAAGTTTCTAAACCTTAATCTTTGCCAGTTGTGATCCTGATCCTTTGCAGGTGTGAAACTGAAGCAGTTAAATAAAATTTCTGTAAGCCGAGTCCATCTTAGAACTCACAGTCCATTCCTTTACACTGCAGACTTACTGTGCCTTCCTACTACGTGTGTCTTTTTCGTTAGGATTTTCAGTACATCTCTTGGGTTTAGCGTGCGCCTGTCCATGTTTATATCTGGGAATGCCTCCTTCCGGTGAAAAAACCTTTGTGCATAAATTTGGGTATCTCTTTGTTTTACAAAATGTGCATATGAGATCTACAACTAAACAATAGTCAAATGGTTCTAATTTATGATATTCATTCCCTGAAGAAGAAGATGCTCCAATATGAATCCTTTGGGAGAAAAACCAAGTCCCTCCACCGACTTCGACTTCACAGGTGTTTCAGGGCGTCCTTTGTGAGTAGAGTGAGGAGAGGGTGGCCCTTGACAGTCATACAGCTCTTCACAGATAATGACGCAAGCAGGCTCAGCATAGAACGTTGTTTACACAAATACATGTTCAAGAAGTGGACATTCTCCATGATCGGCCCCAAGAGAGAACACCTGTTAGTACATTCCCCTGATTTTCATTTTCTCTAAAATAGCAAAATTTTTGTAACTGTTCAGCGATCTTCTATCTTGAGTGAGGACAGTGGTCAGAAGAAAATGAAGTTTTTCTTTTCCCGGTGACTTGGTACACTTGCCCCACCCATGACTTTCTCTTACCACTGGGGGCTTCAGGTAAACATGGGGTGAGAGCATCTGGTGCTTTTCCTCTGCTGGGAGCAAGCACATGGCATTGAGGGTGTCGAGGGTCCAGATAAGGTTTTTAGCCTGCTTGCCCCTTGGCCTCTCCTCTCGGGCTGGACTTGGCTGCTTCCTTGGGAGAGGATTCCTTTGCTTTAGTCTGTTGCTTTAGCATTTTGTCTCTGCTTGTAGGCCTGACATCAGTAAAACCCTGATTCTCTCATTTTGTTTTTTTTTTTTTTTTTTTT
>NW_022900950.1:75702312-75753855 GCF_012274545.1 Fukomys damarensis | reverse complement strand
TTTGTTTTTTTTTTTTTTTTTTGTACCGGAGATTGAACTGGGGTCCTTGTGCTTACAAGGCAAGTGGCAGAACCACTGAGCTAAATCCCTGGCCCCCATTGTGGGTTTTAGAGTGTCAGAGAGATGATTCTAGTCCCGAGGTGGAGGTGAGGGAAGAGGTCTGCATCCAGCCTGGTTAGAGTGGGATTGGCAAGGAACGAATGTCCCAGCACCTCTCCACGATGGGGTAATCCCGCATCAGCCTCCTTGGAGTCCTTGTCTCTTGAGGATCGATATAAAAGCTCTCGTTTGCTTTATCCCCACAGGCTCTAGGTTCAGAAGCAATGGGATCACTGTACCACACATGCTGTGTTTTGAATTTTCAACTGTGACTTTGCTTTACTTGTACTTTTCTTTTAACACACTTTAGTTCTTGAAGACGTCATCTGCTTTACTGAATCTTAACAAATGCATACTATTCCAATATACAGTTGTAAAATTAAACAGTTCTATGCTGATTGACCTTGGGGGCATTTATAGTTTTTGTTTATGTGGTTTTAGATGCTGGGGATGGGACCTAGGCCTTTGCACATGCTAGGGAAGCACTCCACCACTGAGGTTCACACCCAGTCCACTTCTAGTGTCTTAGCGGAAGATGAGAACATCTTATAATCAACACTAGACATACTCTACATTTTTTAATCCATTGTCATCTGAAAGGTAAAAATAGTATGACCCAGAAGGGTCGACTCAGTGTTCGTTACTGAAGTCTGTTATGTTTTTAGTGCATGTTTACTTTGCCTGTTTGTATCTCACCCACTATCACTCAGCATTGTTCTGTTTTTTTTTTTTTTTGTTTGTTTGTTTGTTTTGGTACCGGGGATCAAACTCGGGTCCTTGCACTTGCAGAGCAGGCCGCTGAACCACTGAGCTAAATCCCCAGCCCTCAGCATTGTTCTGAAAGTCCCGCCGCTAGGGGGAGACGCAGCTAGTCTGCACCTGGGTGCCGGGCAGGTTTCTGGGAAGGTTAGGAGAAAGAGGGAAAGGGAGACTCCAGACTTTTGACTTGAGCCACAGGGAAGGTAGAGGCACCGTTGGGTTGGGAGAGAGTGAGAGAGGACTGACTGCACACAGTGTGGAAAGACCCTCCCCAGCCCCAAATTCTGGTTTGGCCATGGGAGCTGTGAGATGCCCACGAAACGTGCCTAGTGAGCACGTCATGGAAGTGATTCCACATATGAATTGGGTCACAGGGGAAGGGTTCATGATGGGGGCCTGAAGTCGGAGCTGCCCTAACTTTCGAGCTGTTTAAAATCATGACACCACACGAGCTCACTAAAGCAGAGAATGCAGAAAGAGGAAAAGAAGACATTCACTCAGCAAAGCCTGTGTCCATACGGTATATGTGAAAAGAAATCCCATCGTGAAATGTTGGCGGTAAGAAGAAAGAATAAAAATGAAGCGTCAATAGCTTTTACAAGGTTGTTTCTTCTGCCACATCTCCTAGAAGACTCATAGTGGCCTACGAATTTGTATCTGAGCTTCAGGGAAATAAAAACCTTGGAAGGAAGAAGCGTTCCACTAAAAGCCTGTCGTGAATTTGTTTCTCATTTAAGGATTTATAGTATAAGGCATTGTGAGTAACTGTGTTAAACGTACATCATTTGTAATCCAAATTGATTTTGGGATGGGTAAAGTGTTTCCAGCCACACAATTCTGTGTGTTTCTAGTTGCATGTAAGAGTGCCGTGAAAGTATCCAGTCGTGGGTTCATTAATTTTCTCCTTTGTTGTGTTATTGTTTGGTAATGAAGAGTACTGTGAGTGTTCGAAGGTGATTGTTGTCTGGGACAACTGGAGAAGTTTCACTGAGCAGTTTTTGTAAAAGTGACACAGAGGACTATAGCACATAACAGATGGTCAGATAGGCAAATAGTTTTACTCGTTACAAGTGCCATTAATGCTAATACTAAAGAGTTAAAAAGTGAATGAAAGCCTTGTAGTTAGAACTCGTGAAATTAGGAATCCTGACACTTTTTCAGGTGTATTTGGGAGTGAAGGACTATGTATGCATACTTGGGGCTACTTTGTTGGTCTCTCTGTATTCTGTATGTCTTTCACCAGTGACAGCGACATTGCCATGAATTGATTACTAAACATTAGTATTGCACCACCCAGTTACTTAACAATTGCTACCAGTATTTCTTTTCTTTTCTTTCTTTCTTTCTTTTTTTTTTTTTTTTTTTTTTTTTTTTTTTTTTTTTTTTGTCACGAGATTATCAGTAACCAAGGTCTGGTCATTCAAGTAAGTAAATAAATCAAGGACATGTATGTTTTCAAAAGGACTAATCAGTCAGTACATTGGCTATTGGCAAACTAAATTTTATGCCATAGGTATCAATTAATTCTTATTGTAACAACGAGTGTCTTACACATGGAGGAAGAATCTAGCTCCTTAAAACAGCATCATTACTGAAGAAGACCCTCCAAACTGCTGGGGAGAGGTGGCGACTGCTTCTCTGACTTTACCTTCCTTTGAAGGTAACTTTACCCTATCTTAGCATAGGTGCCTTGGGTGGGGTTTGTTGAGTCGTGTGTGTATCTGTGTGGGGGGTTACATTTGAGATCATCGGGATCTTCATAAGAGTTAGTAGATCATTTATTAAATTATGTTTTTAGTGTGGGGTTTTCCAGTGACGAGCAGTAATAAAATGAAGTATTTGTCAAATACAAAGTCATGATATTAAAAATTTAACTCAGTACAAGAGTTTATCTGGGACTGGAAATCAAATGTTGTAGGTCCTTTTAAAAGAAAATTTAGCATTTATCTTTATCGTGAAAGTAGATCAGCTGGTTTGGTGGTGCACGCCTGTAATCCAGCACTCTGAGAAGCTGAGGTAGAAGGATTGCAAATTCAAGCCCAGCCTGGGCAATTTACGGACTTGGGGAGATTTTGTCTCAAGTTCAGCGCCAAAGTCCTGGTTCACTTCCTGGTGTGGGTGGTGGGGTGGGGTGGGGAGGAATATTTCAGAGTGGCAGGAATGAATGCAAACTAAACTAACCATAAAACGGGCTCAGTTACACGATCCTAACTGAACTCCTAATAAGCACTGTACCTCAGTCACCCATATTACATTATGTTTTATAAAATATAACACGTTCTATTACACAGTTACACATTCTCGTGCGGTTCCTGTGATATTTCACCTCATGCATACAGCAAGTCTTAGGCAAACCCGGCCTCTTGCCTGGCTGATTTTCTAAAGATATACTCCTCTGCCTCAGAGCTAGGGTGGGGAAACTATGGGCCCTGATCCAGAACCTCCCTGCCACCTATGAGCTCAGAATGGTTTTTATATTTTTAAATGGGGGGGCTGTTTTGTGAAAATATTAAATGTAAAAATGAAATGAATTTCAGATTTTGGGGTTCTTAAATAAAATTTTCATTGGAACACAGCTGTTTGTTGTCATATCCTGTATGGCTTTTTCATTCTACATGGCCTATCTGAGCAGTTGTACTAGAGGTTGTATGGCCATGAGGCCAAAATATTTAACATCTGAGCCTTAGGAGAAAAATTTGGCTCAGACCTGGTCAGAAATGAATCCTGCTGCTGGGGCGGGAGTTCGGGGGAGGACATTTGCAGAGCAGGCCCAGCACGGTCCCTCCATGGCGGTGAACAGACTTGGATACTTCCACATCTTCGGGATGGGGGCTTCCAGCAAGGAGACCTGTGAAGATGTGGCCACCGTGGCGGGGTCCACAGACAGCACGTGCCCCTCACCTACCGACCCATTTATTTTCAGGTTCAGTTTTTTTACCCCCAGCTTCTTTTGCTTAATACTTTTCTGTGAAATTATTATGCCTGAACACTTCTCCAAATAGTACAATAAAAGTATTTTTCAAATCACTTTCCCACGTTAGACACTTAACATTTTTCTCCGCTTTGTTTTTTCCCATTGTATCCATTGGATTTGGGGGGAATAAATTGAGTATTTTAAATGTGCATTTCATTTTTAAAGATTAAATTATACATTGTGGATGTTTTATTTGTGTCTCTGTACAGTTTCATGGCTATTTTGAACAACAGGTTTATGGTTAGACATTTGGATTCTTGAATAGATCACACTATACCTTCTGTCTTCTTTCTACATACATTCCTGGAAGTGTATTGAGTCAAAGGAGATGAATACTTTGGATGGTGGGAGAATGTTTGACGTAATGTACATGACACAAAGTTTCTTTCCACATGGGCTATACAGATGAGGGCATATCTGATAAATCTCCCTCACTTAACACATTATTTTGATGGATTCTAATCTGCAAGGCAAAAATGTTATTTTCTATTTCATTGATTTGATCATTACTGAATATATTGAATATATTTATTTTTCCGTGAATTGCCTATTCATGCACTTTGGCTATTTTATTGCTGTTATTGTTTTGGGAATAAGTATCATTTTTATTTTTACAAGTTTTTTTTTTTCTTTTTTCTTTCTTTCTTTTTTTTTTTTTTTTGGTACTGAGGATTGAACTTGGGTCGTTGCGCTTGCAAGGCAGGCCACTGAACCACTGAGCTAAATTCCTGGCCCCAATTTTTACAAGTTTCTATATTAGAGACATTGATTTGTTTGCATGTATCTGTTGCAGGTATCTAACCTGATTTTGCCTTTACTTTTCACATAATGAAGTATTAAAGGCCTGAGTAACCATTGTACTAACTTTTTTGCTCTATTATTTTTATTCATCATTATTTTGAAGTACATTTTTGTCTTGAAATTTCTTTTTAGTGTAAGGATTAGTCAAATTTATATTTGTGTGCTATATGATGTTATTGTTATATTTAGTCCATTTAGAATTTATTTCAGTATGAGGTAAATACCAGCAGACTCTTCCCCATATATCTTACCAATTTTTCTAGCAATTCATGTAGATAAGCTCACATTCCTCCTTGGTTTCCTTTGCAATATCCTAAAAACTCTAGTTTCACTAAGATCTTCTTCAAGTCCTCCTGTCTTTGGTTCAATCACTGTGCCTGCCAGTTCTCTTTTAGAACATGCCGTTTTAATTGTTTAGTTTGAAACACTTCCCACAATGAGTTTTCCTCCCATCCCATCGGTTCAGATTGTTTTGGGTCAGAGAGAAGATGACAGTTAAGTAATAGGATTAGTGGTTTCTTAATCCCTTCTTTAATTAAGGTAATATATACATGTTATCCTAACAATTTTTTTACTGTTACTTGAAGATGTGTGTTCTGCCTATTCATCTAATAGTTATATCAACTTATCTGAAGAGACATTTTAAAAGGCAACGCTAAAGCACAGTTCTATTTCCAGCTTACTAATGGCGTACAGGCCTTGATAACTAGCTGATTTTAGCTGTACCATTTTTTGCTGGCTTTTAAAAAGATTTATAAGTTGATAAAGCTTGACAAAAACGTTGTTTGAGGAATACAAATTTACTCTCCAGTGAGTTGCTTTGTGAAACATTTTCTACTTGCCTGTTCCCTCCATGGGTCAAATAGGTAGAATGGCCTTACCAGTTACACTTCTGCATATTTGTATCTCATGCATACTATTTGATTCATTATTTCTTGCAACAAACATGTAGAGTATCTCACTGTCAACAGGCGCCCGTGTTGCAAGTGCTGGAGATTCAGGGCAAGATGAGATTCATTTGCTCGGTAAATGTATCAGCGAAAGTGTACAGTGTAGCATAAAGTGGAGATGATTGCTCAGAAGCAAAGCAGAGTGGGATGAAGAGAAAGTGGATGGCAGAAGGAGGGTGATGCTCTTTATGTAGCAGGTCTGGAAGGCCTGGGTGATTAGGTGAGTGGTCTGTGTAAAGACTTGAATGACATGAGGCCGCAAGTTATACTCAAGTGTGAGGGAAAAGCCTTCCAGGGAGAAAGGGCAGAAAGTGCAAAGTCCTAACATGCTGGTGAATTCTAGAACCATCCAAGGGCCCAGTATGTGGAGGGCAGGGAGGGAGGAAATGCCAGGGAGCAGTGGGAGATCAGATAGGGCTGGGGGACAGGATGACATTCAAGAGTGGGGCTTTATTGGCTGTAGTAGAAGCCAGTGGAAGATTCTGAGCAGGAGACAGTCACGATTTGGTGTCCTTTAACAGCACATCTTTTCCTGCCGGATACAAAGTGCAAAGACTGGAAGGGAGGCAGAGTTGGAGGTGGGGTGAGGGCAGGGAGCTCGCTGCATTGGAGACGTCAGAGGAGGTGCTGACGGTCAGTGGGATGACACCGGAGTCTGGAGCTCAGAGTGGAGTGTGGAATCGGCCATCATCAGCTCAGTGCTGATCTTTAGGAGGTCCTCGGGCAGCACCCCCACAAGTAGGCAGACGTGTTTCAGTGAGGAGGGGAGGACCCGCTAGTGTAAGGCGCCAAGTGACTCAGAACCTGAGGACTGACCTCAATCAGCTTGGTAGTGTGATGAAATTGTGTACTTTCCTTCTGACCTGACCTGCAATGTGAATTATCTGTCCGGTGAACTCACTGTGTTCGCTACCTGCCCCATGGCAGTTGAGAACAACCCAGCAGTCACATTCACATAACTTTGATTAGAGTACATTGTCATAATTGCTTCACCGTTCTTTCCACCCTGCCCCTTCTTCCTCCCCCTCCCCCTGCCCCTACCTCATCCTCCTTTTGTAGCACTAGAGATGGGACGTACTGGTCAAACATTCTGCCACTGAGCTGTACCCCAAGGCTGCTCATCAAGGTCAGTCCTTCTGTTCGGAGTCACTCAGCGCCTGCCTTTCACAAAGCGGGTCCTCTCCTCACTGAAACATGTCCCCCCACCCCCAGCACCACCTTCTTACTGTCCTCCTCTACCTGACTGAGCGGACTGCTCCTCTTTTCAGCCCACACTGCCTGCTTGTGGGGGTGGGGCTGCCTGATGACCTCAAAAGATGTCATTGCCCTAGGGATAACATCTATGGCCTTATACAGCCCTTCTCTACTTATTTATAAGTGATAATGTCTTACTGCTATTAAGTTATAAATTAAACTATCACAGCTATACATATGTAGGAAAAACATGGTATATATGGAGTGACACTATCTGCACTTGTAGGTGTGGGCATGGACCTTGAAATGCACTGCCCCTCACATGAGGGGGACTATTGTACATATTCTGCCCCACAGTTAGTACACAAGTTGTTTTCGTGATTCCAGTTGTTTCATTCTCTGTCCTGGGCACAGGACTGCTGCTGACATGAAAGGCACTTATGGGAAAAGAACCAAGTCCCTTTCCTGTGTGCAGCTCAAGCCCCATGTCTGTGCACCTGTTCTGGAGAACAGACAGTGGACTGGCATCATTCTCAAATGCAGGGCCTGGCTGGGGTATTGCTCCTCAAAGGAAACCCAGCCTGGGAGATGAAAATCTCACCCTCCTTGGTGAACTCTGTCATGGGGTTGGAATTCTCGTGCCATTTACTCTTTCCATGTCTTTGTCCTCCTGCTTCCCTGTAAGGGTGGGGTTGCACATTGAGCTTCTAACCGGAAGGCTGCATAGGAGAAAGAACCACCACATGCACTGTAAAGTCCTTGGGACCATGTGGACGTTTCTAAGCCCTTCAGATTCCAAGAGATCAGTTAGGTTCACCAAAAGGAATAAGAGGACAAAAGAACCCAGGCCTGAAGAAGCTCGTGGGGCTGGCTTGGCGGCATCAGAGTGGGTCGAGGAGGCAGAGAAGAAGATGACAAAGCAGACTCATTAGGGAAGGCGAGAAGGGAGGGAGGAAGAGCCAAATCCTGTGCTTCCCCAGTAGCCCTGGGTCGCTTGGTTGTTCAGATCATCGTGAGAGCCAGTGAGACCTGGGAAGTAGCAGAGCACTACAATGACCGCTTCGTGTCTCTCCCGTCTCTAGGTAAAAGCCTCTGATGCAGATGCGGGGCCCTTTGGCTTTGTTGAGTATTCGCTTTACGATGGATTCCAGAGCGATGAGGCACCTCCAGCGTTCCAGATCAACCCACGCGATGGGCAGATCTGTGTGTCCCAAGACCTTGACCGTGAGAGGGACCCAGCCAGCTTTGATCTCCTGGTGACAGCTAAGGATGGGGTAAGTCTTTAGGTCCGATATCGCAAACGTCCTCAAGAGTGAGCCACAGTGTCCACATCAGAGTATCACTGATTATCAACAATCGCCTAATCGCTAATTGGGTTTTCTCTCCCTTTTCCTTTTGAGATGAAATCTCGCTGTTTAGTCCAGGCTGGTGTCACACTCACCACGTAGCCCAGGCTGACCTGAGATTCACAATCCTCCTGCCTCAGCCTTCTGAGTGCTGGGATTACAGGTGTGTGCCACCACACCCAGCTCACCTCACCTCTGGCTATTGCTGGAGGTTTTTGAAGCAAACTCCAAAGATTCTATCATTTTATCTATCAGTGAATAATATCTCTAAGAGATGACTTTACAAAAACCTAACTACAATACATCACTGTTTCTGATGACATTAATACTCATTCCATGCTAATTTTTCTGCTTTATTTATGCATAGCTTTTAAATTGGTTTGTTTGAATCTGTGTCCAGGTAAGTTTGCAAACTGATTGGATTGCTGGAGCCTTTAAATTCCATGTGTAACAACCAGTCTTTCCCTTATCTTCTATGGTATTTAAAAAAAAAGAAATCAGATCATTTGTCCTGTACATTTTCCACATGCTGAATATGGCCTGTTCCATCCACTCTTGGAATGCATTTAATTTGTTTTTTTTATCAGCCCTGTTTCCTATAAACTGGCATTTAGGGTTGGAAGCCTGGTTAGTGTCAGATTCATTTAGGCTATGCTGTGTGCTTCTTAATGTATCAGCAGACACACACCATTATTTCTTTACAGGGGTGATTTTCCAATTCTTTTACTCGTTTTGCATTTACTATCTGGAACACTTAAACTGAAAGTGTTCTTGCATCAGTTGTTTTATTACCCTAGAATATAATTCATGCAGGAAAGGCGGGTTAATGTTTGTATCTCTTGTTTTTTTGGTACCAGAGATTGAACTCGGGTCCTTGCACTGGCAAGGCAGGACACTGAACCACTAAGCTAAATCCCCAGCCAATGTTTGTATCCCTTTATTTTACCAGTTTTTAGAATACCACACTAGTCCCTTAATATCCTCAAAGGTGACCAATGCATTTTTTTCCTGTATGATTATCACTTTCTAGATTTTGTATAACTGATCTGTGTCAGTGCACTGCTGATCTTATCCTTCTGATATTTACGTTAACCCAACTTTAATTAGTCAGGGTACCTTCAAACTTATTCCCGGTTCTTCTTTATCAGTTTATGCATTGACACATAAAATGCAAACAGAAAAGTAAACAAATCATAATTTTATTGTTCCATGGATTTCTGTGAAATGAATGCACTCAGGGAAAGAGATGAAGAAATAAAACTAGCACCCAAAGCCCCTTTGTTGCCCTTTTGCTGTAATTTTCTTCCCAGCTTCTCCCTACCCATGTCCTTTAAGTTCACTATGGGCTTCTAACCACCAAATATTGGTGTGCTTATTTCTTAGCTTTTAGTGAATGGAATCATATACATGTGTTTCTGTTTAGTTTCTCTTGCTGGACAATATTTGTGAGTCACTTTTGCTGTTATATATAGCAGTGAGTCATGCATTCTCATGGGTTTACAGAATGCCCTTACATGAATATATGATAATTTTCCATCCATCCTCTAATTGATCCATTTAGGTTATTACAAATAGTGCTACTAACATATTTTTTAATATTAAGCTTATTTTTAACTGACGCATGAAAACATCAAAACTGTCCCTGTAAATGGAATAAAATGTGCTGTTTTGATACCAGTATACATTGTGCATTGTTTAAATCAGGCTAAACGTGTCTGTCTCCTCATTTATCATCTATGGTAAAAACAGTGCTTTGAGATGCTCAGTATCTGAGTGTTGTCTGTCGTAGCTCCGCTGTGCTTTCTCCCTCCTGGCTCACTGTCACTTCCCTGCGGTCAGCTTCCCCATCGCACCTCTGCCCTGTCTCCAGTATCCACCATCCTGTTTTCAGTTTCTATGAGATCATCCTTTTTGGATTCCACATTTGCATGAGATCATAATGTACTTGCTTGTCTTCCGTACCTGGCTTATTTCACTTGACAAAAAGATCTGCAATTCCATCCATGTTGTTGCAGATGACAGAATTTCATTCCTTTTCTAAACGAATACTACTTCATTGTTTATACGTACGTGCCTCGTATTCTCAGCCAATTATCAGTGGATGGACCCTCGAGTTGCTCTAATTTCTTGGCTGTTCTGAACAGTGTAGCATTGAGTGTGGGAGTGCAGGTGTCCCTTTGATAGGCTGATTCCATTTCCTTTGGATATAAACCAATAGTGGGATTGCTGAACCGTGTTGTAGTTCCATTTTTAACTTTTTGAAGACCTTCCATAGCGTTTTGCCATGATGGACATATACAGCTTGACCCACAAGTTACCTTTAGTTTTTTGTTGTTGTTGTACCTATTCTTGCTTTGGTGAGATGCTATCTTACTTTGCATTTTCTTAATAATTAGTGATGTTGATCATTTTTCATATATCTGTTGGACATTTGTGTACTTTTTCTGAGATATGTCTATTTAAGGCTGTTGCCTCCTTTTTACAAAAATCAGGTTGTTTTTCATCGTTTGTTTTTGCAGTTGAAATTTGAAGATTATTTATATGTTCTACATATCAACCCCTTATCAGATGCGTACTTTGGAAATATTTTCCTCCATTCTCTGAACTGTGTTTGTACTCTGTTAATGGTTTCCTTTGTTGTGCCGAAGCTTTTTAAAGTCAGATATAATCCCATTTGGATATTAACATTCTTAGGTTTTTGATTTAGATAATAAATATAAACATTTCTGTTGACCATATATATTCAGGAGTGGAATAGCTAGGTCATAAGAAACCCAAACAACTTTTCAGTGTGGTTTACCACACTATACTCCCATTAATAGAATATGAAAGTTGCATTTGCTCTACCTTTTCCCCAATAATTAATAATTAATATCTTGTAATTATGGCCACTCTAATATGAATTACTTTGAGGGTTTACTGTGAATTTTCTTGATGAATAATGAATTGAGCATTTTGTCATGGAGTTGTTGGCTATTTATGCAACTTGTGTTGGAACGTGCCCATTCGTCACCTGCTTTCCATTGTTTCGGTGTTTCCCTCGTTCTGTATGGATTCTTTTTATATTTAGCACATGAGTCCTTCGTTGGATACACTTATTGCATATTTTCTCCCATTGTATGTGTTGCCATTTCTTGTCCTTAATGGTGACTTTTGAAGAACAAGAGTTCTTCATTCTAATATAGCTGAGTTTATTAATTTGTTGCCCCAGAGAGCTCATGTTTTTTCTGTCCTTTTAGCAAGCATTTGCTTGTGTTAGGGACATGAAGGTGTTCTCTTCTGTTTTCATTGTTTGCTTGACTCACTGGTTATCTTCACACATTTTCCGATCTGGTTTTTCAGCCTAGTCCGAGGAAGTCTTATTACCTTCCTTCAAATATTCAGTTAACTCAGCAACATTTGTTGAAAATCATTCTTTCTTCAGTGCCCTGGGCTGTCTCTACTGTCACAAGTCATATGACTGTGCATGAGTGTGTGCAGCATAGCCTCTTAATTGTTTTGCCTTTATAAAGGGTTTGTGTATTCTTGCTTTGTCATTATCAAGATTGATGATGATTCCTGCCCATTTACCTTCCTAAATGCATTTTGGAAACATCTCATTCAGTTATGCATTATTAGAAAGGAACCCTCATATACACATTCTACACTTTGATTTTTTTCTCCACTATATCTTGAAGGCTTTACTTGTTTCTTTCAGTTACTGTAGAGCTTCACTGAATGGAGACTTTTCATGTTTCTTGTTTATCTGCTTGCTGCTCCTTTGTATAGATACAAACTGCTAACACTTCTCTGGTCTAATCTTTGTGTCTTGAAATTGACTTGAATTGAGCTGACATGAAGTATTAGGTCAAACAACCCAAATAACATTTATAACAAGTAAACATACAAATATGAACATGAAAACAAAATTATTTATATTCAGGAAAGTACTCATGATCTATTTGGTTAGATTTTTGTCAATACTTTACTATTTAGTTTCAGTATCTAATTCCGTGTAAGAAAACATGCCAAAGACAAAAGCAGGGGTAAACAGGAGTTTAAATTAATTCAAGTCCTATATAATTATTTACATAGCCAGTATATGCACACACAAATATTAATCCAAGGCTTTGAAATATATTGTTAATAGATTTTGAGACCATTGTAAATGGCCATCGTAGAATGGAATAACCAGATTAAATCCAATACTACAGTAACCAAACATCTTTTTCTAATTAGTGGGTTTCAGATGGTCTTATGATTGTGGGTATAAGAAATGATCTCTATACACATAAGATAATTTGGTGAATGAATGCTTAACTCTCCTGCTCAAAGTAGTGCATTTACTAGAAGGATTGGTAGTGGAATAGAAAATCAGCTTCTGTTTCCACGTTGAACCTACTCTAGACCTGCACTGGGAAGAACAGAGTCCCTGCTGGATCACCCAAATGTGTCTTTCGCCCTCCCACACCCTCCAGAAAGCACATCAGCCTGAACAAAGGTAGTGTGTTCTGTATTCTTTGCCAGTTCAGTATCTTAGTGATGTCTAAGGAAGTTGACCCGACACACTGGGCAACCTTTGCTAATTTCTAGAAATCAAAGAAGAGACAATTTCAAGGTTGATTATGTTTGATTAATCAGAACTTCTCCTGTAAAAACTATGTTTTACATTCTCCAAATGAGCACAGAATATCTGTTTAATTAAAATGGAAACATTCTTCCTGTAGGTTTTTATACTCAAATTCTCATTCTTTTTTTTTTTTGGTGATACTGGGGATTGAACCCACAGCCTCAGGCCTGATCTAAATCCCAGGGCCACTTGCCCTGCTCTCAATCTTTTTAATTCTTTTCTTTGTTTTAACATAGGGTCTTTCTAAGTCACTAAGTTGCCCAGGCGGGCCCACGCTTGTGTTCTCCTGCATCAGCCATTCCAAGTATGTGCCACCACACCCTCCCTCACTCTCTTTTGGGTCATCTCATCCTAAGCTCAACCCTGGTACTAGAGAGAGCTGCCTTGTACCCTGCCTACTGTAATAGAAGTTTTTTTTGTTGTTGTTGTTGTTGTTGTTTACCTACAGTAAAGGTACAGGTCGGGGGTAACTGCCAATGAAGAAATAGTTTAGTACGCATGGATCTTGTGATGATCCTGATTGTCACTTGTTTGGCTTGAGAGTCCTTTAAGAGATTAGTGAAGCATACTATTAGTCAGCTTTCTTGCTGCTAGGGCATCATCCCTGATACCCAAAACTTGAAGGAGGAGAGGCTTAATTTAGCTCATGGTTTCAGGGGATTCAGTCCATAGTCAGCTGGCTCAACGCAGAAACGTCGTGGTGGAAGGATGTGGCAGAGAAAAGCTGCTTTGTTCATGGCAGCTGGGAAGCAGAGAAAGGGACCGGGGGCAGATATACCAAAGTTCACATCTCCATGCCCTACCCAGACACGTGGAGAAGTACACTTTCCTAATCCCCTAGGCAGCTCCCAAGCCAATGGAACTGACGTGATTAAGCTCAGCCCCCCTGGGCTCTTCTGGTTGTGCCTGAATGTGAAAGCACGGCCTTGAGGACCACATTAGTGCCTGGTCTCTGCCTCCCATGCTCTCCCTCTGCTGCATCCCGTTAGCTGAGCCGTTAGCTGAGTGCTTTCCTCCGATGCTTTCTCCCATGATGTTTATGCCTTGGAGCCACTAATCAACCACAGACTGAATCCTCTGAAATTATGAGCTAAAAGTAGACATTTTCTCCTTAAAGTCATATAGGGCAGGTGTTTTATCCCAGCAACAAGAAACCTGACTGGTACAGCTCCCAAGAGGACGGGAACGCCGTGAGGGAAGCGGTGAGGGGCAGGGACCTGAGGGTACATTGCACACACTGCCTGTTGGTGAGAACTCAGCTGGCCAGGAAACACGGTGAGCAGGAAAACCATAAACTGGAGCGTTTACTGTGGTATCCGTGGAAGGAGGGGGTGAGGCAGAGCAAGCAGGTTCAGGATTTTAGGTGAGTATTTTCTGCAGGCTGTCGAGGACACAGGTGCTGTCGCTAGTTGTCTTGCATTTGGTCCTGAGGTTTTGAGGGAGGAGGGATAAGGACCAGACTGGAAGAGCCCATAGGGAGGGCGTCTCTGGATTGGTCAGCCTCCATTTGAACAGTGAGTCATTTACTGACGCTAACCTTGGGAGGGGCAGTGTCTCTGGGATCAGCGAGGCGCCAAATACAGAAAACAGATGGCACGGTAGACCCCGTTCATGCACTGCCCTGGGGCAGAGTCTGTAGGGAGAGGAAGGCAAAGGGCTCACCCGAACTCCGGATCGATCGTAGAGCGTTAACAAAATAAGTTTTGCAGCTACATTGTTTCAGTTCCAAATTATTGTAAAGAACAGTAATGCTGATGGAATGCAGTACTCCATTTACTTTGTCTCAGCGCAGCATCTTAAATCCTCAAAGAAAAGTTCAGTTCGGCATTTTTTGTCCTTGCCATTAGGCCTCACGCTGTGGCCACCACCAGGCTGCTGAGGCCTCTTCCTCAGCCGCCATCAGGAGCCGCAGCTGTGCTTCTCCACGCTTTCCGCCCCACGCCCCAGCCTCCTTTCGCTTCATCTCCATCCTCCTCCAGCTCCATCTCCTCACAGTGCTCTTGAGTGTCTGGATCCATCTTCCCTAGAACCATCTTCATGCTGACCACCGCCCTGGCCACCTCTGGGGGCTCCCGGGTGCGAGGTTCTGCAGAGTCTTCTATGCTGTCTGTCGCTTCGGGGCTCCAGGTGCTTTCTTCCTCCGTTTTCTCTTCTCTGGCCTGGGACTCTTTAGCTGTCCCACAAGCTAGCCATCTGAAGAAGCACCCTGCGAGTTTCCTTCCTCATCACAGACAGCCCCAAGAGCAGTGCCTGGTGATTCGGGGCCATGGTCACCAAGACAGCCAGACCTTGAAGTGAACTTGATTTTGTGAAGTGAGGATCAGTGTGTCCCCATCTACCATCCTGTAAGGTGGGATTCGATTTGCCCCAAAGTCTTGGTGGCCAAATGCTGGAACCCAGAGTCAGTGTGGCAGGAAAACTTCTGTCTACCGGAAGAAGCTCTCTGTCACCCTGAGCCACCACCACAGCCGGAGGGGTCTGGGGCCATAGAGCTGGATTGGGAATTTCAACTTCAGTCCAGGAGTCTTTGCAGATAGTGTAGATACAGGGCTCATTGTATGAACAAATACTTTGCCCACTGAAGTATTCACCCTCGAAGGATCCATTCTTTATTTTCAGCCTGAACAGGGAAAGACTCTCTGAACCTTTGTAAAGGATGGGGACCACTGAGCAGGTACAGCCCTGGTCTTTTTAGCATCTAGTGTTTGGAAAAGAGTCATCAGAACTTCCTGGACTCCTTCCCTGAAGGCTGGGCATCTTCTCTGGCTCAGTGGCTGACTTCTTCTTGTTCTCCTCACTGTTCTGGGGTCTGAGGCCACAGGGGGCCCCAGGAAGGGAGCTGGGTGTGGGAGCTGCTCCTTCCTGTGGGAGTCCAGTGATGACTTTGTAAGATAAATTTTAGAACCATCCTCCCCTTCCCGCCACATAGCCTTGTATCAGCTTCCTAGCCTTTGTCTTACCTGAACCTAAGTCCTCAGTGTGTCTCACATTTGCCTCAGACTGTATGGAAAGCAAGCAATGTGTGTATTATGTGAGCGTGTGTCACCCACACACAGAGGTAATGCACACATGTGTAATACATGTACACGCACGTACTGTACAGGAAGTTATCCAGTGCACAGTCTTCACGAAGCACCTCCAGCACTCTGAGCTTTGATGGCTGCCT
This sequence comes from Fukomys damarensis, assembly GCF_012274545.1. Classification (NCBI taxonomy): domain Eukaryota; kingdom Metazoa; phylum Chordata; class Mammalia; order Rodentia; family Bathyergidae; genus Fukomys; species Fukomys damarensis. The sequence continues at coordinate 75,737,957 of NW_022900950.1, read as the reverse complement.
CCGCACCTGTCACTAGTATTCTCTGCTCTGTTTTCCAGCAGGGTGTGCCCAGCAGAGAGGCATCACCCAAAGGTTGTAGAGTTGAAGGTAACAATGCACGCAGTGCCCCTGCAAAATCCCAGGCGGCATCCACAGAATAAACCAGGCTCACATTGTTGGAATGCAAGACACAATGAATTTATTTAAAACAAAAAATCTGGACTTGACAAAGTCCTTTCACTTTTTACAATCACCTTGACAACCTATGTTTTTTCCTGTGACCCTTTCTCTTTCTAATAAATGTCCTGAGTCCTTCATAAGAAAATTGCTGAGAACCCATTTACCAGTGTTCCTAAGAGACTTTATCTGTCAATAGAAGAATTTTTCATATAAAATACCCTGGATGTTCCGGGCTTCTTTGCTGCTGCTCTGTTTATCCCTGTGATGACTATCAATACTTTTTAAACTCAATTACGTCTCCTACTATACTGATATTACTTCTGAAATATTCCATTTCGGCTGCTAGCGCTGCTGCTGTTTATCTCACCTACAGAATCCACAGCGAGTGTACTGTAAAATTACATAATGGAACCAAAGAACTGGATTGCACTGGCAATCGAGTGGTTTCTCATAATGAAGCTCTGTAATTTAATTATGCCATCCTTACACCTGGGTTTTTTTCTTTTCTTTTCCTATACACTTTCTTCTAACCAAATGGAGCTCTCGCTTTTGGTGTGTGCGTTCATTAACTCTTTCTCCAGTTTTTGCTACATCCTGCATTCTAAAGCTCTTTCAGCTCCATCTCACCATTCCAGGCTTAAGGGAGGGTTTTGTCAGGTTAGTGACATAGGAAGTAAATTGACTTAGCTCTTCACCATTGTATATGTTCGTGATAAAAGCCGGCTATTGGAGCTGTGATACATAGGGTGTGGGTGCCACGGAGATGGAACCGAAAAAGAAAATTTGCTGGGTAGAAGGCACATTCATTTCCTAATGGCCTACGCTGCCTCTCTCGCCTGACTTTTGTTTGGAGGATTTTCACCCCCACCCACCCTGGGGGTGCACCTTGCCCAGATCCTTCTGTGTCTAGCTAAATTCACCGCACATCTGCAAGAAATTTCCCACCATTATTTCACATATACAAGAAGTAGTATCTGAAATGTCTTAAACACCACTTTACTTCATTTTTATCTCCCAAAGTGTGAACCTCTCTGCTGTTTGTTATTATTCAAATTCTCATCCACTTCCCTTAACTCATCCCTTAATTTGAATTAATCCCTTATTCATCATCTCTGTCCTGAATTCTTCTACCATGTCTTCTAAAGCTCACACCAGTTAGCACTCTCTGTTGTAAACTCAACCTGGTCTCTGGCTGTTCCTTCATCTCCTTGTCCAGACTGAAAATAGTCTGTCCCCTAAAGGCAGCATTTCCTTGCTGGCCTCTTTCAGAGAAGCCCAGAATTCTTCTAATTACAGCCTTGAGGGTAAGGTTGGTGCCCTCCTTGTTCCCCAAGCCGTCATCCAAGTCACTTCTACTCCTTCCTCCCTGAAAATCCGACTGAATTTTGAGGTTCATGTTGTCAGTCTGTAGAACAGCCACCCTTCTTGTCGTTTTCCTGTTTTAAATCCCCTTACATGAAAACTTTTACACCTTGCTCACGATCTTCCTCTTCACTACTGCAGTAGCCTTGCCTCTGTAACAAAATATCCGGGATGATTAACTTGTAAAGAGAAAACCTTTCTTTTGGTTCGTGGTTCTGAAGGTTTCAGTCCATGAACAAGAGGCCCCTCTGCTGTGAGGCTCCAGGAAGGCAGCACATCATGGTGCCAGCAAACTGCTCGCCCGGTAAACCAAGAATCACAAAAGAAGCGGCCGAGGTCCCATGGCCCACTTCAAGGGTGGTCTCTAGTGACCTCGAAACCTCCCACAAGGCCCCTCACCTCATGATCCACACCGCCTCCCAGGGGCCCTTTGGAGGACATTCGGTACCCACAGCAACAACTGCTTCCTCACAGTTCCCTGAGACTTCAAAATACACAACATCCAATCTCAGTTTCTTGACTTTCTTGCTTCAAGGATCATCAGCCGTGATTGCACTCCCTGAAATCTTGATTTCAAGCGTGCCCTCCTCCAGGAAGCATTTCTATCTTTCTGTCCCAGCCTCGCTGGCACACTTCCACTCGGCTTGATAATTCTTCTCCCGTGTTAAGATCACTGATTGATTTCCCATCACTAAGGTCGTTCAATTGCAGACTTCCTTTCCCGGAAGTCTGTTGGCAGAAGCCCAGCTCTGTGGAAACCTGATGCACTGCCTGGGGAGGACGAGTGAGTCTGCTTGTTCCCTCTGTAGCCCTCCAGGTCTGCCCTAAGCTCACATTTCTTGCCTGCTTCCCTGTTGTCATTGTAGAGGTGAATCAGGAGCAGATCCTCTATTGTTCAGGGTTCCTCCATGCCAACCCTCCCCAGGATATCTCTGTTGTACCGATGTTTCTTTCTGCATCATCAGTTTCTCGTATTCTGTACCATACAGGCATAACAATAGTCTCTATCTTAAGAAAAAGAACTCCCTGTAAGTGCATACACCTTCTTAGAAAAGCATATTATTCCTTTTCTGTCCTTCGCAGCAAATCTACTTAAAATACCTGTTTACTCTTTGAGCTTCTTTGATGCATTCTTCCCTCCCTCCCTTCCTAGTAAAGCTATTATGCTGATTAGAATCCTGTCACATCCTGAGATTATTATTTTCATTTTGTCCGAGTGTTCATGGAATTAAAAAATTCTTGGAACACAGTTACCTGGGCTTTGGTGACACCCCGCCTGCTGTTTTTTCTTTGACAAACTGGACTCTCGTTTCTCGTCCCTTTGTTCATGAAATCTGGACTGGGGTACAGGGATGATAGAAAACTCACTAGAATGCAGACCATAGCTCACAGGAGCTGAGAGATGTGAAGGGGGATAGATATTGAATTCTGCTGTTCTGGAGTCCAAGGAAGCAAGGACAAAAAGATAGGAAGCAGATGATTGCCGGAGTAGGAAACACAGCAGGTGAGTCTCCCTTCCTCCCAACTGCCCGGAGACCTTCAAGCCTTGGATAGGGTATGTTTCAAAGCTTGGAGCTCTTCCACAGGGAGCTGGAGCGACTGGGATTCAGGTAGACTGTTTAGGAATTTCTTCGCATAGTTTAAAAACTTACATCAAAGTAACCCATGTTTTATTAGTAGAAAAAAAAAAAGAATAAGGTGCAAATTCCCTGTGATGAGTGTTACCATTATGTGTGCCTACAATGTATCAATAAATGTTTGCTATTAAAAAAATCCTGCTAATGCATGCCTTTATGGGATATATTAATTACTTCTCGCTACATATCAAGTTATTCCTGGGTTTAGCAGCTTAAAATAGTTTCTTTTCCTGCATGGTTCGTAGAGTCAGGGAATCCGGAAGTGGCTCCCCTGGGTGGCTCTGGCTGTGTCTGTCACGAGGCTGCATCAGTAGAAGTTTCCACGGACAGGCAGAGGCTGACACAGGCTTGGGAGGGGAGGGAAGGAGTGTGGGTCAGCTCCCCTGGTGCTGTGTCCTGTGGAATCCTGGTTGCTCCAGCATGCTCCTTCCGGAGAGGGCACTGTGGTACCAAAACAGTGAGCAGAGCGCGCCAGCTGCACAGGCGTGCGGCCTTCCTGTGCTGACATAACTCTAAGCCCTGGAAGATGAAGTCATTAAAGATTATCATGACCAATGCGCCTGGACGACATAATTCTGAGCCAACACTGGACCTGTTACTAGTTCTTGAGAAAGCCCAGGTGCTTTCTGCTGGCTGCCGCCCACCTCTGTCTAGGTTAGCATATAAGCCCGTCCTTTTTCTTTGGAGTGCAGTGACCCACCTGCCTTTCTGCCATTTGAAACACTTCCGCCTGTAAGTCCCCCGTAAATGTCATTCTGTGCAGTCTTGGATCGGTCATCCTCATTTGCTGATCTCAGCACCTCCTCTCTTGGTTGGGTGGCTCTCATCCACTGGGACCAGGTTTTTCCCACACTGGGAAATCCCTCAGCATTCACCCCTGCGAGAAACACACATACCACAGGCTTTGTAAGTTCTGAACCGAAGGAGCCACAGGACTCGGTGAGTTTGGCATTTCCCCCATTTTCATGGAGAAGCCTCTTTCATTTGTCTCGTGTTCAGACATATGTCTTGCTCGCTTCTCAGGTATCCCCTTTCTAAAATCTGGATTTGATCACATCGCCTCACTAGAGGCAGCTGTGGTGTCTCACATGAAGATTTGGGAAGGAAGCATTGGAACTTTGGCAGAGCTGGTGCTGAGCTTTTGCTGTGATTGTGCCACTGTGCCCCAGACCTGGACTAGCTCACCTTGCTCATAGCCTGAGCCCCCTGAAAAACGCAGGGCGTGTCTTGTTCCCCGGGACTGAGTGCACAGCAGGCACTGTCTCTCCTACAGTCCTTCTCATATGAAAGGATGTGTAGCACAACACAGTTTTAAAGCTTTAAAATGTCACCGAGGGCTTTGAGGACAGACAGGTCTTTGCACTATGTGTAGATGGGCTGTTACAAGCTCATTTTCCAGAGCAAGTCAGCCCTCTGCCCCTCTGTGCCTTGGTTTCTTATCTGTGATAGGAGAGCCTACAACTCTTACCGAGGGCAAATACAACTGAACAGATGTATAAAATGACTTAAGCATTCCATAAATGGTTTTCATAAGAGGAAAGCCGCCCCGTGATAAATTCAGCAGGTAAAGAATGAATGTACCAAGGGGCAGACTGAGCTCTCTAAAGCTGCTCCTGCAGGAGGCAGTGTTCTGCGACGGAGACTGTGTTCCTGCTTGTTTGCAGAGCGTCACCTGACTCGGCTTCTTCACGAGACCCGGCTCTTATTCATAAGCATGTCGCAGTGAGGCAGCGTCTATTTCTTGTTGTCTCTTACCTGATTTCTGAGCCCACTTTCAACCAGGTGACTGCTTGAACTTGAGGAGAAATGTAAGGAGGAGGGAAAGGAAAAGCACGAGAGAAAGCCAAGCCGAGAAGGCGGGGGTTTGGGCGGCAGCAGCTCCCTGGAGGACGTGGTGCTGTACGGGATCATCTGTGAGCTCACAGCCCGTGTGCCCCGACCCGGACGCCTGCAGGCCTCTCATCCTGAGGAGGATGCGGGCCACCTGCACTGTCACACATGGGCCCGGTCGGTGTACGAACGGCCATTGCTGTTATTACAATTATAACAAGCCTTCATTTCTCCTATTCTATTAGCAACCAGCACTTCATTCAACTCAGAATGTGGGAAATGACAGTATTTCTAGAGGTGACTTTCTTCATTCATTTTTAGTCTCTGAAAACATAGTCTGTTCATGAAACCTTGCAGTGTGAGAGCCTTTGCCCGACTGTCATTAACGTCACCCCGACAAGGTCCTTCTCGCCCCCGGCCCCTCCTCCTGCGTCTCTGTGTGCACAGCCCCGGCTCTCCCTTGTCTCCTGCCAGCCCGTCTCCCTGCCTTCTTTGGCCTTCTCACTCCGTGACAGTACAAAAGGGAACAAAGAGAAAAGGGAAAAGGGGAGGCGGGGGAGGGAAAGGGAGGAAACCCAGGCCGCTTTGACTGCCCAAGGGTCTTTGTCAAAGCTGGAAGTGTCAAAATGAACCAGATAGAAGTGGAAACGGGTGCCCCAAAACAGGAACATATGTTTTACTTTAGCAAAGGAAAAATTGCAGGAATGATTTTCTTTTATTTTATTGGTTCCTTCTTTTTGTTTTTAGGTGGAGGCAACACAAAATAACTAGTCTGAGGTCTGTTTCTCACTTCTCGGTGCACTCCCTTACATTTATAAGGCCTGAAAAATGTAGAATTCTGAAACAGTCCTCGCCCCCAGGATGGAGGATAAGTTCCGTGCCACTTCAGGGAGGAAGGGTCCGTTCCCTCACTGCTGCTGTCCCTGTTCAGGCTGCTGCCCTCTTGACTCAATGATTCCAGGGTCCTCCTCCCTGAGCCCACTTCTGTCCTCGCTGGCGGGCTCGCAGTGGGTTCTGAGCACTGCATTCAGAGCACCTCAGAAAGTTGCACTCACTGTGCAGTCCAGCCCTTCCCGTGCTCAGAACGCTCTGGTGAGGAGGAGCCTTGGGCTCTGAGAGGCCGGCCAAGGCCTCCGTAATGCGCCCTGGCCGGTGATGCAGGCTCTGCTGTCTTCCTCGCTGCCCCTGAGCAAGCCATGGCGCATTCTCCTAGCTGGGGTCTCCTGTGCTCCTACCTGGGGCCTTCCTCTCCACCCTCTCTGCTGCTGGTGAATCTCTTCTTCCAGATAATTTAGCCTAGCCCCTTCCTGTAGGTCTGTCTACACCAAAATCTGCTCAGGCTTTCCCAGCCAACCCCCCTATTCCTCACTGCAGCCGATTCACTTAAAAATGTCTCTGGCCTCTGCTCTTAAATCTTTCCTCTTTTAGGGGAAATCTCATCCATGTTGAAGATCAGCACGGACATACAGATTCTGAAGTTTAGGAGCTTGGATGTAAAGGAAAATGGAAAATGAATGCTAGGGGTGTGGCTGTGTGGGTGTGGCTCTGTGAATATACAGATGTATTTGTGGTCTCAGAAGCCAGTTCTGGGACCTTTCTCCGTTACTCTCTGCCCCGCCCGTAATCACTGTTCCTCCGTCCTGCAGGGCGGGCTCAGCGCCCAAGCTTTTGTCCGTGTGGACCTGGAGGATGTGAATGATAATCATCCGGTGTTTAACCCGTCAACCTACGTGAGAAGCATCAGCGGCCAGACCCAGCCGGGTGCCGAGATCATCAAGGTTCTGGCCACGGACAGAGACGCCGGGATGTACGGGACCGTGGCTTATGAGCTCAGCCCTGGACACCTGACACCCGCGTTCTCCATCGACTCCGCCACAGGTATGTGAGGAGTGGCTTTCATCCTCCGGCTGTTCAGCTTCTGCTCAGCGGAAGAACAAGTGATTTGTCTTCACTGGTAGGCCTGGCGCACACTCAGTGTCTGAAGGGCGCTGGGCACGTGGAAAGGGCCAGGGCTGGTCCTTAGGTGACACCTGGCTCCAAGCTCCATCTTGGCTCGCCACTGACCTTAAGGCTTTTTGAGACAGGGTCTCACTGTATAGCTGAGACTGACCTGGAACTCACTATGTATCCCAAGCTGGTCTCGAACTCTCAACAATCCCCCTGCCTCAGCCTCCCAAGTGCTGGGATTACAGGCGTGTGCCACCATGCCCGGCAACCTTGAGGTTTTATTGGCCTAAATTTCCGTATATGCAAAGTAGTGCTGATAACGCCTGTGCTGCAAGGCCGCTGTGAGGACTCAAAGCCACAGAGGGAGCCGAAGCCCTTGGCGATGGTGTTTATTGCCTCATTTCCCTTTCCCCTACCACTGAAGGGCGAATTAGCGTCGTGTCAGTGTTGGAATCCACAAGGTGGGTGCAGGGATCCCGAGCAGCTGCTTTTCTTCATGCAGGACCCTGCAGCCTCTCAGACCTCTCTATCTAAATCTCCTTGTTTTACAATGATACCCAGGGCTCCTTTCGTTCTCTAACTGGGGAATTACACATCTGCTGAAGAAGTCCAGTTAAGCATTTAATAGGTTTGCTTTCCCCTTCCCATTGGTTTGTTGCTAACGAGATGTTTTATTACAAGAACATATAAAATTTCAAGTATCCTGCACAGTATTATAATACTTTTGAAATACTGTGGTCCAAAATTAAAGATACACGAGAAGAAGACCGAAACATTATTTTTCTTTTATATCTCTTCATTCAGTCTAAGAAACAGGTAGGATGTGTTTCTGCAGTAACCATGGTGGGCATTGCCGGGGATGACACTGGGAATTTTCTGTACGTTGTCATATTGGATCTTTGTAATAACCCCATGCATAACTTACACAGAAATGTACTTTTCTGAGTTCATCTGCCCTGGCCCTCAACCTCACCGTGCAGGTCACTGCTTCTGTCAGGAAGCTGTGTGTCCCCGGCTGAGATGACTGGCTGGGAGGTTGGTTGTTTACAATGGCAGCCTTTATGAGGCACCCTTTCCTTGCTCAAAATAACCCACTGACGTGGCCCCTTTAACATTTCAAAGATCAGAAGAAAATACTTTTGTAGGAAGTTAGTCTACTTATCTTGGCTTTTTGAAAGTTCATCTGAACCGAGGCCCTTAAGTGCCTGGCAAGCCATCAGGCCCCGTAGGGCACTAGCATTGCCAAAATATATACAGGTCAGCCAGTAATCAGGAGAGAGGATCTGAAAGCCTAGAGCAGATTGTTCCAAAAAGACAGCCACACACTCATCATTCAGTTTCTCCTGGAAGAGCCAGAGGAATGAGCTGTGCCGTACTCTGTTTGGAGACCAGAGCTCCGTCCGGGTCTTGTTGGCTATGGTCAGCCCCATGCTTCCTGGCAGCAGCTGCAAGACAAATCCCATTGTTAACCATGGAGAACATCTTATGTGAGTCATTATCTAGGGAGCACTGTAGTAATTTTTTTTTTTTAGGCAAAGGCCAAATTCGTAATGGAAGTGGCCTTGGGTTACTGTTGTTGGCAGTTTTGATTCCTGTGCATTTAGGTGGAAGACATTTCTCAGGCACGTGGTGGTTGGAATTTGTTTGCACTGAATCACAACTCATGAGAGATTCATGAGGCCTGAGAGTTCTTTACTGTAACCTTTAGAGGAGAACAAAAGAGTGTCATGACCAGCTACGGGAAAAAGCGGCTCAGGGAACAGCAGGCCTCCTAGGTAAGCTGCTGAACTCCAGAAGTTCATCTGCTGGAAATGAGAACACCTTGTACATACTTACGGTTCACCAGCTGACATTTTGATGTATCTGCACATTGTGAAATGGTCAAATCAAGTAATTGACATCCATCCTCTCACACACCTGATACTTTTTGCAGTGAGGACATTTATAATTTGTTATAAATTTATAATTTCCATTTAGAACTTACTTTCCAACAATTCTCAGGGATAGAAGATCGTTATTAATCATAGTCACCACAGTGTGCAATAGATCTTGCGTCCTTATTCATCCTGTGTAGCTGAAGCTGTATACCCCTTGACCATCTTCTCTTATTTCTCCCAAACCTTGTTGGTGGCACTTGTCCACTGTCAGCTTCTATAAAATTGACATTTTTAATTCCACATGCAATGAGAGCATGCAGAATTTGTCTGTGTGCCCGGCTTGTTTCACTTAGCATAATGTCCTCCAGTTTCATCTAGTATTCTGTTGTGTAGATGTGGCCCTGAAAGACACTTTGGCAGATTCCGTATCCTAGCTATCGTGTGTGCTGCTGCCACGAACACAGAAGTGAGCCCTGTCTTTGACATACTGATTTCATTTCCTTTGGGTACATATATGTATCCATCCATCCAGAACTGGGGTTGATATTTTTAACTTTTTAAGGAAACGTCATGCTGTTTACTATAATGACTGTGTCCCATTTTCTATATACGGTTGTCCTCAAAGAACAGAATACAAACATGAGGGAATGTGATTATCTCCTTCTGGGTCTGTTTTTGCTTTGTTTTATTTAGTAACCTACATAAAGCTGAGCTTTCCTAATTCACCATAAGGCCTGTCTCTCCCAAGGCTGCCTATACAAACACAGTCCTAAGAAGCTGCCTTTTTGAATAAATGTTTGTGGAATAAATGACATCTAGATACAAATGGAAGGTATTTTCAATCCTTACTACAGCTCCTAAGAAATTGCACAGGGGTTTCGCTGATAACTTGTAGCAAAACTGAATAAATCACAGCATGCTGGGTGACCCCATGGCTTCCTCCCACTCCTCAAAACTCCCTCGAGCGTACCTGTGCAGACACACTTTTTCCTCCCCTGCACTAAGGATTGAACCCTGGAAACACTGAGTAACTCTGCAGTCCTTTAATGTATATTTATCATGAGACAGGATCTCTCTGAGTTGTCCAGGCCATCCTTGAACTTGTGATCCTCCTGCCTCAGCCTTCCAGTACCTGGATTACAGGTATGCACCACCACACTCGGGCTCCATTTTTTCTTTGTCTCTGGATTTATTCTTTTCTTTGCCAGAATAATGCCTTGACTTTTACAATGGGAATTTCTCAAGTGAGGCTTAGTACCTTTCAATTATTCCTCTCTTTTCATTTTGTTTATTTGTTTATTATTTATGTATTTATTTATTTTAGTGCCGGGATAAAGCTGGGACTCATGCACTTGAGAGGCAGGCAGCAGAGCCACTGAGCCAAATCCCTGGCCCCTATTCCTCTCCTTTTAAGCGTAAATTCTGACGTAGATGACTAGAAGAAAAAGATAGATAGTATAAGAATAATGAGAATCGAGCCTGTTTATACATTATCCTTTTATTTTTAACCAGACACTGAACTCAGGACCTTGTACCTGGCCAGTAAGTGCAACACCACTGAGCTACACTCCTGGGCTCCTGCTTACACATTATCCTTCCTCTTGAATTACTTTAAAATTTTTCATTTGCTCACAGATTTATCCATCCTTTCATTTCAATATTTTCTGTGCCAGACATGCTGTTCTAAAAGCCTACATGACAAATTATAGGCTCATGTCTTCCCAAAGAACAGAGTTTGTTTACTGATCCATCTGTGCCACCACCAGACCGATGCATTATAAATAGAGCTCTTTGACTTACTGTGTTCATCCGGTAAGAAAAATGTTTTTAGAGAAAGCTAGGAGAGGGTGTAGCCTCGTCATGGTTCTTTTCTCTTGTGGGTTTATCTTCCTGTTCTGTTTCTGGTTTTCTAAGTTTGTTGCTGGTCCAAAGAGCATTTTTGTGAGATGTGTTTCAGCACGGGAAGAGAGATACTGAGCAAACCCCATGCTCTTGCCCTGAGTCTGTGGGCTTGCTTTGATGTGGGCAGGAGGCAGACCACACGGCTTGGAGTTTTAAAAGGAAGAAATACAGAGAGACATGTTTATCAATAGCTCCTTTTTCATGTATTTTTAATCCCACTTTATAAATTAATGTAAATATTGTCCTCCATTTTTTGAAGTACTCTAACAGTATAAAAAGAGCAGTCCTATAGTCCTTTAGTTTATTTGTTTAGTATTCTTAAAAATAAGAGGAAATGTGACTTCTGATTGATCCAGATGAAGGTGACAAGCAGATCTGAAGTATTTGGGTTGGCTGTTTACTGTCACTCAAAATGACTCCCGTTTATTAGGGCTGCCCTTGGTTAAATTATTGTGGTTTACCACTTTTTATAGAGGCAGGTTAGTGATATGAAGACAAGTCAATAAAAATTCTAAAAGAATGTAGCTTGTCCACTCTCAGCAGAATAATGAAAGGAAGGAGGACCTTGTGTGTGACAAACACATTTATTATCCTGCGCTTACTGTGTACCAGGCGCCATTTTCGGCACTGAGGATGCATCAGTGCACAACCCAGGCACAAATCCCTGCTTGCGTGGCGTTTACAGTGAGCGCATGACCCGTGTGCCTGCTCTGTGTCTGGTTGTGGCGTTTCCCAAACCCAAGTGTAGCACCACAGAAGAACAAGTAATTGAAAGAGTAACAGATTGTTAAGCAACGGCGGCTGTGCCTTGTATTTAGTTGTAATCTTTTGTTTGCGTGGGTTGTGTGGATTCTAATGTGGACGATTGGTAATATAACACAGACTCTGTTTTTCTTTATTTCAAGGGCAGATTCTTTCCTAATGCTCCAATTTCATACCATGTAATGATTCTCATAATTCCCCATGATTGCCTCTCTCCTACATTTACCATTTACCGTTCTGCCACGTGGGTAAGAAATTAATACCACACCACATTTGTAAGGGATGTGAGGGCGCCTCTGCCAAGTTAATGACTTCCATTTTCAGGACAGACTCTAAAATTAATCATGAACACCTAAGGATTACATGTCACTCGCATAGGAAACAAAAGCATGCTCTGATAGTTTTCTTATGAGCATTTCAGTACAAGACCACAGGCTCATGAATATGGAAAGGACTTTGCGAATCAGTGCCCTTGTGTCATGGGCGGAGAAACTGAGGCTGAAAGGGGTTGTTGCCTTCATAAAGGTGCTGTCTTGGTAACAGCTGAATGAGACCTGAACCCCATCCCACACCTGTTATCTTAAACTTAACATTAACTGATGAGATAAACACAGCACCTGCAAATTAAGAAACGAACATCTTAAGAATCTTAATGACTTACTAAGAGGGTAAATCTGCACTTGAATTCAGATTCTCTCATTATGCCTCTGAGAGTGTGTGTGTGTGTGTATATGTGTGTGTGTGTGTGTATGTGTGTGTGTGTGTTACTGGGGTTTGAACCAAGGGCTTTCACATTGAACTACACCCCCAGCCCTATTTATTTATTTATTTATTTGTTTGTTTGTTTGTTTATTTATTTATATTTTAAGACAAGATCTTGTTAAGTCACTAAGTTGCCCAGGCTAGGCTGGAACTTCAGATCTTCCTGCCTCAACCTCCCAGATTTCATGTCAATTTTTAAACTAAAGACAAAGTTGAAATAAATATACACTATGTTGATTCAACTAAATAAGACAGAAAAGTAGGCTGTTGTTGTGACTCAAGCCTTCTTGAAATACCAAATTGTTAATTTAAAAAGTTACTTTTTAAAAACAGTTTAGTATATCATCCTCCAAAACAGGTATAGTTTTCTTGAATTTTTTTTAGTTATCAATATGAGATAGAATGTTGGCTCTATTCTAGTCCTCTCTGCCTCTACAAACACAGCCATCCAGATTTCTGTGCAAAATAAATAGCGTAAGGTCACCTACTTGGTAAATACGTTCCTATGTTCTCCCAAAGTGAACACGGGAAAGACAAGTATCAATAACTGATAAGAAATTGACACTGATATCATGGAGTGTTTTTTAAATTTACCTGTTTTTGACAAAGCTATGGTGATAGACTCCATATCTAATGAAGATTGAGATTTATGCTGTCATTTTTGTAACTATCCCAATGTTTACAATTTTAGTTCTGAAACATAGATTATTTTCTATGAATTTCCATGTTAAGAGTATCCTATCTTTTTGTTTTTTTCTTTTTCTTTTTGTTTGCCTTTTTTTCTTTTTATTGAGTTTATTGGTACAATCTAGGTATATAATACAATTACATTCATCATTGGAATTTTGTACCTTTACATAATAGGTCTTGATTCTCATTTTTTCCCCTTGTCCCTGCCCTCCCTTCACCCCCTCCTCCCCTCCCCATTTACAAACACTTTATTTCCATTTTTTCAATTTCTCATATTTTTTTCCTCTCCCTTATTACCTTTCCCCCACCCTTCCTACTTTCCCTACACCTTTAGCCCTTTACTTCCTATTTCACATTATTAATTATCTCATTAGGATCCTGTGTACTATTATAGTTTTTCACACCAAAGAAACTATTCGGTGTTTCAGTTAAAGAAATCTCTGTATGAACATTAAAAATAGGGAATCCTAAAATAAAACTAAAAAGGAAAGTAAAAGAGAAAAGGCAATGATGTAAGATTAAAATAATCCTTAATTCTGGAGATAAAAGACTAATAATAGTATGTTATACATCGTTAGCAGCAAGAGCTTTTCCAGGTTCTGCAGTCATCTGAACAAAATTATAGACATTCAGCACATTCCATTAAAAAAAAAAAAACAAAGAAAAGAATAATATCCAGACAACAGCAAAGTTCTGTTGCTATTGCGGTACCTGGCACCATTTTTTCTATTAGACTCTTAATCATCATCTGGAAAGAGACCCTTCTAGAGTAATATCATTAAATGTAGCTCTGATAAAGCACAGTCCCTACTATGTATCATAAAGCAGGTACTAGATATTTTACATTCATAGAGATAGAAAACAATTCTCCATGTCACAGGAGCCCAGAAAAAAACAGGGATAGCAATCTTATTTGCAGACAAAGTAAATTTCAAACCAAAACTGAATCTAGTATTATTGATGTAGGACGGTACTGTATCATACCTCTAAGAGTATCCTGTCTTTACCAGATTTGACTCTGAAACTCATTGTGTTAATTAGTAGAAGTATGGTTTTGCATTTTGAAAGTATATATGATAGATTTTAATTACTATTCTTAATTGCTTTTACTAATCTTCAATTTTAAAAATATTCACCCTAGCACTTTCCTGTGTTTCAGTAAAATATGACAGGATGGGGAGTATAGACCCAATAGTGCATGTTATAATTGGTATGTGTATCCTCTCACTAAAACATCAGACAGTGGCTCTGTGAATTAGTAGTGGGCTGTAAATTGATCAACGTCTGTATTTTTCAAGTTGAAGTTGATCCCTGCACTGGTGGCTAAAGTGTCATGAAAAATGAAAGCTAAATAATCACTGTAATTTAAAATGTTAAAATACAGTTTTATAAATTTTGAACTGACAAATACATATGCAAAGAGAGCTATTCATTTTCTTGAGATTTTATGATTTATCATATAAAATGTGCATAACTGGATTTTATGTACATATATAGTAGAGATACAGGGTTTCTGGTCCTCACAACTTTTAATAGAGAGCTCAGTTTAAGAGTGCTGGATTTGCATATACAACTTCATTTGTCACTTATCATCATAGTCACTTACCTGCACCTTAAAGGAAGAGAAGTCAATTTCAGCTCATGTTTTTAGCCCATGGGTGAGGACTCCATGGTGACGGAGCCATGGTGCAAGCATCTGGCAGGAGAAGGCTGCTCAGGTGGGGCCTTGGCAGAGGAACAGTGAGAGGCAGAGCCGCATGGGCGCCTGCACACCCACCCCCCTGCCACACACCTCTGGCCTCCTGGTTAGGCTGGTACCTGCCTTCATACCGTAGAGGCCTAGGGGGTCATAAGGGCCATTGTTCTGAGCTCTAGCCTCAATTTTGATTTAATTCACACAGTTAAAGGTGAGAGATTAATAACTACCCTAAATTGTTATTTTTCTAAGCTGTGCTAGATGCTGTTGTGTTACTGATTGTATTACTTGAGCTAAGGTTTTCTGATTTATTTAATCAGCTGTCCTTCCTGGTATAATGAAAATGAGATTGCCTCAGAGTCATTAGGGACTCAAAACCTAAGGACAAGCTATAACAGAAAGATCAAAGTAGTAACCCAGGAATTAAACCAAGGACAGTACCAAGAACAAAAATAGAAATGAGGAGCCAGTCAAGCAAGACACAAGCACAAACAAAAGCTGTCTGTTCATCAAAGGCAAATTCTGAAGGAAATGAGGTGGAAAAGTCTGATAATCAACCACCTGGACACCTGAACTGATAGCACAGGAAGTAATAAAACAGATGAATGAGGCTCTAGAAAAATTCAAAACAGAAATAACTTCTGAGATGACTACAGAGATGGTGAGCAGAATGAAAAACATGATTAGAGGCTGTAGAACAGAAACGGATAAAAAATACATGAGCTCAGGACCATGATAGACACCACGAATGCACAACATAGGAAAGAAATGGAATCCATGAAATGGATTCAAACAGATATCCAGGAGATTAAAAACTCTATTGAAAGTATACATAACAGGCTGAGCCAATCTGAAGACAGGATATCGGATATAGAAGACAGGATGGTGGTCAGTGACTGTGAAAAGAGGGATCTCATTAAAAAAGTAAGGGAACATGAGAAATCAACCCACCACCTCCTAGATGATGCAAAGAAGAATAATGTAAGACTGATAGGAGCCCATGAAAAGTGGGAGAAAAAGTACAAGTGACATTTTTAAAAAAAAGGTTCACAGAATTAATGGCAGAGAATTTCCCAAACAGAGCAAAAGAATTTGACACACAGGTAAGTGAGGCTTATAGGACTCCAAATAGCCATGAACACAAAAAATCTATACCTCAACATATAATAATCAAGATCCCAGAAATCCAACAGAAGAACCAAATACTACAAGCACTTAGAGAAAAGAAACTAATCACATGCAGAGGAAAGCCCATCAAAATCACAACAGACTTTTCAATCCAAACCCTCCAGTCAAGGAGAGCTAAGAGTGAAGTATTTCAAGCCCTAAAAGAAAACAAATTCCAACCTAGACAGGTGTATTTTGCAAAACTCTCTTTCAAAATTGTTGGGGAAATAAGATACTTCCATGACAAAGAACACCTGAGACACTTCATGAATACCAAACTAGCATTTCAGACAATTCTAAATAATATCCTAGAAAAAAAAATGAAGATCAAAACTCCACGAGGCCCAATAGAGCAAATCCAGCAGGCAAGGCAAGAAATTAGAGAGGGGGGAAAAATTAAAAAGAGTCAACAACAGGAAAGTAACGTTATGAGGATGTCAGTACATATCAGTTATAACCATCAAGGTTAGTGACCTCGATTCACCAATCAAAAGAAATAGACTGGCAAAATGGATTAAGAAGCAAAATCTAACAATATGCTGTATACAAGAAACACACCTAGTTCAAATAGAAACTCATAGACTGAAAGTAAAAGGATGGAAAATTGTTAACCATGTGACTGAACCTGGAAAAAAGCAGGGGTAGCTATCTTTATTTGCAGGCAAAGTAAATTTCAAACCAAAACTAATTAAGAAAGACAAAGAAGATCACTACATCCTTGTAAAGGGGACAATCCAAGGGGAAGAGATGACAGTCGTAAATATATATTCATCAAATACTAATGGCCCCAACTACACAAAACAAATATTAAGGGACATGAAAAACCAAGTAAGCATTAATACAATTGTAGTGGGGGACCTCAATATCTCACTGTCACAAATAGACAGATCATCTAGACAAAAAACCAACAACGAAATACTAGAACTCAACCGAGCTTTTGAGCAAATGGACTTCATAGACGTCTACACAGTGTTCCACCCCACAAAATCAGAATATACATTATTTTCGGCTGCACATGGGTCATTCTCCAAAACAGACCATATACTCATTCACAGAACATGTTTAAGTAAATGCAAAGGAATTGAAGTTATCCCATGTATATTATCAGACCATAGTGCAATTATACTGGGGATCAATAACCTAGGAAACCACAAGAACTTCACAAACACATGGAAATTGAATAGCACTCTCCTGAACAACCAATGGGTTACAGAGGAAATTAAAGAAGAAATTAGACAATTTTTATAATTTAATGATAAGGCCAGTACAATATACAGGAATCTATGTGACACAATGAAAACAGTTCTATAAGGGAAATTCATAGCAGTGAATGTCCACAGTAGGAAAACAGAGCGAGCTCAGATAAACAACCTAATGATGAATCTTAAACTTCTAGAAAAGGAAGAGCAAGACAAACCCAAAGCTCGTACAAGGGAGGGAATTATAAAGATCAGAGCAAAAATCAATGCAGTAGAGACTAAGAGAACAACTTTAAAAATTAACAAATCAAAGAATTGGTTTTTTGAAAGAATAAATAAAATCGATAAAACCTTTAGCCAACCATACCAAAAAAGGAAAAAAAAAAAGCTCAAATCCATGCAATTAGGAACAAAAAAGATGAAGTCACAACAGATAATAGCAGAAATCCAGAGGATCATCAGTACCTACTTTGAGAACCTGTATTCTAATAAAATGGAAAATACAGAAGAAATGGACAGATTTCCAGATACATATGAATTACCAAAGTTGAATGTAGAAGATATAAAAATTCTAAGCACCCCATTACAATCAGTGAAATTGAAAACATAATTAAAAATTTACCAACAAAGAAAAGCCGAGGTCCTGATGGCTTCACTGCTGAATTCTACAAAACATTTAGAGAAGAACCACTGCCACTATTTTTGAAACTTTTCAGTGAAATTGAAAGGATACTTTATTCATTCATAGAAGCAAATATTACTTTGATTCCAAAACCAGGGAAAGACCCAAAAGAACTACAGGACAATCTCCCTAATGAACATAGATGCAAAAATCCTCCATAACATACTGGCAAACAGAATACAGAGGGTCATGAAGAAGATCATACACCCTGACAAATTGGATTTATCCCATCCTTTATACAAGGATGATAAATCAATAAATGTAATACATTATATTAACAGAGTCAATGACAAAAACCATATGATCATCTCAATAGATGTGGAAAAAGCATTCAACAAAATTCAACACCCATCCATGGTAAAACTAAACCCTGAAGAAAATTGGAATAGATGGTCTTTATCTCAACTTGATAAATGTTATCTATACAAAAACAAATGGCCAATATCTTACTAAATGGTCAAGAACTGAAAACCTTCACACTGAAATCAGGAACAAGACAAGGATGTCCACTGTCACCACTCCTGTTCAATATAGTTTAGGAAGCATTTGCCACAGCAATTAGACGAGAACAAAATAAAAGCAATAAAGAAAGGAAAGGAAGAAGTTAAACTGTCATTATTTGCTGATGATATAATACTCTACATAGAAGACACAAAAAACTCTACCAACTCTACCAAAAGACTTCTAGACTTAATTGAATTGACAGATTCAGAGGAGTAGCTGGACACAAGTTCAACACTCAAAAATCAATAGTAACAGACTCACTGAGAGTGAAATTAGGGAAACAATCCCTTCACAAAAGCATCCCCAAAAGTGAAATATCTAGAAATTAATCTAACAAAGGAAGCAAAAGACCTCTACATTGAGAACTTCAGCACTCTGAAAAAAGAGATCGAAGAAGATATCAGAAAATGGAAAGATATCCTCTGTTCCTGGGTAAGAAGAAACAGTGAAAATTGCCTTACCTCCTAAACTGCTATACAGATTCAATACAATCCCAATTGAAATCCCATCAGTATATTTCACTGAACTAGAGAAAACAATCCAAAACTTCATTTGGAATCAGAAGAGACCTAGAATAGCAAAAGCAATTCTAGGCAACAGAGATATGGCAGGGGGTATCACAATCCCCAACTCAAAACTATACTACAAGCCACTGTGTTAAAAACAGCATGGTAATGACAAACAGACCCATGGATCAGTGGGATATATTAGAAGATGCAGAAACAACTCCAAACATACTCAGCTACATCAGCTTTGAAAAGGAACCAACCATCTTCACTGGAGGAAAGAGAGTCTCTTTAATAAATGGTGTTGGAAAAACTGTTTTTGAACTTGCCAGAGATTTAAAGTAGATCCTTATCTTTCACCATGCACTAGACTAAAATCCAAGTGGATTAAAGATCTAAATATTAAAACAGAAACACTAAACTTGGTTGAAGATATTAGGTAGAATTCTCAAAGACATTGGCATAGGAAAAGATTTTATGAACAGATTCTCAGTAGCACGGGAACTACCACAAAGAATCAACAACTGGGATCTCATCTTTTTAAAAAGCTTCTGCACTGCAAGAGAAACCACCAACAGAGCTAAGAGACAACCTACAATGGGCAAAAGTTTTTACAAGCTGTTCTTCAGACAAGACAAAGGTCTACTATTTAGAATATATAAAGAACTCAAAATAATCAGACCCCCAAAATTTAAAAACCCAATTCAAAAATGGGCATCTGAAATGAACAGGCATTCTCAGATGAAGTAAAAGCAGCAAATAAACATATGAAAAAATGTTCAACATCACTGGTCATTGAAGAGATACAGATGAAAAAATTGAGATTCCATCTCACTCCAGAAAGAATGGCTGCTATCAAGAAATGAACCCATAACATATTTGGCAGGGTTGTGGGGAGAAAGGAACCCTTCTCCATTGTTGGTGGGAGTGCAGACTGGTGCAACCACTATGGAAATCAGTATGGAGATACCTCAAAGAGCTGGGACTGGAGGTTCCATTTGACCCAGCCATCCCTCTGCTGGGTATCTTTCCAAAAGAACTAAAACAATCATACCACAGTGATATATGCTCACCCATGTTTATAACGGCACAGTTCGTAATAGCTAAAACTTGGAAACAGCCCAATTGTCCATCAGCTGGAGACTGGATAAACAAGATGTGGTTTTTTTTATACAATATAATACTACTCAGCCATGAAGAATGAGAAACTAGATGTGACATATGTTAAGTGGATGTATATTGAGGACATACTCTTAATAAGTCACATGTGTAAATACCAAATAGTTTCTCTGGTGTGATTAAAAACTACAAGTGTAAATAAGAATCAAAATGTACAATTGATATTGTGTAATAGGAAAAAAATGTCCAAAGGTATAGGAAAAGTGCGAGGGGTATGGGAAAACTGAGAAGGGAAAAGAAAAAAAAATAAGAGAAAAGGAAAAAAATGGAAACAAATTCTCTGTAAATAGGGAAAGGTGGAGGGGGTGAAGCGAGGCTAGGGAAATGGGGGAAAATAAGAACCGAGATAAATCATGCAGAAGTACAAGATTCCAATGATGAATGTAACTGTATTGTTTACCGACAATGTACCAATAAAGGAAAGCAACAACAACAACAAAAGGTGATCACCTCCTGGCAGGCAGGAAGCAGAGAGAGGGGAGGACCAGAGAGGGGCATGCATCTTCCAGGCCAGGCCCACCCTCCTATGCCAAGCCCCCGGTAGCGCCCCATAATCCAGTCACTGTCCGCAGCCCCGGCCTTAGAGCTCATCTGCCTGTGTGGGGACAGCCAGATACCAACCACAGCAATTATACCTTAACAAGGCCAAAAAAAAGGAGGAAGCGAGACCACTAGAGAAATCTAGGAGATTCTTAGAGAATGGCCAAAGGAAGCTAATGCAGGGGAAGGGAGATGATTAAAATGAAAACTCAAGGTCAAGGTCAGTAGACAAATGCCCAGAAGGCCAAAACCCAATTCACGCTCATCACTTATATTTGCCTTCTTTGTTATCAATTTATGGAAGCATTTCAGAGGATATATTTTTATATTTTACATGGCACTTGCTTTCGCGAAGACAGAGTACTTACAGTTTGAAACAGAAGTCCCTTGTAGCAGCTCTCTCAGTGATGGGCTGTAGCTTGTCAATTAGCTCTCTGTGTTTGTTCTGCTTTATGTGAGCAATGGTTAATTTCACCAGTGTGGCTCAGGGGTCATAACAGAGGCCCCAGAGGAGGCACCTCTGTACTTAGCAGAAATTGGGAGCATTTATGAGGAAGACAGGGCAGGACATCTTTATCACACAGAAGCAAAGTTAATGTAATAGGTAACAATAACAATCCTTTCATTTCTGGACAGAGATGGAGCCCTTTCCCGAGTGTGTGTGTGTGTGTGTGTGTGTGTGTGTGTGTGTGTGAGTGTGCATGCAGAGCACTCTATGTAGGTAAACTAGGATTGCCTAATTATAACCGTACCCTAACAGGGGATCGTGTCCTACTAACTAAGACACGCTCCGAAGCTTTATTATTTGTTTCTGCAATTTACAAGCTGTCATAAAAGCAGTGGGTTTTTGAATAAGATTTCTAGACCCCTCCAGCTTTTGCTCTCTCACTGACAGCCTGCCGTGGAACTGCTTGTTAGTATTTCCTTGCACTGGCGTTGTCTTGGGGAATGTACCCTGCGTGGGGTCCCTCAACAGTCCTGCCTTCCGTTACGCTTTTCCTTCGCCATTGCCCATTTTCCCCCGGATCTCTGTGCCTCCCTTGTGTCACGCTGAACAGAAGACTAAACCATCATAGTTGTCCAGGTCCAAACCAACTTTTCACTCTCTGGAGGGCATTTTTAGCCCTATCTTTCACAGCAAAAAACCTGACCTAGAACCTCAGTGAGAGCATGACCCGGAGTGTTGCTCTTTTGGGCCTCTGGTCTTTGCTTCTTCTTTTTCTGCATTCTCCCTGAGGTCTGAATTCTTAGGTAATTTCTTAAACCTCACATGTTTAGTGGACACTAAAATTAGTCCCTTTTTAAAGGACACACTGATCTGTTACTTTTCACAAAGCTCATATTTTTACTGGACACTGATTTTCTATTTTTGGTGAAAAGTTAAAAGTAATGTACAAGAATTTTCTGACATTTTCTACCTAAAATTAGCATTGGTAAATTTACTTTTCAGGATACAGGATATGTATCTTACAGTTTGGGATAATCCTGGGAGTTTTTAAAGTAAATAGTATTACCTGGAAATAAAAATTGTCAAATGTCATTTTTCTCTTTCTAATTGAAAAGTTAGAGATCCCAGAAGTGTTTCTAAGTGAAGCTCTAGAGTTTTGTGTACTTGTAGACATGGTATTGTCTGCTGTGCAGTTTTTAGTTTGGAGACTTGTAGAAATCTTAAAATGAAAGTCACTGTGACCTAGAAGAGATCAGTAGATATTGAGGATGCAAGATCGCTGTCAGTGAGTGCGGAGGTGTGAGTTCAGGGTGAGGTACGCATGTCACTCCAGTCAGCCTTAGAAGTAGACAGCTCAATGCTTGGTTTCATTCTCAAGTTGGTGGTGGGGAACCAACCAACCAACCAAACAAACAAAAACACAAAGCAAGAATTTTAACTAATTGTTTTTGGATTATGTGGTTCCTTTTTTTGGAGAAATATTTTCAGATGTTTCTGGTGCCAGATGTAAAGCATATAAAGTATATTATGCAGTGTGATGAAA
This sequence comes from Fukomys damarensis, assembly GCF_012274545.1. Taxonomy (NCBI): domain Eukaryota; kingdom Metazoa; phylum Chordata; class Mammalia; order Rodentia; family Bathyergidae; genus Fukomys; species Fukomys damarensis. The sequence continues at coordinate 75,715,565 of NW_022900950.1, read as the reverse complement.
TCTTTTATGTTAAGAAAACTAAAACAACTCAATGCAAAATGTCAGAAAGTGATTGAATGCTTCCATATACTGACCACTGTCCTTCTTTCTGAGGTGTGGCATAGATCCAGGAGGGGACCCCATGAGTGTCCTTGTATTTTGATGAGGGTGCCCTGAGGTATGTAGTGTTTGGTGCCCGTAACAGTTAGAAGGGGCAGGTGGGGTGGAGGGGTGCTACATAACAAAGGAAAGCTTCAAACAAACCGGCAGGGTCCAGATCTGAGCCAGAACCACAACTGTTAAGAAATTAGAGGAAGTAGAAAATGATTTCTTTATTATCATCTCACATAGATTTTACCGAAAGTTGCTATGCATCTTCTTATTTCTAGTATTTTTCTATAAGTCTGAAATAAAATTAGGCTTTAGGTTTATTATTTAAATATCATCAAGGGCCGGGGATTTAGCTCAGTGGTTCTGCCGCCTGCCTTGCAAATACAAGGTCCTGAGTTCGATGCCCGGTACCAAATATATACAATAAATAAATAAATATCATCAATTATGTTCTTGTTTATTTCTGGAAAGTAATTATAGCAGCACACTGAAATATGTATCACGTGAATCAGCATTTGGTTGGCAGCTGCCACGAAAACCCCAAAGTACATGCGTTTGTATAAAGTCTGTAATTTCTCTTAGCTATCGAAACCTAAATACTCATAAAAGATAACGACAATAAGAACATGGGTTTATTTGGCATATTTAACCTTATTTTTTAAAAAATAGTTTAAATCGGTTGTCAGAAATCTTCTAAAATAAGGAGAAAGTGGGCCGGGGATTTAGCTCAATAGTTCCAACACCTGCCTTGCAAGTACTGGAGGGAGTTCGATCCCCGGTACCAAAAACAAAAACAAAAAACAGTGAATCGTGTAGAATAAGAACTATATTTCAATAAAGCTGTTATTTAAAAAATAAAAATAAAGTAATAAAATAAGGAGAAAGTGTGGATCATATCACAAGGTCATTAAAAATTCGGTGTACAAATGTTAAATGCAATTTACTGGAGACCATTGGTTTGGGCTGAGCTCCAGTAGGAGGCGTGACAGAGCCAACCAAACTGGAATCACTGGCCTGAAGTTCCGTGTGACCACACCAAAGCTCAGTGGTTTATCTGACCTTCCGGGAAGTTGGAGGAAGCGGGGATAATAGCCAGATCCCCAGATGGGCCAATTTTAGCTCCCATGGTGTGGAAGTCCTTTCTGCTTTAACCGTGGGAGGAAAAGAATTTTGAAATGAACTATCCATTTGTTCTTCTCAGTTGCTGCTTGCCTCAGCCCCTTCCTGCACATGAACATGTTACGGGTTCATTGGAGCACTCGCGTGTTTTTACGCATTGAGGTGAGCAGGCAGCCCTTGGCGTTCCGTGGCTGTGGTATGGCGTCAGACTCCCACCCTCTACCACTGTTTTCCTACGGCTGCTTCTTTGTGCTCAAGTCTCCTTGGGTCTTTTCTTATGAGGACACCCGTCATGTGACTTAGGGCCAGCCTACATCGAGGATGATTTCACGTTGGGATCTTTGACCAGTTATATCTGAAGGACACTGAGGTTCCAAGTGGATGTGCCTTTGAGAGGAGACTCTTCACCCTCTTGCTTCATCCCACTGTCACACTGTCTTACGTTAATATATGAAGGCTTTGGTGTTTAGCTCAGTATCAGAGCCTGTGCTTAGCATGACCAAGGATCTGGGTTCAATCTCCAGCACCAAACAAACAAATCAAGACATGCTTTATTTCTATATTGCTGCCAGGTTTATGATTTTTATAGGGAACTCCCTCAAGGGAAAGAACCCCTTGGGTCCAGGTTTTAGACAATTTTTGGGTTTGCTCTAAGAAAATGGTTTTCCTTTCAAGTGAATACTTAAATCAGTGGTGGAACTGTTGGTGGTGGTAGTTTGGTCAAAGCAGTGGTGGTTAGAGTTGATTTCTTTATGCTATCAGAGCATTTTGAATGACCAAGTCAGGAATAATAGCTAAAGCTTCTGGTCTTATACCTGTGTCTACTTGCCTTGTGAATACACTGTCCAGATGGACTTCCCAAAAGGAACATGAGCCTACACTCATTGCAAACTGTGCCAGCATCTAGGTTTATAAAACAAGGGAGAGCTATTCCAACAATTTTGAAATATTACAGGGACCCATTGTAAACTCTATAGAACAAAAAGATGTCAGGACTATCCGCAGTAATAGGACACATGAAAATCTTATATCCACAAAGAAAGGTTTAGATCAAACTATGAAGTGACGGTTTCACCATTCTTTTAGAAGGGGCTAGATATGTTGGAGTCTAGAATGTCAGCATGGACTTCTCTGAAATGCTTATCAGTACCTTGGTGGGCAGGCTGCTGCTGAAACAGATGGGTCACTAGGTCACTTTTCCAGGGAGTTCCTTAGGCACTTTATCACAGAATTTCACAGAATATTTTTTTCTTTTAAATTGAATTCATTGGTACACTCTAGGTAGACAGTACAGTTGCATTCATTACTGGGATCTTGTACCTTTACATGCCAGGTCTTGGTTCTCATTTTTTCCCCTTGTCCCCACCCTCCCTTCACCCCCTCCTCCCCTCCCCACCTTCAAACACTTTAAGTCCATTTTTACATTTTCTCATATTTTTTTCCTTTTCCCTTATTCCCCTTTCCCTATCCTTCTCACTGTCCCTACACCTTTGGTCCTTTTCTTCCTATTTCACATTGCTAATTGTCCCATTAGGATCTTCAGTACTATTTTAGTTTTTCACACCAGAGAAACTATTCAGTATTTGCATATGTGTGACTTATTTATTTCACTTAGGAGTATATTCTCAATATGTATCCATTTGCCTATGAATGAATCTACTTTCTCATTCTTTATGGCTGAGTAGTATTCCATTTTATAGAAAAAAACACATCTTCTTTATCCAGTTTCCAACTGATGGGTTCACAGAATATTGATGGTAAACTTTCCCAACTTTTCTTTTCCCCAGAAGACTTTTTACTTATTCATTATCAATTCTTCCTTGGTACACAGAAGTACTCACCTAATAAAACCCCATAGTCCTTAGGAGGAAGGGAAGAGAGCTAGAAAGAGTCCTAAGGAGTCAGCGTTTTTAAGAACTATGCAGAGTGATGTGTCTGTTGTACCACTCAATTCAGTCCTTACAACAATCACACTGTAAATGGTGTTGGTTTGACTCTCTCATCTGTTTGCAAGAAATAAAGAGCCTCCAATAGTTCATGAAATTGCCCAAGCTGAAAGTAGGAACTGACAGGACTAGGATTGTATCCCAGCTCTATCTGATGCTAGGGATCTATCTCCTTGATCTTTTATTACTCCATAAATTCTAAAGAATACATTTCTTGCCTTGCTCTTACGAATCAACTCCCCAAGTGGAGAATGTCTAAGATACCAGGTTTATGTAGGAAGTCTGGTTCTGCCAACATCTAATCAAAATCATTCACAAACCATCATTGAGATCATAAAATTACCGTATAGAATCAAAAGTCTAATATTTATGCTATTCGAGGTCAAGGATAAAAATCATCACAATCTTTACTCATTTGTGGAGTGCTGAGTGCAGGAGGGAGATTGATATTTTTAAAATGTGATAATGACGTTTTGTGCTAACTTTATGTATCACATTGATGAAGTTGTTACTTGTCACAGAAGTATCTTTCTTTTCCCGTCCTAAGCGAGTTTCACAAGAATTGGCTGCACACAAATCTCAAGGTAGATGTTTCTTTCAAAATCAGCATATTTTTAATGTCCAGTTTTGTGACACAAACCTTGCAGTTTCTTACGATAAATACTTGATATCGACCAGCATGAAAATGTTTAAAATGAGTATGATTAGGGTAAAACATAAAAATGAGTTTTTGATGGGTATCTCAGAGTTGTGAATGATTTTTCTATAGTTCTTTGGATATAACAAAGCTTCCTATCAGCCAGGGACAGGGCAAATGATTTCATTAGGGTCTCCTGGATTTTGATTTAAACATGAAAAGTTCTATAGGCAACTGCTGGGTGACTTTCCTTCTTAACCCGAAAATGAGCTAGAATTCAAATGTTGAAAACAACTGTCTGTGTCAGTTAAATCATCGCATGTTGCTAGCAACATCAAATTCATTTTGTATGCAGAATGAACCGTGGGGTGATTTCCCTCTATAGTTTAGTGATATTTAAGCATCGTAAATCAAAAGCTGGAAGATTTCCTTCACTGACATCAGAATCTGCAGGATTTCCACCTCATTAGACTAGCATTTTTAGGATGCTTTCTGTTTGATTCTATTATTTATTCTTGCATTGGTATCACACACTTGTAATTGAAACAAGTGTATTACAATGTTAATATTTGGCTTGCAGTTCCACCCCGTGTTACTCTTTCATTACAAGTTGCATGTTTGTGCCCTTCCAAATCCATATTTTGAAACCCCAACCCTGGATGAGATGCTACTAGGACATAAGAGCTTTAGGAATTAATTATGTTCAGATGAAGTCTTGAAGGTGGAGTCACGGGTTTACATTTTTCGTCAGAGAAAGAGACCAGGGCCCCCTTTCTCTGTCATGTGGAGATTAGGACACAGCTGTATGCAGCCCCGAAGGGAGTCCGCCCCGGACAGAAACCGTGAGCACCTTCCACTGGGCTTCTCAGGCTTCCATACTGAGAAGTCAATTTCTGTGCTCAAGTAACCCAGGCAGTGCTACATTTGTGATAGCGGCCTAAACCAAGACATCACCTTTCTTCTTTGGGCGGTTTGTCTGACTAATTTCAAACCATGGCTTTTCCATATTAGTTTGTTCATTCATTTGTTAAATCATTCAGATAGTTACTTATAGGCTACCTCCTCTGAGCATGGGACAGTTGCCTGGTCCTGTTTGGTTATTAGTGAATAATACAGAGACAGTTCTTTCCCTCCTGGACCCTAAGATGTAAAGAGGACGAAGGGAAAACATGGAGACAGGACAGCAGAAGATTGCCATCAGTCTTATGTGGAAAACAGCTGAGCATCTGGGGAGGGCCTTGTGCTGCCCCACAACATGGAGAAAGACATCATGTGGGGGGAGGAGAAAGAGAGAGAACAGGCTCTAGTTTCTATCTCTTCCTTATAAAACCACTAATGTTGTGACGGGCTGCACCCTCAACAGTCCACCTCCAAATCCCACTGAGGAATGAGCTTGTGAACTAGATTTCCAAGGGGCGAACTTTGGGGGCACACAGTGGTACCACAACAGGGGGCATAATCAGTAACCGCTCAGCACCCACTTGTGCTTTGTTCAGAGGACCAGGACAAGTGAGCAAGGCCATGTTAATCAAACGTTTTTCATTTTTTCATGTTGTAATGATTATTTCATCTAGCCAGTAACTCCAGGCCAGGTGAATCAGAATCAGGGAGATTCTGTACCACTCAAGATCCAGTCGGAAAAACAGAAACAGCAACGTTTACATTGACAGAAGTAACTCAGTATGCACAGTTGGTGAAGTGCATAAGAGAAGACCAAAAGGGCCAGAAGGGAATGTAGAGGTTCACCCTGAGGCAGGCAGTGCAGGGTGGAAGCTAGAATTTCTCCTGGGCAGGGCGAGCCCAGCCACAGTTCTGACCACTGAAGCCTCGCGTAGGCAGTGGGCCCTGTGGAGCTGGAATCTAGACGTCTTCAGAGAGGGCCCCACAGATTGTGCTGGGCCCAGGACGCACAGCACTTGCTTCCGCTGAGATTCTGACAGCCGGTGGGACGCCAGTGCAGGAAACTGGGAGAAGAAAGTCAGCACTGATCCCGAGGCTTCTGACTCAAGCTGAACCTTTGCCCTCAGAAAGCCCCCCAGCCGCTGTGCAGTGCCCCCACAGTCAGAGTCGCTGCCCTCGTGGTGCCTTCTCTGGCTGCAGCAGCCACACCGAGCTACTGGTACCGGAGCACGTCCAGGGCCTGCCCTTCGTAGGTGTGACCACAGTTGCGGGTCCCCTCAGACCCTTCAGGATCAGCTAGAAGGAGGTGCGGCTGAGCTCCCGGCCCCGCCTCAGCTCCTCCTCCTCCTCCTCCTCTTTCTCCTTCCTCCCTCAAACCTAGAAACAGCCTTCTGCAGCTAGCCTGCATCGTCACTTTCTGTCTTTTAGCTTTCCTGTACCCATCAAATAATTTCCTTTAATAAAATAGTCTCTCAAATGTCTAGTAAGGTTTGCTTTCCTGAGAGACCAAGATCCCCCAACTACATTTAAAGAAATGAAAGAGGAGATTGAATGCGTAAATCACACGTTGTGAAGCCATGGCTTATTTTATACCAGTGACATATGGCTCCGCACATTCAAAGACAAGCACATTAACCAGTTTTTTCAGTTTTTTCTGGGTGATTAATCTCAGCTGGCTATAATGCTTTCATGTAATAAAACAATGAAAATAAGGAACTAAAATTCTGGAAATAGTTAACATAAAAATTGAGCACTGTCAGCTGGAAATTACATATGTCTGATAGTACTAGAATGGTAATTATTCTCCTCAGTTATAGACAAGGAAAGCAAATCATAGGCTTAAGAGACTGGCCTGTGAACATAGACAGGAGTCGGTGGTGTTCCTGAAGTTTGGTAAAAATAGCTTAGAACTTGGTAATTAATGAGCAATACTTGCACAGCAAATATTTGCTATTCCCTCATTACACAGGAATTTTGGTAGATCAGCATAATACATACTTACATTAACATGCTATTGTATATGTACTATGTATACATAAGATATAAATGTATGTGTACATATATGTGCACACATATATATATTTGTGTACATAAGTGTGTGTGTGTATATATTTTTTATTATTATTATTTTGTACTGGGGATCAAACTCGGGTCCCTGCACTTCTAAGGCAGGCAGTGGAACCACTGAGCTAAATCCCCAGCAGTGTACAGAAGTATCTTAATGTGTACACGCCTAGAGTGGTCTCTGTTTCTGAGGCTTCTATGGAATGAAAAATTGAGGAAAATGATGATGGAAACTTTCTTGAAAAACAATGAAAAATTGAGCTTGAAGGAATTTACCTTGTATGACAGGCACTTATATGGTGCTGTTTTAAAAGGCTTGAAATGTATTGTTCCTTTAAGGTACTTCTTTGGAAGTAGATTTCCGATTCTCTTACATAAACTTATTTTCTTGAATGGCCACCGTTTGCAAAGTTCTGCATCTGCATGGTGTTTAACTGTTTACGTGTAACTTTAACCCATTTGAATGGTATCTCTTTTCCACTAATGATAGTTTTTACTTATAACCTATTATATTTCAGAGTTTGCCGTGTGTTACAGTAGCACGTTTTGCTAGTGATCTGAATTTCTGAAACATTACTTTTCATGTTCACTTTCATATAGACAATTTCTGCCCAGCATGTTTAGTTGAACCTCAGGGAATCATTTAATGGGATGCAGTTTTCCTAAAAATCTTCACTGACTCTGAAGTTTCCTGTGGTAGTCATCCTTGAAGAGATTTACATACTGAAAATCCTATTTTTAAGTGAGTGTCTTGTGGGATTATTTTAAAAGCATATATTTTAATGTCCAGTCTAAACCTTTACTGTAGCATCTAAGTTTCCTTCATAGCACTAAAGAAAGGTGGTGGTTACGTGTTTGTGCTGCTTCATGACAAGGCCGTGTTCTGGAAACTGCAGACGTCACACGGTGCATTTGTGCAGACTGAGTACGGCAGCTTGAGCAGGCAGCAGAGTCTGAGGGCTCACTTGTACGTGTGCTGCACCCTTGACTGAACCGACTTTGATGCCAAATCCGTGTATGCTCTTTGGGTAACAAACATTTTCTTTTTCTAAATACCTTCAATATTTTAATGTATGTATTTTTCATTACCAAGTTAAGTCCCCTCATCTCATCAGTCTGCGTTTGTTTCACCCCTGTGACCAAATACCTGACGCACAAATTAAAGGAGGAAGGGTTGTCACTTCCAGTGCCTGGCTGGCTCCAAGGCAGGGACCCATGGCTGAGGGTGGCAGTGGATGGAGCTCCTCACCCCATGGAACCAACAAGCAGAGACGACTGGAAAGTCAGAGAGGAGGCAGCCAAGGACCGTAGTCCCCAGGATCTGCCCCAGTGACCCACCAGACACACCCTGAAGTGTGCTCTTCGCATTCCCCAAGCATCTCGCAATCCAAGATGGACACACCCCTTGCTAAATCTTTCTAAACTGTGGGCACATAAGAAGTAGAGTGTGAGCTGTCACATAACCTCAGCCGACAGGGATGACCTGATGTGACGATTGTTCGCGTCTTTCCCTGTTCTCCAGTGTGCATGCATCTGTGTGTGCTCACACACAGCATCGGCGTCTTTATCGTTCTGAACTCTTAACACTGTTACCCTGCAGGGTTTCACACTGCATGCATTGGCACAAAGAATGCAGGAAACACTGAGGTAAAAAGAAGGCTTCTGTTTTTCCCTTTTCATCTATTAACATTTTTTAATCTAAACTGTTTGAGGTTATGACTTTTGTTTATTAGTATTTTCATCTTTATTATAGAACCCTGCATTTACTATGGATACCACACTGTTGCTTGCTTACTTTGCCCATGTGTTTAGGTTTCATATCAATGTTTGACTAGCTGCATGAATGCACGCAGGATTGATAAGAAATCTAAAAGCTGTTGAAGTGTGACATCCGCAGTGGGTAGTAGGCATGTGGACCCGGGCCAGGGTGGGGCTGAAGGAGGGCGGTATCTAGCATAGGCCACCTGCACCAGGCAAGACTTGAGCTGCACTTGAAAATGGGCCAAGGGATCATTACTCACAGGAGATGAAGAAGTTATTCCCGGACAGTATGCAGCAGCCTGGAGAGAAAAGAGCAAGTTCTGTTCTGGAAATCAAGAATAGTTCCCTTTGCCTAGAGCAAAGGGTCCGATATAGAAAGTCGGACACGTGTCTGCAGAGATGGACAAGAGCTAATTTATGAATTTAGGTTTGCTATTTTACTTTAAGGCATTTAAACTTTTAAATTTTGGGAAGGTGTTGCTGTGCTCAGATTTGAAATTCAGGAAGCCTCTCCTGACACAGGAAGATGGTCTGAGGGGTGTCAGTGTGGAGCAGGACCAGGTTGTGTCTAGTGCAGACAGACATTCATGTTTTTTCAGTGCCATAGCTGTCAAAAGGAGAAAAGGAAATCTTTTTTAAATTACTCTATAGTCGGAGTTAAGCTAACTCTGGAACAATATACACCCAGGGAGTGGTTGGGATTAAGCATAGGGGAGCGTTTTATTTTTTTCTAGAGATACTTTTGTTTTATTGGCATTTTAATCTTTTTATTTTTTATCTTTCCAGTACTGGGAATTGAACTCAGGACCTTGCACTTGCCAGGCAGGTGTGGCGCCACTAAGCTACATCCCCGGCCCTTGGAGTTCTAGTTTGTTTGTTTTTCTTCAGCTTTGAGTTTATTGGTACATTTTAGGGATACGGTACAGTTACATTCATTGTTGGGATCTTGTACCTTTACATGACAGGTCTTGGTTCTCATTTTTTCCCCTTACCTCTGCCCTCCCTTCACCCCCTCCTCCCCTCCCCATCTACAATCACTTTATTTCCATCTTTTCATTTTCTCACATTTTTTTCTTTTCCCTCATTACCTTTCCTCTACCTATCCCACCTTCCCTACACCTTTAGCCCCTTTCTTCCCATTTCACAATGTCAGTAATCTCATTAGGATCTTATGTACTATTACAGTTTATTCACACCAGAGAAACTATTCAGTATTTACACATGTGTGCCTTATTTATTTCACTTAGGAGTATATCTTCAATATGTATCCATTTTCCTATGAATACATCTAATTTCTCATTCTATATGGCTGAGTAATATTCCATTTCTAGTTTTTAATCTAACACAGACTTTAATAATTAAACAATTTACTTTTTAATTATTTTTCTCAATAACTGCACCAAAACCATATAAGAAATATCTGACTCTAGCTGTGTGATGATTGATTTGGTGGACCCCAGCTGTATTAACCCAAATTCTAACATGGCCACTAAAAGTTGGTGCAGTATTAGTGGGCATTCTTATTAATATTTTACAGTAGCCGAATAAAGAGTGTTTCCAACCTGCTTTGCAGTGATCAGGTTGATGTGGGATTGTGTGTTCGATTTGGTGTCAAAGTTAGGATGGTCACCTTGGAGCATGAGCAGGAAGAATGAACCAAAGGGTAAATGACCTAAAATTGCACTAGACAAGGACCTCTTAAAGACAATAACTCGCCCATATCTCCAGCTGTCACCTTGTACACTTTGAACTGTTTTTTTTTTTTTGTTTGTTTGTTTTTTCGTGGTACCGGGGATCAAACTTGGGTCCCTGTGCTTGTGAGGTAGGCCACCGAACCGCTGAGCTAAATCCCCGGCCCTGAACTGATACAGTTTTATGGAGTAGTTATATCTGAATAAGTTGGGGGCAAAAGAAAATGGGGCATGGAGTTTAGAGAAGATCAGGCAAAAGATTTGACTTTTGGGTAATGATAATATATGAAAGAGAAGACACATCTCATTACATTTCTGAGCAACTGGAATAAGGAATTGAAGTTACTAACAGGGAAAATTTTGAATTAAGAAATTGAATGGGTGTCATATTTTCCTGCTTAAAATGGATATTTTTGATGTTTTTGTCAGCTTTTCATACACAGGCAAAAACTGCAAAATTCCTTCACTGAGCTAGTATTTGGCCAGTTGTACCATGAAAGATTTCATAAAGTGTAACCATATTTACTTGTATTTAAATCCATTTGATACATTTGCATATTTTTCTCATTAAATAAAATCAACAGATTGATTTAGTGGGTTAGTTGCATCATATTTATTTTCATGTTTCCAAGTAGTGCACTAAAGGGGAATACTGACATACTGACAATATTAAATAGTTTGCTCAGTCGGAATGAATCTCGCCTGCATTGAACCCTGGATGCCACCTTCTCACATGGGCCACACTCCTGAGTCTAACCTTCTTTATGCACAGCTGGTGCATTGTGCCTTCTCACCAACAAAGACAGAACCTGCTGGACAGGAGAGCGGCCCCACATAGAGGCAGGTGGCCAATACCAGGAAGATACCATGGCTGGATTCGGGCACCTGGGCAGCTGTGACCACCCCGCACAGCACCCGTACTAACCCACACAGGGGCTCGGGGCCATGTCACCACACCATTTCTTCATCCCAATTCACACACAGTTCGCATGCTTCGGGCAAATCAACATACTTGCAAAATGTGTCACGTGTGAGCTCCAGGAAATACTGCAGATGTGACAGGATCAGGGCCAATGTTCTGCAAGTGTGCGACAAGTTCCTTGGTTGCAAAATTGGTGTGTCAGTTGTTGGAGCTTTCCAGAGAACCAGAAACACTAGGCTGAGTGTGTGTATATACAAACACACATATATTTACATATTGTAAATGGGGGGGAGGGAGAGGGACAGAAAGAGAAAGAGAAGAAAGAAAGAAAGAAAGAAAGAAAGGAAGGAAGGAAGGAAGGGAGGAAGGGAGGGAGGGAGGGAGGGAGGGAAGGGGAGAAAAGAGAATATGAATAACGCGTCAGCTGCTACCATTCCAGAGCCTGCCAGGTCCCACGCTCTGAAACTGCGCCCAGTCTGGTTCCTTCCCAACTGAAGATAAACGGCCTGACATGCAGGAAGAGCTTAGGTTTCATTTAGTCTGAAGGCGGAAAAAAGAACCCAGGCCCAGTTTGAGGACAGGCAGATGGGAGGAATTCTGTGCACTCACGGAGGGTCCCTTCTCATGTCCTGTGCAGGCCCTCAGCACCCCCGGTAGGGGGAGCCATTGATCTGCTCGATGCAGGCTGCAGACTTTAGTGCAAATCTAGCCAGAACCACCACCAGAGCGTTTGGAGTGATGTTTGGACGTGGCGCTCACGGCCCAGTCAAACTGACAGCAAACTACGCGTCTCGGATTCATGCAAGTGTTTCTGGCACGTGATGTATTAATTAAGTCTTCCTCCTCCAGGAATCATTTACTTGACATCAACTCTCGCTCACTTGGAGCCCACTACGCTGTTTCTGACGGTGTGCGCTCGTGACGGCGGCGGACTCGCGGCTGTCACGAATGCCGAGGTCACTGTCCACGTCCTGCGCACCGCGCTGGCGCCTGCTGAATTTGAGAGGCCCACGTATTCCTTCTCCGTAAGTGAAGATGCGCCCGAAGACACGCCTGTGGGAGCAGTGAAAGCGAGAGCGTCCTCGAGTGAGTACCTGCCTCCTCCGGGCATCTTCCTGGGCCCTGCGCTCGCGTAGTTCTTTCCTTCTCGACGACAGCACAAGCCGGGCTGGCTCCTCGTCCTGTCAGCCTTGTTCCTGTCCATTTTATTCTTTTTTCTGATGCTGAAAGCAATGCGCATTTTAAAAAGAAGAAAGCTTAAAACAATACAGAATTACAATGTTGAAAATATCTTTTATAATCTACCCCCCAAAACACCGGGCTTTAAGAAAGTTTTTTTCCAAAACTGCATCCTGATATACTTGTCATATGACCTTTATCACTCTGTGCATGCGTTTGTGTGCGTGTGTGCACTTCCCAGATAACCCGCACATCCTTCTGTCTGCTTTTATAAGATGGTGTTTTATTTAAACACTTTTTTTGCTGTTACCGGGGATTGAACTTGGGTCCTTGTGCTTACGAGGCAGGCGGCAGAACCACTCAGCTAAGTCCCCGGCCCAACACTTTCTTTTGGCTACCAATATGAATGACTCGAACCTTTTGCTAGTGCAAATAATACTTGAGCAAAACTCCTTGCGCGGCCCCCTTTCACACGTGCACAGGCGCTTCTGCGGGACAGATTCCTCGAAGGAATTTCCTGTCCACAGAGCTTCACCTCCGTCCCTCTCCTCTGCCATTCGTGGGGAGAGGTGGCAGTGCCTTCCCCAAACACACGAGAAAGATGCCCGGTCGTCCTGGGCTCCCTTCCCTTTCACCCACAGGACAAAGCCAGGAAGCCCGCGCTTGCCCTTTGTCCCCTGCGCGTTTCCTTTGGGCCTCACGAAGTCTTCAGCCGCGTCGCCCTGCGGCAGGGTTTGGAGAGCAGAGGAGGAAGGGACGGAGCAGCTGCGCTCCCCGCGGTGGCCTCCTCGCGGGTTCTCAGCAGGTTCAGCCTCCAGCTCACCCGACTGCCCTGTCTTTGCAGACTCCTCCCAACCCGTCTTGTACACCATCTCCTCGGGCGACCCGGACGGGAGGTTCGCCGTCCACCCGCGGCTGGGCACCATTCGCACCCGGAAGGCCCT
>NW_022900950.1:75678379-75701613 GCF_012274545.1 Fukomys damarensis | reverse complement strand
CCGGCTCCGCCGGCGGGGCCTGCTGCAAAGCGCGAGCGCCTCCGTGACTGTCCTGGTCCTGGACGAGAACGACAACGCGCCCACCTTCCCGCGAGGCCGGGTGTTTCTGAAGGTCCGGGAGAGCCCCGTCCCCCTGGGGGTCATCGGCAGGGTCGCAGCCACTGACGCGGACTCCGGAAGGAATGGACAGCTGTCCTACTTCCTGCTGTCTGACGGCGCCTTCTTCAAGATGAACCCGAGCACAGGTAGCGTTGTGTGGCTCCCGCTCCTTGGAAATCAGCGTCGGGAAACGGAAAGCTGTAGGTACAGTCGTAGTTCAGATGCAGAGGTAAAACTACAGTTCTTGGTGAGTGCAGTGTTACGTGACTTTTCCATGAAGTTCAAAGTGGAAAGGTTTTCACCTACCAGGTTCCCGTACAGATCGCCCATGAATGCCCAGGCCGAATAATGAAGTCAGTCAGCGACAAACTGCGTTTAAGAGCCCGAGGTCCCGTACACTTACAGTGGAGACCAGAAAGTGTCGCCTTTTCGGTGTCTAGATACACAGATACCTGTCTGTTATAGTGGCAGTGTTCAGTACAGCTCGTTCTGCGCAGGACTGCAGGGGCCGTGGGCTGATCTGTGCTACACTGTGTACAGCTGTGATCGCCGATGCGTGTCGTAGGGGCTGTCTTCTGGGTTTGTGTAAGCACGCGGACGTTCACACCGTGGTGAAATTGTAACAGGTCGCCTTCGAAAGGCTGGCGACGCCCTGCATTACCTACTCTGAATCAGAGATAAAGCCAGAATCTCACATCAGTAGATCCTGTATGAAGGTTGGTTTTCCTCTCCAACTGTTCAACCCATTAAGTAGGGTCAGGACATATTTATGAAATGTGAATCATCCATTAGTTAAGATTTGAAGATCACCTTCAGGATCTGTGTCTCCTTTCTCATCTTGGTAAGGGAAATAGGGAGAAAGGAAGAATAAATTAATTATTTTCCAAAGTCTTAATTTTAAAACTAAATATAAAATTATGCTTTAAAATTTGTACTCTATAAATCTACGAGGGCTTTGATCCCTACAGCAAAATGTACTTATACTGCAAAGACGTAACGGGGAAAACAGATTCAGGTAGCTGAAGTAAGGTCCCAGAGCTGGCCAGGGGTACAAAGCAGCCACCAAAACAGCTTCAGAAGTTTTGGAAGTTTCAGATTGTGTCACAGCCTGTGTTGTGGTGTTGTCGTGTTGTCCCCCCAGCCCACCCTTGGGTGAGACAGGGTTTAGATTCCATCCTGACTCCAAGCCTCAGCTGTGAAGGCGGGACCTGGGAATTGAGTCCTTCCCTCACTCCGGCAGGCGGGGCTTTGCCGCAGCCGCGGGGCTTTGCCGCAGCCATGTGGCTGCCAGGAGGGGTGCAGGCTGGGTGTCAGCTCCTGGTGCGCCCCAGCCAGCGCTGTACCTGCTGGGCACAGGCTGCCCAGGTGTGCAGAACGGCCCTGCTTGCTCTCCATGCCGCACGATGGGGGCTTTCCCAGGCCATTGGCTTCACTTGGTCATTTCTCTAAATTTACAAACTACAGCTGGTTCCCTCCAGATCTTCCTTGTCCTACAGGGGGTCTGGGACCCAGAATCAAAAGATCAGACGACCACTCCTCAGTTTTGTGGTGTGGCTTCAGCGAGGAGCTGAACCCCAGAATTCGGTAGAGGGGATGGTTCCTGAACAGCTCTGCCTGTTGATCCAAGCTGGTTTATGAAATAAAAACATGTTTGCTCTTCAGAACGGGGGGTGCTCAGAAAACTGCAGTGGAGAATTTGAAAAATGCAGGTGCACGTGTGACTTTTTACTAAAATTGCAGTCATAATTGACACTATTTAACATGTACTTTGTGGGGTCAGTCTGACAGTTCAGCTCAACGATTCAGTGACTTATCCAAATGTGAGTTTTGTGTCTCACTTCGCCACTTTATTTATTTATTTGTAAATGTAATGTCATTTTATTCGTATTTAAACAGGAAAAATCTTGGCCACCTGACTGTTTAGTGCCCGGGCATAGTGGTACATGGCTATGAACCCAGGACTCTGGGAGGCTGAGTCAGGAAGTTAGCACATTCGAGCCCTGCCTAAGTAATTCAGTGACTCAGTGCGACTCTGAAAATAAAAAATAGAAAAGGCTGAGGATGTAGCTTAGTGCGAAGGTCCTGGGTTCAGTCCCCAGCGCTGTGAGAGCAAAAGGTTGATGGCTACTTCTTCATGTTTCCCTTCCTCAGAGAGATGTTTTGGTCCACACCGAGGACTAGGATTTTCTGCTCTGCACTGCGGGAGGTGTGGAGAGGTAGAAGCAGGTACAGATCTGTGCTGCAGTCTTCATGGCTGAAATGTGAAGGGATTTACCGAAGGCACCACAGTTTTAGGCCAAAAATACAGTTACAGGTGAAAAATAGTTACTTGGGAACTTGCTGTCTGTTGGTGCACATATATTTCATTAGATTAAAAAATTTTATGCACTTGAATAAGCCATTCCCTAGGGGTACTGTTTTCAGGAAGATATTTTACCCTCGTTTGGAAGGGGTGGTGACAAGGGCCATGTGTGCAGTATTTACAGCTTAGGGTACTTTTAGGTCTGTGGTCGCTGCTGCTGAGATGGCGGCCCTGGGAGACCTGGGGCCCAAACCGACTGGTGACCTCATCCCTCACATGCTTTCCACTGTTTTCTGCAGCAGCATAAAAGAAGCAGGCATTTTAAGTCCCTGAATCCCTTGGTTTTATGAATCCGTATTTGTTTGGTTTCACTGGGTGATGGCAGATACTTTGAACCATGGAGTACACCAGGTCTGAACTGGCCTTTTCAAGGGCAGCTTCAGGAAAGTCTTTCAGTGGGCGGTGGAGCCAGACAACATGTGAGTGTGTCCTCCGGAGCCGCGCTGCTGCCAGAGCTTTCTGCTTGCGGACCCTCCGTGGGGTACTTTGGGGGCGTCTCCTGCTGCCAGGGGCGCAGGCAGCGTCATTGTCCTTTTCTGGCCCGTGTCCCGCAGGTGAGCTGGTCAGCTGGCTGGCCCTGGATCGCGAGCACCAGATGCACCATCAGATGACTGTCCTGGTGACCGACCACGGCTCGCCGCCACGGAACGCCACCATGGCGGTTTATGTCACAGTCACCGACACCAACGATAACAGCCCATTTTTCCCGCAGTGTCTCCCAGGGAAGGAATTCTACATCAAGGTTTGTGAAAGCAGCCTTGTAACGATTTGTAGTATTCTGAATCATTTGCTTTGAGCGCCATCTTGTGGTAAGAAGTGTAAATTTATCAGATCAGTCTTGTGACCTTGCACATACAGTTTTTCTAGAGGACCGAGAAATTGTGCCTGTGTCAAAAAAACAAAAAGCTCCAGGTGTGGTGGTGCACGCCTGTAATCCCAGCACTCAGGAGGCTTAGGCAGGAGGGTCACTCCAAGTGATCCAGGGCCAGCCTGGGCTACATAGTGAGACTAAGAAAACAAAAAACAAAAACAAAAACAAACAAAAAATAAGACCAAACAAAAAAAAAAAAGAAGAGGAAAAAAATGGATGCATGTGTTCCTTGGAGTTAAACCTCCAGCTGTTTTTCTGCACAGGATTGTAGTTTATCCCTTCGTATGTGTGTAACACGCTCACACACATCTCCTGGTGTCGAACCCAAGGGACACGTGGCACGAGCAAGATGAGGTGACCCCAGGAGCGGCCTGTGGTTCTACAGCAGGTGGATGTACATCCGGTGATCGTAAAATTCCTCTTCCTGCACACATGCATGGGTTTCGATTTCAGTTTCTCTTTTCTGTTTCCACGTCTTTTGTAATATACATACATATAGTTCTTGCGTATAATTAATAAGTATGTTTTGGGGGTACTCATGGTTTTTAATGGCTGAGTTATAAAAAGTTAGGAAACGACTCCTCCAAAACAGTTGAATTAGACCTTCAAATTGTGCTTAAACATGCACACTGAAAAGCTCAAAAACGTATTGGAGAAGCTCATCACTGTGATCTTCCAAAGCTAGATTTAGAGAAGAATTTCATCAAAGCAAAAAATCGTCACATTATCAGGTGACTTATGATCTTGTCATTAACACATCCTGTGCTTAATTGGACAGTTGAACTCACACATATATTTCAGTATTTCAGGAAAGTTTCTGTTAATTACTGAGTTTCCTGTGTGAGGTATATGTCCTGAAATAAAATCTCAGCTGGGCGTGGTGGTGCACGCCTGTAATCCCAGCACTCGGGAGGCCGAGGCAGGAGGATTGCTGTGAGTTTGAGACCAGCCTGGGCTACGTAGTGAGTTCCCGGTCAGTCTCAACTACATAGTGAGACCCTGTCTCAAAAAACCAAAAAATTAAAATTAAAAAAATAAATAAAATAAAGGCTCAAGTTTATCTAAGCATATTTTGTATGGTAACAGTCTTTTAAAATATAACCTCAGAAGGTGGTAAATGAGAATATAACAGAATTATTTTTAAAAACCTAAAATATGAATTTTTAATTAATCTTTTTCTTTTTAAAAATTTTTTATAAAATTGGTTAAAGTGCCTTAGATGATTTGTTCAAAGGGAGTAAAAAATTTAAATTTGTAAGGTGGATTCTTTTCATGGACTTTCACTCATCTAGTTTTTACATGGTAAACATTTGAATTGTATGCGGGCTTTAAAATAGTTCAAAATGCTTAGTGTGATGTGTTCTTTTCAGTAAAGGCCCGCTGCTACTGCTTGTAAGAGTTCAGTGACACATCTGTAGCCCTTTGTTTTGATGACAGGTTTTGGAAGACCAGCCAGTAAATACATTGGTTACAACTGTGTTTGCAAAGGACCTCGATGAAGGAGACAATGCGGAAATTACCTATTCCATGGCCTCAGGTAACAGCCCTTATGCACTAAGTGTCAAGAGCTTTAAACCCTCTGCCGTCCATCAGCTGTGTTTCTGTTTCTAGAAGAGCGTGTTCTGTGTTGACTACTCAGAACCCTCCAGGTGAGCTTGACCACAGCACCAAACAAATGGCACCAGATACATTTGTTTTTGCCAGGACTCACATTCACTTAAAAAATAATAATTTTACAAGTTTAGTGAAAACTCACTGCTGCTTTTTTGTCCTAAGGGAAACCACCTGTGTTGAGTGGGTAATTTGCAATAATCTGAAGAAAAAAATCAACTTTTATTGAAAACAAAGTAGTAGTCAGTGGGTAAGAAGCAGTGTCCTGTGTGTTATGAGGCCTGTGCATCTATCTCAGTGAAGACTACATACTACTGAGAACAGAGTGCAGCATAACTGGCTGCATCATATCTTAAATCAAATGCTAGATAGCTGTGTACGTGGAAAATATCAGGCACAGTTTTGTGATGTATCGTAGCATGTGCAGGGCTCAGATTTGTTGCAGCGATGAGCTTCAGTTGGTGTTATGTCTTACATCACTTTAGAACATATTTGTTGCTTCGACTTGATGCAAACATGAAATCGAGATACAGAATTGCCCTTCCCTGCAGTTGACTGTCTTCGTGTAAAACACGAGAGGTACCATGGACAAAGCATCAGAACAGAAGATAGCAGCTTCTCCGGGATGTCAACGTACAAAATGCAATAGCATTTTAAACTCTTAAGAAGTTTTTCCAAGATCACACTCACTGTAGTGCATTTGCAAAAATAACCATACAGTTGTGGACAGATTTTCTTGTGTTCCGAGGCAATAGGCAGTCACCTAAGTCAGAATCTGCCTGTTAAGGGACATAGGAAAATTCTAATAAGGCATGTGGAAGACCTTTCTGTAGAAAATTGCAAAGTAATAATGAAGGTCACATAAGACAAATTGAATAAAAACTGTATCATGTTCAGTTTAAGAGATCTCAATAGCCTAAAGATAAAAAACCCTTAAAATATATTGATTAGATTCATGTATTTATACCTGAACTCCCAATGAGTTTGTGGTGGAATTTGACGAGTGGAATCTAAAAGTCATACGCATAGCAAATAACAAAGAGTAACTAAGACGGTGTCAATAGAACGAGTAGGAGATCTGCCTCACCAGAGCGGACTTATAAAACTTCTAATTAGGACAATATCATATGGACTCATTGATTAACTAGTGTGGCAGTGGAGAACGGTGAAGAACTTGGCTCACAAACATGGAGAGTAAATAATATGGAAAATGGGGAAGAGGCGGACTGTCAGCATCTGAGCCAGGTGTGATTTGTAGCCCATTTAGAAAAAGAAGAGGAAGTACTTCCCTGTCAACCTAGCAAAGATGCAGTCATTTAATGTGAACATCCCTCTTCCTTATAGAAAAAATATAAGGAATTAATTGCATGCGATTGAGGGTGAGGAAGGATTTTTAAACAAGGAGAGCAAAATTCACAAAGAAATGGATGAGTAAAACCACATTAAAACTAAAAATTTCAGGAAAGATGCCATTGTTTACAATGTTGCAAGTCATGCTACAGATTGGGAGAAAATAATTGAAACCCGTGTGACAAAGACAAAATTGCATTCAGACTTTATTAAGGACGCTACAAAGCAATAAGGAAAGGAAAAATAAATACAAAGCTAGACAAAGGAGGTGAGCAGATTGCAGGGTGGTCACAGCACAAGCGTTCAGACACCCAGCTTCCCTGGCACAGCTTGTCGAGCAGTGAAGCGATGCCCAGGCTCCTTGGAGCTGTGCTGTGCTGTGCTGGTGCAGCTCACCTCTGGGTCCCACCCTGGTGCAGCCATGGGAGTGTGCAGAATGGGCACGGAGCAAACAGTTTCAGTAGCATGTGTAACGGGGCATGTTTGAGTGAAATACTCTACAGCAATGAGAATGAAAACACTAGAGCTTTATACGCATTGACCTAGACGGGTCTTGGAACATAAGTGAAAAAGACAGATTACATGGGCATGGTGGTGCACACCTGTAATCTCTGCACTCTGGGAGGCAAGAGCAGGAGGACCAAAATTCGGAACCCAGCCTGTGCAACTTAGTGATTTGGCAAGACTGTTCCTCTCAGTGAACAATACAAAAAGGTCTGGGTAGGTAGTGCAGTATGAAAGTCCTAGGTTCAATCCCCAGCTCTGTCTTAAAAAAAAAAAAAAAAAAAAAGGCAGGTTACAAAAGATGACAAGGATTCTGTACCAACAGTGCCTTCGAGCTGCTTCGAGTGCCTTTCATTGGGAAATTATAGATGGTTCTCATTAGCTCCACAGTCCAGGAGCAAGCTCTCCTTTGTAGTCCCACGACCACATAAGGAGGGCAGCCTAACTTCTGCGTGTGTGAATATTTCAGAAGGTCTTCCCAAGCCCCCAGCAGATCTGGACAGCAGATGTGTGCATTGTCCAGAGGGAATGAGCCCGCTGCAGCAGGGCCATATTTAGGAAGAGCTGCTCATTCTCCTATTTTTTATTAATCACACCTCGAAATTTTCTTCAATAATCCTTTAAAAAATGTATTAGTGCATATTAATTAGAATAATGTATTTCACTTTGAAATATTCTAACAGTTTATAACATAAATTGTTTTTAACCCGGTTCCCCTCCTTTCTTTTTCCTCTTCCTCCTGAGCACTTTTCTGTTTTAAGATAGCCTCTCCCCTACTTTCCGGTAATCTCTTTGGTCTCTAGTTCTGTGTGTTTGTTTTTATTTCACATACGTGAGAATGTGTGCAATATCTGACCTTCTGAAGCTGGCTTATGGATGGTCTCCAGTTCCATTCATTTCCCTTCCCTTGTTTTGTTAAAACAAATCAATTCAAACTGCAGGAAAGACCTAGATATATGACGTGAAACTTTTCCACTGCTGGAAGAAAACATAGGAGAAGCACTTGAAGCCATAGCGCAGGCGAAGATTGCTGACTTTGGTTACAATAGCACAGAAAATGATAGCAAGAGTCAATAAATGGGATCACATCAAAGTAACAAGTTTCTTCATAATGAAGGGAAAAGCAGAGACAGCCCCAGAATGGAAGACAATCTGCAGTCTCTTTTTCTGGCAGAGGATTACTATCTAGAATACATAAAGAACATAGAAAACACCCCCAAACCAACTATCCTGACCAACAAATTGACAAATGAATAGATCCTTTTTCCTAAAAGAAGTACAAATGGCCAGTAAGCATATGAGAAATGCTTAACATCTTTCACCATAGGAACAAGCAAAAGTACAATGATAGTCCATCTCAGCTCAGTCCAAATGGCTATCACTAAGAACACACACAGGGGGGGTGAAGGGAGGGCAGGGACAAGGGGAAAAATGAGAACCAAGACCTGGCATGTAGAGGTACAAGACCCCAGTCATGAATGGAACTGTACTGTACTGTACCTAGAATGTACCAATGAACTCAATAAAAAAGAACACACACAGACACACACACAGATACTGGTGAGGATGTGAGGGGAGGAACCTGTCTGCATTGCTGATGGGAAGGTAAACTAGTAAAACCACTATGGAAATTAGTATGAAGAGTCCTCTGAAAACTAAAAGTGGCAATACAGTTTGATCCAGCTATAACATTCCTCAGTATATTTGCAAAAAAATTAAAAAGATAAAATAATACAGTGATACATAAATACCCGTGCTTATAGCAGCACAGTTAACAATGTCTAAGCTACCCTAGATCCTCATCGACAGATAAAATGGATAGAGAAATTGTGATGTGTGTGTGTGTGTGTGTGTGTATTATTCAGTCATAACCAGTGAGATCTTTCCAACCTCTACACCTAAACTCATCCTGGGAAGAAACTGGCTTTACTGGCTTTACAAGTATGTATTCACAAATCTTTCTGTGACTATTAAATCAGATCAATAAGATCTTTGTATCACTTTTTTCCATTTTATTTTCAGCTGCTGAAGGGAACATGGTATACCTGTAAAAGATGGTCAGGGTAGACGGACATACATGCACCCACTCACAGATTAATACATGGAGCTATAATCCTTCTTTATTAACATTAATTAAAATAGACAAAAGCCATGTTAAGCATATTTGTAAGTGCATGGATTAGAAAAATAACCACATTTCATGTAGGACGGTGACTTTCTATAGAAAATCAGGTAAGGAGATCTGATATGCAGAGGCCCTCTGTTTTATTTATACTTTGTCATATTTTATACTTTATCATGTTTTGTTAATGAAATATTGGGAAAACAACAGTCCAGAAGGTGATACATTTATGTTCACCATATATTTCTGAATGTTTAACTTTCTATTTTTTTAAAATTAATTTTTAAATGATGCTTGGGGACATAGCAAGTTAAAAATACAGTGATTCTTTACATTCATTACAAAATTTAGGCAACTAAAAATACAATATTATAAAATAGCATGATAAAAATTACTATAACTGGAACAAAAATGCATATCATACTCACGGGAACATTCTTCATTACTCCTGTAAGACTGAAGAGAGTGGGTTAAAGCCTAGAAACCACAGCTAATCAGTGTTACCTCCCGTTCAGTCCTCACTCCTGCGCTCTGTGAAGGCAGGGGTTCTTTTTTATTTGCCTGAATGTCCCCTATAACTGCTGAAGTACCGTTCAGGGTTGGTGACTCAGCAACTGTTGAACCAAAGAGAGTTTTTCTCCTCAGGCTTTATGTGAACTGGGGTTTGTTTTGTGTTGTTTTTGTGTTTTTTATGATTTGAAATATTCAAATTGCTAAAGAATGCAACCTGCTATTTAACTACAAGCAGCCATTTAACCATGGCATCAATTTGAATTATAAGCATCAACATGAATCTATTATACATGTTAATGTATAACTGTTCTCTGTCCACTGGAAAGGCCTGGGAATGATGACCAAATCAGAAACCAAAGAGTATTCCAAATGTCTGGACTATGGTGCCAAACCACTTTTCATAAAAAGGAACCAGAAATCATAAGATAAGCGGCTGATTCCAAGTTTTGGACAGGAGATCTTGTGCTAGCAGATAGAAAGAGGTTACTTAGGACAGGAAGGGTCCTGCCAGAAGACCTGGGATCTCAGCTTCAGTGAAGAAAACCCTGGCAATGTGCTGAAGCACATCTGTTTAAATGCAGCTTAGTGATTCTTAAAGAAGGGTGAAACTACTGATCACAGTTGCAGCTGCAGAGGATGTCCCTGAACCAACACATTATTCCAAAGCTGATTAAATAAAGTATAGCATTCTGTATTTCCTATAGTGAGCTGATCCTCTGGAGTACCAAAAAGTAGGTAAAAGGAAATTCCTCTTTCTTGAAATACCCCAGCTAAGAAATAACAGAGAATAATGCAGAAAGCAGAATATTACAGACTTTGCAATATCTAATGCACCCATGGACCTAGGCTGGGAATCAGCAGGACCGACGCTGACACCAGAAGGTAACCGGACACGTGCTTCCAAAGAGAAACACAGCATTTATGCAGTTGTTTTCCAGAAATCAGTCTGAATCTGATCAGTTCTCTAGATCTTCCCAATGCAAGGACAACACAGGACAGAGGAACATCATAAGCTACACAGTGTATGCAACAGCCAAATGTAGACCATGGGAAAGTTCGAAACACATGGTCCAGTTTCTTCAACAGATGAGTGGCAGTGCAGAGCTAAAAAGACGGATGGTGGGAGTCCAGAGGTTGAAATAGGTAATAGATGGGGTTTTGTGCTGATTTGAGCAAGCAAACATGTTTATGAGATGATTGAAAAATTTAAAACTTACTAGGAATCGGTTTTTTTGGAAGTTTAAATACTGTGATAATTTTTAAATATTCCTCGTCCTTTAGAGACGCATGTTGTGAATTCTACACAGAAGAAATGATATGATTTGTGAGACTTCAAAAGAAAATGAGGGAAAGGAAGTTGTATAAATTAAAAATAGATGAAATATGATTATTGTGGTTCTGCCACCAGCCTTGCAAGCGCAAGGTCCCGAGTTCAATCCCGGTACAAAAAAAAAAAAAAAAAAAAAAAAAAAAAAAAAATTATTGAAGCTAGGTGATAATAAGTACAGGAAGTTCATTATATAAGTTTTAAAACTGTTCTGTTTCTTGTCTATATTTTAGTGCCATCTTTTGGTTTAAATTTATTCAAAACTGATATAAACATAACCACTGTACAGATATCGGGATGCTCTGATAGTTTGATACATATGCCCTGTATGTGTATTCTATAAGGTTTTATCAAGCTGAATGTGTCTGATCATGACTCTTAGGGAAATAAATATTCCCTAATGATCATAAATGTACTGGATTAACTCCGTTTTCTGTCTTGTCAGTTCATATTAGTTTCTAAATTTCTTTTTTTTTGTGTGTGTGTGTGTGTGTAGAAGATTATTCTGATCATTTTAAGATTGATGCCAACAGTGCTGAAATAAGAACAAGCACGATACTCTCCTATGACTACAGACCCTCCTACAGGCTGACGGTCATCGCCAGTGACCAGGGCCAGCCTCCACTGCAAGGCTGGGCAGTGCTTCATGTCCAGGTAACGTTGTCACTGTAAAGTGAGGGAGATTGTGCTCAGGGCCTCACTTTATTTTTATACAAACAGACAGAATGAAAGTACATTTAATGCATGGGTATTATTTCAAGGTCACATTGCATACTCGTATTTACATTCTTATTATCAGGAAATTGAGTCCAAATACTTTTTTAGTTTCATGTAGTACTTGACAAGACATTGCTATGTGGATGCTTCTTACATTGCTTTGTTTGTGGTGAACAAGTGATGACTTTTCTTTCCGTTATTCCTAATCACAATAACTTGGCAGCCTTGCAGGAGAAACATCTTTATTAACGCATAGCCACATAAAGTCACGAAGTTGAAAGCAGTTTTTAAAGCTTAGATCCGTTGCTTAAGTTCTGTATTTATGGCTTCATAATAAGCAAACAAGTTTTATAAAGTGTTCATAGTAGGTAAAAATTTTACCAACCAGCAAAATTAAGATGATTGTGCGTAACTGGATTTCTTTGTTGATGCACAGTATAATCAGATATGTATCAGTATATAAAATATGTACAATGCAAATGTATAATCTGCATTTATAACATATGCGTTTTATGTATATGTAAACTCAAGAGTATATTGCCCCGAGAGTTCTGTTTTCAAATTATATTCTTTATAGATTAAAGATATGTATGTTAGAAGAGAAACATATATAATCATATCTCAAATTTGGTGTTTCCAGAAAGTCATGGTATAAAGTTATGTATAAAAATGCCACAATGGATAGACATTTGAATGAATAAACATGTTATTATGGACAGATTGGTCCCTAGGACTTGGAAAACTAGCTGTTCTACATTCCAATTCCAGAATCATGAGGCTGCATTTCAACTCAGTCATTGCACAGCCTCAGCAAACTAGCATAAAATTACAGCAGACTGAAAGTTAGAGAGTTCTGGCATTTTGTATCTCCTCAGTATCATTACACGATTTCAATTTTCTGAGCATGCTGAAATTACATCTTACAAAAAGATATTTTTCTCACCAATTAGCACGTTTGCATCACACAAATAGGAATTAGCTTCCCAAGTGATGTCATAGCATGTATTGATATTTGCTATTAACTGTTACTATTTAGTCAATTATGTAACTATGCAAAATGAACAGCTTCTGTTTATTCTGATCTCAGGTGATACCACTGTCCAAAGGTCAGGTTTTCATTTCTCAGAATATCAGACATTTAGTGATTCCAGAGAACTTGAAGCCGGCAAAAATCACGAGCTTGATGAAGTCCCCTGAGCACCTCCAGCAGTATCACAGTGGAAAATTGCACTTTAGTCTTGCTACAGAGGACAAGAATGGTCACTTTGAAATTGACAGCTCAACAGGAGACTTGTTTCTTTCTAAGGAACTGGATTATGAAACAACCCCGCGTTATGTTTTCAGGGTTATAACCAAAGACCACAGCCAGAGTCCTGCCCTGAATAGCACCGTCTTCCTCAGTGTTGATGTGGAAGATCGAAATGACCACTCCCCTGCCTTCCAGGACCGGGTCATTGCGATAAGCATAGAAGAGAACGTTCCCATAGGGACCCTGGTGCACACGTTCCATGCCAAAGACGGTGATGGTAGCTTTTTGAACAGCAGGGTACAGTACTTCATCGAATCCCTCCACCCTGGTTCGAACCCGTTTCTCATCCACCCCTCATTTGGCACATTGGTCACCGCGGCCCCCTTGGACAGAGAGAGCGTCCCGGCCGTCACGCTGATGGTCACCGCATCCGACCAGGCTGTGAATGTGACAGACCGGCGCTCCAGGTCACTGATAGCCAAAGTGGTGATTCTGGATGTAAATGACCACAGCCCCGCTTTCGTGTCCTTGCCCATCGCCTGTGTCCGAGAGGACGCCGCCGTGGGCTCTTCCGTGCATCGTGTACATGCTCGAGACCCCGATGAAGGACAGAATGGGAAAGTGACCTACAGCATCCGCTCCGGAAATGCAGACACAGCCTTTGTGCTCGATGAGTCATCAGGTACAGTGCCCTGGAGTCACTTTAAGACATCTTTATTTTATTTTATTGTGGTAAGAAAACCTAAGATGAAACTTTCCCTTCTAACAAATTACAACACATCATCCTTCCCTCTGGTGCAGTATTGTACAGCAGATCTTTAGAGCCTCCTCGTCCTGCTAAATTGAAATTTCAGTGTCTCATCATTTCCCTGTCCAGCCCCCTGACGTCCACCATTCCACTCTTTGGTTCCATGAATTTGACATTTTAAATATTTTGTAGCAGTAGAATCACGTGGTAGCTGCCTTTTTAAAGGCCAAGCAATATCCCACTGCATACGTGTCTGCCGTAGTTTCTCCCCTTGCATGGGGGTAGTCATTCACTGTTGCTCCCACAGCTGGGCTGTTCCACACACTCTCTGCAGCAAACGTGGGGATGCTGCTGTCTCCTGTGGCTGCTAATGTCAGCTGCTTTGGATAAATATCCAGAAGCGAAGTTGCAGACTGTGGGACAGTTATTTTAAGTTTAAGACTATTTTTCAGAGACTCCGTACCTTCCAGCTGACAGATTTTGCATCACGAGCAACGTGTGGACAGGTGTTTCAGTTTGCGCACTCCCTTGATAAGTGCTGTCTTTTCTCTGTGTGTGATAGTAGCTGTCCTGACAGTTGTAATAATTCATGATGCTTTTGACTTACGTTTCCCTGATGACTACTGACATGAATTATTATTTTTTTATATACTTGTTGACCATTTTTATGCCTTTGAGAAGTGCCTGTTACAGTTCTCTCTTTTTGTTGTTGGTTTTTTTTGTTTGTTTGTTTTTTTGGGGTTTTTTTTAGGTTTGCTTGGCTTTTTTCTCATTCTGCTGTAAGAGTTCTTCATGTATTGTGGATAATAACCCCTTGAAAATGCTTTCTCACACTGCGTAGTTGCCTTTTCTTTGCTTCATAGTTGGGCAAATTCCCACTTTCGCTTTTGTTGTCACATCCGTGAAACCACTGCCAAAACCAACGTCATACAGCTTTTCTTTATTTTTTTTCTAGGAGTGTTGTCCTCTCTGATCCTAATTGACCCTTCTCCCATTTTGAGTTATTTAAGGACCCGATACAGGATAAAGGTCTCGCTTCGCCCTTTTGCACACGGATATTCAGTACCCGCACCATTGGCTGAGAATTCCCCATTATGTACCCTGCTGGCTTGCCCGAAGCAGGCAGCCATTCTTTCTGGGATCTCTACTCCGTTTCTATTCCCTGCGTGACTTTCTCAAGCCCAGTATTTGTCCTTTTTCATTACTGCACCTTTATGATAAGTCGTGAAGGAAGTGTGGTGTTTCCAGCTGTATTGTTCATTCCTAAGGTTATTTCGGCTATTTGGAGTTCTTTGAGATTCTATATGAATTTTAGCATTTACTTCTGTTTCTTCCCCAAAATGTCACTGGAAACTTTGTAGGGATCACGCTGAATCTGTAGGTCATTTTGGATACTTTTAACATTTTAACAGTTTTTTTTCTTTCCATGGACATGGAATAGCTTTCCATCTGGTATGTGTTCTTTAATATGTTTCATCAATATTTTGTGATTTTTTTGGCACATGAGTTCCTTATCAGCTTAAGTATTTCTGACTAAGTATTTTATTCCTTTTGGTATCATGGTAAATGGGATTTTTATAATTTCCTTTTCAGAAAATTCCTGTGAGTGTATAGAAACAAGTTATTTTAGATGTTGATCTTGTATATTAACTTTACTGAACTTGTTTGTTGTAAGTCATTAGGGCTTTCTATTTAAAAGACAATGTAGTCCATGTCCAGGGATAATTTTACTTCTTTCTTTTTGATTTGGGTACCTTTTCTTTCTTTTTCTGTCACTTGTAATTAAAGCCTATTATCACCTACTTACCTTCAGGCTTTTCATTTCCCCTTGTTAAAATGTTCTCGGCATGCAAATGCTTTAATAACTTTAAAATGTTTGGCTTCCTTTACTTATGTGTATAATAAGCACAGAAAGTGTATTTGCAAAACCAACTTTATTCGACCTGTTTATTAACATTGTGTTTTGTGGCTGGATGTACAACAGGGGACTCCTCTGCTGTCCCCGTGTGGCACCTGGTGGTAGGAGATGGCACCAAAAGATAGCCACATACCTCATCGACAGAGTCTTTCAGAGACTCGGATGTAGAAATTACCTTTTGATTATGCAGATATTTGCAAATAGCTGAAACTGCTGTTTTAATTATTGAATTCATTTGGACATCAAGACCCTTGCTTTTCACATCAGTTGTAGAATTTTATTTTTCTTTTAAATGTTCTTATTAGTACATGTTGGCAGTACTTGATACGGTGACCTTTACCATGAGGAATTGGTTCGCATACACGTTGCGTGTTGATCAGTTTTACTCTTCCTTTCCCTTCTGTCCTCTCTCCTTCCCCCAGCCCCCTTTCCACGTCCACAGAGCCCACCTCCCTGCTTCCTACTATCTCTCCTTTATTTTGCCCTTTAAGTTATTTATAACTTGGATTTCTCATATTAGAGAAACCATGTGATGTTTGTCTCCCCAGGTCTGAATTACCCCACTTAGCACCGCGGTCTCCAAGTCTGTCCATTTTCCTGCAAACGACTTGAATTGTCCTTTTCTGAGGCTGAGTTGTGTTCCACTGTGTATACACACCACATTTTCTCCATCTAACCATCTGATGATGGGCATGTGGGCCGCTTCCATGATTTAGCTGTAGTGAGTTGTGCCGCTAAGCCACGAGTACCCATACATCGCTATAACATGATAACTTTAACTCTTTTGAGAATGTACCCGGAGGAGGCATGGCTGGGCCAATGGGATTTCTAGTTTTAGTCTTTTGAGGAACAGCACTAGGGAAATCAATAACACTTATTTTTTTTGCAGAAACATTTATTCATTGTCGAGTACTCTGTGACAGCGTCCCTCCCTGTCACTTCAGTTGTCTTGCTGTCACCACATTGCCAGATAACATCTAGAATATAATATTTTATGAATCTGATGAAAAAGAATGTGTACAAAGTACCGTTCTTGTGAATATGGAGATGGACCTCCCTCTACTTTATTTGCAGGGGACACTGAAAACTCAATGAACGTTAAGTCATCCTTTAAGAAATAAAGTCATTTCAACATGACCCTTGGGGGAGAAAAAAGTCTCAGAGGTGTATACCATTTGGCCCAACTGTTAATGAGAGCATGATTTGGAATGCAACTGAGTGTGTAGGACTTGGAAGTCATAATGATCGTCTGGCCCTGTTCTCTTGGAAAATTTCATCAAAATAGTCATTAGATCCCGTGCACATGGCTCCATTCTGGAGCGTGTGTCAACACCACCCAAGGGCCCAGCTGAGAGAGAGACAGTGCAGACACAGATGGCTGCTGTGTGAGAACGGAGCCTCTCCGAGGACCCGTTTCAACCATACTTAAAGTGTTTTCCAAGACAGCTGAGGCAGGTCTTTGTCAGATTGTTAAAGGAGAATGAGTGAAATCGGAATCGCGTCTCAGTAACCGAGGTATCATGCATCTTGGCCAAGTATAGAGGCTGTTTAAGCTGAGATACTTTTCGAAGACATAAAATGATAATTATCGAGTGCATTCATATGAGATGGGATTTATTTTTCCCCTCACAAGGCTCGAGTTTCTTATAAAATAGAAATAGTAAATGATTAAACAGCTAAAGGGCTGGGAAGTATAAAGTGATGAGTAATTGCTGATAAAAACTATATTTTTGGATCTGATTCACTACACCTTTTTAAGCGTTTGAAGAAAATTTATTAGAAGATGAGAGAAACAGCAATCATAAAAAAATGACAGTTATAATTACATAATGACTCTGTACAACACTACGTATATGATTTGTGATACAGGGGCATGTTGTATTTGTGAAGTTTATTGACTGAGTTATTACATCTTTGCCTTTGTTAATAAAAAGACACCTCAGGCAAGTATAAAGTGACCACAACTCCTTAACAAAGATAAAATGATTTAAACCATGTAATCATACTTAGTTTTTATAACTTGGTTACTTTTAAACAGGAAATGCCACACGCGTGAAAATATATAGTATCAGATGTCTTTTAAAGGGAGGTAAATCTTGGCTAGATACATAATTTAGTCACAGACAATGGCTTAGGATAGATTCTTTTTTAATAATCACTCATGCTTACAATTTAAATTGACTTTTCTGACTATACTTTCCTGATTTATTATTCTAGATCGTGTATAAATTTAAGTTGGTTTGATATAATTCATTCTTCAATGAAAAACTCAGAGTTTCCAATCGAGTTAGATGAGGTGGACACAGGCAGAACAAGCACACATGTAACTGACCTAAGGGACACCCGTAACATGTTGTTTGTCTTCTCTTTCAAAACAGGCTTACTAACCATAGCCCGCCCTTTGGATTATGAAGTAAAAACTCAGCACGTTCTGACCCTCGTGGCCCTGGATGACGGGGTCTCGGCACGTTCTTCTTCCCAGATTGTGACAGTTACTGTCCTGGATGTCAACGATGAGGCACCAGTATGTGAGCAGCACCTGTATGAAGCTTCAGTTAAAGAAAACCAAAGTCCAGGGGAGTTTGTAGCAAGGGTTGAAGCTATGGACAGAGATTCAGGTAATTTTAAAATATGATTAATGCTAAAAAGACACTCAAAGTTATCATTGACATAGTTTAAGTTGCAGAGTCCTCCAAAAAATGTATAAAAGAAAAGCTTGTACAAGGTGCGCACTCTCCTGGTTTAACACCTGCAGGGAACGCGATGTCGTCTATAGCAGAAAACCCACTACACTCCCGGCCCTTAGAGAAGACGTTGAAACGCATGTGCAGCAGGCTCGGTGACCAGAGTTACCCAGGCAGCAGTGCAGTACGCTAAGTATCTGGAAGCTCCTGGGTGCCACTGTGAGCACCTCTTGCCATTGCAGAGCCCAAAGGTAACTTGTATTAGCTGCAGGATATCTCAGGAAATTAGCTTTATAGTTCCATATTTAATAAGAATGAATTACCACAAGCAAAGAGCTTAGATCAGTGTCTGGCACAATAAGTGGTCAAAAAGTGTTAATTTCCAACATTATTGTTGCTATTATTAATATCAACCATATATAGTATTAATTATTATTATTAATATCAACCATTGGATATAGACAAATGACTTCAATACGAACAGTTGCCAGAGCTATTTATAAATTTCTTAGCCTTCTTTTCAATCACTATGGCTCTTTTCACATTAAAGATTCAGTAACTTTGTTTTTATTTTAAACAACATAATTATGAAAATTATATATTAGGGCTTTCTAAATAAGAGCATTTTTGGCATTTTCCCACTTGAACTAACGTGAATAGTTTAATAAGCCAGTCTTAAAATTTGCCATTGTACACAGCAAGTGGTATTATACATCTGTATACTTTGTTCCATTCTTACAAGAACTGTCATAGATGTTTTTGTGGAAATAGTAGGGTTAACAACAGCATTAAGCCCTTAAATTGTTAATCAGAAGACTAAAAAAAAAGAGGTTTCCTTGAAATTTTAAACTAAATTCTATACCACTTAACTGCTTTGTCTCTTTGGGAAACATCTTTTCGTGAAATCCATTTTACATGAATTTGTAGAAGGTGCTAAAAATACTCATTGTCTCTCTGGTGTGAGAAACTGAAAGTGTAAATAAGGACCAAAAAGAATAAAAGATATGGTGAAATAGGAAGACATTGCTCAAAATTATACTAAGGGTTAGATACCTTGTCAATAATTAAAATGAAAGAGGTAGATTAGCGAATGAAAATACATTCTTTTAAGACTATGATACACAGTGAATTTACCATGGTTATTCCCTAATAATTTTTGTTGTGAAAATTACTTTTTCATAGAACGGCTTTTATATTTTCTTTATTAATATCTTCTTGTATTACATTAAAATAAAATAAAAAATAAAATTCTGTCTTCTGACCAGAGCGGGGCAGTGTGAGCACAGTTTTTCTCACTGTGCTCAAAGGTAGGTGTGGAGCATCCCAGCAGTTTAGGCATCGGTGCTGAGAGAATGTATTTACATATTTTTGACAATACTCATTTTGGGGTGTGGGAAAAGACAGGTAAAATACATAAGCTTTGTGTTTGATAATAATTCCAGCTCTATAAAGTTCATTTAGGGTGTTGTCTGTGGTGAACAGAGCGACATGGGGCTCTGGGTAGTAGAAGTCACTTCCCAAAGTATAAGACTTTCACCGAGCCTACTGCTGGTACTGTGTGATTTATTAATCAAAGAATGCTTCTGCCCGTGGCCTTTTATTTTACAAATTTGATTCTTCAGTAATGAACTTCTCTTCCTTTAGTGCTTTCAGACAACGGAATTTCCCTCAAATGTTTGAATGCACTAACTAAAGATGATTACTGTGAGCACATTCTGACCGTCACTGTCGGATTGTCTAGTGTACTGCATTGTCTTGGAGGATGCGTTGTATGCAACCTGTCCAGTTTTAACTGACTTGAAAGCTTACTGTTCCAGATTGTGGCTGCTGATGGTAAACTGAGGTGCAGAGTCCTTGTTTTTGCCAGTTTGCAATAATGGATGTTTAACGTCTTCATTAGTCTCCTATAGCCTTGCATGTTTGGGAGACAGTTTTGACTTACTGGAAGTCTCAGTTTCTGATGAGCCAGATCTGTTAAGCAGGTGGTTATGTAAATGCATATGAATATTTGTGTGCATGCATGTGTTTCTGAATATATTTTCTCTCAGGTTTTCTTTTGTGGGGTCTTTTTTGGCTTAGTGGGTTAAAATAATGAAGTAGGATTATGCATGAGAATTGAATGACGTGGTCAAGATTTTAACATAACTGGCATTGCATTGGGATTTATGAATGGTTTACTTTATAGTATGTATTTTACTACACTTGATCTTAGCCAAAAGCCCGAGAAGCGATACAGCATGTATTTTAAAAATACATGACTTAATACCAGAGAACTTAACATATGTTTTCCTAGTATTCTACAATACAGTTTTTGAAAATGTAAGCATACAATATCGTTTGACATCCATCACCCACAGGGATTTGAGCACTGAATATTTATGGTGTACAACTCACACTATTCCGAGTTTTTTCTCATACTAAAAGGAAAATAACAACCACCAGATTTTAACTACGGTATTAAAACTGCAATAGCATTTGGTGCCACCAACAAGAGAGCCATTGTTAGTAAGCAAACATGGATCCCCAGGGGCCCCGCCCCAGCCCCTGGGTGGATGACGCAGGTTGGCTGACACATTTGCTCAGGAGTAGTGAATACACACAGTCTAACAGGACGTGGCCGTGTGGAAATATGGAACTAGTTCATGAGCTGTTACTCTGCAGACTAACACTCGGGCCAAGGAGAAGCAATATCTCATTAAATATGAGGTATCATTAACTTAAGAAGCCATCTGATTTCAGAAAAGTAAAACATGAAAAATGTCACAGAATTAATGCAAATAGACAAGGGTTCCTTGCTGTGGCCTTAGGAACACAGGCCCAGCTGATGGTGTCACCCTCTGGGAGGTGGCGAGACCCCTGGGCACAAACCCTGCAGAAGCAGGCTCGCGGACACCGAAAGGATTCGGACGCCAATGTGTCCTGATCTGTCGGATTTTGCAATTTTGACTTCTCACTCTTGTAGTCACTCCATTGGGTCTTCAGCCACTTTCTTCTCAAAGTGCCATTTCCCTTGTGTCATCTACTGAGGCCAAATAGCTGTCAGCTGTTCACCTGTGCTTCATCAGAGGCTTCCCCCGACCCGCTCTCCAGTTCTGTTCCCACCAGCAGCTGCCGCAGTTTCAGATCCGACCTGACCCATGGGTGCAAAAGGAGATCCACAGGTTTCAGGCCCAAACTCGTCGCCCCGACTCTGTGCCCCAAATCCAGCAGTGTAGATTTGCCCAAATTCCTAACGGAGGAATTCAGAGGTGGGGACTCCGTAGGGTAAATTCCTCCATCAGGACCACGAAGATTTGCTGCAGGAAGTCATGATGACTTGCTGAGGGGGGCCGCCACCTAATTAGGCTGTGGTACTTCTAATCACGTACTACTGTTGCTTGGGCTCTTGTTCGTTTTGGGTTGGTTCTGTCCCCACAGAGCTTCTTTATATAGAGTCCTGCTATACATGCATTTGCAGAAACGTTTAAAAGGGGACAAAAAAGAGTAAGGGCTAATAACTTCATGCAGAGATTCCGTTAAAACCAAAACTTTGGAACACACTACACACTGTTACTGCACTTAATTCAGTGTACTACAGCTGTACCACTGCCTGCTCACCTGCCTCCCTGAAAATTGTGAAGTGCTCCTAGATTAGGCTGCCTTATTTCCCTTCACTCTGGACATCTCATTTACTTTTATCACAAGTCCTTAAAGTAGTGCAAGATACAGCATAGGAACTCAATGAATATTTTTTACCATATGATGAGAAACTGCAGTAGGTGAGATATAAATTGCCTGGGGTTATCTGTCTTCTGTAGAATTTATTTATTTTTTCAAACCATCGACAAGACATGGTTGTCTTTTTGCTGTAGAAAAGACTGAGGGTGCGGTCACTGTATAGTTCATGAATTACAGGAAAAATGATCTTCCTAAAAAATTAAGCTGAGTTGGCATGGTGGCACACACCTGTGATCCCAGCACTTGGGAGACTGAGGCAGGAGGATCGCTGCAAGTTCAAGGCCAGCCGGGGCTACATAGTGTGTTCAGAGCCAGCATGAATTATAAAGCGAGACCCTGCCTCAAAAAAAAATTAATCTGAAAGTAAACTCCCACCCCACCTCGGAAGCATTCTTTATTAATTCTGCATAGGTTGGAAGGGAATATAGTTCTGTCCCTTTTATCTTGATTGCCAGGGATTTCGTGAAGCAGCTCCAGTTTTCCCATCTTCATCTCCTGTCACTTTCTGATAGATAGTTCAGGAAAGTTTCCGATCCTTAGCCTAGGGATCTGTACCTTTTTTTTTCCTATAAGAGGCCAGACAGTAAATATTTATGGCTTTTCAGGTTGGATGGACTCTGGTGTTGCCGCAGGACAGAGACCATAGATAATCCATGAAGAAATCAATGTGACCGTGTTTCAGTAGCATTTACACCAGCAGGGAGTGGGCCAGATGTGGCCAGGGGGGCTGCAGTATTCCAGTCCTTGATTCAGCACATATCTAATGAGGAGATCTGAGTTACTTTGCTACTTTCTGCCCCAAAATCCAGTTGTTATGATGTCATCAAAGTCACGAATCAAAAGTTATTAGGATGCTTTATTAGATGCTAAGAGGATCAATATGTTCTGAGTAAATGATGGAAAAGCTTGAATGAAGACAGATAGTCTGCTATTTCTGCTGGGTGGGCGCAAGTGATTTTTATAGTCCTCACAGTTTGATATGAGACACTGACTCTTCAAAGGTGGTCCCAAGACCAGTGGCACTGTGGTCCACCCCGCCCACAGATGACAGCCACCTTGTCGGAGATACTAGTGTCCCTTTAACCAGTCTACCCAGAGTCATTAGGGAGGGTGACTCCTCTAAATTCTTGGGAAATATTGAGCGTGAGTGGTGGGCATAGCACTCACAACAAATCCATCCTAACATTCCCATTTCCTTGAGTTTTGGATTCTTTAGGGCATAGCACGTGAGCAAAAGTTTGTCATCTCAACTTCCATGATTGCAGGCCACCATTGAATCTAGCCAGTCAAAGAAACTGTCAGGAACACAACTCTGAGATGGCACATTAAATGTGGAACCCCTCATAAATATACTATATCAATAAATCCACCTGAAGCCAATATTTTATCTTCCCACATCTCATATCCTTTTTTTTTTTTTTTTTTTTTTTTTTTTTTTTTTT
>NW_022900950.1:75627129-75678170 GCF_012274545.1 Fukomys damarensis | reverse complement strand
TTTTTTTTTTTTTTTTTTTTTTTTGGTACTGGGGATTGAACTCGGGTCCTTGTGCTTGCAAGGTAGGCCACGGAATTGCTGAGCTAAATCTCCGGCCCCGCATCTCATATCCTTAAAATAGATTTTCATACATATTTCCCAGGTTTGTGCAATACAAGTTAGAAAACTATTGTTATCCTTTTGAATCTGTGAGCTGTCTTTGATGTAGTCAGATTTGTACTTGATTGCCTATAGTTTGTTGAACTCTGACTCTGTGCATTTTCATGGGTAGAAGTATTGCCTTTCAAGCTGTCAGCTAAATCTGCAGCTCGATTTGGGTCTGATCTCTGAGGAGATGAATTTTAGGGCTGCCATCAGAGCTTGCCAGCTTCTTAGCTATGATTTGAGCTGCACGGTTAAAATGTCGTCTTGCAATGTTCCTTTTGGAAAGTGCTAGCACATTCACTTATCATTCTGTGTCATATTCCTTTTATGCCATTTGGTTCCCTAACTTCATCATAGAAAAACACAGATATAATTTAATTAATCATGATATCACCTCAAGTGTTGAATTACTAGTAGACTATATTTTCCATGGCAGGGCACTCTGTACTGCGTTCAAGGCCAAAGAGAATCGGACCAATCCCAGATTTCCCCGTTACCTGAAACCAACTCCTTTTGCCAAATGTCTTATCAGTCACATTCAGTCAAGGAAACGAGACACTACAATGCAGGTGTTGAATAGCTGAGTAAGTAAAAGGAGAGTGCAAGATAGTCCAGAAAAAACAGATCTAGCAGGCAGCTGCTACTGGGAAACTGAGGGGAAATTTGGAGTTTTAGAACCTTAGAAAAAGCAGACAGAAGGAGCAGTGACTACAGGGACATGACAGAAAGGAGCAGTATATTCAGGGCCCAGCAGGACAGTGCGGGCCAGGCGTCTGGTAAGGGAGGGGGTCCATGAGGAAAGGCTGGGAAATGAGCAGAGCCACGCCGTATGGGATTTTGTAGACTCAGGAAAGGTGTTTGGATTTTATTTTAAATGCATTCACGCACACTTCCCTCTTCCTGAATTCATCTTTGGGGTCTCAGGTTATCACAAAGCAACTTACCTTACACAGGTATTATCATATGGGGTTGTAATTGCCTGCTTCCTCATCCACACTCAGGAGTATAATGTGAGCACCGTGAGGAGAGAGAATTTGTTTCCTTGGTAGCATTTCCTGGCATAGCAACTTAGAACCTCACTTTGCTCTCCTTATATATGTATGTATTGGGTGAAATATGAAATAATTAAAGAACAAACTGTCTACCTGTGGCAAGTGAGCAATTTCAAATATTCCGTCCTACTTTGTACAACTTGTAAGTTCAGTCATCTCCTCCACTAGACGGAACTCTGAGAACTGAGAGAATTCTTCGGCAGCATCTTTCCAGTGCCTGACATTCAGTAAATGTGCACTGCATACGCGAACGCATGAAAGAAATGAGGAAGAAAGGAAAGAAAGAAGGCTGGAAAGGAGGCAGGAAAGGGAGGAGGAAAGACAGGAAGGTCGAAAAGGAAGGGTCGAGGGGAGGGAGAACAGAAGGAGGGGAGGAAGAGTTGTGCAGCCAAACGTACGTGGTGCCATCTGTACTTAGGTGGAACCTGAGCTCCTTGGGTTGAGAATGAGGTAAAATAAATTTGCAGGGTGAGACGTCAGGGCAAAGACGGCTGCAATATCAGTTCATATATAGAAAGACCCTTACATTTCATGCAGGAGGTAGGAGAAAAATAGATCATAGTGAAACAAGGAAAAGAACATTCCCTCCTCTTTCCCTTATGCATTCCTCCCTTTTCCCCTATTCTTTCATTTCTTTTAAAATATGAGTCAGCAATGTGCCACAGAGAAGCCAAGTTAGGTGAGCACGGAAGATGGGTGACCAGTAGGTTTTGTAACCAGGAGTTCACTGCCATGGGGAAAGAGTGGCTGGGACAGGCAGTGGGTGGAAGCCAGCTACAGAGAATGCACAGCATGTTCAGATTTACTTGGGCTCCAGAAAGAAGACAGAGCTTAATTCTGATAGTTTTACAAGAGTATAATCATAATGGAAGGGAATATTATAGGGGAAAGAATAGACTTTAGAGAAAAATCCCAAGAAAGTATTTGAAGACTGATTTTTACTACTGGGACAAAACTCTGAGGGCTGGAGTTGAATGTAGATGCAGAAGGCTGAGGGAGCTCTTTTCCAGTCCTCATTCCTGAGCTGTATCAAGGTTGTGACCTGAGGGAGAGCGCCAGGAGGTCAGGCAGGAGACCCGAATAGGATGGGGTGGCCAAGAAAACACTGCCAGATGAGTTTCCCATCTGCTGGGTCATGCATTAGAACAGAGAGACACTTGGAAGGATCCTGGACTGAGGATTTGTTCAGTATCTTTGGCAAAAACAAACAAGACCTGTGGAAGGAAACAAGTTGCTAAAGTAATAGCTCACAGGGCTGGACTAGATGGGAAGGAAATAAATGGGGAGAGGTGGCTTTAAGGGACAAGATATAGAAGTCATGAGACTGCAGGTTTGAGGTCTAAGACAAGATATAGGGATACACACCTGGGCATGCGAATATGTCCACACACCCACACACCCTTACACCCTTCCTTAGGTGTGTGCCACAGGGTATCACTGAATATCATCAGATTCAGATTTCCAAAATACTCAGTGAGGTGGTGGAAGGAGACTAAATCATTATATTTTATTTTCCTTTTCATCGATCTGGAGAGGGTGGCAAGGGTATGAGAAGAAACAAGTCACTAGTTGAAACCACAGAAATATGGGAAGAATGACTTTGAAAGTGTATAATAATATAGTATCACATTTCTCACTCAGATAGGAGACAGACTATGAAGTAAACACAAAACAAAAATAAACACCTAAGCAACTCTGTGGGTTCCTGAGATTGAGAATAAACAGTCCTGTAACTGAGCACAGGCTTTTAAATAGAGGGTCAATCTAGAGAAATTGTCATTTGTACCACAAATTTGTAATTACATCATTAAATCACAATCAAGGGTGTTAAAAGGAATAATTAGGAATGTGTTGTAGAATTTGCGCACTCATAAGAAAAATTTTATGGGAGGGAAAAAATCCTAAGCATTCACTGTGAGGAAGTCTCACAAGACTTTTGAAAACCAAGTATTTCAGCTCATGAGGCTTTTATTTGCAAGCACAGCCTGAGAGATTTTCATTTACCTTAATTCGAAGACTGGCTGAGAATCTTGCCTTCCTCATCTACAGCCTAACATGTTCGAAGGAAAACAGGTAGTAAAATGGCCAAGTGGGTTCCCAAGGGATAAGTGCTAAGTTTATTTTTATCTTTTGCTAAGGAATCAGTTCCAAGCTTCAGTTTGAAATCCTGTCAGGAGCTTCCTTTGGATTTTTCAAGATCAATGCAGACACTGGAGAGGTCGTGACAGCCACCACACTTGACAGAGAAGTTCAGGATGTCTTTACTCTTCAAGGTAAGGGATCCTCCTGTCCCAGTGTATTTGAGAGGAAAAAAAACCCAAAAAAACAGAAAGGTCCACAGAGAAAATTAACATTCAGTTGAAGTGTCTTTGAATAGTACTGACCAAGTGTTGCTCGGCTAGCTTCGTCTGCTGCTGTTAGAGAGAAACATTTTCAACCCATGCCATCTT
Organism: Fukomys damarensis; assembly: GCF_012274545.1. Taxonomy (NCBI): domain Eukaryota; kingdom Metazoa; phylum Chordata; class Mammalia; order Rodentia; family Bathyergidae; genus Fukomys; species Fukomys damarensis. The sequence continues at coordinate 75,674,524 of NW_022900950.1, read as the reverse complement.
TATGTTCCACGTCAGTCCTGGTACGAGATGGGGGAGTCCCTTCATTGTCCTGCACCACAACAATTCTCTGCACCGTTGAAGATGAAAACGATCATGCACCAGAGTTTCTCGGCACCAATCAGTACATTGAGGTTCTGGAAAACCAAGAACCCAAGGTTGTCTACACTGTTTTGGCCTCTGATAGGGATGCTGGCAACAATGGAGCTGTCAGGTATCACATAATCGGTGAGTATTTTCTAATTAAAATTTCCCCCAGGGTTCCGACTGAGTCAGTGCATTCTATATGTCACTTCTTCTGTACTTGTTGGCATATATTGGTGAGTTTTCCATTGCTGGGGCAAAATGTTTGATGCCTGCAACTTAAATGAGGAGAAGTTTATTTTAGCTCACAGTTTCGTAGGTTCCAGTCCATGGATGGCTGGCTCCCAGGCAGAAACATCGTGGCAGAGGGTTATGCCAAAGGAAAGCTCCTCATCTCATGACATCATGGAGCAGAGAAGAGGGCAAGAGCCAGAAGGAAAGGGGCCAGGGACCAGACATGGTCCCCCCAAGTCACACATCCGGGACCAGACATGGTCCCCTCAAGTCACACATCCAATACAAAGGCAGCTTGTAAAACCTTTACTGGGTGTCTTCGTCCTCCTTGCCCACCAGACCTGGCACTGTACAACTTCTGGTTCTTCCCAAAGATAAAAGGACCATGAAACTGAAATGTTTTGAATAGATTCAGGATGGTAAGGAAACCATGGTAGCACAACTAAAGATACTCCCCAAAGAGGACTTTCAGAGCTGCTTCAGAAAGTGTAAGAATGGTGAGATACGGATGTTCAAAGCTGTGGGAAATAGTTTGCAGGAGGCCAATGGCAGTGTGTCTTTTACTAGATAATAAATTTTAAAAATTAAACATTAACCATATTTTCCCATAATACTGCATAACTCCTGTTTCTTATTCCTGCCTCCTGTTATTTACTTCAAATAAAACATATACATTCAAAGGTTCTCAAGAGGAAAAATACGGGAATATAAACAGTTACAGATGCACACAAAAAATTCACACTGTTGCAAATTAATGAAAGCGAGTGCCCTAGGTGTGCCCCGACTCGGTTAAGATGCACTTGAATGACGTTGCATGCTGCGTTAGCCCACGTCCCGTTGCTGAGACACAGCTTCGAGGAGGACAGGAGTGAGCCGGCTTGTGGTGTCACGGCAGCCTGGCCCCAGAGCAGGGGCATCGCGGCAGAAGGGCAGGGTGGAGCAAGGCCGCTGAGCTCGTGGGGCTGGGCAGCAGAAAAGGGAACAGTGCCAGGGACGAAGGGTGAGGCCTCACTGCCACCGGGCACACAGACGCACTCAGGGTGGAGCTTTACTCCTCGGCTGTTCGTTCCTTAATCCAGTGATGCTAACCTTTCGGGAATAACGGGCCTAAGTCGCTTCTTTGTTTGGTAGAAGCTTGATATGGGTAGGGACTTTATCACGCTCTATCCCCAGTACTTACGGAAGTGCTAGGGTGTGACTGTAAGGAAACAGCTCCTACTGAATGGGCAGTGGTTGTGCGCAGCACTAGCGAAGTGGTACCCTTTCAATCCCCTCAGTGCATTTTCAATCATTGTGACAGATGGAAACACGGACGAGTCCTTTGTTATTGACGAAACGTCAGGAGAACTGGCAACCACTCGTGCCCTGGACCGAGAGCAAGTCAGCAGCTTCAGACTCACCGTGCGGTGCTCCGACCTGGGAGACCCCCCTCGGAGCACCGCCGTACAGCTGCCGGTTAGGGTTTTGGATGACAATGACCACAGCCCTGCATTTTCCACGCTTCGTTACCAGCCCTTGGTGAGAGAGGACGCTGCCGTGGGAACCGTAGTCCTGGTGCTGTCTGCTGTGGACAAGGACGAAGGCCTGAACGGACAGACTGAGTATTTCCTGGTGGACGAGTCTTCCGGGGCGTTCACCATTAACCCTGCGACGGGCGTGCTGAGAACTAGCCGTGCCCTCGACCGGGAAGCCCGGGCCCTGTACACATTTCAGGCCGTGGCCAGAGACTGCAGCACGGCCGGCTCCAGAAGCAGCACAGTAACTGTGACAGTGTTGGTCACAGACGTGAATGACAACGACCCAGCTTGGGAGCAGAATCCCATCCACGTCTTTCTCTCTTCCCAGCTGCCTGCAAATCACACCGTTGCTATCCTGAGAGCCAGCGACCCGGATGCAGGGCCCAGCGGAATGGTGACTTTTAGTTTTACAGATGCCCAGTCAGTGTTTTCTATTGATGAAGACACAGGAGAAATTAAGCTTCTGCAAAATCCAACTTCAGAATATTTTCCTGCCTGGTTGTGGTTAAGAGTCACAGACCAAGGGGTCCCAGCCAGGACAACCCCTGGTCTCTTGATCGTTCACGCGGAAGGTGAAGATGTAAAGATTTCCTTCAGCCAGCATCTGTACGAGGGACTTGTGACTGAAAACTGTGAGGCAGGTAAGTGTCCTTCCAGTCTCCTTGTTCACTGACTCTGTGTTTGGCAGGAGAGCGATGTTGTATATTCGGGAATAAACTTTTGAGTTCAGCCAGTTCTTGGTACTGGACGGTTGTGATCAATAGGGTCCTGCTAGTTCGCTTTTTCAACACTTCAGCAAAACACCCTAGGAAGTTTGCTAATGAAGAGAAGTTCATTCTGGTTCACAGTTCTGGAGGTGCCTGGGTAATATCCGCCAGCCACTTGCTCTGGGCCTCTGTGGAGGAGGCCAGCACCTCATGACGAGCGTGTCCTAGAGCAAAGTGCTCAGCGCATAAGCCAGCCTCACCCCCTCGAGGGCCTGCTTCCAAAGGCTCCTGCCTTCCCCCATAGTGCTGCCCAGGGCCAAGCCTGCCTGCCTGCCTGCCTGCCTTCCTTCCTTCCTTCCTGCCTTCCTTCCTTCCTTCCTTCCTTTCTTTCTTCCTTCCTTTATTGTTCTCATTGAGTTTTTTTTTGGTACATTTTAGGTAGACAGTACAGTTAAATTCATCACTGGGATCTTGTACCTTTACATGACAGGTCTTGGTTCTCATTTTATCTCCTTGTCCCTGCCCTCCCTTCACCCCCCCTCCCTTCCCTATTTACAAATACTTTATTCCCATTTTTTCATTTTCTCATGTTTTTTTTCTTTTCCCTTATTTCCTTTCCCCTACCCTTCCCACTTTCCCTACACCTTTAGCCCTTTTCTGCCTATTTCACATTGTCAATTATATCATTAGGATCTTATGTACCATTATAGTTTTTACACCAGAGAAACTGTTTGGTATTTATACATGTGTGATTTATTTATTTCACTTGGAAGTATATCCTCAATATGTATCCATTTTCCTATGAATGAATCTACTTTCTCATTCTTTATGGCTGAGTATTATTCCATTTTATAGAAAAACCACATCTTCTTTATCCAGTTTCCAATTGATGGGCAAATGGGCTGTTTCCAAGATTTAGCTCTTACAAACTGTGCTGCTATAAACATGGGTGCACATACATCACTGTGATATGATTCTTTTAATTCTTTTGGAAAGATAGCCAGCAGAGGGATGGCTGAGGTTCAAATGGAACCTCTAGTCCCAGCTCTTTGAAGTATCTCCATATTGATTTCCATAGTGGTTGCACCAGTCTGCACTCCCACCAACAATAGAGAAGGGTTCCTTTCTCCCCACAGCTCTGCCAACATTTGTTATTGAGTGATTTCTTGATAGCAGCCATTCTTTGTGGGGTGAGGTGGAATCTCTGTTGTTTTCATCTGCATCTCTCGAATGACCAGTGATGTGAAACATTTTTTCATGTATTTCCTTGATGCTTTTACTTCTTTGTCTGAGAAATGTCTGTTCATTTCAGATGCCCATTTATGAATTGTGTCTTTATATTGGGGGGGGCTGATTTTTTCTAGTTCTTTATATATTCTAGATAATAGTCCTTTGTCTGAGGAGCAGCTGGTAAAACCTGCCAAAGGTTAAAACTAGACCCTTATCTTTCACCATGCACTAAACTGAAATCCAAATGGATTAAAGATCTAAATATTAAAAAAGAGTCACTAAATTTGCTGGAAAATTGGTATTTCAGGCTGCACAGAGCTTTTCCTGGAGCACAGTTTCAGACAGACTGCCAGATTGTAACACAGACCACAGAAAGTGACCTTTCCTGATTTCTTTTTAATTCCAGTGGTATTAAAAATTGCAAATCCATTGATCAATGTCAGAATAGTCTTGATATATGTTATTAAATATCACTTTACAGCTGCTAGAAAGATTTGCACTGCCCCAAGCATGCCTGTCAGTTTAATCTGTATTTACAAATGAAAAATATCCACCTAATGGAAGCTTAGATTTTCTGTAAGTTACTCAGAAACCCTATTGATAGGTACCACCTGGCATTATTTTTGGTATTATCATAAATTATTCTCATTTCACACTGCCTTCAACATTTATATATTCTTAAGAAAACAAAAGGTTAAAACCAGTAACTCCCATGTATTTATCTTTAGTCTTTTTGTTGTCAGAGGGGCCACAGGTTTAGATTTGACTCGCACTGCAGTTTATTAACAAAACTGAACTTAACAGCCCTGTGCATGGCAGAGGCTGCCTTCATCGGGGTGACAGGTTGTCTGAGCATCCCCCACTTCTGCTCCCCCTGCTTCTCCACCCCACACCCACATTTTTCAAACTGAACTAAAAAACATCTTTTTTTTTTTAAGCTAAGGATAAGCCACTCACTGCCCACAGTGTTTAAATCAGCTAAATGAATTAAAGGAGCCATTTAGAAGCCAGCTAGGATTTATTTCTTCTGTCTCACTTCCAACACTGTGGTTTTCCAGACAAGGGTGAACCAACAGCTTCCCTCCTCAGTGTGGGCTATCGCAGGTTCAGGCATCTCTTTGAGATACTCCGAGGGGAAAAATCAAAATTATTGAATTATATTGGTACCTTTATTAAAAGTAAGTAGAAAAGCAGAAAAGTAGGTGGAACAGTTGAGGCCAGATTAAAACATGATGTCTCATGAGGGCTGTCTAACTAGTCAGATATATGGGATCTGGTACAAAAATAAATTAGGCCCTGACAATTAGAGGTCAACCTCTTCCTTCAACACTGTTGCGGTTGATCTGGTGAATTCTGGTTCCTGCTCTAACTAGACCAGGTGCATGCATGTCGGTGTGTAGACGTGTGACAGGGTTGGTGCAGCCCCACAGGTCAGCCGCGGTCATGGCTCTTGTGCTCACGAGTGGCACGTTCTCCTTCTGACGTAAAGGGCTGATGGGAAGGGCTTCCTCACAGGGCCACTGTGAGGGTTAGACTAAGGCATTGGAGGATACTGGTCATTGCTTTTGTTACTATTGCTGTTTTCCGTCGGTCGAAAATTCTTATTTGAATTCTGTAAAGTTAGCTGGGTATAAATTCCTACCAGAGCAAGCAGTTATCGTGTAACAATTATGTGACAATGAGGAAATACTTGCAGATTTTAAAGTGCTAACATCTGTTTCATTTTCTGTCCAAACCAGATAAAATTATACTCTCCAAGGTAATGAATTTCTCCATAAACATGGAATTAGGTGGCTCCATGTCATCAACAATTTTGAAACAATGCCCAACATATACATTTTTATAATAATGAAAAGAGGGAAGCGAATGTTCTCTGTCACCAGTGTGTTGTTACTTAGGGCCGGTCTCAGGTTTAGAGTGAAAGTCATTGGGGTAAATACCGTCTTGGCCATTTACAACAATATAGAATTTCACTGCCTCATGTGAAAGGCAAGTTCTGATTTCAAGAGAGCTCTGAAGGAGAAAAGCCTTAGGTGGTTTCTAAAAAGAAGAAATATGTACCTCATAAGGCAGCTTTTAATCTTTGAGAATTCACCCTCATCCCAGAGCTGGGCCTCAGCCATGGAAGTTCAAGGATTCCTCCCCTGGGGGTGGGACTTGTTAGCCATTGTGAAAGGGACCGATACAGATGTCATGATGATGCCGTGCTGCCCATTTTAACTTTTTTATTTGGTAAACTATGATTGCTATGCAGATTATAACACTCATGTCGAAATGACCAGGAAAAAAGATACAGAAAGCCAAACTGTAATCAGAAAGTTGTTGCTAACTCTAAGCAATTAAGAGTAGAATGTGACTCGAGTGTTAAATGTCATCCACCTGCAACCCCTTTCCTCCAGCAGAGCTTTCAGAGCACTGCCAAGAGGGACTTCGGATGCTGCTGCTGACAGCCCGAGATTGTCATCACTCAGCAGCTCCCTTTGGTTTACACCTTCCTTGCTAGGCTCCTCAAGTCCTCAGCCAAGGCTTCTGCCCTTGAGCCATTTATGCATAACTATGTTCTAAACCATTAGATTTTGTGTATAGCTGCATGAGTGGCTTTTCTTTGCTGAGACACAGTATTTGACACCCGCAGCTTAAAGCTCATGGTTTCAGGGGGTCCAGTCCATGGTCAGCTGGCTCCAAAGCAGAAGCACATGATGAAAGGGGACAGCAAAAGAAAGCTGCTCAGGAAGGGAACAATGCCAGAGAGGAAGTCAGGAGGGACCAGATGCATTCCACAAGGTCACACCCCCACAACGCACCCAGAAGTGTGTTGTCCTAATCTCCTGGGCATTTCGTAGTCCAGTCAAGTTGTGTATCAGGATTAATGGTTACAAGCTGTAACAGGGTTAATATTTTTGAACTCTGTTAAAACTTTTTTCTCTATCGCTTATCATGGATAAAAAATGCCCGCTCTACAAGGGGCATCCATTTGTTGTGGATAGCATTAGGATTCTGACAAGAAGAAAGCAAACATAGTATTTCATCTTTGACAAAAAAAATATGTGGCCTTCATTATAATCCAGTATTGTTCACAAGGAAGCCTGATCCTTGGAAATAAGAGAAACCTCTTCTATCTTGCTGCTGGGGAATATGGGAAGGACAGAAGAGAAAAAGCACAGAAACAAGGGGTTGGCCCTCTCGTCCGAGCTGCCCCTTTCTTGGAAGCTGTAATTCAGGAGAGTCCAGTGAGCTAGACTAAAAGGAAAACTAAGCAGAAGATACTTTGGGACTATCAGAGGACACTGTCTCATAAAATGACCCTTTCATATCACAGGACAAGGGGCAGAGGCAGGCAAGTAAAATGGGCAAGGTGCTGGGCAGGGAGAAGGCGCGGGGCAGTGTCCCAGCCTCGTCTGACTCGTGCTCACTCGTCGATGCAGTCTGACAACAGTACAGCTGGCTGGCCTGCTGTGAGGACCTCTGCTGCGGTGATGACATGACCTCACTCCCAAATTTTCGGGTAGGCGGGGTTGGGTAGCACTCTCAAGGCTACCTGTATCATACAGGGGTGACACTGGGCCAGGTGGGCATGTGTGGGCATGTGTGGGTAAGACAGACCAGGCTCACTGCTGAACTCGGAGAGCCAGCGGACAGCACAGAAAGGTCCCGCCTTACGGCTGCAGTGAACCTTTCGCAGGAGCAGCAGGAGGGAGAAAACTCCAAGATGGAGCATGACCTCAAAAGATAGTGTGTTACCTAAAATCGTGTTTAAAAGGAAGAGATGGAAATGATATTAAGTAGTACTTTTAAATGGTCGGTTTTTATCCTATTCTGTAGTCAGGGTGGTACTCATAAGAAATAATTGATCAGTCATTAAAAAATAAAGAAACTTAACTATTTGCTTTGCACGTCTAAGTCTTACTCTGCTTTTTAAACTTTAAACCTTGGAGGAGGCGCTTATTTATGTTCTTGAAGACACTCTCCTCTCTCATCCCCCAATACCCCTGTTAAATGTTGACTGTAAACTTGATTTGGTATTCTCAGTATTTAATTTTCCAAAGGACCCTGAACATCTATGTCATATGTTCTGTTATGAGAAGGTTTTGATGACCTAAAGCATTTTATTGTCCTTGTTTCCAGTACTTCGAAGTCAAGTGAGATGAAAGTGAAATCAGAATTAGCACAGCCACAAAGGGGTTTGTTCCTGTTCGTGTGTTCATTGAACCTGTTTTACCATTTAACTCTTACTTCCAAGACAAAAAAAAAGCTCTATTCCCAAGTGAGAGTGAAACTGGGAGGCAGAGAGACAGATGGGTTGAGGTAGAGAAAATTGGGAGTGTTGGGCCTTGAAAACACAGGGAACTTGCTCACTGGGAATAGCTGGGCAGCAGCTGGTAGGGACCGGTGGGCTTCTCTCTTATAACCTGAAAGAGAGAGACATCGATGGCCTGGAAGCTATCAAAACATATTTGACATTGGAGAAAGAAAGTGCAAGCTGATGAAGAGTGCCCTGGAGGGGAGAGGAGTCGGGCATTCCTGTGAGCTGCGCCTCCAGCAGTGAGGAAGGCTGACGGGAGGGTACGCACTCCTCCTCACTGGCACAGCCCTCTGAGACCTGGGCTCTCGACCCTGACTGCGCACAGACGCCCAGGAGCTAGTGCTGCAACATCCATACACCCCAATCAGTAAAATGGGACTCTTCGAAGGTAGACCAGTCATTAACTGGTAGACACTCCCATGTGATTCTGGTGTGCAGCGGGGGTAGAGTTGGAAGGAAAAATGAGAAGAAAATCCAGAGTAACACCAGGATTTCACAGGAGTTGGAGAAATAAGACACAAACTTTGTGGCATCCATACTGCAAGGGCTATAGAACTATTACAAACTCCACCTAAATTTCAAAGGTTATTGTGGACAGATGAGGGGTCCAGGAAAAATCTCATGGGCAGAGTCACTGCAGAGAGCTCCCATAAGGACAGCACCTACTGCACTCAACGGATGGGACAGCCCCTGAGACTGCAGGACTGCAGAACTACCACAGGCAGCTCCTGGTAAAGCTGCAAGCATGAGATTCCAACACGTGTGGCCTCTGAGACGGAGATGGAGGTGACAGATGGTAGTGACTGTTCTTGAGAGGATGGTGTCAAAGAAACAAAAAGCAGAGTTCAGCTAAAATTGAGACTGAGAAGTGATGATGAGCTCAGTTGGATGTCTGTGCCTGGGGTGTTGGGTTTCCACTCGCAGTCTGGGGCTTTGTTGCTGACAGTCCACTGCCCTGATTGCCCTGGTAAGAGCCTTACCTGAGATGGTCCAAGGGTGCTGTCTTGCCAGTGGGAGGAAAGAACACAGCAGACCAGAAGGTGTGTCTGAAATCTAAGTCCATGCATCAGATATCGAGGAAGAGGTAGTAAAGGAACAACACGTTTAGAAAATAAAGGCCACAGAGAGGACAGAGAAGAACTTCTGAGGAGTAAACTTGCTTTGTTGAAACTGTTCAGGGCTTTGGTCAAAAACAGTAAGAGCTAAGACTCTAAAATGAATTCTGGAGTCAGCTGTGGCTTCTTACAGGAACAGTCGCAGCTAAACAACACTTAGCAACTTAGAAGGAAACTGGAAACTCTGCAGAGAACCAGTTTGTTAGAGTTACACTTTAGAAGCCAAAGTACATGAGGTGCAAAGTGAAGAAGTGGAGACAGACAACTCAGTGTATTTTTGACAGGGGTTAGCTATAAAAAGAAACAAAGGAATGAGACAGAACCCATAGTGTGAATCATAGGATCAGAGGGGTGTTCGTTCTATTACTGAAAGCTGAAAGAGATTTGGACGTTTGTGATTTATAACACTTTATTTTTAAAAATTCTTTATTAGCACATGTCTGCAATACGTAATGGCTGCTTTCATCATGGGGAGTTGGCAAATGAACAGAACATGTCTTAGCTCTTTTTTATACCCTTCTCTTCTCCCTCCCCTGCCCTTGTTCCCCTTCCCATTTGAGTATTTTCTTCCTACTTCCCATATCTGTCATCCAGTTTGGTCCTTATTTATGCTTTTGATTTCTCACTTTAAAATCTACTAGGAGCTTTCATTCATATTTAAGTTAAAAACAAAACATTTATTGGTGGTATTAGTATTTCTGTTCCTTTGTGGATATTTAATGCTTGCTTTCAGATTATTTTAAGGAAAATAATGCTGCATTCCCAAACAGCTGCTATGAAAATCAAATGGAATCATAAAAATTATAGATTGTATTTGGCAACTAAAAATATCTTAAAAGATATTTCTTTAAGTGAACTGTAATAGGGTAAGTGGAAATATTCTGAGTGTCTTGAAGTTGGAGTTGAGAATCCCTCACACAAATATGGCACAGCCTTGCTTTCTGGACCCCATCTGCTCTGGATTCTGTCTGGGTGGAACCCAGGAGCAGAACAGAGTGTGTGGACGAGTCCTAAGAACGCAGGTAATGTGAAGTCCGGGTGACATTGTGGGGAAGGCAGGCAGGAAATGGGTGGACAGAGAGAAGCCCAGAAGCACGGGATCAAATCCAGCATTGCCTCACCACTGAAAATTCTCCAGCTTGCATTTCAGATGGTCTTCTGTAAACCACAAACTTAAAGCCGGAGAAGGAGCATGCAGGGATCGTTTTAGTTCAGCACCAACTTTTCTCTGTGTTACTGAATGCACTTTTAAATAACTGAGTCCACCCATCTATAGATAACCACTCGCCAAGAGTGCCCAGTTAAATCCCATCAAATATGTATTTCAGATTTAATCAGTTATATCCACATATTCATGCACTAACTCTGCATCACTTTTCTTCCCTGTATCTCATTTTCTACTATAAAAAGTCAATAAGTAGTTTAATGGCTTCCTGTGTTACTTCTTTAGGCATTCACAAAAGCGGAAGTGTTCAAGGATGCACTTGTTTGCTACTTTAAAGCTTAGTTTTCATCTGCTTGCAAATGTTGGAAGATTATTCTTTTTGAATATCCTTTTTCTGTGCTTTTTCTCAACCTGGGAGCCTAGGAATGACTTTCTTTTAATATCAGTAGCATTTCAGCCAACTTTGATGATGAGAAACCAGAAGGGACAAATTAACACTTTCCTTCTTTTTTATTGTGGTAAAAAAAACACAAAATTTCCCACCTTAGCCATTTATATAAATGTACAGCAGTATTGACTGTATTCACATTGTTGTACAAGAGATCCCCAGATTGTTTTCATTTTGCAGAACTGGAACTCTACCCACTGAACAGAGATTCTCCTTGGACACCTTCCCCAGCCCCAGTGACTGCCATTCTGTTCTCTAGGAGTCGATATTAGATACTTCATTTAATTAGAACCTTACAGTACAGTATTTGTCATTTTATGACTGGCTTTATTCACACAGTGTCCTCCAGGTTGCTGTACTTTGTGATGCATGACAGGATTTCTTTTTTGTGTAAAAGACCAACTAATATTCCATGGCCTCCTCGTGCCACGTTTAGGACACCACCCGTGGGAGATTGCGAATACCACTGAAGGGGATCCGCGTGTGTGGATGCCTAGTGATCCTGTTATTAGAGGTCTGTTGTTGTAGAAGTAGATCGAGAATTGGAATTAGTGGACCATACAGCAATTCTGTTTTTACCTTTTTGAGGAACCTCCATACTTTATCCCATAATGGCTCTACCATTTCACACTCCCAGCCACACTGCACAGAGATTCCAGTCTTTCCACATCCTCACCGACACCACTTCCTAGGGTCGTTGTTTTTATGGAGGCCATCCCAGCAGGTGTGAGTTGACACCACTTCGGATGCTAAGAACATTTGAACAACTTGAAGTCTCCCACCACGTGTCTTTCCATTTATTTGTGTCTCTGATTTTCAGCAATGTTCTCTGGTTTTAAATGTACACTTCTTTTGTCTCCTTGGTTAAGTTTATTCTCAAGTATTTTATTCTTTTCGATGCTGTTGTATATGAAGTTGTTTTTTGAGTTTTCTTTATGGTTTTCTCCTTATTGCTATATAGAAACAACTAATTTTTGTATGTTGGTTTTGCATTCTGCCACTTTGTTGAATTTATTACTTCTAATAGTTTCTTCATCTATGAGATCTTAAGAGTTTTCTACATAAAAGATCATGTTTCTGCAAATAGGATTTTTTTTTTCCTGTCTAGTTTGGATAACTTTTGTTTCTTTTTCTTGCTTAATTGCACTGGCTAGGAGTTCCATTGCTATATGGAATAGAAATGGTAAGAGTGAGCTTTTCTCCTTTTTTGTTATTCCTAAAATAAGTGCTTTCAGTTTCATACTGGGGAGCATTCTGTTAGTTGTTGTGGGCTTTTCATGTATGTGATCTTTGTTATGTTGAGGTTATTTCCTTCTGTTTCATCAAAAAAGCACTGAGAGGGCTGAAGATTTATTGAGCTCAGTAGTTCCACAGCTTGCCTCGCAAGCGCAAGGACCCAAGTTTGATCCCTGGTACCAAAAAAAGAAAAAGCACTGAGATTTTGACATTTGCTTTTTTGTCTGTTGAGATGACTGTCAAATTTTTATTCTTTCTTTGGTTAGTGTGGTGCACCACATTAATTTATATAATTGATTTATATAAATAAATTTATAAAATTTAATAATTTATATATTGAAACATTTGATCACTGAGATAAGTCCCATGTGGTGATTGTGTATGATTCATTTAACATGCTTTTAATTCTGCATACTGGTGTTCTCTTGAGGACTTTCTGCACACATGTTTACATGGATATCAGTGTGTAGATTTTTATAGTATTGACTTTGGCAGAAAACTGCCGCTAGTCTCCTAAAATGATTGTGGAGGGTTTTTCTTCTTTTTCCACTTCTTTGAAAGAGTTTGAGAAGGATTGGCATCTATTGTTCTTGAGATGTTAGAATTCCCCTGTGGAGATGTCTGGTGCTGGATTTTTCTGTCTTGAGAGGTTTTGACTATTCAGTGTCATCACTATAAGTCTGTTCAGATTTTCTATTTCTTCATCACTCACTCTTGGTGAATTTTTATGTTTCTAGAAATGTGTCATTTCTTCTAGGAGAGCTAATTTCTTGGCACATAGTTGTTCATAGTCATCTTGGTACCCTTTCTTTATTTTTGTGGTATCAGTAATAATGTCTCCTCTTTGACTTTTGAATTTTATTGAGTCTTTTTTTAGTTATTCTAGCTAGAGTTTGTCACTTTTGTTGATATTTAAAAGAAAATACTTAGTTTCATTCATCTTTTTCTATTTTTTTATTTTCTCAATTTAGTTTATATTTGCTCGACTCTTTGCTAATTCCCTTTTTCCACTGTGGGTTGTTTATTCTCTTTGCAGGTCTCAGTGGTGACATTATTTGTTGATTTATTTATTGTTTTCAATGCAGCTATTTTCCATTAGTCATTTCTTTCTCAGGGCTGTTTGTGCTGACTCCCATAACTTTTGGTATGCTGAGCTCTTGTTTTCATCTCCAGATATTTTCTAATTTCTTTTTGTGTTTCTTTGTTGATGTATTGGTCGTCCACATATTTGGGGATTTTCCAATTTTCCTTTTACTAATGAATTCAAGTTTCATGCTGTTGTGGTTGGGAAAGATATTTGGTATGATTTCAATCTTACTAAATGTATTAGGACTTGTTTCATGGCCTACCATAAAAACTACATGCACAGTGCTCCGTGTACACTGGATGAGAACGCGTGTTCTGCTGCTGTTGGGTGACCTGTTCTGTGTGTGTCCGTTTGGTCCGACTGGTCTGTAGTGTTACTCAGGTCCCCTGCTCCCCTCCATATCTTCCGTCCAGTTGATTTATCGGTTCTTGAGATGGAGTATGAGAGTCCCTTCTTATTTTTGTATTACTATTTTTCTCTTCAGTTCTGTCCGTATTTGCTTTATGAGGCCCTTGGGCCCTTTGCTGGCAGAGGCAGTTGTCTGTAATTGCTGTAACTTCCTGGTGAACTGACCTTTCCATTAGTACATTTAATGTCCTTTTTGGGTTTTTTGTGGTAATTGTCAACTTGAAGTCTGTTTTACCTGGTATAAGTGTGGCTACTCATGTTTTTTGTAATAGAATTTAAATTTAATATCTATTTTCACCCTTTTATTTTAAGCCTATGTGTCCTTGTATCCAAAGAGAATAAAGCTGATTTTTTAAAAATCCATTTAACTACTTTATGTATTCCAGTGTTATGAATGCCCTCATATTTCCTTTTGTGTCTTTTCTGTAGATATTTTCTTTGTGATTACCATGGGGATTACGTAAAACATAACAATCTCATAAAATTATTATAAAGCTCAACTTCAATTACGTACAAAAACTATTCCTTTATATCTTCCTTTATACCTATAAACTTTGCTGTCATTTAACAAATTATATTTGGTATCAATTATCATAGTTTATAGTTACTTATTTTTATGCATTTATCTTTTAAATTTTACGCTAGAATTAAATATCATTTATGCACCACCAGTACAGTATTAAAGGAGTTTATGGTTTTGTATATATTTACCTTTACTAAGAGCTTTATATTTTTTATATTTTCATTTGCTATCTAGCTTCCTTTTGTTTCACTCTAAGCATTACCCTTTCTTGTCAGGCATATCTAGTGATTAGAAGAATCTTTCAACTTTTGTTTCACTGGCCAGGTCTTGTTTCTCCTTTATTTATGACAGACAATTTTGCCAAATGAAGTATTTTGTTGACAATTTCTTTCAGCACCTTACATCTTTTCCCACTTCCCTCTGACCTACACTCTTTCTACTGAGAAGTCTGCTGAGTATTACGGAGGTTCTCCTGCACAGGAGGAACCATTTCTTTCCTGTTGCTTTCAAAATTTTCTCTGTACCGTCGATGTTTGACAGTTTGATTGTTGTGTGTTTTTATGCTGCCCTGTTTGGATTCATCCTAACTGTAGTCCTTTGAGCTTCTTAAATTTGAATTTCCATTTCCTTTCTCAAATTTGGGAGCGCTTTTGACCACTGATTCTGTACGGTATATGGTAGAACGTCAGCTCGATTGGCTTTCGAGCATTCACCGAGGATTAGTGGAGCACAGAGGCGTGACCTTGGGGTCCATGTCTGGTTCCTCCCCCCTTTCTCTGGGGCAGTGTCCCCTGCTTTGCTTTGTGGTCACCATGAACCAAGTATCTGGGCTCCACTATTCCTTCCACCCCATTTTCTGCCTTGGGGCCAGACAATCTTGGACTGAATTCCCTTAAAATGTAAAGCAAGTTAAATCTGTCCTCTTTAAGGTTGTGGGCATTGGATTTTGTGTTGAGCAGCAAGAAAGCTGATTAGTGCAGGATCTTTTAATGATCTTCTGGTCCCCTTTTTTCCTCTCTTTCTCGTTTCTATCCCAAGGCTTCCATCATGAATATATTCCTCCTCTCCATGGTATCCCAGATGTCCTTCCAGAAGATTCCTTTTTGCCCCTCCCATGTGACAATTTTCAGTTATGTCTTTAAATTTAATCGTTCCTCTTTATCACGTCTGTGGAACTCCTGTAGGAATTTTTAGTTCAATTATTATATTCTTAAGCTCTAGCATTTCCATTTGATTCATCAGCTTCTAGTTCCTTATAGTCTCATTTTGTTCAGGCATAGTTTTCTGATTTCATTTGCTGGTCTGTTTTCCTGTGTAGTACATTGATTGCATTTCTTTCCAATGATTATTTTGAATTTTTGTAATCACGTAATTGATCAGTCTTCATTTCTTGAGGGCTTTTTCTTTTCTGTAGGTTTATTTTGACCCTTAATTGGGTCATGTTTCCCTATTTCTTTTCATGCCTTGCCCCTGTTTGGTGGGAGTTATGCATTTCAAAACAAGAAGTGGAGTGAAACAGCCTTTTCTCCCAGACTTCACACACTAGCCTACTATAGGGAAGACCTTTGCCAGTAGTCCGGGCTGGAGATTCTGCGGGTCTCTCCAACCTTTCCCGGCAATGGGTTTTCTCTTAAGTTTGTGCGTGTCATTTCCCAATCACAGAGGTCTGCTGTTTTCTTTTTCACAGTTTTTTGATCTGTGCCCCCACTGGTGTCTGTCTGGATGCTTCAGGTTCTCTGACACTGCTCCAGGCTGCTGGGTTCTCGGCAGCCCCCCGGGCATCAGAAGTGTACTGATCCCTATCAGTGCTCTGAGTCAGCCTAGACAGAAACCAGCTCTTTTCCCAGCCTTTGCAAAAGCCGTGAAATTGGGCACACATTCCACGCTCTTCTTGCCACCTGATGTAGAAGCTGTGAGTTAGTGCTTATTTCCAGTCACGCGGAGGCAAGATAGTTTGTGGGAAGCTGGATTAGAAGTGAAATCAAGTGGCTTTTATTTACTATACTGAAAACCAAGTGACTGTTCTTGGTTTTGAGCCTTCCTGGAGCCCAGATATGTTCTCAACTGATTTTTCAGTTCTCAGGAATGCTTTTTGCAAGACAGAGTTCAGTTTCCCTGTAGAGAGCAAGGTCTGGGACTTCCTTTTCTGTCATTTTGCTGAAAATGTTTCTTCTTAAATGATTAAAATATGTTTAGAATTTCAGTGATTAGACATTTAAGTGATAATAGATAATGCAAACTTTGAAACATCTATTTCTCTAATCAGTTATCAATGAGAAATTTACTGAAGCATTCACAATGATTATTGCTTTGCAGTTCCATGATATGAGTAATTTTTGTACAATTGTGCTTCCAAACTGAGAAGTTACTCCTACTGTGAGTAGTATTAGTTTTTTAATGGTGTTTTTGTAAAGAGAAAAACAACATTAAATATGCTATACTTTTTTATATAATTGGAAGCTTAAAGTGAAACTCACAAAAACCTAAAAATGTAAAAAATAAAGTGTTTTATATATTTCACTTACATCATGGTTATTGAAGGTGCAGTGGTGGTCATTTTCCTAGCTTACCATTTCTACCATGATATGACATGAACAGTATGTAATTGTAAGTTTTATTTACATGCAAAGACATAGCAATTTAATAAAAATGTGCACAATAAGCAACAACCTACAAGAATCAGGCTGTTTAGTTATTTCTTATGTTTCTACAGGAAAGTTTCAAATTTGTCAGAAAGAATATACATAAACATTTTCAGCCTTTCACTGACTTTACCATCAAGTTTGCAGTAGTTTCAGTAGTGAAATTCTCGTTCTATAATTCCACTCGATATTGTGAACATTTTATTTGCAATAAAATAGGATTGTTGCATTTGAGAGGGGCTACATATAATTCTTCTTTGCAACTCTGTGCCTATTTTGTTCTATTACACACAAGCAATCTCCGTGTTTCCTTTTGTAATTGGGCATGTAATAAATACCCTAACCCGTGCAAAAAAAAAAAAAAAAGGCCTTCAGCAAGAGTGCACATCTTGCCTGAATAGCTGTTTCTTTTCTTACTGAGATATTTAAGAATGTATGACAAGCCAGTTGAAATAAAACTTCCTATGTTTAAAAATAAATTGTATCAGGAAGCCCAGAACTTTGATTGAGTACTGAAGATAAAATGTACTGTACTACTGTAAGGACATATTCCCACCATTTTATATTAACAGCATGTCTCTGAAATGCAGTAAAATCTGCATCAGATTATAATGCAACGTGAAAGAGATCTCAGCATGTGCAATAACTTGATTCCACCATGATTGATTAAAATTTATTACTGTGTTGCTAAGTGACTTCATAATTGGCTTGAAAAGAGCAACCTCTTGGAAATCTTGATAAATGATTTTTAAACTGTGTCATGGTTTGTGTTAAATGCAATGTTTCTAAGGAGAGTAATATATTCAGCTTGAGTCTTTCTGTTCTTTTTCCATAGCCGGTTCTCTTTTATGCTTTTATTTTTCCACTGAGTTCTCACTGAAGTTTCAATTTTGTGGGCAGTATCATATACTTTTTTCTTTAATACTTTTAGTAACCATTGTATTTCTGTTTGATTATTAAACATTAAAAAGATACTATGGGAAAAATTCTGTCCACTCTGGAATTTTTTCTTTTCTTTTTCTCTCTTTTTTTTTTTTCTGTTCTTTTCAATGAAATTCTCTTAAATTATCTAGGGAAAATGACATATCAGTTTACCTTGATTTAGATATCATTTTCACTGTAATCTGTAGCAGAGTGAGCTTCAAGCATTGATCCCAGGACCCGTGCAGTGGGGTTCCACAGAGGAGCTTAACAGAGATCTTGAACGGTGCTAGCTTTTACAAGTGCAGATCCCACTGCTGGATGTGACACCACAGCATGGAGTTGTTGTCATCTTTTTTTTTTCCTCATTGAGTTTATTGGTACATTTGAGGTGTACCATACAGTACATTCATCATTAGGGTTTGTACCTTTACAGGATCTTGGTTCTTATATTTTCCCCACTCCCCTGCCCTCCCTTCACCTGCTTCACCCTTCCCTATTTACAAAGACTTTGTTTCCATTTTTTTCCTTCTTTAACTATTAGTTTAGAGTAGTCCTTAAGCAGAGGCCAGCATTTTTCTCTTTTTTGAGTCTAGAACATTTCACTGTCCTTTCTCCCTCTCCCCACCCCCTTTAACTTCCCTTTGTCCCACATCCATTAAGCAATTTCTGTTTACAAAGGAATAAGCTTTTGCTACACAGCACCATGCTTTGTTTTTTAAAAACTAGGCTGAACAAAAGACGGCAAGTACTCTAGATTTTAAGTACATGGAAAGAATTAAATTATACAAATATATGGGATAAAGTGTGATAGATGTACTCGGTGCAGTGATCAAATTAGAGTAGTTCATAATTTTATCTTAAGCTCTTAAACATTCTGGTAAAATTAATAATTGTACATATTTATGAGGAACAATGTGACATATCAGTACACCTATACAATATGTACTGATCAAATCGGAGTAATTAGCATATCCATCTCATTATTAGTAAGCATTGAAAGTGTTAAAAATTAATGTGCAGTTGTAGAAGTACATAGATCACAAATACAGCAGTGCCTTGACTCATGAGCTTAATTTGTTCTACAATCTTGGAAAAGACATCTACGTTTGTGTTTGTGCAGGAAAGGAGGCCGTGGTTGTCATCCAGTGCAGAGTTTGCAAACAAAATCGTTTGTGAACCAAGGTACCACTGTGTGTAGAGAGCTACTTCTACATGCTGTCATGGAATTTAGTCCAATTTAATCGAGGATTTGAGCTCAGTCTCCAGTTGTACTCAGAGAAAGTCTGAGGGTGACAAATAAGTAGCGCTCAGCGGTGCTAAAAGGGCTGGTAACCAAAAAAGAAGATCTCTATCCATCAGAGGCAGCAAGCAGCAGGCTCAGAACTACAGTCAGGGTATCGCTGCATTGTACACACCCTGTCTGCTGGTGTTTGTTGTCTACTTTAATTATTTTCTAAAATTTAGGAATTGGGATATTTCCTGTGAAAGTAAACATGAATTTTCAAGCATCTCTTAAAAAGGCCCACATCTTAAACATCCTGAAGCCTGCTTCCCCCGCAGGAAATGGTGAACCCAAATGCCTTGGGCAGCTCAGGCACCCAAAAGCATTAGAGTTAATGAGCTCTGCTGTGAACTCATCTCTGACATCATGGTAGCTTCCCTTTCCTTTTAAGACATTTTTGTTTTCTTTGCCTTGTATTCATCATCTTAGACAAGGCCCCAACTGCTGTGCAATCAGTGGCCAAGGAGACTCCCAGAGAGCTTCCACTGCCTGTCTCCTCCCAGGCAGGACAAATTGCATACCTTTCCCTGCAGGTGGCATCCTAGAGGGGCAGAAGACAGCAAGAGGAGGGACGGTGCCTCACAAAATCAGAGTCCAGAGTAGTTGCCACAAGTTATGTGCCTGTAATGAGAAGAGAAAGGGCTGGTAATGAACTGCATTAGGGAGTTGCTCAGGAGTAGTGGGAGAGAAGAAATAGGCAGCCAGGGAAAAAGATGAACTAAAAAGAAGGGGGATACAGCCAATAAGAACATGAAAAGATATTCATTATCACATCAGGAAAATCAAAAGTAAAACAATGAGATATACTACATATCTGCAAAGATGGATAAAATTAAATACCAGTGGACGCAAAGCAACTGGAATTCTCAAACGTTTCCAGAAGGAATGTGAAATAGAAAAAAGGTGAAAAATGAGAACCAAGACCTGTCATGTAAAGGTACAAGATCCCAATAACGAATGTAACTGTACTGTAGCCCTAAAATGTACCAATAAACTCAACTTAAAAAAAGAAAATAGTCTGGCATCTTTTTGATGAAGTTAAACACACATTCATCCTACGTATTTACCCCTAAGAAATGAAAACATGAATCCTTGCTAAAAGGTGTGCACAATATTCATAATGACCCCAGATGGGAATCAGTCCAGATGTCCCTCTATAGGTGACTGGAGAACAAATTATGGTACATCCATTCGCGGTGGCACAACTCTGCAATAAAAGTGGAGAACTTTGGATACACAAAATAATTTACTTTTTCTTAGTTATGCTAAGCCAAAGAAGTCACACTAATATTATTTGCAAATGAAATTTTAGAGGTAAAAGCAATCTAAAGTTACAGAAAGCAGATAAATGATTTCTTGGGGCTGAAAGTAAGAGAAATCTGACTTCAGAAGGGCATAAGGAAACTTTTTGAAGTGTTCAGACTGTTTTAGGTCTTGATAGGGATACAGGTTGCAGAAGTGTATAGCTGTTAAAACTTATAGAGCTATTTATTCGACATGTGTGTATTATTTCATGATAATTTTAACCTTAGTGATGTAGACTAAATAAAATTACTTTTACTAAGGCAGTCATTCCTAGGAGGGAAATAAATTCTCAACCAGAACAGGAGATAAGGCAGAGATGAGCAGCAAAGGGCATTACAGAGACCTCAGAGTACTAACTTGGTACCCAAATCAGTCTTTAGGAAACCTTAAAGGAGCTGTATGTGTTTCTTCTCCCAGAGCTGCCCTGAAAGGCACTCAGCATATTCTCTCAGCCTATCAGTCCCCCGTGAAGAACTTTCCATTTTTCTTCATTGCTCTCTACCACATTAAGCCCATCCACTTAGATTTGGAAATAAAGTTTTATTGGAATACAGCCGCACTCATTTGTGCATTTTCAGTGACTACTTTCATGCCACAACAGCACAGTGGATTTATTATGTGGCCCATGATAGAAAAAAATTGCCCATCCTTGACATAAAGCCACTTGTTTCCCCGACAGCTATGTCCCTTGTACTCTTGCCTACCTCTCTTGCCCTTTCTACTTAGACTTATTCTCCACTCCTGCCTTACACACTTCCGATTATAATCATTCATCATCTTATTGCCTCTAGCAGTCTTTTGTAATTGTCCAGCTTTCCAAATTTTAATTTTTTTCTTTCTGTCCTGTCTTTGTAAGTCCTATATCTAACTCAATTTGTCTTTTCCTTGAAGTTATCTCTTGATTGCTGCTATCCTGTTTTAATGTTTGAATGAGTTGATGTCCTCTGGTAAAGTCTTTCTTTGCTCTCATTGGGTTGCTTTTATATGTAACTGATCTAAAAACTGCTTAAGGAATTATTTCTTACATTTATACTTATTTCGTATATTTATACATTTGCAGCTTCCTTTCCCATTCCCACCCAATGTGCAGGGCACAATATATCTTTAATCTGCCCACTTCTGTCTCCACTCCCAGAGTCCCAGGTCATTGTCTTGTGCTAGGACTATTTCAGTGTTACCTTAATTGGTCTCTATGTTCTTGTCTTAGACCTCTTTTCTGTCTTCCAGATGAGAGTTAATATATTATTTTTTAAAGTAAATCAGATCATTTTACTGTTCTTAAAATGTTCCCTGTTATTTTCCTCCCCAAGGTGCCATTTTTCCCTTCCTACTTTCTCCATGACTCAGTTTTCCCAGGCACTTTTCAAGCTCACCACCTGGGTGGTGGTGATTCCTCCTCCTCCTGGAGTTTTCTTCTGCCCTGCTTTCCAGGGCTCCACACCTTGCATTGGGTCCACTCTCTTTGATGAGGCTTCTTTCTGCCGGGCACGAGAAGCCTGTGTCACATAACCTCATTTCTCTCTTCCAGGGAGGCAGCACAATCTGAAATCTACCTTCATTATGTACTCATTTTCTGCCTCTTCCCACCAGTTAAAAGCCACTGCGGGGGCAGAGATGTTGTCTATCTTGTTTGTCCCTAGATCCCCACACTAGTGCAGGATGTGACTTACAGAAACACTTACTGATTAACTGTTGAACGAATGAACACTTGAAGATACAGTAGACAAATAATACTCGATATTTAATCTTGCTTTTCTGCAAAATTTTCTTTTCCTAAAGATATTTTTAAATCTAATTCTTACAGGTACTTCCATTGTGACTGTAAAAGCATTTGCTCCTGATGCAGTCTGGGACATTATTAAATATTCAGTACTTAGTGGAAACAAAGATGAAGTTTTTTCCTTGGACTCCAACTCAGGTAATATTTCCCGACCTTACAATAAATAGCCTTGCTTCTGCTCCATTTAATGTTACTAGTAACAGATACTACTGCAAAATTTGAAGGGTAGAAATTATTAGAGGTAAATAATTTATAAGGTAAACAAGAAATTTTTTATGGAAGCCAGTGAGAAGTTGTGGGAAACCCAGAACCACATATATATTTGCTTATATATATTCACTAAGAATTCTACTCTAGTTATTGTCAAATTAGGCAGTGCCTATCCTGCCCTTTGAATTTTTTAAGATGAGTTGGCTTTTACTTATAATTTACCTACCCGTGTGGGGAAATTAGAGATCTAGTCAGGAGATCACTGACAGTGAGTTTGAATTGGAAATAAGCACACATGCCTAGCCTTAGGGAATTTTCATCAAAGAATCTAATTTGCCACTGAATGTCAGCAATGTAAAAAAAAGACAGCTGGAAAAGTCTCTGTGGTGGTAAAGAAATTGCTTCCAAATACAGCATGTATTAAATTTAACTTTAATAAGACCACGATTGTGTTTTAAATGAATACCAATTGATTATTTGAAACAGTCGTTTCTGACTAACAGCTGTATCTATTGCTTCACTGTCAAACGTAAGAAGAAAGTTTGCAGTAATTTCTGTACCGCCATACACACAACTGCCGTACTGATTCTGTAGTCCTGCCCACGGGAGAACAGAGAGGGGCACGTTCTCAGGTCAGAGCCTCTTCATCCGCGTGGTGCTCTGGCCTCTTGGCCCACACCGCCTGTGACCAGGAACCTTTCCGAGGCAGTGGGATGCAGCTCTTTATTGCCCACCACAGGGTTGAGTCACCAGACAACACAGGAAGCCTCTTGGCAAAAGACTAGGAAACGAAATTCCTCGTTTCTCACTCTCCAGGTGTCTAAGTGTGTTGGAAAAGGAAGTGTGATTAAAATGTGTAGGAAAAAAAAGGAGAACAGTAGAATCAGCACATTTTCTGGGCACATCCAAATCCTCCCGTCCTATCATGCGTCCCTGGTATGGCCTCCCCGCTTGAAATTTCCATATGAAAATGCAGACAAAGTCTACCTAAGATCACCCACACAAATCCATTTTTAAATTAGTTATAGTGCAATTTATTGAAACATTTTTAAGTATCTACAAGACGATATGCTAAAAGAACAATGGACAACTGAAACACAAGCGCGCAATTACCTGCCTCCAGTCTCAAGAAATAAGGTATTACTGGGACTTGTGGAACAGCCCCTGGAGCTAATTGATGTATGCCTTGCCGCATACCTGTCTTCTCTCTCCTCTGAAGCGATCAGAAACCCGAGTTTAGTATGGATCCTAACTCTGTGGCTCTTGCTGTAATTTTTCCATGGGGTTTGAAGCCCTAGATCATGCTTTCTTTTGTCACCCATTGTCAGAAATAAGGCACTGCTGGAACTTCAGGAGCCACCATATGACACAGCAGTCGTCACTGTAGGGACATCCTGTGCACCGTTCTGCAGCTAAATTTTCTGGTTCAAGAGTTTTACCAACTGACAGTGAATAAACCGTCCTATGGTACAGAAAGACTGCAAAGAGTGGTAGCAACTGTGTGCTCCTCTCTCGTTAGACTTAGCCTAACTACTTTATATATTTTTTGGTAAAGTACATGAAAAAAAATCTCTCTTTTGACTGCTGTTAATGATGCTTCAAAGCAACTTTTGTCTTTAGATTTGTGCATTGAGCAAGGTTGCAGATGCTTATTGATTCTGATATTTTTCAGTATATTCAACATAAACAATTACTCTCTGAAAATGACCATTTTCCCCTGTGCTTATTGGAAGTGATATTTTTTTCCTTTTAATGGCTAATCTAGTTATTTTGACATATATAATTAAAACCCAAAATGAGTAAATATACTCTCCCTGAATAACATGAGAGACTTTATCTCCAAATATTCATTTTATGGTTTACATGCTTTTGTTTACCATACTTTTATTTCTTTCAAATTGGGTACAAGTTGTATGTTTAAGTACAGTTAGTAGCATCTAAGCTAATGTCTTCGCAAACCTTTCTTACACGTCAGATTTTCCTCTGGCATCATTTTCTTTTTACCTGAAATATCTCTTTTAGGGATTTCAGAGTTTATTATCTAAAACAGTCTTCATTTAATCTTCCTCTGCTCTGTATTTTTGCTGTCTTGTAATTCTAGTCTTGCAGTTAATTTCTCTCCTCATATGTTATTCTGCTCTCTCCTGGGTTCCCATGACTGCAACAAGAAATGATATTCATTTGTACCTTTTCTTGCAATGCCAGTTAGATAAACGTTGGGCCAAAATACTCTCTCCTACATCTTTTTCACTTTTTGTCTCTTCTTCTCTTCAGTCTAAGGAAATTTATTTTTCATTTCCAGAAGTTATCTTTGGCTCTTTTTCAACTCTTTTTTTTTTTTTTTTTTGGTACCAGGGATCAAACTCGTGACCTTGCACTTGCGAGGCAGACAGCAGAACCACTGAGCTAAATCCCCAGCCCAACTCTTCCTTATCTTACAAAAAACAAATTTTTTGTCTCTCACTCATGTTTCCAAGGTTGTTTGTATATATTTAAGCAGTAGAGCTGGGGTGTAGTCCCAATCTCCAGCTCTGCTGAATATATGGATAGAATTCACAGAAGGTTGATTTTGCTGCCTGTGGATTTGCTTGCTGTTGTTCCTGTGATGTTGTGTATCTCCATGATTTTTGCACTTATTCACCGTGACCTTCTTGCTATCTTTGAAACTATTCCTTTGGGCGCCCTTTGAAACTTGGATTAAATTTGTCCCCTTTAAGAAGGATTTGCTCTCCCCTCAGATTCGCCGGAGACATCATCAAGCAGAAACTAGTTTAAGCTTAATTACTAATTTTTTAAAAAGATATATAACTAAGATAGTTTTTTGTTTTTTTGTTTTGGTTTGTTTTGTTTTGGTACCGGGGATTGAACTTGGGTCCTTGCGCTTGCAAGGCAGGCCACCGAACCGCTGAGCTAAATCCCGGCCCTATAACTAAGATAGTATGGCACCATAAATTCAGGAGTTTTTCTCTTCCTTTCACTCAACACCAATATCAAGAAATTCGGGCTTCTGTATATCAACTTTAGGGACTTTAAAAATATTGCTCACTTATTTAGCCTTTGGGTTTCCAACTACTTGCTGATTTTTCCTACTAGCCTCTTAACTTTTTGTGGAGTTTTCTCACCTTATTTTCCATGCAGTCCTCAATGGTGTGTGTCAAGGTCGGAAGTTGTAGTGGAACCCCTGGGACAAACATGGAAGTTCTCGTGCCTACTTAGCTCTGCCCATTCCTGTGTTCAGTCTTGTTCTGTCCTCTGAGGACCCTTTACTTCTGTAACTCAGTAATGCATTTCAGTGCAGACACATGCACGTGAATAACATGCCCATGACTTCTCAAGTATTTTGATTGTTTTCCATACGACAGTCATTCAAGTGTATTGTTTACCACTGCTGTCATGAAAACTTCAGCAAAACCTTATGCTATTAGATACATCTTTCATACTACTTTTGAAACATTATCGTTAAACTTAGGTCAAAAGGTACCTAACATAAATTATATGGATGTATGTATTTTAAACAACAGACCTATGGAAATAGAAAACTTGAATATGATAAACTAGTAAAATCGATCTCTAACATTGTGCTCATGTAAAGCGGCCCTGTTCCATACTTACAAACTAAGGGTTGACTTTTGCATGTAAACTTCATGCCATTTTGGATTAGAAACATCTCGGCCCATCTAGACCAGCAGGAATGTCAGAGTTGACTAAGACTGTGTATGTAAATAACAGATGGTAATACTCAGTCCATTATTGGATAGATTGACGTAAGACAAAAACGATCAAACTTTCAATGTTTCAAAGACGTAGTTGTAGCCGGAGAACATTTAAAACCACTGGATAACATAAATATTTGTCACATTCTGCTTAGGTTTATGCAGCTCCGTGTGCACAGTGTATAACTCACTGAAGTAACCTGATCATGGTAGCCAGCACGCAGCATGTGAAGAGTCTTTACCTCATTTTGATATGTATTGCATAACTTGGACAAAAGCTGTCGGTGTGCATATATTGGAAGGAAAATATGACTACAGTTTTGTTCTCAGATTATACAACTGGTATATAATGTATGAGCAGGAAGATGAAGGTGCTATTGGCAAGGCTTCTTTCTCGCTCTTAAAAAGTGTGGATTTCTGTGCAGGCCATTGGAGGAAGCTCATTAGTACTTTCGTCTCATAAATGATTATGTCCTTGATGTCTCTGGGAAAATATGTGCGTATCATCGAAGGTTAAATGTGAATTTAGTCGGTGTGCCAGCCTTGAGTCATCTCTCACTGCATATTGTCTTTGCCAATTGCACAACTTTCACAGCATGTGCCGGCTATTACACCAAAAATAAAAACCAAGCAAAGAAAACATTAGAACCGTAGATGCATTCCAAGTGCAGAATTCCAATAATCAAAGCCTAAACACAAGACTTTTATTAAAAATTCCACTTTGATCTGCCCCATAATTGGCTCGCTTTTTTCTACTAAATGACACTGGCAATTTAGTGTTGCATTTCTATTTTACTTTTTTCTGCACTAACAGTAACACAATAGTATGATAACATGATGCTCTGTTTGCTAGAGAGCTGTGGACCACGTCAAACTTGGGGTTCTTCTGCCATTTGGGGGTGCAGGGATCAGCCCTCGTGCCACAGAGGTTTAAGAAGACCAGCTTGCTTTCCTCACCAGCCCATAAAATACTTCTTCACAATTCCCCAGCTGCTCCATCTATCCTCTAACTTAATGTCAACAGTGCTGGTACAATAGACTGTGGTTTGTAAAAGAAATTTGGTCCTTGTACGAAATCAGTATTTAAATCTGAGGTCAAAAAATGATGGTGAATTTATGACACTTTAAATTTTTTAGGATAGTGAATTCTTAATATAAGATAAAATATTCCATTTTTTCTTATCAACAGAATATAAACTATAAAATCTTCTCTCAAATACCCAACATCAAAGATAAACTATTAAAACAGGGCATGATTCCTACCGGTATCCAAGTAATTACCAGATGACCTGAAGTTGTTTTGGACTAGGTTCGTTATCTGTTGCAAGTGGTTCACACAGCCACAGCAGTGGTTTCAGGGCCATATTAAAAGCAACAAAAAAAGAATCTTTCACCAGCACATCAAACTTCTCAAGGTCTATGTGTATTAAATTCTAAATTCACAGTTTACAAAGTACTAACCCTGTGCTATGTTGTGTCCTGTGATGTAGGGGCAAACAAATCTGGGTGACTCATCCTGAAGTCTGCACATGAGAACATGTCATGCAGGCCTTATGTCACTTGCTTACAGTTGCCCAGAAGTCATTATGATATCTCCATGTTATATAGAAGAGGAGCCTTAGCATTCTAGGACCTCAATAACTTGCTCCAGGTCCCAAGAATCAGTAGTGGTGCCAAGTGCTTCACCAAAACTAAATAGCCAGCATTGGGATTTGTTCTTGATTTGAGGTATCTCCAGCTCATTCAGTAAATCTCCATTTTATAGAACTTCTGATAGTGAAAACCCAATTAAATATAATAGTAATAATAATATGAAATTGGATCTGACATTTTGGTTTAAAGTGGAGGAGAAAACAAAGTAGAATTTTAAGAAGGAAATGAATTTCTAAATTTGGGGGTGAATCTTGAACATGGCACCACCCCCCAAAAGTCCACCTCTGTGAGGCTAGGAGACAGGAAACAGTCCTCACCTTGGGCGGCTTGTGGCTGCCACAGGTAAGCAAAGCAGTGATGCAGTCCGTGGGGCTGATGTGATGACTGAGACGGGTCAGGAAGGGCTCCAGAGAGGCCTGCATGGGGCCATTCCCTGTGGTCGGAAAGGCACCGAGGTAACACTGCAGTGAGCATTCAGGACACCCAGGACCGAGGGGCACATTGTGACCAGGGCAGAGAGGGCAAAGGGAAAAGAAACAGATGCAGCCTGGGAGGTGGGAGAGGCCTGAGCAAGGACTCGTGCAGGCTGAAGATGCTAAACTCTTAACACAGTAGCTGTGGAAAGTCACAGAAGGGACTGTGTGTGACAGCGCCCTCCTTTGGTCCAAAGTGGAAACTGGATCGGTGGGGAAAGCACTTGAGTGGCAGCTGCAGGGGACAAGGAGGGAAATGATGATGACCAGGAGGAGGGCAGCTGCAGCCCAGGTGGAGAGATGCTGGAACGATGGACTTTGCAGAGAAGGTGACGGCCAGCTGTGGGGGAGAAGGGGATTAAGAGGGTTCCAGAATCTCAGCTGTTTCGTTCATTCTTCCTTTCTAGCTGTTTGAACTCAGCAAATATATATTAAATTCCCAATTCTTCGCAAGGACACAGGTCGATAGGGACAGGGGCTTTTGACAGTCAGGTGAGCACATGAGACTAAGAGCCGTGGTGATTTGAGACATTTTATAAATGAAATCATTTTCATTTTTTTTCCTCCTTGTCAATAAAATTAGGACAACTGACTGTGAAAGAACCCAAATTCCTTGATTTTGAAGTCAGGGATGAAGTACAGCTCATCATTTTAGCTGAAAGCAGTGAGCACAGAGCCTACAGCAAAGTAGCAGTCTCGATAGAGGATGTGAATGATAACGTTCCATGCTTTGAGCAAAGTGTTTACCAAGCATCAGTGTCTGAAGGCCAGGGCTCCAGCGCCCACGTCATCCAGGTAACAGGAATGTGTGTGTCCTTGGGGTGTAGGGTGTGGATCATTTTCAAGCCGTGTACTTCAAAACATGTAAGGCCTACATCCAGCACATACATTTTAAGTGTCTTCTGGGAGTGGGCCCTGTTTGGTGGATTGGATAAAACTCTTGACTGAAGGAAATCTGAGGCTTCTGCCTGCACACTTCCTCTTCGTGCAGTGTTCAGTACCCAGCCACTTGCTTTCTCCAGGGACTGAGCATTACCCTGGAACAGGGGACATGACAGGGACACGAGAAATAACAGCTTAGAAACACACACAGTCTAGTGGGGAAGCTGGAAATGTAAGTTTTTATATTAAATGTACCTTATGTTTAATTTTATGAAGCATCATATAATTAATGTTTAATAAGCTTGCATTTAGTGTCCAGATAGAAAGAGGTGAGAGATTCTGAACCATTGCTCCACAGAAGATTGACCCTCACAGCCTTAAAGGGTGAGCAGCCGTGTAGACAGATCTGCAAGTCTGTTCGCCAGGCAGTTTGGCTCTGGCTCTAATCCCCACCCACCTTTGATGATTTCTCTCTGTGCATCAAAGCTGTTGTCCGTATTTCCTTCACTGCTGAACTTAGCCTTTGCAGTTGTGAAGGTGGACAACAGAAGGTCTGTCCCTCCCTGTCAAAGGCAGACATGGAGCAGGACATTTCCTTTGGCCTCTGGAATTTTGCGGATGTGATCCACAGCTCATGCCAATATTTACATCACAGGCCCTCTCTCGGGCATAGGCAGGGTCAGAACACTGCACAACACAGATGCACTTTCTGGACAGGACAGCCAATAGTTCTGTGCCACCTGACTACCTTTACCTGAAATATGTATACAGAGACTCCTTTTTACTTGAAGGCCAGTTTCTGACACACACCATCCCCTCTGTCAGGGGAAACCAACAGACTCTGAAGTCCTAGAGGTTTATTTCTGCACCCAGCATATCCTCTTAGCTACTACTACAGACTGATTTCATCCTGTAGCATATATTTTGTATTATTGCTGCAATCACTCCCTGTTACTGCTTTGCTTTTGTCTCGGCCAAGACTGGGATGTTTAAGAAAGCAAGAACATCCACTTTCCCAATCACTGTGAAAGTGAATGTCCTCACCTTGGCGGTGGCCCTGGTTCTACCTTGTCACCAGAGGATCCCCACACCGCGGCCTAAGCTTTGCGCTTCTCTCTCTGTGGTGTGAACAGGGTCAGTGTGCCCAGAGTAGAGTAAATGCACAGGAGGACGCCCGCCACGCCAGGTGCACCCATGGGACCCAGCTGACCTGCTGGAGCTTCAGGCTCTGGTACCCTTCTGGAAGCTCAAGTCAGAGGTGGGCACAGTGAGCTTTGCTAGCTTCCGGGGAGCTAGCGCTGCCATACCCTGTCCCCAGAAAGGCACAGGAGGCCCTGGGGGCTTTACCCTCTGGAGAGGCGCCTCCCCCTCTTGCACCACAGTGTGCACGTGCGCTCCCTGCCCTTGAGGCTCTGGCCCTGCAGTGGGGTGCAGACTCAGTAGGACGGTCAGAGCATGGCCCAGCTCCCGTCCCGTGTGAGTTACCTCTGTCTCAGACACTCGGATGTTCTCTCTGGAATTTTTTCTTAGTAGTATGCTTGCAATACATAACTGCATTCCTCTAGGGAGTCACATCTTGTTTCTTTTTCATCGCCTTCCTCCCCACCATCTCTTGATCCCCTTTCCTTTTATCAGAGATCTGCCTCCCTATTTCCTATCATCTGTCCTTCATTTTACTCCTCCATTTATTTAGGAATTTGAATCTTGCATGAGGAGACATCCAGACAAAGTAGAGTGCCATCTTATCACCTCATCAAGCCTGGGGCGCTGTGCGCGGGTGGGTCCCCACGGCTGCTGGGGTTCTTGTGCTCACCAGACACTAGCATTGTGATGCATTTCTTCCCTGGTGAAATTAGCCGCCAAGGCTGTGTGCTGCCAGGCAGCCCAGAATGCTCCAGTTGGCCGCCCTCGCAAGCCCGCCCTGTACCACACTTAACCTTACGGCTCCAGGGGGTCCGGTCTCTTCCTGGAGATCCCAAAGGACACTGTGTGTGGCTGCCTTTCTGCATCAAAAAGCTGCTGTGGGAGCCCTTCTGATGAGATCCTGTGAGCTGCCCCTGGGCCACTTAGGTCCCCAGAAAACTCTGGCCTTGGTGCAAAGGATGGATTTGGAGAGGAAAATTGGAAGCAAAATCCACTGTGAGGTCATCAGTGTAGCAGCCAGAAAGGTGATGACAGGAGGGTCACAGAAAATGTAAAAAAAATAAAGTTTAACAAGTCTCAGACTTGTTCTTCAATGAGGTCTTGAATCCACTGACACGGTTGGCTCAGTGACTGAAACTGAACTCAGACTGAACAACGTGTCACTGTGAAGAATGTTCTAGAACTTCTCCATCCCACTATTATGACAATTTAACAGAATCGGGATCTCAGTTTGGTAGCACCAACTGTAGGTTTTGTTTTATTTTTCAGAGATCCCTTTAAACTGAAAGTTTAATACAGTATAAAAATGTATACAAAGCCTATTTTAAAGGTGCTACTTTAAATAGGAAAAAAAAAAGGACAAATGAAAAAAGTATCATTCACTATATAAAGGTTTACTATAATATCACTCTGGTGTAACCATGAATCCATAGACAATACTAGAAATCATATATTCAAGAAAATTAGATATTTTTCCAGTAATTTTGCCTGCTGCCTAAAATGACAGCTCAACAGCCTGTGAAAGTTATTTGGAAATCCTTTGGATGAGTGTCCAGGAAATGTCCTCTCCTGTCCCTCACTTTATGATAAAGTTAAATGTACATTTCAGCTGCTGCTTGTTGTCCTTTTGATTGCTGTTTTTTAAAATGCGTTTGACAATTGTGACTCTTTTCATAATGCATTTCTTTGGAAGGTAGGCTCAGCCCATATTGCAGACTAAGTCCCTTCTCACAGGTAGTTGGCTCCTCACAGGTAACTGCTTCTGACCTGGACAGTGGGTTGAATGGTGTCATCGAGTACTCCATTGTCTCTGGAAACCAAGGAGAAGCCTTCCGGATCAGTGCACTGAGTGGTGAGGTTACTACCAATGTGCTTCTGGATCGCGAGACCACCTGTTCCTACAGGTATGTCCAGGATCCCCGGCTCTTCTGCCCGGTTTCTGTCGACTTTGTGGCTTTGGGCTCAGTTTCCTGTTGCGTAAACTGAGTTGTCAACAGCTCTTTCCCTTTGATCCAGCTTGTGATCCATATGTCGGGGTTGACATGTTAACGTCATCTTAGAAATTATTTGCTGTTTGCAAGCAGTGATTAGAAGAGTTCTTAGAGTTTGTGAATGTGTGATGCTGCAAGGACCTGGTAAGAGACATGAAGGATACAGTGCAGAGCCCTCTGAAAATGTTTCTTGGTACTGTTTTTAAAGGCAGTAAAGAGTGAATGTCATTTCTCTTTTTAATTGTATGCTTTTATTTTGTATGTGGAAGTACAACCTTGTTGCCAGGGTCCTTTTTGCGGTATTTTGTTCCAGTAGAAACACTATTAAAAGCATGGTTTCAATATCAGATTTTTTTGTT
Source organism: Fukomys damarensis (assembly GCF_012274545.1). Taxonomy (NCBI): domain Eukaryota; kingdom Metazoa; phylum Chordata; class Mammalia; order Rodentia; family Bathyergidae; genus Fukomys; species Fukomys damarensis. The sequence goes on along the minus strand of NW_022900950.1, from coordinate 75,642,113 downwards.
TGAAGTCCAAGGTGCCAGCCTTATGCAGAATTCTATGAAAGAGAGAGAGTCATGATGTAATGGTTCTAGTTATTAAAAAGTCAATGCCTTTTAGCGTAGTCTAGAAATCTAGACAATATACAGAGTTATTTTATGGCATCCCAAGCTATAAAATCAAAAGAAGCCTAGAATGTCCATGAGTGGATGTTGCTGAAAGGATAATGGTACAGCCTTTCAGTGGAACACCATGAACCTGATTTTTATAAAGAAAGGCATAGGTCTGTATTTGCTGACTAGGATAGAGCTCTAGGTCCCTGACTGTGAGGGAAACAGCAAGGTGCACCATGGTGCTTATACAGCATGACTATTGACAGAAAAGCAGACTCATATACTTGGTGGAATGTAACTTGCTATATCTCTGGAGATACAATAGGGAAATCTGTGGTCCACCAGGAGCTTAGTCTTCTTATTGTGTATTTTACTAAGCATTGTATTTACATGGTTTTGTCAAAAGTCACATATAGTACAGTGGTCTCCCCTTTTCCTTTCTAAAACTCCCATTAGAGACTCAAAACTTGGTACTTTTCTATACATAGTGATTGTTTTCCTCTGTAACCCTGCCTGAAGCCTTACTGTGTAGCATCAGAGTTAATCTTTTCTTCCTTTGCATCACTAATCTTGGTCTTTAGGGCCACTCATAAGTAAAAGTGTGTTCCTCCAGCACACGCCCTTCTTGCCACAGTAGTCAATCTGCCAACAGAGATGACTAATAGTAACTACAAGGCGAGTGCTGTGCACAGTGTGGATGCTCTGGACAAAGGAGGAACCCACATCCTGGGTGGGACAGAGCTGGGGAACATGAAGTCACATCCTGTGGCTAAGCAATGAGAACTGATTAAAATGTAACACATTACTTGGTAGATTAGAAAAATGTCCCAATTCTGAAAGTTTAAATATCTTTTTTGTTGTTGTTTAATGTATCTCAAAACATTACTTACAATATTTAAAAAATGAAAACCTTAACATACATTAAATATTAGGAAAATTTTAGTAATATTAGGAAAATTTAGAGCAATTAAATGTAATTTTAACACACCATTGTGTTAAGCCCTATTCTCACTGCTGTTTCTATAATGATTTTGCCTGTGAGTGTGGTCCCCTCCATGAATAAAGCTAGGTGAGCCCCGCCCCCCTGCTATTGCTATTGATTACAAGTTCAGAGGCTTCAGATAGTCTGCTTCCTTCCAGCAGCTAAGCACTATCCAGTTGCAATGACTTTTCTGTTGTGGGGTTCTTCTTACTGACTCAGTAGAGCCAATTAAACCTAACCTTATTCACCTCTTTCCTGTTTGCATCGTGATTTCTGTTCCTAACATTCAGATTGGCCCCCATACTTTAGGACACTTTTCTCCAGTTCCCCAGGAAGACTTTAATTCAAGGTCAGGAGAAGCAACAACTGAGAAGTTGAAGTGCTCCCCCCTTCCACTGACACTGAGAGATGCACACAGAGAATGACGTGCACAGTCACAAACACACACACACACACACACACACACACACACACACACACACGCACGTGCAATCTCCAGCCTCCAAGGCCAGAACCCAGTTTTTTTTCAGCTTTACTTGAGTTTATTGGTACATTTTAGGGATACAGTACAGTTATATTCATTATTGGGATCTTGTACCTTTACATGACAGGTCTTGGTTCTCATTTTTTCCCCTTGTCCCTGCCCTCCCTTCACCCCCTCCTCCCCTCCCCATCTACAATCACTTTATTTCCATCTTTTCATTATCACGTATTTTTCTTTTCCCTTATTACCCTTTCCCTACCCATCCCACCTTCCCTACACCTTTAGCTCCTTTATTCTCATTTCACAATGTCAGTAATCTTATTTAGGATCTTATGTACCATTATAGTTTATTCACACCAGAGAAACTATTCAGTATCTACACGTGTGCCTTATTTATTTCACTTAGGAGTATATCTTCAATATGTATCCATTTTCCTATGAATGAATCTAATTTCTCACAATTTATGGCTGAGTAGTATTCCATTTTATAGAAAAACCACATCTTCTTTATCCAGTTTCCAACTGAGGGCAAATGGGCTGTTTCCAAGTTTTAGCTATCACACACTGTGCCGCTGTTTTGTTTTTGGAAATTGCCACGTGTGTGTGCGTAGAACACCTTGGTCATTTGCAATCCCGTAATCCCCTCTCCTTCCCCCACCTGTTTTCTCCATCTTCACAGTCTGCCATCCATTTGCTTCTCATACCTCCATTCATTGAGTATTTTTAGGCTTTGTATGTCAGAAATCACACGTGACTTGGACTTTCTGAATCTGACTTACTCAGTTTAACATGATGCCCTTGACCCTGAGGGAGTATTTTAAACTTCTTGCTCTCCTGTCTGTCCCACCTGTGCCTACCTGGTAGCTCCTATTTTTCTGTAATGTTTTCCTGGATATTCAAGGTAGTGAACACTGTAGGGTGATCCCCCCACCATTCTTCTACACCATCAGTGAATGGTTTGAAAATGGTGTCCTTTAGCTTTCAACTTTTCTTCCCTTTTGAAGTATTACTATTTTATCACTGAGGAAAACATTTCTAATTCCAGCCCTTTCTTTTCAAAACATAAAATGAAGGAATAAATGAAGATGGGTTCAGTTATGATTCTACTAAATATAAATGCATTAGAAAATTTTAGGTTTTTTTCTCTCATTGAGTTTATTGGTACATTTTAGGTATACTGTACAGTTACATTCATCATTGGGATCCTGTACCTTTACATGACAGGTCTTGGTTCTCATTTTTTCCCCTTGTCCCTGCCCTCCCTTCACCCCGTCCTCCCTTCCCTATTTACAAATACTTTATTTCCATTTTTTCATTTTATCATTTTTTTTTATTTTCCCTTATTAGCTTTCCCCTACCTTTTCCACTTTCCCTACACCTTTAGCACTTTTCCTATTCTACATTGTCAATTATATCATTCGGATCTTATGTACCATTATAGTTTTTCATACCAGAAAAGCTATTCGGTATTTATATGTGTGTGACTTATTTATTTCATGTAGGAGTACATCCTCAATATGTATCCATTGTCCTATGAATGACTCTAATTTCTCATTCTTTATGGCTCTGCAGTATTCCATTTTATAGAAAAAAACCACATCTTTATCCAGTCTCCAACTGATGGGCAAATGAGCTGTTTCCAAGTTTTAGCTATTACAAACTTTGCTGCTATAAACATAGGTGCACATATATCACTGTGATATGGTTCTTTTAATTCTTTTGGAAAGATACCCAGCAGAGGGATAGCTGGGTCAAATGGAAGGAACCTCTAGTCCCAGCTCCTTGAGGTATCTCCATATTGATTTTCACAGTGGTTGCACCAGTCTGCACTCCCACCAACAATACAGAAGGGTTCCTTTATCCCTACAACCCCACCAACATTTTTTATTGTGTGATTTCTTGGTAGCAGCCATTCTTTGTGGGGTGAGGTAGAATCTCAGAGTTGTTTTCATCTGCATCTCTCCAATGACCAGTGATGTGGAACATTTTCTCATATGTCTATTGGCTGCTTTTACTTCTTTGTCTGAGCAATGTCTGTTCATTTCAGATGCCCATGTTTGAATTGGGTCTTTATATTTGGGGGTGGGCTGGTTTTCTTGAGTTCTTTATATATTCTAGATAAGAGCCCTTTGTCTGAGGAGCAGCTGGTAAAAAATTTTTCCCACATTGTAGGTTGTCTTTTAGTTCTGTTGATGGTTTCTTTTGCAGGGCAGAAGCTTTTTAATGAGATGAGATCCCACTTGTTGATTCTTTCTGCTAGTTCCCATGCTACTGAGGATTTGTTCATAAAGTCTTTTCCTATGCCATTGTCTTCAAGACTTCTGCCTAACTTATCTTCCAGCAAATTTAGTGATTCTTTTTAAATATTTAGATCTTTAATCCACTTGGATTTTACTTTAGTGCATGATGAAAGATAAGGGTCTACTTTTAATCTTTGGTAGATTGAAATCCAGTTTTTCCAACACCATTTATTAAACATGATATCTTGCCTCCAGTGAGGATGGCTGGCTCCTTTGTCAAAGATGAGGTAGCTGAGTACATCTGGAGTTGTTTCTGTATCTTCCAATCTGTTCCACTGATCCTCAGGTCTGTTTCTTTGCCAGTACCATACTGGTTTTATACAGTGGCTTTGTAGTGTAGTTTCAAGTTGGGAATTGTTCTACCCGCTGCCATGTCTCTGTTGCCTAGGATGGCTTTTGCTATTCTAGGTCCCTTCTGGTTCCAAATGAATTTTTGGATGATTTTTTCTAGTTCTGTGAAATACACCGTTGGACTTTCAATCAGCATTGCATTGACTCTATATAGCAGTTTTGGTAGTATGACCATTTTCACTATGTTGATTCTTCCTACCCAGGAGCAGAGGATATCTTTCCATTTATTTATGTCCTCTTCAATCTCTGTTTTCGGAGTGCTATAGTTTTCAGTGTAGAGGTCTTTTGCTTCTTTTGTTAGATTGATTCCTAGATACTTCATTTTTTTGGATGCTTTATGAAAGGAATTATTTTCCTAATTTCTCTCTCAGTGAGTCTGTTATTTGTGTACAAAAAGGCTATTGATTTTTGATCCAGTTACTCTGATAAGGGTGTCAATAATTAAGTCTAGAAGTCTTTTGGTGGAATTTTTTGGGTCTTCAATGTAGAGTATCATATCATCAGCAAATGACAGTTTAACTTCTTCCTTTCCTATCTTTATTGCTTTAATTTCTTTCTCTTATCTAATTGCTGTGGCTAATATTTTCATAACTATATTGAAGAGGAGTGGTTATAGAGGGCATCCTTGTCTTGTTCCTGAATTTAACGTGAAGGTTTTCAGTTTTTGACCATTTAATATGATGTTGGCTGTTGGTTATTCATAGATGGCTTTTATTAAGTTGAGATATAGACCATGTATTCCAATTTTTGCAGGGTTTTCATCATGAATGGGTGTTGGATTTTGTCAGATGCTTTTTCTGCATCTATTGAAAGCATCATATGGTTTTTGTCCTTGACTCTGTTAATATAGTGTATTACATTTATTGACGTGCATATGTTGAACCATCCTTGCATCCCTGGAATAAATCTGACTTGTTCAGGATGTAAGATCTTCTTGAAGATCCTCCGTATTCTTTTTGTTCTTCTGTTGAGTTTCTGGGGTCTTGATTATTATATGTCTAGGTGTAGATGATTTTTGACCATGGCTAGTTGGAGTCCTATATGCCTCACTTATCTGTATGTCAAATTCTTCCCCTGTTTGGGGAGTTTTCTGTCATTATTTCTGAGAACAGATTCTTTAGGTCATTTGTATTTTCTCCTGCTACTTCATGGATTCCTATCAGTCTTATGTTATTCTTCTTTGCATCATCTAGGAGTTGTTGGATTTATTTCTTATAATCCCTTACTGATTTTAAGAGACCTTTCTTTTCATGATCACTGACTGCAATCCTATCTTCTATATCTGAAATTCTATCTTCACATTCTTTTATCCTGCTGTAAAAACTTCAGTAGAATTTTTAATCTCCTGGATATCTGTTTGAATCTGTTTCATGGATTCCATTTCTTTTCTATGTTGGGCATTCATTGTTTCCATTTCTTTCTTATGCTGGGCATTCATGGCTTCTATCGTGGCCCTGAGCTCTTCTATTTTTTTTTTGTTTGTTTGTTTTTGTCAGTTTCTGTTCTAGGGTCTGGAATTATGACTCTCATTTTGCTCACCATCTCTATGGTTATCTGGGAAATTATTTCTGTTTTGAATTTTTCTACAGCCTGATTGATCTGTTTTGTTACTTCCTGTGCTATGTGTTCAGGGTATCCTGGTGGTTCACCGTTAGACTTTTCATACTCATTTGCCCTACTGTTTGCCATTTGTAAACTGGAAGTCTGTCTTTGTGTGTTGCTTAAGTGTTTCTCATTTTTATTTTTGTTTTTGGGTTGTTGAGTATATTCTTTGATGTGGGTTTCTACTTATGCTGAATATTTAAGTAAAGACATATTTCTATTTTCATGCATTATTTCATTGATCATTTTCTCTTGTTTTTTTTTTTTTTGTTGTTGTTGTTGGTTTCTTTTTGTTTGTTTTATTTTGCTTCTTTTCCTTTTTATTTTTCTAGGATCCAGAAAAATAAAAAGCAAAATAATCAGGAGTTATACTGCCTTGATGATTCCTTTATTAGTTATATTTTATTTCCCACATTGCAACTCTTGGTTTGGTTATTGCCTTATTTTTGTTGCTTTGTTTTCTTGCAAATATTTTCTTAGTTTTAATCTTCTTAATCATTCTTTTTTGTTCCCTGTTAAACATTGTGGAAATATTATATATTTATATATAGTTTTTTAGAAGCTATTACATAATATTTAACCTTTTCTATAGTATGGTGACCTTGTTTCCTTATCATCCTTTGAGTTTTATCTTGGGGAAAAGAGGAAATAAACTTGCGAAGGTGTCCTGCCACCTTTAACTAGAAACTATGGTTCTTTGAAAAGTGTTATCAATGTTAGTTAATATTTAAATTTTTTCTTAGAACTTGAGAAGTAACAAAAATTCTTAGTAAACACATAAGATAGAGCTGAGAGAGTCTTTTGAAATATTCTCCTCTAAGAATTTAAGTTTTTCAGGCAATCAAAAAGATACCCTGTCTGTCCAGACGCTTGTTTCAAATTTAGAAGGAAGCTTTGTATAGTTGGAAGATATGCTGTGAACCCAGAGCAGGCTTGTGCTTTACTTCTCATGTGTACTCTTTGCTGATCCTGTGAATCTGGAAGCCCAGTGGACTGGCTGCAAGCAACAGCTTCACATCAGCCACCAAAGACCATCACGGGTGGCTGGAGATCTTGTGACATCCTGTGCAGAATCCGTGCAGACCCACTTTTGTTGCTTTTCATTGTTCTTCAGACCAGTGACAACCATTTTTGTGCCCGTTTATTTTGAAACCAAATAGCACATTTCCCTCCTATCAAAGAAACTCATTTTTGTTTTGAACTAACACATGCATTACATAGAATCCCTGAGGTTGTGCCATCACTAAAGTTAGGGTGGTGTTGTCTGTAGGAGATGAGTTGAAAACTTAACTGTGATGTCTGGCTGACACTGTAGATTGCATTAGGTAGGGGCAGGTAGCAGGGGTAGTTGATAAAATATTTCCATGGCACCTGATGGATAGCCAGGCTTTAAAAAAACCTTCCACATGAAAGGATTCCTAGGGTCCTTAATTCTGACTCTTCAAAGGCTGCCCTGATAATGTAGAAGGCAGCAGCCTGTAAGCTTCATGAAGGGTGGAGAGACAGTGACCGTTTTCTGTTCACTGGAGTCTAAACCAAGGAAGAGTGATGCTAGCTACAAATGTTGGCCCATATGTGTGATCCCAGCACTCTGGGAGGCTGAGGCAGGAGTTTGGCAAGTTCAAAGCCAGACTGCCCAATTTAGGGACTGGGTGAGGCCCTGTCTCAAAATAAAAAGTACAAAATGGCTGGGGATGTAGCTCGGCAGGAAGGTCCTAGGTTCCATTACTAGTAGCACAATAAAGTAAATAAACAGAGTTGGCACTTATTTTGCATCATTTTAAAATTTAAGATTGGGAAAGGAAATGACACTTCCAAGAGGTTAACAATGGAAAAAAAGCAATATGTCTACTTCCAAGACTTGGTTTCTTAGAAGGTCATCTCCACAGCTGCCTAAGATGAACATCATCATGAAAATAAAGTTGCCATCTGATTTACAACTCCTTTTACTGTTTGGCTGCCTCTGCCTTGGCCTTCACACTGCTTAGAAGGGAGCAAATAATAAGCTACCGATGACATACCAAGCTGTTGTGTATTCACAGCAAGGATGTCATGTAGTGAGGTGCAGCTTTCCCCACAACCATGCCCCAGCTGGATTCGGCTCTCAGAGCACACGTGTAACTATAGGCAAATCACGACAAACCACAGATGACAGGTGTTCAGAAAAATGAGACGATGGCCATCTGCTCTCAAGAAACTTACAGAAGAAGCAGGCAGATAAGCAATTAGGAACAAAAAGTGATGCTGGACATAGCAGAAGACTGTGGGTGATGCTGTGGAAGTGAATAAAGTGGTAACCAGATCAGACCAGAGGCCAGTGAAATCTTGGCAAGGATGCGAGCTTTGAAAGATGAGGAGGACAGAGGCAGAAGCCAGACAGGGAAGCTCCTCGGTCTGTGCTCAGGGCTGGACAGCATTGGCTTGGAGAGCTGGGAAAGGCTTTAAAAAGGGGGGCCAGGTTTTTCAATTAAAATTTTAGAGCAACCACAATGAGGAAGCTGGATAGAGCAGGTGAGACTTGGAGTGGAGAGGTGGGTGAGTTAGCAAGCACTACAGGTGAGAATGATGAGGGCTTGGCCTCGGCAACTAGCCTGTCCATGCATACCCAGGTCTTTCCTGCATCTACTGCTGGAAACGTGTATGGACCGCAAGTCCATGGACCAGGTAACCTTTAGGCCCAGATGGGATGGAAACAGGATGGTTGCTTACCCTACCCGCAGCACTGCAGTGATAAAACAGAACATAAACCCAGGTGACATTCGGGGAGGAGACTATGCCTTACAATTCATTGATGTTGTAAGGGTGCTGAAAAAAGGGGGGAAGTTGAACCTGGTAAGAAGATGTGTAGCTTGGTTGATGGAGATACTCATTATAGCATGTAAATTCTTTAAGATGATGGCCCCTTCCCTCTACAGTCCTAGCCAATCATGTATCTTTCCAATGTATATTAACCGTAGCAGTGTCCTCACTTAACTCTATAATTTTGATTGATTTGGAATTTGGATCTGTAAAGCATCAGTACAAAACAGTCTTCCTGTGGTTGTATCTTGTGTTGTTGGTACAGTGAGATGGAAATATGTAGCAACACCCACATTATGCAGGACAGCATGGAGGCCTCTAAACTGCAGGTATTGGTACTTATTTTTAGGTTTTTAATAAGATTGAGATCAATTTTTATAATCTGTCTCCCTGAAGTGATAAATTTGTTTTGACATTAATGTTTCATGACCTCTGGCAATTTTCTGGATTTGGTTCTTTAAACATGTCAAAAATAAATAAATTTCAGGCTACTATTTTTATGAAATACACTTTAGTTGATACCATTTAGAGAAAGTTAGGGAAGAAATAAAAATAGCTCATTTTAAAAGCTTCAGCTAAGTATTTGATATTTATGCTGTTTCTCTTCATTCCTGGATGTGTATAACATTCCTTGATTCTTTTCCAAACCAGCCTGATTGTGCAAGCCACAGATAAAGGGAGACCCAGGCTTTCTGCTACGGCCACGGTCCGGATACAGGTGACTGACATAAATGACAATGCCCCAGTTTTTCTCCCCTCCGAAGCAGTAAAAATTGCAGAAAGTAAGTGTGGCCATTGAGAGTACTAGTTCTGGTTAACATATATGATATTTATCCTTTATAATTCTTTTCTGTCAGACATTGAATTAAATATGTGTACTTGTCCTCAAGATCTGCACAAGCTACATACTTTTTTCACGGATGGGCCTAAGTTAAATATCAAACGTCAAAGAAGTTAAATGTGAAAGTGAGGATTTGCATCTGGCCCAGGAGAAGTGTGTCCCCATCCCCTGCCTGGCACTCCTCCCAGCAGGCGTTTCTTCAGAACTAAACCTCCTCTGCAAGGAACGTGCTCTGCCGACTGTCGTAACCCTGTAAAACTCCTGTGAGAAGAAACAGTGCTCGCAGACTCATAGCTTTGTCAGTCTTTGCAAAGTACTAATGACAATACAGAAAGCAAATGGGGTGTTGGCTACCCAAAATCATCATTTTCCTCCAGAGTAACCTGAACTTCAACCTTTGCCCCACACTCTTCAGAGGGGTGGAAATATCAGGTTTTATTGACAGACTGATTCATCTTAATGGCTTGGACTTGTGGATTACATGACATTTCTCTTGTCTGTGAACCCAGAGTTGTTCCTGGTCATTGCCACAGTGGTGAAACCCAGCCCAATGCTTCACGGTTGAAGTTAAACACAGCTGAGGGCCTCGCTGCCTCTGCTTTCACTTCCCATCCCTAAACATTTCCCAATGTTTTATTATGTTCACTTTCCAGACAATTTCTAACCCACTTCTCGCAGAAGGATACATTGCAGAAATCTACTTGCCTAGAGTTTCTAAAGTATATTCTACAACTAAAAGTAACTCACTTGATATAGTTGCCCTCTTTCTTGTAGAAAGTACTATTCTTGAGCACAGACATTGGTGTTGAAATACAGTGGTGTGTCTAGTTTATTTTTTTTGCCTCATTGAGTTTATTGGTACAGTTTAGGGATACAGTACAGTTACATTCTTCATTGGGATCTTGTACCTCTACATGACAGGTCTTGGTTCTCATTTTTCCCCTTGTCCCTGCCCTCCCTTCACCCCTCCTCCCCTCCCCCTTTACGAACATTTTATTTCCATTTTTTCATTTTCTCCTATTTTGCCCCTTTTCCTTGTTACCTTTCCCCTACCCTTCCCACTTTCCCTACACCTTTATCCCTTTTCTTCCTATTTCACATTGTCATTTATCTCATTAGGATCTTATGTGCAATTATAGTTTTTTCACACCAGAGAAACTATTCGGTGTTTACACATGTGTGGCTTATTTATTTCACTTAGGAGTATATCCTTATAAAGGATGAGAAATTAGATTCATTCATAGGAAAATGGATACATATTGAGGATGTGTCTAGTTTAAATTAACCTAAGAACAGTGTAAATCAAAACATACCGAGGGAACTATGGTGTGGTTGATGTACATTAAGGATGTTCAAGCTTGAAAAATGGAAAAGTGTAAGTCTTACATACAGTGGAGCCATTCTGAGCACTTTGGTGCATTCCTTCCCCCTGCACCATACCTGTTTGCTCACAAACAGCCCCTTTTATGGACAGCTTACACCGGAGAAAGCACGTGGAGTGTGAGACACTGAGCATGCCATCTGTCTGTGACTCTTATTGCTGAATAATATTACAGTTTTTTCTCACCACCAGCACTTGAATGCTTTGTCTTTCTCTACTCCTGGTAATTTGGAGAATCAGATTTAAAAGAAGGCAGCACTCTAGGTGCTGCTCCCCAGAGTAGTTATACTAAAGTAAATACAAAGGTGTAAGTAGCTAATTTTAACACCCATAGCCAAACATTTTTATTTAAAGATAGCTTGCTTTTCAAAATTTTATGTTTTATATTAATGTTTCAAGTAATATGTTTCTTCCTACTCACCTCCCCTATGAATACCGTATATCATTTTGATAGAAATTGTAAAGTACAGAAAATTGTCCCAGGCTGTTTCTTGAGCCTGGGATTGTGTTGTAAGCATCTGGTGGGAAAAAAGTAATATAGAAATGAAATGTACCCTAAATTTCCTTAATTCCCTACTCCATCATAAATTTTCACTTTTATTTGATTCTTCAGATTTTTTTGTTTAGTTTATAATGAGCTTGTATGAGAAATCATGCCAAGACTGGGCACAGTATGTTGGACTCACAAATGAAAATACTTGCAGTGAATTATTAAATGTCTTTCAAAGGGTGGACTGTAATGGAGGCTGACGTTGGTCATGATTGTTTCAGATTCTTTGCCTGGTGTGATTGTGTCTCGGGTGTCAGCTCATGATGTGGACTCGAATCCAGCTTTTATCTTCAGTTTTGCAAAAGATGGCAATTCTGGAGCCAAGTTTGCTATTGATCAGCACACTGGAATAGTGGTCTTGGCAAAGACATTGGATTTTGAAGAAGTGACCAAATACGAGCTGCTGGTCCAGGTTTCTGATTCTGTGCACCACACAGAGGGGCCCCTCGTCATCCAAGTGTCAGATGTCAATGATAATCCACCAGTGTTTTCTGAAGATTTCTACCAGGTAAAGCACTTCAGCAGATGTTGAAGGCGTAGCCCATGCTAGTGAGAACAGGGAGTAGCGGAAGCCTCCCATCCATGACCTCCTGTCAGGTGACCTCCTGTCACATGACCTCTTGCAGTGTACAGTGTCGGAGTAAATGGCGTGGGTTTTAGACATATGACTGTGGAGTACATAGGGAACCAAGCTTTGTTCCGTTCAGTGTGTCAGGTGTGTAGGTGGTTATTATGTTTAAAGTTCTTATGGAGTTGGAGTCCCGTCATTCATTACAGTGGGACCTTGTTGACTATATTTGCAGGGCCACAGAGAGGGGAAAAGGGAGTTTGGATTATCCTCAGTTAACCTGGAAAAATTCTTTCCTAAGTGTATTTGTTAGAACACAGTGATTAATGTCTCACAGAAATAAATCCTGAGCAGATCTATAAAGTGGAAATTTTAGTTCTTGGCACATTTTATGTTTATGAGCATAAGGACAATGATAACATCCAACTAAGAAGTTAGAAATGAACCCCAGTGCTCTGGCACGTGGCACCTGCAAGACAGAAGGGAAGGGAAACTATCCTAGTGCAGCCTGTGAAGGCTTTCTTGAATTATAAAATGCATAGTGTATAATAATATAGTAGTGACTTGTGGCCTGTCTTTGGCCATGCAGAAATAACTTAAAAGGAAAATCTCTTGTAATAAAAAAGGAAAGCCAAGTGAAATTTCAAACATTTTCATTTTATTTGTTTCTGAGTCAAAGAGCCATGACTACAAGTTTTCGAGACGCTGGAGACCCAGCCCCACCCTTGCACACACCAGGCAAGCACCCCAGCCCTATCCTAAGTGGGCAACTGTATTAATCAGGAAAGTCAGTTTGCACTGTGTGGTTTCCACAATCAGTATCAGTAGAGTGACCTCATTTTTTGGACATTTCTGTGACAGTATCTTTAGCCTATAAGCATGACATCCTTTTTCCTCTTTTTCCCCAGGTCACAGTTCCTGAGTCAGTGCCCCTAGGGTCCTTGGTATTAACCGTATCAGCCACGGACTTAGAAAGCAATGAGAACATTTCTTACAGAATCCTTTCCTCCTCTGAGGAATTCTCCATTGATCCTGTGAATGGTGAGCTATTTATAGTGGCTTTCATGCTTACGAGTTTGAGTTATGGGGTGAAAACATGAAATAATCCTTTCCAAACACTCTGCAAATAGTCCCCTCCTCTGCCCTGTGGAATTGTGAGCAGCACCTTCTCATTTATCTTCATGTCAAACACTGCACTGACAAGTGCCAGTGTTATTTCCCTGCTCCAGCAGCTCAGTGGCTCGACAGCAAAAGGTAATTGTACTGCCAGTAAATATTCAGAAATCTGCAGACCCAGCACAGGGAGTTCATGTGTCTAGCCAAGCACAGCTTGGGCAGTTTTCCCAGGAAATCAACAAGATGATGTCAACAGGATTAATTCTGGACTGAAGACTTCACATTACTAGAATTGCGAAGGTGGTTTTTTTTTTGTTTTTTGGTTTTTTTTTTTGGTTTTTTTAGTAAGTCCAAATACAAAAATATTCAGCAATAGAATCCTATATTCGATAAGGACAAGAAGAATTAAGACAGGAAAATGACGCCAGCATCCATTTCTACTAAAAAACATTGTGTTCTGTTTTAATGATGTTTCTAAGGCTCTTTGTACTTCTCTCAGAGATCAACATATTTGTGTTTGTGAAATATGTTCAGGCATGTGATTCCACATCAGAATAATTAAACAGAGTACAGAGAAGGCATAACAATGAGTGGACATTAAAAGCTATTGTTTTTGCCAAGTGGGAAGGGGACCAAGGATCAAAGGGTATAGGGAGGCTGGGGAGGGGATGGAGAGGTCAGGAGATTGAAGGTCTGTTGTGTACATGCACCAGCTCCCACGAAGACTGTAATAATTGTGTACTGCAAACGTGTACTAGTAAAAGTTTTTTTTAATTGAATTTATTGGTACATTCTAGGTAGACAGTACAGTTACATTCATTACTGGGATCTTGTACCTTTACATGCCAGGTCTTGGTTCTCATTTTTTCCCCTTGTCCCCACCCTCCCTTCACCCACTCCTCCCCTCCCCACCTTCAAACACTTTAATTCCATTTTTACATTTTCTCATATTTTTTTCCTTTTCCCTTATTCCCCTTTCCCTATCCTTCTCATTGTCCCTAGACATTTGGTCCTTTTCTTCCTATTTCACATTGCTAATTGCCCCATTAGGATCTTGAGTACTATTTTAGTTTTTCACACCAGAGAAACTGTTCGGTATTTGCATATGTCTGACTTATTTATTTCACTTAGGAGCATATCCTCAAAATGAACCCATTTACTTATGAACGAATCTACTTTCTCATTCTTTATGGCTGAGTAGTATTCCATTTTATAGAAAAACCACATCTTCTTTATCCAGTTTCCGATTGATGGGCAGATCGGCTGTTTCCAAGTTTTAGCTATTACAAACTGTGCTGCTATGAACATGGGTGTGCATATATCACTGTGATATGATTCTTTCATTTCTTTTGGAAAGATACCCAACAGAGGGATGGCTGGGTCAAATGGAACCTCTAATCCTAGTTCTTTGAGGTATCTCCATATTGATTTCCATAGTGGTTGCACCAGACTGCACTCCCACCAACAATGGAGAAGGGTTCCTTTCTCTCCACAAACACGCTAACATTTGTTGTTGTGTGATTTCTTGATAGCAGCCATTGTTGTTGATTCTTCCTACCCAGGATCAGGGGATAGCTTTCCATTTTCTTATATCCTCCTCGATCTCTTTTTTCAGAGTGCTGTAGTTTTCAGTGTAGAAGTCTTTTGCTTCTTTTGTTAGGTTGATTCCCAGATACTTCATTTTTTTGGGTGTGATTGTGAAAGGAATTGTTTCCCTAATTTCTTAGTGAGTCTGTTGTTTGTGTACAAGAAGGCTTTGATTTTTGGGTGTTGACCTTGTATCCAGCTACTCTGCCAAAAGTGTCGATTAAGTTGAGAAGTCTTTTGTGCAGCTGGTAAAAAGTTTTTCCCACATTGTAGGTTGTCTCTTAATTCTGTTGATGGTTTCTTTTCAGTGCAGAAGCTTTTTAATAAGATGAGACC
>NW_022900950.1:75617479-75626336 GCF_012274545.1 Fukomys damarensis | reverse complement strand
GTCTTCAATGTAGAGTATCATATCATCAGCAAATAATGACAGTTGAACTTCTTCCTTTCCTATTTTTATTGCTTTAATTTCTTTCTCTTGTCTAATTGCTGTGGCTAATGTTTCCAGAACTATATCGAAGAGGAGTGGTGATAGTGGGCATCCTTGTCTTGTTCCTGATTTTAACGTGAAGGTTTTCAGTTTTTGGCCATTTAATATGATGTTGGCCATTGGTTTTTCATAGATAGCCTTTATTAAGTTGAGACATAGACCATCTATTCCAGTTTTTTGCAGAGTTTTTATCATGAATGGGTGTTGAATTTTGTCAAATGCTTTTTCTGCATCTATCGAAAGGATCATGTGGTTCTCGTCCTTGACTTTGTTAATATAGTGTATTATATTTATTGACTTACATATGTTGAACCATCCTTGCTTCCCTGGAATAAGTCCGACTTGGTCAGGATGTATGATCTTCTTGATGATCCTCTGTATTCTATTTGCTAGTATCTTATTGAGGATTTTTGCATCTATATTCATTAAGGAGACTGGCCTGTAATTCTCTTTTTTAGTTACATCTTTCCCAGGTTTGGGAATGAAAGAGATATTTGTTTCCAGGAATGAATTTGGAAGTATTGCTTCTCTTTCAATTTCATTGAAAAGTCTGAAGAGTAATGGCAGTAGATCTTCTCTAAATGTCTTGTAAAGTTCAGCAGTGAATCCGTCAGGACCTGGGCTTTTCTTTGTTGGTAAGTTTTTACTTACATTTTCAATTTCACTGATTGTGATTGGGGTGTTTAAAATGTTTTTATCTTCTGCGTTCAACTTTGGTAATTCATAAATATCTAGAAATCTGTCCATTTCTTCTGTGTTTTCCATTTTATTAGAGTACAGGTTCTCATAGTATGTATTGATGATCCTCTGAATTTCTGTGGGATCTGTTGTGACCTCGCCTTTTTCATTCCTGATTGCATGAATCTGAGCCTTTTCTTTCCTTTTTTTGATAAGGTTTGCTAAGGGTTTATCAATTTTATTTATTCTTTCAAAAAACCAACTCTTCGATTCATTTATTTTTTGTATCATTTTCTTAGTTTCCATTGCATTGATTTCTGCTCGAATCTTTATAATTTCCTCTCTTGTTCGAGCTTTGGGTTTTTCTTGCTCTTGCTTTTCTAGGAGTCTAAGAGTCATCATTAGGTTATTTATTTGAGCTTGCTCTGTTTTCCTAATGTGGGCATTCAGTGCTATGAATTTTCCATGTAGAACTGCTTTCATTGTGTCCCGTAGATTCCTGTATGTTGTATTGGCATTTTCGTTTATTTGTAAAAACTGTCTGATTTCTTAATTTCCTCTATGATCCATTGATTGTTCAGGAGAGTGTTATTCAATTTCCATGTGTTTGTGAAGTTCCTACGGTTTCTCATGCTATTGATCTCCAGCTTTACTGCACTGTGATCTGATAATATACAGGGAATAAGTTCAATTCTTTTGCATTTATTCAATCCTGTTTTGTGAGCTAGTATGTGATCTATCTTGGAGAATGACCCATATGCAGCTGAAAAGAATGTATATTCTGATTTTGTGGGGTGGAACACTCTATAGACATCTAATAAGTCTATATGTTCAAAAGCTTGATTCAGTTCTAGTATTTCATTGTTGATTTTTTGCCTAGATGATCTGTCTATTTGTGATAGTGGGGTATTCAGATCCCCCACTACAATTGTATTAGTGGTTATTTGGTTTTTCATGTTACTTAATATTTGTTTTATATAGTTGGGGGCATTTATATTTGGTGCATATATGTTTGTGATTGTCATTTCTTCCTCTTGGATTGTTCCCTTTACAAGGATGTAGTGGCCTTCTTTGTCTCTCTTAATCAGTTTTGGTTTGAAGTTTGCTTTGTCTGCAAATAAGATTGCTACCCCTGCTTTTCCTGGGCTCCTGTCGCATGGAGAATTGTTTTCCATCCTTGTACTTTCAGTCTATGGACTTCTTTTTGCACTAGGTGTGTTTCTCATATACAACATATTGTTGGATTTTGCTTCATTCTGCCAATCTATTTCTCTTGACTGGTGAATTGAGGCCATTGACATTGATAGTTATAACTGATATGTACTGACTTATTATTGTCATGTTATTGTCCTTTTGTTGACTCTTTTTATTTTTTGTCCTGTCTTTTTAGTTTCTAGCCTTGGCTATTTGATTTGCTTTGTTGGGCCTCCTGGTGTTGTGATCTTTGTTGTCTTTCTCTAGGATATTGTTTAAAATTCTTTGTAGTGCTGGTTTAGTATTCATGAAGTTTCTCAAGTGTTCTTTGTCATGGAAGTATCTTATTTCTCCATCCATTCTGAAAGAGAATTTCGCAGGATACATCAGTCTTGGTTGTAGGTTGTTTGCTTTTAGAACTTGAAATACCTCACTCCAGGCTCTCCTTGACCTGAGGGTTTGTGTTGAAAAGTCTGCTGTGATTCTGATGGGCTTTCCTTTGCATATGATTTGTTTCTTTTTTCTTACTGCTTGTAGTATTTTGTTTTTCTGGTGGGTTTCTAGGATCTTGATTATTATATGTCTAGGTGTAGATTTTTTTTGATTGTGGCTAGTTGGAGTCCTGTATGCCTCACTTATCTGTATGTCAAATTCTTCCCCTCTGTTTGGGAAGTTTTCAGTTATTAATTCTTTGAACAGCTTTTTTAAGTCATTTTGGTTTTCTCCTGCTACTTCATGGATTCCTATCAGTCTTATGTGATTCTTCTTTGTATCATCTAGGAGTTGTTGGATTGATTTCTCATGCTCCCTTACTGTTTTTAAGAGACCTCTCTTTTCATGGTCACTTTCTGCTATCCTATCTTCTATATCTGAGATTTTATTCTTGCAATCTTTTATTCTGTTGCGTATGCTTTCAGTAGTTTTTAATCTCCTGGATATCTGTTTGATTCTGTTTAATGGATTCCATTTCTTTCCTATGTTGGGTGTTCATTGTTTCCATTTCTTTCTTATGCTGGGCCTTCATGTTTTCTATTATGTTCCTAAACTCATCTATTTTTTTGTCAGTTTCTGTTCTGGAGTATTGAATCATGTCTTTCATTTTGCTCACCATCTCTATGGTTATCTGGGAAATAATTTCTGTTTTGAATTTTTCTAGAGCTTCATTGATCAGTTTTTTTACTTCCCGTGCTGTGAGTTCTGAGTGTCCTGGAGGTTCACTATCTGATTTGTCATCCTCCTTTGCCCTACTGTTTGCCATTGGTGAACTGGACGTCTGTCCTCGTGGCTTGCTTAAGTGTTTTCTCATCTTTATTTTTGCTGTTGGGTTGCCCTTGATTCAATCTCTGAGTCATCAAATCTTCCTGATATCGTTGCATCCCAGCCTTTGATTCTCTAATGACTTATAGACATTCTCACTTTCATAATTGAGCAAACAACTCATCAAATCAATCCCTATCCTGTATCCCTGTCGATACAATCAGGAACATAATACAATCAATCACCACCCTTTATAGCCCGCAATGCCTCTGCAGAGTGCATCCACAGACTGGCTCAGTTTCAGGGGATCAAATAGTGGGGGAGGGCTCTGTGGCACCCGCTAGGCTACCCTCCTGGCGCTGTGTCAGAGCCAATCAGTGGCGCCCACTGGAAACGGCACGGCTCCAGAGTAGGCCCGTAAAAGGCAGCTCTGAGTCCAAGCCAGGCCGATGATGACTAGTAAAAGTTTTAAAGGTTAACGGAGGGCAGGGACAAGGGGAAAAAAATGAGAATCAAGACCTGTCATGCAAAGGTGCAGGATCCCAATAATGAATGTAACTGTACTGTATACCTAAAATGTACCAATAAACTCAATGAGGGGGAAAAAAAGTGAATAGAAAAACAGCTAATGAGGATAAAGATGAATAGTCACCAAGACAGTGTCCACACAGCACCCACTCTAAAAAGGAGCAGGCTCTGAGCTGCATCACACTGTGTGGTCCCATCTGTGCCCACCATCGTCTCGTTCCCACAAGACGGCACCTTACAAATCAGCATCAGTGCGTGAGTCAGCTTTCTGTCACTGGGACAGAATAGCAGACACATGTTACCTCAGGCTCCTGGTTTCAGAATTGTGATCCAGCGCTTCTGACTCCCAGGCAGAAGCACCGTGGCAGAGGGGCACAGAGGAGCAGAACTGCTCCACTCGTGCTAATCAGGAAGCAAGCACAGGAGAGCAACACCCAAGGGGAAGAAGCCCAGAGACTGGAAAGAGTCTCGAGTTGCACCTCCAGGGCCCACCCAGACACACCAGAAGTGTGCTTTACTGGGTGTCCCTCAAGCCGATGGAGTTGACAATGAGATCAGTCATCACAGTTAGGATTATGTGAGGAAGTAATTCAGTCTGAAACCATCACAGTGAGGCCTGCAGGGTGTTGTAAGAGACTGGGATGTTCGTAAGGTTGCCACATGGCCCGTGGATGAATGACCAATGGATGACAATCAGCACGTGAGGAATTGGGCCCCTCCCCCTTCCCCTCTCTCCCTCTCCCTCTTCCTCTCCTCTGCCCATCCCCTCAGAGAATATTAGACTCTGGCAGCCACTTCCCTGGCCACAGCCAAATAGTGCGAAAGGGGGTCCTTCCCAGAACTCAACTCTTAGCACTATTTTTGTTTGATACATGTTACCAGAAAGATGTGGATCTGAATGGTTTGAAAACATTACATGTTACCATGTTAATTTAGGACATATTATGACTGTAATTTAAGTGTGACATTTGAATTTCAGTACTGTATTTAGTATTCATTTTCAGAGACCATATTTAAAACACATCTGTCTTAGAAAAATGTTGTTACATGCATATATATATATATATATATCATTATATATTTTATGCTATAAGTTATCTTAACTGTATTTATCAATAAGAGAAATATTCACTTGCTGAATCAACCACAAACTTTAGGAAAGGTATCTCTATAATAAAGAAATAGTTACAATTCTACATTACAATTTTTACTACTTTCACTTGACTAGAGTGATTGTCAACCAATATTTCCAAAATAAATATCTTTAGGCCAGAATATCCCTACACATGCATTTATGGGAAGTTGAACAGGGTATACCTTTTTCAAACACCAATATAATTTCTTTTTAAGAATTGTAATGGCACAACTTTAGTGCAAAAAATAAAATTCAGAAAAAACTTGTAGGACAGGTGACCATGAATAGTAAATTTTACAGAGTAAATGTGATCAGTATCATTTCTTAACCTTAAGTGTTTTAAATGTAATGATTTTAAATTTCTATTTAGGTTTACTGGAAGTCGTAACACATCTAACAAAAAACTAAATGCACTTTGATGTTCAATAAAAATTTGCTGGCTGAATAGATCATGAGCATTTTAATTTCACAGCAGTGACAAACTATGTCCTGTTTTCCAGGCACGATATTTACTAGGAGCCCTATAACCCTTCTGAATAAAATACCAACAATTCGATTTCTTGTGGAAGCCAGTGATGGTGGGATTCCTGAGCTGAGGGCTCTTACATTAGTGGAGATCCAAGTCCAAGATGAGAACAACTGTGCCCCAGAGTTCACAGCAGGGTACTACAATCTTACCTTGAGTGAAGATGCTCTGGTGGGAAGCACGCTTGTCACATTTTCGACCTTTGACTGTGATTGGACGCCTGAAAACACATACGTTGAGTATTCCATCATCAGCGGTAATTCTCAGAACAACTTCCATGTGGATACCACTTCCGTTTGTTCAGAGTTTCCCCACGAGCAAGTCGGTTATCTTGTGCTACTTCACAGCATGGACCGAGAAGCCAGCGCCAGCCATCAGCTCGTCGTCCTGGCCTCCGACCACGGCTGCCCTCCCTTGAGCTCCACGGCGATCGTATCCATACAGGTGCTGGACGTGGATGACAACCCGCCCAGATTCAGCAACCTGCAGTACCACGCCCACGCCAGGGAGAGTGCCCCTCCCGGCAGCCACATCGCAGTGGTCTCAGCCAGCGACCCTGATGTGGGCTCCCATGCTGAGATCTTCTACCGGGTCATCTCTGGAGATGAGAAGGAGCACTTCCACTTGGAGGAGAGAACCGGGGTCCTTCATGTTGTTAAACCTCTGGATTATGAAGAAACGACAGAATTCGCTTTAACCATCCAAGCTTCGGACAGAGATAAGAAGCATTGTTCCTTCTCAGTTGTGTTCATCAAGCTCCTAGATGACAACGACCACGAGCCCCAGTTTATGTCCTCAAGCTTGACTTGTGCAGCGCCTGAAAATCTGCCCGTGTTTTCCAGCCTCTGTTCCGTCAGTGCCGTGGATTTTGATGCAGGTCCTTACGGAGAACTGACCTATTCTCTTCTGTCGCCCTGCACTGTCGCTCATGGGAGGGCTTCCCCTCGGGATCCCTTCAGCATCGACCCTTTAACAGGGGACCTTCATGCTAGCCAAAGCCTCGACTACGAAAGCGCCGACAAGTACTGCCTCCTAGTGCAGGCCGAGGACAAGGGCGGCTCCACCGCCTCCCTGACTGTTTGGGTGGACGTTGAAGGGATAGATGAGTTTGAGCCCGTTTTCACTCAAGATCAGTATTTTTTCACCCTCCCACAAAAGATTCAAGAAAGACATCTGGTTGGTAGCGTGGAAGCCACTGACGCGGACTCAGGTGCCGATGGGGTCATTTTTTACTCTCTGGCAACTCCTTCTCCTTTCTTTTCAGTAAACAGAACCAGCGGAAATATTTACTGGCTTAAAGCCACTCCTCCCTTCATGAAAAGTCAGGTCAGCGAAGACAACACCTTTGAAATACAAATCATTGCTCAGAGCCCCCGAGCAGGCTCCAGGTCCACATCTTGCACTGTGTTTGTGAACATGTCTCTGTCCTCTGATGGAAAACGTGTGCTGCCATCCGCCACCAGCTTCTCCGTCAGCCTCACGGTCTCCTTTGTCGCGTTCCTGTTACTCGTCTACGTTCTGACTGTGCTGATTGTGAAACACACACCAAAAGCCACACCGCACCATTACGGAAAGAAGAAAGCATCACCATCCTTAGATGCCAGTGTGAGGCTGACAGGGGATGCTGGCAGTTGCCAGGCCCCCCAGGACCAGGGTGAGGGCCGGAAGGAGGTCACGCCTGAGTGGCTGAGCTTAATAAGCATCATGGAGAAGGATCTCGGCAGCCCTCACTGGCGCTCCAGCTCCAGCAGTCACTGCTCTGTGGAAGGGGAGACTGCAGAAGACAGGGAGATCCAGAGGATAACCAAGCACCCTTCCAGAAAGGACTCAGACTCGGCCCTGAGCAACCGGGGCTCCCGGGTGCGAGACTCCGGAATCCCCAGGGACTCAGACCAGCTCTCCTGCCTATCTGGGGAAACCGAGGTCATGGCCAGTGCCCAAGTAGCAGAAGGTAGCCATGCAGCTGAGGGAGGAGATGGCGGGGAAGGCTGTAACCCAGGGTGTGTTCACAGTCACACGCAACCCCAGGCCCTGCAGAAGAAAGAGGCAAAGGAGGGAGTCCTGGCCGACCCGGAGAGAGAGTCTGTCTGTGTTTCAGGAGATCAGGAAGCCAGCTGTGCCACCTTTTCAACTGAGTTCACCTCCGATCACAAAGCAAGAGGCAGCTATGCCTGGGACTGTCTCCTAAGCTGGGAACCCAAGTTCCAACCCCTGGCCTTGGTATTTAATGATATTGCGAAACTAAAGGATGAGCATTCGCCTAAGCCTGGCATTCCGAAAGAGAGGAAGTCTTTGGTTTTTCCACCACCTTTGATAACAGCTGTGGCCCAGCCTGGGATTAAAGCAGTTCCCCCGAGAATGCCGGCCACGGCCCCAGGGCAGCTACTTCAGAAATATTCCCGCTCCCCTCTCCTCTACCGCCAAGGTTCTCCGGCA
Source organism: Fukomys damarensis (assembly GCF_012274545.1). Taxonomy (NCBI): domain Eukaryota; kingdom Metazoa; phylum Chordata; class Mammalia; order Rodentia; family Bathyergidae; genus Fukomys; species Fukomys damarensis. The sequence goes on along the minus strand of NW_022900950.1, from coordinate 75,618,483 downwards.
GAAGCCATGACCCCCAGCTTTTCCCCATCCCTTTCCCTGCTGACTGTGCAGACTCTGGCCGGGTCATCACTCTTAGGGACACGCAGAAGTGACCCATGCTGTGCACCGAAAGTGGAAGATGACCCTGAAATATAAAGCGATGGTGACCCCAACTGCCCTGCCACGTCGGTCTCCAAAGGCCAAGCAGAACATTCTCAAGCTCCTCCACACCAGGCTCACGCTTATCTAAAAGTGAGCGTTTTTAAAACCTCCCCATTTTTTAGCTTCTCAAGTTTCTTCCAGCCTTAATGAGCAGCTATTTTTGCTTTTAACCTTTATGTTTTGCTCTCAGGACTCATGTGTATATAGCAATTCAGGTATATTCTGTCATATCTGGTTTTCTGTATGAGTAGATTTCCAAAGGACGCCATGAACTTTACTGCCTGCCCCAATGATTATTGGGAAAAAAATGGAAATAAGGCATACTGCGCTCTGGTAATATTGCTGCTGATTACACCACTGTATCTCAAACAACAGCAGTAAAAATGATGGCAGCATAGTGAATGAGTTTAGGAGAGAAAGCAACAGAGGAAATCTGGGCAGATAAATCTATGTTTTAAGACAAAGCAACAATCTATAAGTCTGATATTTAGAGATGCATCTCTCCACTTCCTCCGTATAACACTGTGTGGAATTTAGGAATAATTTGAATGGCGTCTTTTGGAAATTCAAGAAGGAAATAAGAATGCAATTTGTCATTATTCTGTGAAACAAGAGAATTATTCCCAATTAAATGAACCAGAAATGCATGTTCTTGCAGGACCAGGATCATGGATAGTACGGATGTATATGTGCTTAGTTACTATGACACAGTACTTGCCCTTTTTCTACAAATAGAATGGCTTTTTTTTCAATGCTCTGCCTTGTAACAGGGAACAGGTACAGACATGAACCTTCAAAGATTAATTTATAGAACTTTCTTCATTCCGTTTTTTTTTTTTTTTTTTTTTTTTGGTGTTGGGTTT
>NW_022900950.1:75603600-75617373 GCF_012274545.1 Fukomys damarensis | reverse complement strand
CTTTTTTTTTTTTTTTTTTTTTTTTTAGGTATAGTAGGTTTGTGTATGGAATAATTTATCCACTTGATGTCCATTTTAAAGGTTGTATAGATAAAATTATGTTATTAGCTAATTATAAATTTCATAGAACAGCTTCATGGTATATTTTTAAATGGTTTTTTATATAAACGTTGCTACTGCAGCCCTTAGGAATGGCAGTCCTTGTTCCATTTGCTCCTGTTCACACTTGGCTTTCCCTGTCATTGCATGAGCACTGGACGACATGGTAACACCGCTGTTTTAATCACACAGTTCTGGTTCAGGAATCCAGAGCGGTGGTTCAGTGCGCTCGTGTGATGCTCTGTCACGGGGCCTTGGAGAGCACAGTCCAGAGGTCATCCTCCCCGGGAGCACCACCGCCAGGTTTGCAAATAGCAGCTTAAGAAATCTGATGTGAAATCCCCAGGGTGTCTGGTATGATTTTCTGACTGGTGAGGCCGGGCTTCTGCTATAGGACTGTTTCCTCCATAATCTTTCCCCATGTGCCTCAGCTTTGGAAATCGGTGAGGTAAGTTCCTTTTACTGAAAAACACTGCAGGTGCAGTGTTTGGTACCTAGTTTTGTAGATAAATAATTCTATGGCTTCCGATATGATCTGTTTTAGGTATCTTCCTTGACTCAAACGGAGCACTGTGTATAAAACTGTATTAATAAATGTATGAAACACCAGGTTTTGGAGACAAACCTAGAATCACACAAAGAATAATTTAGATGTAGAACATTTAAATATTACAAGACTGATCTGTAATTCCTCTTCATGATATTTGGGGAAGAATATTTTATGATTTTTGTTTTAAAAAACACATCTAATTATTTCAGTATCCCAATATTTATTATCTCTGACTGTTTTTGAAAGATTGCTTTGAGCAGAGAAAGAAATTCTATACTGTTCTAATTTTGTGTGAAAGTTTTATGTTGCAAGAGAGAATTGTTTCTCGAAACCAGTTGTGATTTTGTTTGTAACTAAATGGGTTCTTCATTTACTTATGCTTTTTTTAAAAAAAAAAAACTTTTTAGTTATCCATCTATCGCTTTCCTAAATACTTAACTATGAATTATTACTGAACACAATTTTGTAATTTTTTTAGCCATTTCATAAAAAGAGAAGACATGCAGTACATATTTAGAACCCCTTACCAGTGTCTAGCTGTGGTTTAACGGATGGCTTTATTAATACCGGATCCAACTCCACAGCCTCACCACCCTGCCACAATGGGCTCAGGAGTCAAAATATGAACATGCTGGTCAAGTGTTTGTAATAAATCATGTGTCAGCTCTTTCAACTAGAGTACTTTTTTCCTAAGTAAACAATATAATTTGTGCAGTTTTCCTTCAAGTTTAATATTAACTTGCCTCATATGTTCTGTGTTACTTTGCTGATCTCTACACTGGCTTTAGCACTCTGGAGGGGGTGCAGAACTTGTTGGTGGAAAATCACATTAAGCCTCAGATTCATAAGCTATAAAATAAAAGACAGTTGTCTCTTGTGGAATTTTTGGCTGCCTGAAATGCTGGACTTTCTTGTTGGCAGCCTTCAAAACACTGTTGTAAATCAGTACCAAATGGATATCAAAATTCCATGTCCTACTAGTAATCATTGGATTGGCTTCCAGAACAGATTCCTGGACAAATAAAGGGGGGAAAGCTGTATCTTTAGGGATTTGGTCATTTCTGAGTTTTTAAAAAGACTGAAATGTGTTATACACTCCTGGCAGCCTCGGGTGTACACTTTTAGTCTGGAGTAGATGTCCAGTGGAGACAGGGATATTGTTCTTCTGTCCTCTCCGTTTTTACCACAGCTGTCTCCTAGCTGTACTTTTTAGAAATGTGATGGGTGAAAATTATTAATTTTAAAGTTATCTCTATACAGTCATACACTTTGTCATTTTTTCTTCTTTTGCCACTTTATACATTAAATTTTTTAAAGCAAGATAAAACTAATGATCTAAGATAATGATTCATTTCAAAGTAATGAACTATAAGTTCATTGGGTTTATTTTCAGAGTGTTTTATTTGTGTGCCACCTCTAGGAGGGTGAGATGGTAAGAGCATTCTCTGCAGGACAGAATCCAGATCAGTGGAACGGCAGAAGTGTGCATAGTCCCACATCAGATGTTCCAGTGGAGTTTCGCTCATTAGATAAAGAGAAGGAATGCGGCAAAGATGACAGAGAGAGAGAGAGAGGATTCACTCTGAAAAGCTGTATTCTAGGACACAAGAGGGAAGCACATGAAGACAGGGGCAAGGACTTATAAAAAGTAATCCTTACCACGTGAACATTACACTGAAACACCCTCCCACCAGGGGCTAACCATTCTGAAGAATCTCCCTCTCCTCCCTCCTTTCTGTTCTTCCTCTTCCATTGTCTGACAATTTAGATTCATCAAGTACATTGACCATGAAAATTTGCATTTAGTTTCTGTTTTTTTTTTAAGGGAGTGAATGTCAGAACAAGTAGGAATGGCTGTGCGCATTGTTTTCTGCCCTACCCAAGTATGCCTTTGAGAATGCCCATTTTAAGTAGTTGACTGTGGACTTATAATTTTTTTAAAAGGTCAGAGTTGGGACAAAACATGGATGCAAATCTTTTTATTAAGGATTAATTGCTTGATGGTTATGATCTTATTTTCAAATACCACATTTTGCATAACTTTTGAAGCACAGCATAACACAGGGCACAGTCAGTAGTTCTTTCTCAGTCAATTTTTCCTTGACCTCAAATGATATAAGTTCTTTTGATTTCATGTAGATGAAAGAAATGTGTTTATTAGAAGCAGAATTATGGCAATCTTAGATGCAGTCGCAAATGTCTATAGTATCAATCTATACCTTTCTCTTTGTTATAAACTCAGCACTTGGCTATCTGATGACAATTAGCACTTCCTACTGTTTTAGTTGACATAGCTTTACACATTTCACCCGATGCGTTTGTTAAACCAAAACTGTGCAGTGAGTAATAGCGGGGGGAGGCATGCCAAATAAAGAGCAGATGCCAGACGTACATCTCTTGAATGAGAAAGCATTATTTTGGTTAGAAAACTAAATAACTGAATTTTGTTAGATAGTCAACCCTCGGGGCAAAGGCCTGGTCATGACTTGTGTTATGAAGTACAGATGGTTTTTAGAATGAATGAGTACATGTGTGAATGGGCGTGAAGGGTGCTATGCTACAAGCCTTCAACCTGTTAAGTGAGTATTCTGACATAGTTCTGAGATTTTAGCCAATTACAGGGCAGAAAGCAAATGCAAATATCTTACTGGAATATTATAGCCTATCTTAGAAAAGGCCTGAACTTCCTCCTGGATATGGTTTGTCTTATCTTCCTCTGCCCCTTATTATATCCATATGTTTTTTTAAAAATTTTAGATACAATAGACAAAAGCTACACATGACTTTCAGAAACATTATTTGAGACAGCAGCGTGACATGTCCAAGCACATTGGTTTAATTCTAGGTCCCGTAATAAAACATAACTTCCCTATGCTTAGCAGAAGCTATATCAGTGTGGAGAAGATAACTGTTCAGAATGTTCACGTCAAAATTTGTTAAAATGTTCAATGTTTTTGAGCCCCAAAAGCAGGCATCACCAGCTCTTCACCTCCCAAAGGAAAAATCTAACCTTAGCATGTAAACTTCACCAGGCACTACTGGGGGTGACCATCAAATGAGGGGGAAGTGACAGAGAATCTGCTTTGTACATAAATACAATCACTGAAAGAAAAAGTGTGCTGGACCAAGGACCTTCGTGTTCCAGACATAACCAAAGCCCCAATAAGTAAAGTGCAGTGAAGGCTGAATTCAACTTCATATACACAGCAAAAGGGAAAATATTTCTTGGATACAATTTGGAGAAGAAAGCACAGAAAGTTAAAGTTCAAACAGGTTGTAGTTGTAAATATTTTGCAGAAATAAGAGAATATGGGTCCTAGAGCCATGAATTCAGGAATGGTTTTCTGGTCTGCCACTATCACTACAATGTAACATCTTAACATGTAATAAGACTATCTCAAACAGAAGAAAAAGATAATAACTACAATATGTTTTAAGCAAAGATACAAGTCCTGAATTATGTACTGATGGACAGAGCAAAGGCCAATAAAGGTTGTAACTTAATATTTCAAATGTAAAAGAAATTTAAGAAAATCATAAACACTACAAAGGCTCAGTAGTCAGAAAAATTTAGAGAAGAAAAATTACCCAGTACAAGATATTAAAAGAAAGACATGACTCACTGCAGGCCAATCTCCTTAATGAATATAGATGCAAAAATCCTTAATAAGATACTAGCAAACAGAATACAGAAGATCATCAAGAAGATCATCCTGACCAAGTCAGATTTATTACAGGGATGCAAGGATGGTTCAACATATGCACGTCAATAAATGCAATACACTATATTAACAGAGTCAAGAACAAAAACCATATGATCCTCTCAATAGATGCAGAAAAAGCATCTGACAAAATTTAACACCCATTCGTGATGAAAATCCTACAAAAATTAGAATACATGGTCTATATTTCAACTTAATAAAGGCTATCTATGAAAAACCAACAGCCAACATCATATTAAATGGACAAAAATTGAAAACCTTCATGTTAAAATCAGAAACAAGACAAGGATGCCCACTATTACCACTCCTCTTCTACATAGTACTGGAAACATTAGCCCTAGCAATTAGATAAGAGAACGAAATTAAAGCAATAAAGATAGGAAAGGAAGAAGTTAAACTGTCATTACTTGTTGATGATATGATACTCTACATTGAAGACCCAAAAAATTCCACCAAAATACTTCTAGACTTAATTATTAACACTTTTAGCAGAGTAGCTGGATACAAGGTCAACACTCAAAAATCAATAGCCTTTTTGTACATAACAGACTCAGTGAGAGAGAAATTAGGGAAATGATTCCTTTCACAATAGCATCCAAAACAATGAAGTATCTAGGAATCAATCTAACGAAAGCAGCAAAAGACCTCTACACTGAAAACAAAAACAGAGATTGAAGAGGACATAAGAAAATGGAAAGATATCCTCTGCTCCTGGGTAGGAAGAATCAACATAGTGAAAATGGTCATACTACCAAAACTGCTATATAGAGTCAATGCAATGCTGATTGAAAGTCCAATGGTGTATTCACAGAACTAGAAAAAATCATGCAAAAATTCATTTGGAACCAGAAGAGACCTAGAAGAGCAAAAACCATCCTAGGCAACAGAGACATGGCAGTGGGTAGAACAATTCCCAATTTGAAATTACACTACAAAGCCACTGTGATAAAAACAGCATGGTACTGGCAAAGAAACAGACCTGAGGATCAGTGGAACAGACTGGAAGATACAGAAGCAACTCCAGATGTACTCAGCTACCTCATCTTTGACAAAGGAGCCAACAATCCTCACTGGAGACAAGATATCATGTTTAATAAATGGTGTTGGAAAAACTGGATTTCAACCTACCAAAGCTTAAAACTAGACCCTTATCTTTCACTATGCACTAAAGTAAAATCCAAGGGGATTTAAGATCTAAATATTTAAAAAGTCACTAAATTTGCTGGAAGATAAGTTAGGCAGAAGTCTTGAAGACATTGGCATAGGAAAAGACTTTATGAACAAATCCTCAGTAGCATGGGAACTAGCAGAAAGAATCAACAACTGGGATCTCATCTTATTAAAAAGCTTCTGCCCTGCGAAAGAAACCATCAGCAGAACTAAAAGACAACCTGCAATGTGGGAAAAAAATTTTATCAGCTGCTAGACAAAGACTCTTATCTAGAGTCAAACAGACAAAGGGCTCTTATCTAGAATATATAAAGAACTCAAGAAAACCAGCTCACCCCCAAATATAAAGTCCCAATTAAACATGGGCATCTGAAATGAACAGACGTTGCTCAGACAAAGAAGTAAAAGCAGCAAGTAAATATATGAAAAATGTTCCACATCACTGGTCATTGGAGAGATGCAGATGAAAACAACACTGAGATTCCACCTCACCCCACAAAGAATGGCTGCTATCAAGAAATCAACCAATAGCAAATGTTGGCGGGGCTGTGGGGACAAAGCAACCCTTCTCCATTGTTAGTAGGAGTGCAGAATGGTGCAACCACTATGGAAATCAATATGGAGATACCTCAAAGAGCTGGGATTAGAGGTTCCATTTGACCTAGCCATCCCTCTGCTGGGTATCTTTCCAAAAGAATTAAAAGAATCATATCAGTGATATATGAGCACCCATGTTTATAGTAGCACAGTCTGTAATAGCTAAAACTTGGCAACAGCCCATGTGCCCATCAGTTGGAGACTGGATAAAGAAGATGGGGTTTTTCTGTAAAATGGAATACTACTCAGCCATAAAGAGTGAGAAATTAGATTCATTCATAGGAAAATGGATACATATTGAGGATATACTCCTAAGTGAAATAAGTCACACGTGTAAATACTGAATAGTTTCTTTGGTGTGAAAAACTATAATGGTACATAAGATCCTAATGGTATAATTGACAATGTGAAATAGGCAAAAAAGGGCTAAAGGTATAGGGAAAGTGGGAAAGGTAGGGGAAAGGTAATAAGGGAAAAGAAAAAAACATGATAAAATGAAAAAATGGAAATAAAGTATTTGTAAATAGGGAAGGGAGGAGGGGGTGAAAGGAGGGCAGGAGTAAGGGGAAAAAATGAGAACTAAGACCTGTCATGTAAAGGTACAAGATCCCAATAATGAATAGCTGTATTGTATACCTAAAATGTACCAATAAACTCAATGAGAAGACATGACTTAAAAAACTAAAAATAGAAGAAAAATTCAGAAAACTAAACTGGAATAATGAAAAATTAATGGACACCAATCATAGAGTAAGGAAAATATGAAAAGGGAACCAAAAATGGAAACAAAAATCAAAAAGAATTGAAAATATGATTAAAAGTATTTAGAGACTGTAGATTACCATGTTGGGAAAAATGATCCAACACATGCATACATGGATTCTTGAAGGAGGAAATAGAGGAGATGAAATAGAACAAACATAGCCATAATTCCATGAAACTTTTCAGGCATAAGGCAAAATTTGAATCCACATTTTTGAAGGATATTCCATATAAAAATCAACCCAGAGCAGTTAATAGCAAGATTTATTTTAAAAATCATTTGATTAAGGAAAAAAAGTATTTTCTTGTGAACTTCCAGATAAAAATGCCAACTTACAGGGTGAAGGCTAAGAGACTAGTTTATATTTCAGTGGCAGTATTTTAGGGCAGGGGACAGTGGTGGGGATATTCAAGATACTCAAGGATATTGTAAAATTTTGCATCTAGCAAGACTCTGTGTTTGTAGAAATACTGAAAAATCAACTAAAGAATGAGTTTCCCACATTGAGAAATACTGAGAAAGGCTCACAAAAAGAACCTTAAGATATTTAATTATGGAGCTGATGGTGGATAGAAAAGTGATATGATAATTTATACCTAATATATGAGTTGATGTCTATGGCCATACCACCCTGAATTTGCCTGATCTTATCTGATATATGCCCTGATACAATAAATAAGTTATAACTACAAAAGTAGAAGAAACAGTCTAATGGAAACAGAATGCTTGGTTACAGGTATTATCTGGGATTAAGAGATGTCACTTCAAATTAGAACAAATCTATTACAGGCCAAAACAATTACTAATGAGTTAGACAAAAATCCAGTTTATGAAAATATACATCTGGTTCTTTAAAAGTCAATTAAATCAATTAAATGTGAGAAATGCACAATGAAAAATAGCATACACAGAAAGAAATGAAAACTATGACAGCGACCAAAAAAGAAGATTTCCGTGCAACTCTGTATAAATTAAACTGAAAAATTAAAAAGAAATAAATAATTTTCTGGGAAGATTTCATTCATCAAAATTGACTCTGATAGACAGAATCTAACCAGATCAAATGTAAAAAAAAAAATAAAGGTGTAAAGACGCTCCCCATGGATTGTTTTATACTGCAATTTTAGTAAAACTTCAAATATTACATACTCCAAATGCAATTTAAACTATTTAAACTATTCCAAAGCATGGGAAAATAAGGAAAATATTATTTTACTATGCTGAATATAGAATTCATGTCAAAACAATAATACATTATAATACAAGTGACTTAGTTTTGAAATATAAACATGAGTCACTACTAAAATAAGTCATATAAATGGAGCTATGGAGAAGAAACATGAACATTTTTTCAATGGAAAAAAGGCAGTTAACAAAATTCAACATCCTCTCATAAAAATCACCTAGTAATTAGTGGAAAGTTTCTTAAAGCATTTCACCCCAAAGCCCAGTTCTCCCCAGTGGGGCTTCTCAGTACTTCATCACAGAATCCAAGAACAACTGAATGTAGCTCCATCACCACTCAATGCTGTACTGTAGAAATTATTTTATATAGTTGACAAGAACTATTAAAAACATAAGAATTTGAAAGAATGAAGTAAAACCATTTTATTGTATACTATACTTCTGAAAAACTAATAAGACACTATTAGAAATGATAAAAAATTCAGTGAAGGTGTCTTCAGCTGCCTGCCTGCCTGAGATCACCCGGCAGTGGGCGCACGACCTCCCGGCCTGCGTGAGACCTCCCGGCCTGCGCAACAACAGACCCAGGAAGGCCCCAAAGACCCCAGAGGGGGTCTCTTCAGCTGCCTGCCTGACTGAGACCACCCGGTGGCGGGCGCACGACCTCCCGGCCTGCGTGAGACCTCCCGGCCTGCGCAACAACAGACCCAGGAAGGCCCCAAAGACCCCAGAGGGGGTCTCTTCAGCTGCCTGCCTGACTGAGACCACCCGGTGGCGGGCGCACGACCTCCCGGCCTGCGAGACAACAGGCCCAGGAAGGCCCCAAAGACCCCGGAGGGGGTCTCTGCAGCTGCCTGCCTGCCTGAGATCACCCGGCGGTGGGCACGTGACCTCCTGGCCTGTGCGAGACCTCCTAGCCTGCACGACAACAGACCCAGGAAGGAAGGTAGCCACGCGGGCGCCCTTGAAACACCCCCACGAAACTCCCCCATTCTCAAAGCTCCTGATTGGGCCAGTCATTAGACCAACTCTGCAGAGGCATAGGTTCTCATGAAGGGTAGTTTTCTGAGCTCCCAACTTTGAACATTTTTAAAGAAAGGGCAGGGGAAACCTGTAATAGAACTGAGAGGAGTTCAACTCTGAGGGTAAGGAAACTAAAGTTAGGCCTTGTAGATTGTGTTCAGTCTCAGTTGTGGGGAACAGCCATTGGCTAGCTGAGACCAGGGGATTTGGTTCTGCATATGGCTGTGCATGTGGTATAATATGAGATCAGAGACAGTCTGAAAGAGGACCTTCAAATTTTTTTCTCTCTCTCTCTCTGTTTTCTCTTTTCCTCATTCCACCCTAAAATTTCTTTCTTTTTTCTGTCCTCTCTCTCCAACTCAGTCTCTTGCTCCACCATATTGTCCCTCATCTCACTTTTTATTCCAGTTCCTGAATAACTCAGACTTCTTCTTTTATTATTTTTTGTTTTTAGGAGGGGTTTCTCTTTATGTTCTTTTCTCCAGTCATTTTACCTCACTCATGGCTCTGTACCTTCAAGGGAAGGCAAGCGCCTGTTATTGTTAAGGGGATATATTCCTGTCCTTATTCCTGCACTCTGTCTATCCCCCCTGAAGTTAATAGCTTTGTAAAGATAGTAAGGTAATTCTACAACCTCTGGATTCACTTCAAACCTGCTCTAATTCTTTCACTTATCTAATCCTTTCGTTCCAAGTCGAACACCCCATCCTAAATGGTAAAGATGCTATATTGAAAAGCATATTAACTGCAAACATAATATGGGCTGCTTCTTGAAATTAATTTAATTCACATGAGTTAAAGGTGATACATTAATGACTACCACAAGTGGTCAGTTGGCAAGCTGTGCCTGATCCTATTGGGCTGCTGAACATATCAATTGGGATAAAGACTTGTGATTGACTTAAAGAGTTGTTTTCTCTGATATTATGAAAATGAGGATGTCTATGAGTCATTAGAAACTCAAAAGCTAAAACGCAACTATATTAGGAAGATTTAAGTAATACCCAGAAATTAAAGAAGGACAACCCAACAATAAAAATAAAAATGAGAAAACACTTAAGCAAGACACAAAAACAGATTTCCAGTTCACCAATGGCAAATAGTAGGACAAATGAGGATGAAAAGTCTGATAGTGAAACAACAGGACTGCCTGGACCCATAACACAGGAGGTAACAAAACAGATCAATCAGGCTCTAGAAAAATTCAAATCAGAAAAAATTTCCCAGTTAACCAGAGAGATGATGAGCAAAATGGAAGTCATGATTCAAGACTCTAGAGCAGAAACTGACAAAAAAAATAGATGAGCTCAAGACTATGATAGAATCCATGAAGACTCAGCATAAGAAAGAAATGGAAACAATGAATGCCCAACAGAGGAAAGAAATGGAATCCATAAAACAGATTCAAACTGATATCCACGAGATTAAAAACTCTATTGAAAGTGTACGCAACAGAATAAAAGACTGCGAATATAGAATTTCAGATATAGAAGATAGGATCGCAGTCAGTGACCATCAAAAAAGAGGTCTATTAAAAACAGTAAGGGATCATGAGAAATCAATCCAATAACTCCTAGACGATACAAAGAAAAATAACATAAGACTGATAGGAATTCACGGAAAAACAGAAGAAAACACAAATGACATAAAAAAGCTCTTCACAGAATTAATGACAGAAAACTTCCCAAACAGAAGGGAAGAATTAGACATACAGATAAGTGAGGCATATAGAACCCCAACTAGCCACGATCAAAAAAAATCTACACCTAGACATATAATAATCAAGATTCCAGAAATCCAACAGAAAAACAAAATACTACAAGCAGTAAGAGAAAAGAAACAAATCACATGCAAAGGGAAGCCCATTAGAATCACAGCAGACTTTTCAACACAAACCCTTAGGTCAAGGAGAGCCTGGAGTGAGGTATTCCAAGTCCTAAAAGAAAAGAATCTCCAACCTAGACTTTTGTATCCTGCAAAACTCTCTTTCAAAATAGATGGGGAAATAAAATACTTCCACGACAAAGAGCACCTGAGAAATTTCATGAACACCAAACCAGCACTGCAAGGAATTCTAAACAATATCCTAGAAAAGGACAACGAAATTCACAATAACATGAGGCCCAACAGACCAAATCAAATAGGCAAGGCAAGAAACTAAAAGGAGATGGGAGAAAAAGTAAAAAGAGTCAACAAATGGACAAAAACATGACAAGAATAAGTCAAAATATATCAGTTGTAACCATCAATGTTAATGGCCTCAATTCACCAATCAAGAGAAACAGATTGGCAGAATGGATTAAGAAGCAAAATCCAACAATATGTTGTATACAAGAAACACACCTAGTGCAAAAGGAAGTCCATAGACTGAAAGTGAAAGGATGGAAAACAATTCTCCATGCGTCAGGAGTCCAGAAAAAAGCAGGGGTAGCAATCTTATTCTCAGATAAAGTAAATTTCAAACCAAAACTCATTAAGAGAGACAAAGAAGGACACTACATCCTTGTAAAGGGAACAATTCAAGAGGAAGAGCTGACAATCATAAACATATATGCACCAAATATAAATGCCCCCAACTATATAAAACAAATATTAAGTAACATGAAAAACCAAATAAGCACTAATACAATTGTAGTGGGGGATTTAAATACCCCACTATCACAAATTGACAGATCTACTAGGCAGAAAATCAACAATGAAATAATAGAACTGAACCAAGCTTTGGAACACATGGACTTAATAGATGTTTATAGAGTATTCCACCCCCAAAAACCAGAATATACATTCTTTTCGGCTGCACATGGATCATTCTCCAAAATAGACCACATACTGGCTCACAAAACAGGTCTAAATAAATGCAAAAAAATTGAAGTCATCCCCTGTTTATTATCAGATCATAGTGCAATCAAACTAGACATCAATAGCACAAGAAACTATAGAAACTTCACAAGCACATGGAAACTGAACAACACTCTCCTAAACAATCAATGGATTACAGAGGAAATTAAAGAAGAAATTAGACAGTTTTTACAAATAAATGAGAATGCCAATACAACATACAGGAATCTTTGGGACACAATGAAAGCAGTTCTACGTGGAAAATTCATAACATTGAATGCCCACACTAGGAAAACAGAGCGGGCTCAAATAAACAACTTAACGATGAAACTTAGACTCCTAGAAAAACAAGAGCAAGAAAAACCCAAAGCTCGAACAAGAGAGGAAATTATAAAGATCCGAGCAGAAATCAATGCAATTGAAATTAAGAAAACGATACAAAAAATAAATGAAACAAAGAGCTGGTTTTTTGAAAGAATAAATAAAATTGACAAACCCTTAGCTAATCTTATCAAAAAAAGGAAAGAAAAGGCTCAGATCCATGCAATTAGGAATGAAAAAGGCGAAGTCACAACAGATCCGAAAGAAATCCAGAGGATCATGAACACCTACTTTGAGAACCTGTACTCTAATAAAATGGAAAACACAGAAGAAATGGACAGATTTCTAGATACTTATGAATTACCAAAGTTGAACGAAGAAGATAAAAACATTTTAAACACCCCAATCACAATCAGTGAAATTGAAAATGTAATTAAAAACTTACCAACAAAGAAAAGCCCAGGCCCTGATGGATTCACTGCTGAATTTTACAAGACATTTAGAGAAGAACTACTACCATTACTCTTCAAACTTTTCAATGAAATTGAAAGAGAAGCTATACTTCCAAATTCATTCCTGGAAGCAAGTATCACTCTGATTCCCAAACCAGAGAAAGATACAACCAAAAAGGAGAACTACAGACCAATCTCCTTAATGAATATAGATGCAAAAATCCTTAATAAGATACTAGCAAACAGAATACAGAGGATTATTAAGAAGATCATCCATCATGACCAAGTCGGATTTATTCCAGAGATGCAAGGGTGGTTCAACATACGAAAGTCAGTGAATGTAATACATTATATTAACAAAGTCAAGGACAAAAACCATATGATCCTCTCAATAGATGCAGAAAAAGCATTTGATAAAATTCAACACCCATTCATGATAAAAACCCTGCAAAAAATTGGAATAGATGGTCTATACCTCAATTTAATAAAGGCTATTTATGAAAAACCATCAGCCAACATCATATTGAATGGCCAAAAACTAAAAACCTTCATGTTAAAATCAGGAACAAGACAAGGATGCCCACTATCGCCACTTCTCTTCAATATAGTTCTGGAAACATTAGCCACAGCAATTAGACAAGAGAAAGAAATTAAAGCAATAAAGATAGGAAAGGAAGAAGTTAAACTATCATTATTTGCTGATGATATGATACTCTACATTGAAGATCCAAAAAACTCCACCAAAAAACTTCTAGACTTAATTGACAGATTCAGTAAAGTATCTGGATATAAGGTGAATATCCAAAAATCAATAGCCTTTCTCTACACAAATAACAGACAGATGGAAAGAGAAATAAGGGAAAAAATTCCTTTTACAATAGCATCCAAAAAAATGAAGTATCTAGGAATCAATCTAACAAAAGAAACAAAAGATCTCTACACTGAAAACTACAGCACTCTGAAAAAAGAAATCGAAGAGGATATAAAAAAATGGAAAGATATCCCCTGCTCCTGGGTAGGAAGAATCAACATAGTGAAAATGGCCATACTACC
>NW_022900950.1:75581176-75602929 GCF_012274545.1 Fukomys damarensis | reverse complement strand
TCCATTGTTGGTGGGAGTGCAGACTAGTGCGACCACTATGGAAATCAATATGGAGATACCTCAAAGAGCTTGGACTGGAGGTTCCATTTGACCCAGCCATCCCTCTGTTGGGTATCTTTCCTGTAGAACTAAAAGAATCGTATCACAGAGAAGCATGTGCACCCATGTTTATAGCGGCACAGTGTGTAATTGCTAAATCTTGGAAACAACCTATTTGCCCATCTGTTGGAAACTGGATAAAGAAGTTGTGGTTTTTCTATAAAATGGAATATTACTCAGCCATAAAGAACAAGAAAATAGATTCATTCATAGGAAAATGGATACATATTGAAGATGTACTCCTAAGTGAAATAAATAAGTCACACGTGTAAATACCAGGTAGTTTCCCTGGTGTGAATAATCTGCAACAATGCATAAGATTCTAATACGATTACTGACATTTAGAAATGGGAAGAAAGTTGCTAAAGGTGTAGGGAAGATGTGATGGGTAGGGGAAGAACCAAAAGGGAAAAGAAAAAAATGTGAGAGAATGAAAAGATGGAAATAAAGTGTTTGTAGATGGGGAGGGGAGGAGGGGGTGAAGGGAGGGCAGAGGTAAGGGGAAAAAATGAGAATCAAGACTTGCCATGTAGAGGTACATGATCCCAACAATGAATGTAACTGTACTGTATCCCTAAAATGTACCAATAAACTCAATAAAATTAATAAAAAAAATTCAGTGAAGTTGTAAGATAAAATTATGCAAAAATATCAGTTGATACCCATCACATTTATGAACAGTAATCAGATGGAGAGATGAGACTCCATTGACAATAGAAGCAGATCAAAGCAAAAAAATACTAAAAAGTGCTTAATCTCTTTTGGAGGAAAATTATAACTTCTAAAAATACAAATTATAAATATATTTTTAACAGAAAGACTCAATGCTATTATATGTAAACTTATACATGTAACCTGATCCTAATATATAAGTTCTTTATTTTTCTATAGTGAAATAATTTGGCTACACTATTTACTTGAAAAAATAGGCAAGAATAGCTAGGAAATTGAAAAATATGTTCAGTGTGAGTACATGTAAACACATATGCACTAAATAAATAAAAAAATCACAAAGCCTCAATAAATAAAACAGTGTGGTGTTGGTGTAGAATTAGATAAGACTAATACAACAGTATGCAAAATGCAGGAGCGCCCACTGGGATCCCATCATTAAGGGCATGCAGGCCCCAGCCAGAGGCCTGCTGGGACAGCAGCACACTGAAGGATCCAGATGCCATCATTCTGAGCCCAGGAATGCGCACAGTAGTCAGCAGTAGAGAGAAGGCCTCTCAGAGGCTTGTTGAAAACTGAAGCCCACTGGGAGAGCAAAGAGTCAACTCAATAAAGGCACAGCAGACTGCAGCTCTTGGTGAGTTGTTTGGGGTCAATACCTCCTACTGGAACCAGACTTCTTGGTGGGGGCACAGCAGAACTGTGTGGAACCTGTATTAGAACTGTGTGGGGTTCAAACCTGCAAGAGTTCAGGGAGCTCAGTTATAGCCTCATCACCAGAAACCAGGTCGAACTTCAGTGGACTATGGCTGGCTCGCTGAGGTCAGTGGACACAGACCTGTACACTACCCACACTGTCCACCCGGACAAAACAACAGAGGCACACCTCGAAGGGGACAGTTTTTTCTTCTTTTCTCCTTCATTTCTCGCCTTTCTTGATCCTTTTTTTGTCCTTTTTCTTTCTTGATCTTATTTTTATTGGAGCAAAACTACAGTTTCTAGTTTTTCTGTTGCTGTCAATTTGTTGTTCTTGTTTTCGTTCCTTCTCTCTTTTCCTTCTGCCTCATTTTCCCAAAGTTCACATGATCTTCCTGTGTCCTCTAGCCTTACTTCTCTTACTTTCCTTCTCTTTCTATTTCCCTACCCCACCCCAACTCCTAAATCTGCCCAGAGGATAAATTCACTATATCAAAGGGCTTATGTATTGCAAATATATTTCTGGTTGGTTCTAGATTTTTATATACAATCACAAGTCTGGTTCATGTGGTCAAAAGATGGTAAATTAAATAGTTACCAAAGTTTGTCATTTCCTAGGCTGTGTTTGATGTCATTGTTTATGCTGATTGTATTACTTTGGCCATGGAGTCCTCATGTTCTAATCAGCTGTCCTTCCTGGTACACCAAGACTGAGACTGCCTAATGGCCACTATAGACCCAAAACCTAGAGGCCAACTAAACCAGGATGACAATCCAAGAAGTAGCCATTCCAAAAGGCTTCCAATACTACCAATAAAGGTATTCACAATAAGCAATGTGCAATCAGCAACCCAGGAATTAAACCAAAAACAACAACAACAAAATAGAAATGAGAAGACACATAAACAAGACTAAAACCCAGATTTCCAGATCACCAAAGGCAACTCCAAGGGACAACAAGATGGACCAATCTGAACCTCAAGCACCTGAATGGGCAATGAAAGAAGACCTGGATAAATAAATCAATAAATACAAACCCAGAAGTGCATTCAAACCTAATTGTTGCCTGCTATATCCTAGCCTTCCAGCTAAAAGGACAGAAATGGAATAATAACGTCAGGAAAATTGAGAACGAAAAACCCCACCAGTTTTATGCATGTATATATGAGGCATAAAATAACTACCAAGGCAGTGAAAATTTAAGAAACCATGATCCTGGAGAGACAAGAAACAGAGACATAAACCAAATATATTTGTCTCTAACCCCCTAGAGGATGAACAGCAAATGTCAACTGCAAGGTTGAGAAACTAAACAGACCTATCGCCAATTTTGTGGGAAGAAAAATTAGAGTTAAGGGCTCACCAAAGGGGGAAACTCTCTCATGAATACATGTTTATAAATTGGAAGTCCCATAAAGGAATAAACATAAACCAGAAAAAATCACTTTCACAAAGTATGCAGCCAAGTTTTCAATAAATCAATTACATATTTGAATATGATGATATGTTCCTACAATTACTGCCTTGTCAAAAGTAAATTTAGTTCTCTATAAAGAAGAAACATTTATAACATTGATTTTTTCATAATAATACCCAGCATGTAATCCAGAATTGCTAAGTATATTGAGTAAAATACCACTTGAGTAAAGAAAAAAACAATAAAAACAGATATACAGGAATTCTATATATTGTCACTCACTTTCATGTAAATTTTAAAATTACATATCATCATAAGAACCTCAGGAGAGAATTGGAATCTGTGTTTAAAGGATAGGAAGGAAATTTTCAAGCTACAAAATACTCTGCCACTTCAAACCCACTAAGATACCTATAATCAAGAGACAGTAACAAATGATGGAGATGATGTAGAGAAACTGGAATTCTTTTCTATTGCTGATAGAATCCAAAGTGGTACAGCCTATATGGAAACTATCCGGGAGTCCCTCAGAAAGTTGAGCATAGAGCTATTTTATCAAGGAATTTTACTCTTAGGTATATGCTCAAGAAAAACAAAAGTTGTGTGCACCCAGAAACTTGAACATAAATGTTCAAAACAGCATTACTTATAGTAACCAAAAGCAGAAACAGCTTAAATGGAAATTAATTGATAAATAGAACCAAATATAGTTTCAAGAGGCTTAGGACTGAAGGACTTGTGGGGAGGATGGGAAATAATTGCTAATGGGTATGAGGTTTATTTGGGTGGTGAAAATACTTTAATTGTAATGGTTGTACAACTGTGAATATACTAAAAACTAATTAATTTTACACTTCAAGGAGATGCATTGTATGGTATGTAAATCATAACTTAATAAAGGTGTTAAAATATAAGAACAGATGAAGAGCTCAGTAAATGTTTAAATCAAATTAGACATAAAGAGAAGATCAGCAAATTAGAAGATGTATAAAAGAAAATATGTAGACTAAAACATGAAGAAAGGTTTGGAGCTACTGAAAAGAGAATAAAGGATTAGAACAACGTAAAACATGTATAGTTGGAATCACAAAAGAATGGAGATGATGAACCAGAAGAAATATTCAAAATGATGTCACTTGAGAATCTTCCAAAACTGACATTAAATCACAATTATAAAATTGCAACAAATACCAAACATGACTAAAAAATAAAATCCTACAACCAAGCACATCATGATAAAATGGCTATGAAGCAAAAGAGAAAAAAAATCTTAAAAGGGATTCAAAGAGCAATAACATATTAACTTTGAAGAACTAACTGCATATGGAAATATACTACATCAGAGTTAGGGCATTGAGTTAGGGAAGAGAAAAATATTCTTAGTAAATGAGGTGGGAATAATTGGAAAGCCACATGGAGAAAGATCTGAAACTGATCTGATTGTCAAATCACTCACCAAGATAAACCATACAAATAAATACCAACAAAGAGAAGAGGGCCTCAGTGCATCATTTTACAAACTGGGAATGAGAAATCTTCTCAAACAAGACTCAAAATCCAGAAGCAACCAGGAGTAGGTGATAGATTTGATTAACAACATTGCACCTGGTAAACCATCTCTCCCCCAGTCCTGGTGGTGGTTAGTTTCTCTGGCCATGTGTCAACCTTGGTATGACAACTCAGGCCCGGTGATGGGCAAGACATTGGTGGAGAAAAGCCACTCCTGGAAGGTAATAGATACCTGTCACTGCCATCCTATGAATAAGATGTCTCTTGTTCCCTTTGCATGCTCACTTTATAAATATACCTTATCAGCCAGACCATGCATTCTCCACATTTTAGTTTCTTATACAGCAAAGTTTTCTTGTCAAATACTAAGCAAAAGGCTAAACCCTGATAGTTAGTTATTGAATCTTCATGTCTTCAAACTTGGTCTTTTTCTTTTTTAATGCCTTTATTTATTTTTGTGTCCTTTTTGAGATATTGTCATTTTTCTCTCTCACTAATATGATGGAAAGTATTTATCTGTCCTGAAAAGGTGAAAGATATCCTCAATGATGAGACAAAAGCCAACTGGGCTTTGATTACTTTAAAGTCTCACTTTTTCTAATTAATTTATTAAAAGCATAATTTCTAGATCTTATTTGAAAATTTAGGAAAACCCCTATACTGTATCCTAATTATGGAAAGTATATGCGGTTAATTTTAAGAAATGGACAAATGGAAAATTAAATGGCTTCAGAGTATGGTCAGATTATATGTCATATGAAAGGGAAATCTATTAACTTTTGTGCACTTAAATAATAGCTGAATTTTATTGAGTGATGATTGTGAGCCAATTATTGTGTTAAATGTTTGATGTGTAGTTTATTTTGCTTAGCCTTAAAACAAGTCTTCATGGTAGATGCTAATATGTTCCCACTTTACATGGCTTAAAAAGCTGGCAGTTGGTGGAGTGTGGGATCTGACCAGTCATGTGACAGGGAGCTCTTCTTTCAACTCTTTATTACATTGCTTCCTCCTGGAAAGTCCTTGGGAACATCTATCTTTCAAATGATAAGCTTACATTGACCCCATTCTTGAAGTTTTTAATATGCAATATCATGTTCAACATCTGCCAAATAAGCTACATGCAATTCAAGTGACTTTTTTTTAGAATCTATAGTTCTAATCAGTTAATTATTCAATAGTTATTCTACAGACACAGGAGTACTCTTTTTCTGATTCTTGCCTTATCTTATTTTTTTTAACAAAACAAAACTCACGACACTCCTGGCCAAAATGTCTCTGAAGATTCATATGTGTCTTGAATGTCCAGTGCTGGCAAATAACAAGAGACAAAATAATTTAAGCCAAAATAAAATGACGCAGTCCAGATTAAAAATAAGATAATCATCCCCATTGTAATGTCTACTAAAGTTTTTAAATTTGTTTTTACTTTGTGGTGTTGGGAATTGAACCCAGGGCCTTGTACATGCTAAATTCATGAAGTGTATCTCTAGCCCAATATGGAGAGATGTTATCCTATAAAAGGGGTTATTTTCTTTTCTAGATATATAATCTACAGAAAATCTCCCAGGACATGAAACAAAAAATGAACAAAAAAAACAAATGCAGTGTGAGTGGCTAAAGTTTAGCTCTACTCCTAGAAATTGGCATTGATAGATATAGGAATTCTGCATTTATGAATGAAATGATACACAGGTTCTGTGCCAAGTGAGAGACATATCTAGGACAAGTGTTTATAACTAGGAGCTCAGTTCCCTCCCTCTCAAGAAAGGATGAAGGGCCAGGGACTTAGCTCAGTGGCACCACGCCTGCCTCACAAGCACAAAGTCCTGAGTTTCATCCCCAGTACCAAAAAAAAAAAAAAAAAAAAAAAAAAAAAAAAAAAAAAAGAAAGCAAAAAAAAAGGATGGAAAAATTAAGCTCTTTACAACTTACAACAGTGAGAATCTGAAGGATAGTTACTTGATCTCATGAATAAGAACTAAATCAAAGTCCCGTAATTAGTTATTATCCCAGAATATCCTAGCATTACTGAGAGAAATGAGATTTTCAAAGTCAAGGTATGACCTGGTTCTGGAATTAGCCTTAGAATTTCCATTAATGTCAAGAGTTGCCTTTATGCCTGTACTTGTATATAATACAATACAACCAGGCCAAAAAATAAATGTGGTACAAAATGTAGAAAGGAGGATATGAAAGTCTTTGTTTACAGATAATATCTTTGTCTAGACAGTGCTTCTACATGTAAACGGTTTAGCTAATAGAGAAATCATAAGGTTTGTAAATAGAAGATCAGTGTTAACATCCCTACACACCATCGTGTGGAAAACGAGACACAGCAGGAAGAAAGCTCATAAGCTCATTCCTGGTAACAGAGTGGAGTAGCACATGTTTCTGAATAAATCTAACAAGGAAAGAAGGGAATGGAATTAACATAAGAAAATGAAAAAATGGAAACAAAGTCTTTGTAGAGAGGGAGGGATGGAGGGAATGAAGGGAGGGCAGGAGAATGGGGAAAAAAATAAGAACCAAGATAGATTAAGTAAAGGTGCAAATTCCCAATGATGACTGTCATATATTGTATACTTTAAATTTATCAATAAAATTAATTTTCAAAAGAATAAATCTCACAACATTTTGAGGAAACATGAGAATTTTTAAGCATTGTTTCAGGAAACAACAAGTAATTAAGTACAATTACACAGTAGAAAGAAATATCCAATAATTTAAAGGTAATAATTCTCTACGAATTAACATATATCCTTAATGCAAGTTAATCACTAAGCCAACGTGGTTATTTGTAAAATTGGACAATAATGTTTAAAAATACAGAAGAGCAAAGAACGTATGATAATGAGGAAAACAGTGTGAGAGAGTCCTACTGGACATGAAGAGATGGAATACATCAGAGGAGCCTGGGAATAAGTACATGTGTGAAAATTTAATATGGAGATTTCTGAGTAAGGAAGGTGAGGATGGAAAATTTAACAAACAGTGCTGAATAACAAATTATTTGTATGAAATGACATTAGATCTCTTCCTCACACATACAAATGAAAGTGAAAAATTACAATTTTAAAACTGAGAAGAAAATATAGGCAAATAACTTCATGAATCAGAGTAGGAAAACTATTAAACATGTAAAATGTGAAAACATAAGAAAAGACTGATAAATAAAATTTCTTTAAAAGTAAGAACAAGTGAGTCAGGGATTTAGTTCAGTGGTACTGCTCCTGCCTTGCAAGCAAGCATAGGGTCCTGAGTTCAATCCCTGGTACTATGAAAAAAAAAAAAAGTATTGAAACGAAGACACCACATCAACAAAGTTCTAAAAGAATCCATAACCTAGAAGACATTTGCAACATGAATCATGAAAAAAAAATAACTTACAACAAATTAATAAAGTGATAGTTCAATAGAAAATAGACAAAGAAAATTACAGAAAAGAAAGTCTGTATGATAAATAAGCATGCTCAGTGAGGTATACTATTGCATACTTATCAAACTGGCCAAAATACAGAAATCTGAGAATAAGTGTTGACAAAATTGTGGAGAATCAGAAATTTTTTTTCCTAAAGTATTGAAGATCAAACCCAGAGCCCTGCAAAAGCTAGGCAAGCACTGTATCACTGAGCTATATTCTGAGTCCTTTTATTATTATTTTTCAAATGGGATGTTGCTAAGTTGCCAAAACTTGCAATCTTCCTGTCTCAGCTTCCCAAACTGCTGAAATTATAAGTATGTACCACCATGCCTAGTGAGAGTCAGAAAATTTATCCAATTGTGGGAGAAATTCAAGCCTGGCTGGGCTAGGTGCACCATACCCCTGTCTTCTGAGCAAACTCAAAGACCTCTCTGAGGCTGCACTAACTCGCCTAAGTGCATAAAGGCTGGGTCTAACAGGCTGTACCTCCGCCCCTAGTCCGTGACTCCTTCGCCTCACCAAGATATTGCCCAGTTCTCCACTAATGTATGGATCTGCATAACCTATAAGAAAGTGCCATGTAATCAAATGCTCCTCCCATGCTCCTCCCCCATGGCTGTCCACACGTAAGCTATATAAGCCTGTGCATTTCCTAAATAAAGCAGAAGCATTCCAGAAACCTCCATGGAGTCTGCCTGGTGATTCCGTGCCTTACCCTCTCAGTCCAAGCTCCCAAACTGAACTCCACAGACCAAACAGAGGACAACAACACCCAATGGCTGTGAGAATTTCAGTTCTAGGCACTTATTACTATCATAGAAAACAATTTGCAAAATCTTAGGAAAGGTGAAGATAGTCTGTCTGACGTGCTAGTTAATTCCTTTTCTGGCTATTTAGTCTACAGAAAACCTCCCTTACACACATAGAGGACATGTATGATGGTACCTATTTCAACACTATTTCTAAAGCAGAAACTAGAAGAAGCAAACTGTCCCTTCAGAGGGACTTCGGTAAATAAAATGTATTCATACTGCAATCCAGTGAGGAACTAGACCTATTCATATAAACATAAATGAGTATTAAAAATATCATATTACAGAGCAATATATTACCATGCTATGCCATTTACATGAAGTGTAAAACGTGAAAAACAAAAATATGTAAATTCTTTATAAACAGACAATATGCAGAGGGAGGGGTAATTAGCATAAATACATGCCTCAGAATAACAGAAAAATTCACAGTGGTACTTACCTTTAGGATGAGAAGTACATGAGGTCTTCAAATACGGTAATATTTTACTTTAACAAATCTGAGGCCAATCTGGCAAAATACTCAGTGTTCACAAAGCTGGGTTGTTGGTAATATTTTAAAATTAATACTGCATGATACTAATTGTGTACTTGGCCCCATCGGAGTTCACATTCACTTTTTCTTCTAAAAAGAGAGTGTTTTCTCTATGTGAACTGTGGCAATGAATCTCTACTCAAGGGCTGTGGAAAATGTCTGAGGCAGGATACTTTAATCAGCATCTTCTGCTGGGGATCTTTCTTTTCTTTCATATTACAAAGAATGCCAGTACAGTGAATGCAATCATGTAACTTTGTGTTACTAGGGGTGAACCGCAGAACCCGAGAACTGTAGGCTTTTTTAAAACAGCATTTCCATATTGAGCTGAAGAAACCCTCGTTTTTCTGATGAGTGTGACATGGCATCTTCTGATTGGCAAGTGACCCACAAAACGCAGACAGGGAACGGCCGTGGGTCCTGTCACAGTCCAACTTCATAATTAGGTGGAGCTTTGTGCTTTAATTGTACTAGTTGGAAGCTGAGTCCTATATTTCCCAATTGTGCCTACATTTCTGCTTGCCTAGGTTAAAATGAATAAGATGAAGTATGTCTGCAAAGCAACACACATTTGGGAGATCCATTTGGTTGGAATAGCAATAGGATGTTTATCCTGTTATTTAACTGCCATATCCCTCCCAGGAAGACGCTGAGCCTTCATATTATCTGGGCATTTAACAATCAGGGGCTTGTCTTTCCAGCTGGATGCTGCTAAGCTGACCCTGCTCCCTACACGGCCGGGCCTCATCTGTAAACAGGCTGGTGTTCGTGTCCACCTCCTTGACAAATCACTACGAATACGTAGCCTGCGTGCTAACCCCATCACGACTGACACTGTCACTCGAGAATATTGGAAAGTTAAATATGAAAATGTACTCAACAGCACTTGGTAGGCTGAAAAGGGTTCTACAAGTGTACTACAGCAATCCCAGAAGTAGGGGAAGGGAAACCCAGTTTGAGAGTCATATTTGTGTAGAGTGCGATGTCCCTTTCCTGTAGACAGAAGGACGCTCGGAGGCTACGGCCCCTTTGGCACATGAGGTGAGTGGAAGGGAGAATACGATAGCACCAGTGACCAACCAAAACTCAATCTTCTCTCAAAGACAAAATCAGCACAAGCCCACAATCAGTGTGTGGTGAGCAGTGGGTTCCCAGCGTACCCTTGATGATTCCAAAAGCATGATCATGGCCTGGCAACTGCAGGGCCGGGAGAGGAACAGCTGTCCTCAGCATCATTTTTCCAGCTCAGCACACCCATCTGTGCACAGATACAACTTGGTTCCACCTGTGAGTGGTTTCCCGCACCACTGAGCTTGGAGATCCATTCTCCTCCCAGTGTGGCTCCAGACAGTGCCTCTGCTCCTGGTGGATTAAGGGGCTGACAGAGATTCATAACACAGGTGTGTCTTTGGGAGAAGCCAGGTGGAAACTGACTCCTGGCATTCCTGCTTCAAGCAGAGGTGGTGGTACTTCCTATGACCTCACAGATTACAGGAGACCACAACGATTCATTTTCCTTGGACTTTTCTCTCTGTAGCACTAAATGATGTCTGTCTCAGATGAATTGGGATAGCACCCTAGAGATGAAATATTGCTTAGCTCTCCATTTCTTTCAAAATTATTTCCGTAAACCTAGAGGGCACCAAAAGGCATACACAGGCTTGAGGCAGAAGCCTAACTCCGTGCTCTGTGCCACCTTTTGACGTTGCTGGGTCACTTTCCTCTTCTGTCCTCCCTTCCTGTCCTCGATGTCATCATCAGCCCTAACTTCCTGCCTCTAAGAAGTAAGCTGGTGGTTTTGAGACAAAAGAAATGGAAAACAAGTGATAAACAGCAGAAGCTTCTGCATTCCCAGGAAGATAGAGGAAAATTGGGTGATAAGGGTTAAACCTTCAGTTCCCCGGAATGATGGCCCAGAGGAGGAATCACAGAAGGGAAGAGAGTATCTCTCTGCACTCTGAGAAGGTGCTGCCATGTGCCAAGTTGGTTTGGTAATGTAAATACCAATTTCCTAAAATAGCGTCATATGAAAATGTAATGTCAATAAAATTTTCCCTGAAACACAAATTAATGCATTAGGATTCAGACAAATGTGGTTGTTCTAGATAGCTGCTTCCCAGCATAGCTGAAACTTACGTCAAGGTGAAGACCACAGGAAATCCCTGAGGCGGGTGTGTTAATTACTTCTCTGTCCTTGCTGAGGCAAAATATCCGACACCCACAGTTAAAGCCGGAAAGGTTTATTTGGTTTACAGTTCTACAAGTTTTAGTCTGCAATCAGCTGGCTCCAAGGTAAGGTGGCAGAGGGGCAGCAGTTCAGGGTGGCCTGAAGGTAGCAAAGCAACAAGAGCCCTCAATAGTGTCTTTCTGCCCCTTTTATCTTATTCATACTACCACAATTAGGGTGGTGCCAAGCCAATTTGTGGACTGGTTTAGTCATCACAGACCCTTAACACCAGCACCACACGCTCTAGATTCTGCCACTACATGGGGCTCTGGGGGACATCTAGACCCAAACCATAACAAGGGGAACGGATGATTGTTGATGAAATCGCTCTCAACTTCCAACAGGGTATTGAACAGCTGTGGACAGTGACAGTAGGAAAAATTGTCACTTGTGCTCCGCACCACAGCCTTGTTTTCTGCTGGGGTAACCAAAAGGTTAATTTCCATTAGTTAAAGGCTTCAGCGGCCAACAAAGAGCTCTTGCATGTGTTTTGTTTGTCCTTCTCCCTCTCACTTTGGCCAGTCCCTACAGAAGAGCTTACACCACTTCTGTCTGCCTGCAACCCCAGCATCTTTCCACCCCAAGGCACCGTTTTGGGCAGCACCTGGTGTTATTTCCTGCGTCACAGTTCAGTTTTGTAGCCTGTGTTTGAGGAGGGGAAACATACTGTGTGAAAAGAGAGGCTTCAGTGTTAAACATTGAGAGAACCAGAGAGCATTCTGTGAAGTAAAATAAAACAAACACAGAAAAACAAGTACCATGCAGGCTCACTCCTGTGGTGAGTCAAGAAGTGTCGATCACACAGAAATAAAGATATCAGAAATAAACCTCATGGTTTGGAGGACTGAGCAAGAGAACAGATGCGAAAGGTACTTTACAACAGGCTTCCAACGTTACCATCAAGCACACCTGTATCGACACCTTAGCACCTTCATTATCGAGCTGTGTCTTGTTATACACAGCTGTGTCCATTTCAGGCCAAGCAAACAACATCTGGAGGGAAACTGAATGACCTTTTAAAAAAATCACTAAAACCAGCACTGGCTATGGTGAACCCCACTCCAGGACACCCTGATTTTGGGCATTTTTCATTTCAAAAGGCATTTCTAAATTAAACATTGTTTTCAGCTGGACGGATGTGCAGGCTATCCTACTGCTGCATATTTATCCCTACAGCATAACTGAAACATGAATGGTTTTATTGACTAGTGATGTTAGCTAAACCACAAACAGGAAAATACACCCTTGGATACAGCTCCACCACAGGGAGGCCTCCTTCTCATCTCTCCCTGTCTCCCGCTGGTCCTTCTCTGGGAGGGCAACAGTTGCCTCTGACATTGGCAAGAAAGTAAAAACTCTTTAAGAAAATACCACCACCCTCCTGGGTAATGTGGGGAGCAAGGAAGTCATTTCCATTAGCTATGGTCTCCCAGAAGTTCTAGCAAGGGGGCACTGGCAAGACAGTCAGAAGCAACACATGCAGAGGGGACCCAGTTCAGAATAATTCACGCTGTAATGGGCTAGACCCTCTACTAAACACTCCACCCATGTGGTCCAAATTAACCAGAATGACAACTTGCAAAATAGGTTTTCACTCTCATTTTATATCTAAGTGATATGTTTGCTTTTATGTCCCTCTTGTCTACCATGGGACACTCTGCTGATTGAGATACAGAGGTTCAAGAAGGTTCCTGAAGACCCACCAGACTAGGAAGTGGCAGAACTTGGACACCATCCCAACCATGCCTTACTCTAGAGCTGACTGTCCTTCTGTGCCATAGCTCGGCCCCTGTGAGCCACATGTATCCAGAGTCATGGTGCTCAATAGAGAATATGTTGTTATTCAGTGTGAAAAGATTACACTTTCCAAGTGTTATCTAGGACAAGGTGTCTGGAGACTGAACTGTTTCAAGACCCATGCCCTGGTCCTGGGGCCTATAGTGATTGCAAACTCTTATAACATGTGTTTGGTGTTTTATTTTGTTTGTATTCATTTTTATCTTTTCATATTTTCTCATATAAATAAATTCACCTAAGGAATAAAAAGCCAATAAATCTTGTCTGGATCATGCTTTTGAGAATAGAGAACCAGGGACTAAGATGAAAGAAGACACGAATTCTCCAACCAAATAAACAGGACAGTTCAACTTACCCCTTAAACAAAATCTGATGGAGAACATAATACCCCATTGAGAGAGAAGTTCAAGCCTGGCTGGGCCAGGTGCACTGCACTCCTGAGCTAACTGGGAGACCTTGCTAAGGCTGAGCTAACTCACCTAAGTGCATAGATGCTGGGTCCAACAGGCCACACCTCAGCTCCTGGTCTTAACTCCTTCGCCTCATCCAAGAAAAATCACTCCACCACGCCTCCAATAAGATATCGCCAAATGTTAAGTGCTCCTCCCATGCGAGTCTCCCCCATGGTTGTCCCTATAAAAGCCTGTGCATTTCCTGAATATAGCAGAAGTGTTCCAGAAACCTCCCGAGTATGCCTGGTGATTCTGCGCCTTACCCTCCCAGTTCAAGCTCCCGAACCCTGTTCCTCGAGCGGGCTCTCTGGCACCCAAACGTGGGGCTCACAGATACTGGGTAAATATTGAGGCTGCGGGTAAGGATCTCTGTTACAGGTAATCTGTTAAGTCAAGAACGGCCGGTACAGGCTGCCTTAGTAAAGGTCCTCAGGCTGTAAAGGCATCCGAGGCATTTCCAGCCCAAATTCATGCGAGTGTAGGGCCCCCTGAGTGCTCTGAAGATGGACAAAAGTCTCTTTAAAAAGATGCACAGGCGGGCTGTTTCTTCCGCTTTCTTCTTCCCCAAAGGCGTCAGCCCCATCCTCTGGTCTCTCACTTCCTGTCGATAATATGCCCCGGCCAAAACCCTCTCCTCACCAGAATAATGGTCATCCAGGAGAGCCCACCTCTTCTGGTCCAAGATGGCGGCCTCCACCCTGTGCACCACCATCTTACCGATCCCGTGGATCTTCTTCCTCCTCCAACTCCAAAGGCCTGCGGTGGGTGGGCGGAGGCTCGGCTGGGGCCTGGGGCAGCTGGGGTGGTAGCAGGTGCAGGTGCAGCTGCTCCAGGTCTGAGGTGAGTGACGCCCCCAGTGGGCTGGCCATCACCGGGTGCGGGCACAGGAAGGCTGCAGGTGGCAGTGGAGGTGGCAGGGGGAGGTCCAGGTCGCCCAGGGTATCCTCACTGTCCAGGTCTAGACGGCCAGCCAGGGTGCTTGCAGCAGGCTTCCCGGCACCTATAGAACTTCAGCTCCTCTAGTATTTGAGATCCCAGGACCCGGAGCGATGACCTCGAGAGAGTTGCCGTCCGTATTCATCACCCTGGTGCCCCCACACGCAATGTGGCTTTGACTGAGGAAGTGTGGCAGGTGTCTGGGGAGGCCTGGCATGGCTGTTCCTGGGAGCCCTCCCTCTGAAAGCCCTGCAGCATTCCTGACAGGGCTGCAGCTGCAGTCCCCACTGCACCTACTCCCTGAAGCCCTCACTGAGAATTCAACACTGGCTGGTCCTCCTCCCGCCCCAAACCCGCAGTTATGGGCTCTGGTACCTAACGCCCCTGTCTATCTTTGTTACCTTAGATTGGCCTATTATCTCTCGTCCCTTCAGCGCTTTTCTGCCTTCCCCTTTCATGTTTGTTTTCCTATATCACACAGCCATACAAGGGTCAGCTACCCAGACCCTTTGGGGATGATTCTCAATTTGTGGGCCTCAAGCTAACCAATATCACCCCAATTTTGCTTGGCCCCTTTTGTTTAATCACTCCTCTTTGGTATCTATATTTAGCTAGAACGCCTCCTGCTACTTGGCTTCCGGTAAATCTTACAAAAGATTGGCAGAATTCAGATCTGCTCTTTAACCTTATGCTTCATCCTCAGAGTAGACGTGATTTGGGAATCTCCGCCATTGTCACCAACCAATTGACAAAAAATACCACACAGGCATTCGGAAAAACCACCCTACTGTTTCAAGATGTCCATGCTGCCATTTTATTTGTTTTTTTTTTTTGTTTTGTTTTGTTTTTTTTTGGTACCAGGGATTGAACTTGGGTCCTTGCATTTGCAAGACAGGCCACCGAACCGCTGAGCTAAATCCCTGGCCCCGTGCTGCCATTTTAAGTGTACAAACCCAGATAAACCTTGTCTGGTAAAATATTCAATTATTAGAGAATAAGATTCTAAGCCACTGTCATGCAAATTTCACCATATTTGTGTTACTCCTTATCATTGTCCACATTGTAATGACTCAGATTATATATGAAAAACCTGGGATCCCACACACAATCAGCATTTACAAACCTTGACTCATATTATTGTTCAGTTAAACGATACACAGGCTCTTGATGTTGTTGCTCTTAATAATATAGGAGAGATAATCTGGTCTGGCATTCAAGCTGGCTGGACAAACTTAAGTTCCTGGGCTAAAGGATTGATATTGTCACTACCCTATATGTTGACCCTGCTTAAAATTATTTTTTTCTCTTTATCTTAAAAATCAGATGCCTAGCCCAAAAAAGGTATAAACAAACTCATAAAAATGTGGTTCTCTTGGCCGAGGCTCTGGAGTCAAAGAAAAATGGGGAATTGTGGGAGAAGTTCAAGCCTGGCTGGGCCAGGTGCACCGCAATCCTGTCTCCTGAGCTAACTCGGAGACCTTGCTAAGGCTGAGCTAACTCACCTAAGTGTGTAGATGCTGGGTCCAACAGGCCACACCTCCACCCCTAGTCTGTGACTCCTTCATCTCACCCAAAAAAAAATCACTTCACCTTGCCTCCAATAAGATATCGCCAAATGTTAAATGCTCCTCCCATGCTCCTCCCCCATGGTTGTCCCTATAAAAACCTGTGCATTTCCTGAATAAAGCAGAAGTGTTCAAGAAACCTCCCCAGATTCTGTGCCTTATCCTCCCAGTCTGAGCTCCTGAACCTTGTTCCCTGAGTGGGCTCACGGATGACAACACCCCATCTCCAATTCTTCTCTCTTTGGGGTTAATCAGAACCAGTCTGTGGAATCTAAAGGCCAATCTGTGTGCAGAATGCTGGGCAAGTCAGGCTGGTAGTCCTGTGATGGTGGATGTGTTTGTCATCTTGGACTAAAGCAATGCTTGGTAAAGCATTGCTCTGAATGCTCAGTAGCACTAAGCCCCATCCTCACTGACTGAGAGAGAAACCTGGGCAAGTTGGTTGGTTGCTGGACAGACTGGGATTCCCCAGGTGCACCTGTAAGGGAATTTCCAGAGGACATCTGTGCAGAGCTCAGGGAAATGGGTGGAGAAGATCCTTCCTCAGTGGTCAGGCAGCCTCCAAACTGCTGGGGCACAGATGCAACAGAAAGGTGCCCTGCAGCCAGCATGCTCTCCCCCTGCCTTGGACATCCAAACTGCAGGCTCTCCAGGACTCCCTCCACAACTCTTCCCTCAGCTTTCACACACTTGAGCCTCAGGCAGGGACCCTTGCCATCAGCTTCCTTAGTCCATAGCCCTTCAGACTTGGATGGAGCCATGTGATTAATTTTCCGGTTTCTCCACCTTGGCTATCAAGGGGCTTTTCCCCCTCCATAGTGAAGTGAAAGAATTCCACTATGAAGTCCTTTTTTCATCTATCTCTCTAAATAGCCGATCAGTTCTGGCTCTGAAAAATGCTCACCAAAACAAGTCCCTTTCCCCATGACTGAAAAGAATCCCTGAAGTCCATTTCATTTTCAGAAACCTAACCTTGTTCTTCTGCAGACTATTCTGCTCATTCTTAAGTTCTAGGTGATACACAATTATTATCCATCAAAGTCAAATAATTTTTATTTTTACAGGAGGCTTGAGTACTTCTAATAAAACACTCCCTTGAGCCCTGTGGAAAAGGTCCTACCTTCCCCACACGAATAATTCACGGATCCATTGGAATCCTAGCCAGTGCTCATCTCCCATGAGCAGCTCTCTCCCTTTCAGTTGGTTTGGTTCAAGGACAATATGCAAACTCTAATTAGTTCCAACTCCAGAAATTTGGAGATAAATCCATGGGTTCTACTTTCTGCCAAATAAATGAGCCTCTGCCTTATGGCTGCATTCTAGAATTAGCAGTTAATAGCCATCTTTGGCTATTAAGTATAAGGAATATATTACTGGTGAACTTAGACAGTGCTAAGCCAGTATTACTGAGGGACTACTTTTTAAATTGCGCTAGATTACTGGTATTGAAGCTTTATTTCCCTTGCAAATGAAAGCTTATTTTTAAATTCCAAAATAATGACAATAGCACTCACTGCTACCACTTCAGTTGAGGGGACAATTAGCGGTACTGAGTTAATTTACTGACTTCCATTTTCCTCCTGTAAGACTAGTGAACAATCTAAAGCCATCATCTATTAGGGATGAGATAACAACATGTGAAAATTCTCACTGATAAAATGCAGTATAACCAAAGAGCACTCTGCACCCAGACTTGCATGTGAGCTTTATGCGTCAGGCCAGGTTCCTCAACCACTGTACCTTACATCCTCAGTTGGAAAACTGGAGCATCAATAACGACCATCAATAACCTCATAGATCTATATAAAATATTTGTAACAGTGCTTTGCTTACCATAAGTGCTCCACAATGAGTCATATGATGTGTTTACTTGAGTTTATTGGTTGTACTAAATGTTACTCTTCATTTTTTTTTTTTTTTATACCGGGGATCAAACTTTGGACCTTGCACTTGTGAAGCAGGTGGCGGCACCACTGAGCTAAATTCCTGGCCCTCCAGTTACTTGTGTGTGTTGTGTGTGTTTTAAAATATATATATATATGTATGTATAGTTTTAAAAATAAGTGTTCCAGAAATGCTGTTAACCTCTTTAAAGGGGCATTGACCTTAGGTTCACAAGTAAAGACAGTTCAACATCTCTAGGAAATCTGGCATCTCATATGCCTGATTTCTTTTTGTCAAAGGACTCCCATCACTTTAGAAGCAGGTGGTGTTCTGTGGGGTCTAAGGAAGTTTGACATTTAATGAATGTCAAGTGACCTCTTATCAAGTGACCTCTTATGGATAATTGTCAATTCATTTTCTCAAAGGACTGATAACAGAATTTTTTCACATTCAGTTCAATATGTGCATCCTATTAGCAAAGGCTTTCACAGCAAGCACCTCCTTCTACCTAGGTGGAACACTGCCTTATGTTCAATTCATTTCCACCAGAAGCTATAGACACACAGCTAGAGTAAGAAGGAAAAAATTAAGTGGGCTGCAAATTCCTCAAGAAATATTATCAGAAATATTCATTGTTGAAATATGACCAGAAATTAATTTTCCCACAATTTGAAACTCAACAGTATTTTTAAAATATTGCTTTAAAAGGTTTCAAGAAGAAAAGTGAAAAAGAAAAAACAATTCTAAAAATGATTTGCTCATATTTTCTGTTTTTCTAATATCCCATCATTTTCCACCACCAAAATATTACTATCAAAAAACTTTCTTATGGACTAGGGATGTATCTCAGTGGTAGGGCACATGCCTAGCAGGGTAAGACCGTGTTAGATGGCCAACACTGCACAAAGAAACAAACAAGCAAACAAATATATCTTTGTTTTAGAAAATAGGCAAAGAACACTGGCATATAATAGTTATCATTAGAAATAGCTAAAAATTCTAGGGAAGAAATCTGATTTATAAGGCATTTTGTTAGGAAAATTTAAAAGACATTTTTCTACCCTTTCTCCTTCGGGCAAAATTACTTCTATTTGGTAGGCCGCAGAATGAAATTATCAATTTATGTATCTCCCTTCCTGCCCTCTACCCCTTAATCTCCATCTCCACCCCTTCCTCTCCTCCTCCCCCTCCTCTTTCCTATGTTTAACTCCTTCCCCTTTTCTTTCCATTCAGGGAGCTCTCTAAAAGGAACACTGACTGGGATGAGAGGAAACTTGGATCCTATTCCTTTCTTCTACCTTCAGGGCCTTAGACCAGCAGTTTAGCCTTTCCATTGGTTCTTTAAGGATTGGCAAAGTGGTAATCTCCAAGATCCCTTCCAATGCTAACATTCTGTGAACTTACTCTTTTTAAAAGATCTCTTAATTTAAAATATCTCAATCTGTGCCATTGTGAGAAGAATGAAAATAATGACCACCATGGCCCCACAAATTCTAATTGGCATCTGTGGATACCTGGCCTTGACCTAGGACTTAAGTACAATAAAAAAAAGGGGGGAACAAGGGTGTAGTTCAGTGGTAGAACTCCCATGACCTGTGTTCAACCCAGCACTGAAAGAAAATTGATAAATCAGGAATTGTGTGTTAGGGCTAGGGTTGGTTCCCTGTCTGGCTATAGGGTCATCAGAGGTCCCTAAAAAGCTGAATTTTCCCTGGACATTTTCAGCCACTGGCCCTGTCCTGGCTTTTCAGGTTTTGCTTTTTTTTGGTGGTGGGGGGAGGCTCTCTGTGCCTGTTCAGCTTCTTTTATTATTATTATCTTTTGAGAGCACAGCACACAGTCTATTAATAAATGTGATTCCATGATAATGAAATGGGAGCCTTTTCTGACTTTGAAGAATATTACACTGTTAAGTGAAGACATTGTCATTTAATTCTTTTTCATCTGACTCGCTTTAAGAAAAGTACTCATAACAGTAGACTCATGTTACACGATTAAAATGTTGTAAGTCATTTGATATATTGTCCCCAGATGGGAGATGTGAAAGACAATGTTTGCCCATAAATCCTCCAAAACCTAGCAAGTGGGTAGGAAAAGCAGTTTGCCAATTCTCTTATTTAGTTCATGTGCTTGCAAAGCAGTTCTGTAACTCATTTGTTTTTATAGTATGCCACAAAGAATGGACAAATGGGCTATAAACATCTTCCTTCACACACACAGCAAATAAGAGCAGGTGAGGCCCGAGAACCTCGCAGGAAGAACAGGCTCCTCGGCGCCAG
The DNA here is from genome assembly GCF_012274545.1 of Fukomys damarensis. Lineage (NCBI taxonomy): Eukaryota > Metazoa > Chordata > Mammalia > Rodentia > Bathyergidae > Fukomys > Fukomys damarensis. The sequence goes on along the minus strand of NW_022900950.1, from coordinate 75,582,625 downwards.
TGTTGAGTTCTGGATTTGGAAGTCTGGCACAGGTAGGAGGGGTGCGCATGCGCAGGATTAAGGGCAAATCCTTCCCAGATCTTCTTCCGGAGACTGTCTTCCCGACCCTCCCATCCTTTCCTCTGTCTTCCCATGCACTTGATGGTCTGGTCTTTGTATCCTGAGCCCATCATTCTAGTCAGCAATGTTTTTTCTTGCTAATGCTTTTCTTCACATTCTGCCTACTTCTGTGCCGGGCCTCCAGAGCATCTTGTTAGTCCCCACTCCCCATCCTTCTGAGAAAGATGACTGGACCTGAGGCAGGACACCCAGAGATGAGAATGGAGCCTGGGATTAGACCTCACCTACCTTGCAGTACAGAGGAACTCAGTCCAGCCCTGTTACTACAGAGTGAGACAAAATCACTACCTGCAGGGAGAGGACCCAGCAAGGCCTGGTGGGAGCTGACCTAGGCACCAGCATGCACCCTGGGGCCTGCCCCAGACATTGGCGCTGACCCGCTGGGCACCCTCTCCTGTATGCGTCCCCCACACCTCAGCCTTGTGTCCTCAGAGCCCAAAGAGGAGGAGTGAGTGCAAGGGAAAGCACAGGACAGGCCTGTCCCTGAACACAGGACACAGCTCCGGTAGGGAAAAAACCTGGATTGTTCATAGGAAGTATCAAAGTGAAAGAAGGATTCATGGAGCTAATTATGATCTTTAAAAATGAAAGTAATAGCTCTCCCGCCGCCTGCTCAGGCCCACCCAGCAGGTCCGTGATGTCCCCGACTGTGCGCCACCAACTCCAGCAGGAAGGCCCCCAGAGGTCTCTCCCACCCCCTGCTCAGGCCCACCTGGTGGTCTGCGACCTCCCTGACTGTGTACCACCAACTCCAGCAAGGAAGGTAGCCACGTGGGTGCCCTTGAAACACCCCCACGACCTGACTCCCCACCACTTCTCAAACCTCCTAATTGGGCCAGTCCTTGGACCCACTCTGCAGAAGCATAGGTGGTCATAAAGGGTATTTTTCTGAGCTCCCAACTTTGAACATCTTTAAAGAAAGGGCAGGGGAAGCCTGTAATAGAAATGGGTGGAGTCCTATATGCCTCAGTTATCTGAATGTCAAATTTTTCCCCTCTGTTTGGGAAGTTTTCTGTCATTAATTCTGCAAACAGCTTTTTTAAGTCATTTGTATTTTCTCTTGTTACTTCATGTATTCCTATCAGTCTTATGTTATTCTTCTTTGCATCATCTAGGAGTTGTTGGATTGATTTCTCATGATCTCTTACTGTTTTTAAGAGACCTCTCTTTTCATGGTCACTGACTGCAATCTTATCTTCTATATCTGAGAGCCTATCTTCACATTCTTTTATTCTGTTGCATACACTTTCAATAGAGTGTTTAATCTCCTGGATATCTGTTTGAATCTGTTTTATGGATTCCATTTCTTTCCTATGTTGGGCGTTTATT
>NW_022900950.1:75570870-75580066 GCF_012274545.1 Fukomys damarensis | reverse complement strand
CTTGGCATTGTACAGAAATGGACAACCATATTGGTCTAGAAATGTTAATTTATTTATTTATTTTTTTCCCCTGTGTACAGGGGTAACACATCATACTAAATATGTAAGGTCATATCTACGTGGGTTTGATTATAGAAACTAATAAAGTATTCTCTAAATAATGAAAAAAGAATAAGATAAAACTATAAGAGCGAGAAGCAATTTAAATATGTTCAGGGACCATTTTCATCTCCAGAATTAAGGATTATTTTGATGATACATCATTGCCTTTTCTCTTTTACATTCCTTTTTTAGTTTTATTTTAGGATTCCCTATTTTTAATGTTCATACAGAGATTTCTTTAACTGAAATACCGAATAGTTCCTTTGGTGTGAAAAACTATAATAGTACACAGGATCCTAATGAGACAATTAATAATGTGAAATAGGAAGTAAAGGGCTAAAGACTCAGCATAAGAAAGAAATGGAAACAATGAACGCCCAACAGAGGAAAGAAATGGAATCCATAAAACAGATTCAAAAAGGTATCCAGGAGATTAAAAATTCTATTGAAAGTGTAGGCAACAGAAGAAAAGATTGAGAAGATAGAATTTCAGATATAGAAGATAGGATTGCAGTGACCCTGAAAAGAGAGGTCTCTCAAAAACAGTAAGGGATCATGAGAAAGTGATCCAACAACTTCTAGATGATGCAAAGAAAATTAACATAAGACTGACAGGAATCCATGAAATAGCAGGAGAAAACACAAATTACTTTAAAAGCTCTAAACAGAATTAATGACAGAAAACTTCCCAAACAGAAGGGAAGAATTAGACATAAAGATAAGTGAGGCATATACAACTCCAACTAGCCACGATGAAGAAAACAAAAAATCTACACCTAGACATATAATAATCAAGATCCCAGAAATACAACAGAAGAACAAAATACTACAAGGAGTAAGAGAAAAGAAACAAATCACATGCAAAGGAAATCCCATTAGAATCACAGCAGACTTTTCAACACAAACCCTTAGGTCAAGGATTGCCTGGAGTGAGGTATTTCAAGTCCTAAAAGAAAACAACCTCCAACCTAGACTGATGTACCCTGCAAAACTCTCTGTCAAAATGGACGGGGAAATAAGATACTTCCACGACAAAGAACACCTGAGAAACTTCATGAACACCAAACCAGCACTACAAGGAATTCTAAACAATATCCCAGAAAAGGACAATGAAGGTCACAATACCATGAGGCTCAACAGACCAAATCAAACAGCCAAGGCAAGAAACTAAATGGAAAGGGGAGAATAAGTAAAAAGAGTCAAAAAAAGGACAATAACAGGACAATAATAAGTCAGTACATATCAGTTATAACCACCAATGTCAATGGCCTCAATTCATGGATCAAGAGAAATAGACTGGCAGAATGGATTAAGAAGCAAAATCCAACAATATTCTGTACACAAGAAACACACCTAGTGCAAAAAGAAGCCCATAGCCTGAAAGTGAAAGGATGGAAAACAATTCTCCATGGGACAGGAGCCCAGAAAAAAGCAAGGGTAGCAATTTTATTCGCAGACAAAGTAAATTGCAAACCAAAACTCATTAAGAGCAACAAAGAAAGCCACTACATACTTGTAAAGCGAACAATTCAGGAGAAAGAGGTGACAATCATAAGCATATATGCACCAAGTATTAATGTCCCCAACTAAATAAAACAAATAGTAAGTAACATGAAAAACCAAATAAGCACTAATACAATTGTAGTGGGGGATTTAAATAACCCACTATTAGAAATTGACAGATCATCTAGGCAGAAAATCAACAATGAAACAATAGAACTGAACCAAGCTTTGGAATACATGGGCTTAATAGATGTCTATAGAGTATTCCACCCCACAAAATCAGAATATACATTATTTTCTCCTGCACATGGATCATTCTCCAAGATAGAACACATATTGGCTCACAGAACAGGTCTAAATAAATGCAAAAGAATTGAAGTCATCCCCTGTATATTATCAGATCATAGTGCAATCAAGCTAGAAATCAATGGCACAAGAAGCTTTAGGAACTTGGCAAAGACATGGAAACTGAAAAACACTCTCCTGAACAATCAATGGATTACAGAAGAAATTAAAGAAAAAATCAGACAGTTTTACAAATAAATGAAAATGCCAATACAACATACAGGAATCTATGGGACACAATGAAAGCAGGTCTATGGGTAAAATTCATAGCACTGAATGCCCACATTTGAAAAACAGAGTGAGCTCACATAAACAACCTAATGATGAATCTTAGACTCCTAGAAAAACAAGAGCAAGAAAAACCCAAAGTTCGAACAAGAGAGGAAATTATAAAGATTAGAGCAGAAATCAATGCAATGGAAACTAAGAAAATGATACATAAAATAAATGAAACAAAGAGTTGGTTTTTTGAAAGAATAAATAAAATTGACAAAGCCTTAGCTAATCTTATCAAAAAAGGAAAGAAAAGGCTCAGATCCATGCAATCAGGAATGATAAAGGTGAAGTCACAACAGATCCAATAGAAATCCAGAGGATCATTAATACCTACTTTGAGAACCTGTACTCCAAAAAAATGGAAAACACAGAAGAAATGGACAGATTTCTAGATACTTATGAATTACCAAAGTTGAACAAAGAAGATAAAAACATTTTAAACTCCCCAATTACAGTCACTGAAATTGAAAATGTAATTAAAAATTTACCAACAAAGAAAAGCCTAGGCCCTGATGGATTCACTGCTGAATTTTACAAGACATTTAGAGAAGAACGGCTGCCATTACTCTTCAAACTTTTCAAAGAAATTGAAAGGAAAGCTACACTTCCAAATTCGTTCCTGGAAGCAAGTATCACTTTAATTCCCAAACCAGGGAAAGAGGCAACTAAAAAGGAGAACTACAGGCCAATCTCCTTAATGAATATAGATGCAAAAATCCTCAATAAGATACAAGCAAAAAGAATACAGATGACCATCAAGAAGATCAAACATCCTGACCAAGTTGGATTTACTCCATGGATGCAAGAATGGTTCAACATATGTAACTCAATAAATGTAATACACTATATTAACAAAGTCAAGGACAAAAACCATATGATCCTCTCAATAGAGGCAGAAAAAGCATTTGACAAAATTCAACACCCATTCATGATAAAAACCATGCAAAAAATTGGAATAGATGGTGTATATCTCAACTTAATAAAGGCTATCTATGAAACACCAATAGCCAACATCATATTAAATGGCCAAAAACTGAAAACCTTCACGTTAAAATCAGGAACAAGACAAGGATGCCCACTATCAGCACTCCTCTTCGATATAGTTCTGGAAATATTAGCCACAGCAATTAGACAAGAGAAAGAAATTAAAGCAATAAAAATAGGAAAGGAAGAAGTTCAACTGTCATTATTTGCTGATGATATGATACTCTACATTGAAGACGGAAAAAACTCCACAAAAAGACTTCTCGACTTAATTGACACTTTTGGCAGAGTAGCTGGATACAAGGTCAACACCCAAAAATCAAAGCCTTCTTGTACACAAACAACAGAGTCACTAAGAAATTAGGGAAGCAATTCCTTTCACAATCACACCCCAAAAAATGAAGTATCTGGGAATCAACCTAACAAAAGAAGCAAAAGACTTCTACACTGAAAACTACAGCACTCTGAAAAAAGAGATCGAGGAGGATATAAGAAAATGGAAAGCTATCCCCTGATCCTGGGTAGGAAGAATCAACATAGTGAAAATGGCCATACTACCAAAACTGCTATACAGATTAAATGCAATGCCAATTGAAATCCCAACACAATACTTCACAGAACTAGAAAGAAGAATCCAAAGATTCATTTGGAACCATAAGAAACCTATAATAGCAAAAGCCATCCTAGGCAACAGACACATGGCAGCGGGTATGACAATTCCCAATTTGAAACTATACTACAAAGCCACTGTGATAAAAACAGCATGGTACTGGAAAAGAAACATATCTGAGGATCAGAGGAACAGATTGGAAGACACAAAAACAACTCCAGATGCACTCAGCTCCCTCATCTTTGACAAAGGAGCTGACCATCCCCACTGGAGGAAAGATAGCCTCTTCAATAAATGGTGTTGGAAACACTGGATCTCAACCTGCCACAGATTAAAACTGGACCCTTATCTTTCACCATGCACTAAATTAAAATCCAAGTGGATTAAAGATCTAAATATTAAAACAGAAACACTAAACTTGCTGGAAGATAAGTTAGGCAGAACTCTGGAAGACATTGGCACAGGAAAAGACTTTATGAACAAACCCTCAGTAGCACGGGAACTAGCAGAAAGAATAGAAAGAATCAACAACTGGGATCTCATCTTATTAAAAAGCTTCTGTACTGCAAAAGAAACCATCAGCAGAACTAAGAGACAACCTACAATGTGGGAAAAAAATTTTTACCAGCTGCTCCTCAGACAAAGGACTATTATCTAGAATATATAAAGAACTCAAAACAATCAGCAGATTCAAAAATGGGCATCTGAAATGAACAGACATTTCTCAGACAAAGAAGTAAAAGCAGCAAGTAAATATATGAAAAATGTTCCACATCTCTGGTCATTTGAGAGATGCAGATGAAAACAACACTGAGATTCCACCTCACCCCACAAAGAGTGGCTGCTATCAAGAAATCACACAATAACAAATGTTGGCAGGTATGTGGGGAGAAAGGAACCCTTCTCCATTGTTGGTGGGAGTGCAGACTGGTGCAACCACTATGGAAATCAATATGGAGATACCTCAAAGATCTTGGACTGGAGTTTCCATTTGACCCAGCCATCCCTCTGCTGGGTATCTTTCCAAAAGAACTAAAACAATCATATCACAGTGATGTATGCACACCCATGTTTATAGCGGCACAGTTTGTAATAGCTAAAACTTGGAAACAGCCCATTTGCCCATCCCTTGGAAACTGGATAAAGAAGATGTGGTTTTTCTATAAAATGGAATATTAATTAGTCAGCCATAAAGAATGGGAAAATAGATTCATTCATAGGAAAATAAATACATATTGAGGATATACTCCTAAGTGAAATAAATAAGTCACACATGTGTAAATACCGAATAGTTTCTCTGGTCTGAATAAACTGCAATAATACATAAGATCCTAGTAAGATTACTGACATTGTGAAATGGGAAGAAAGGCTCTAAAGGTGTAGGGAAGGTGGGATGGGTAGGGGAAGGGTAATAAGGGAAAAGAAAAAAATGTGAGGTAATGAAAAGATGGAAATAAAGTGTTTGTAGATGGGGAGGGGAAGAGGGGGTGAAGGGAGGGCAGGGACAAGAGGAAAAAATGAGAACCAAGACCTGTCATGCAGAGGTATAAGATCCCAACAATGAATGTAACTGTCCTGTATCCCTAAAATGTACCAATAAACTCAATTAAAGAAAAAAATGAAAGTAATAATTATGAACTGCAAAAATGCACTGATAAAAATTTTTAAATTAAATGGCAAAACACAGAATCTCACAGATGTTCTCTTGCTGATTGCTCACTTGGGTTCAGAAACTTGGGAGCCAGTGATGATTGTGTCACACTCCAAATGTCTGACCCACCATGTGATAAGAGTTAATGCCCTTGCTCATGGTACAGGGTAAATATGCTTGCCTGGTAACATAAGGAATTTTCTTCATCATACTTTTGCTATTGCTGGGGTGGAAGCACCACATAGGATTCAGGGCCATGAATGGGAACAGGAGGACAGAGTCCACCTCAAGTGTTGGCTGGCACCTTCCTATTCCTTACTTATTGTTCATGGAAGTCATCTCTACAGTCATATACTATGTAGGACATTTCGCTGACCACATATAGGAGGCAGTCCCCGAAGATTAAAATAGAGTTAAAAACTCCCTGTCACCTAATGGCATCAGAGACATTTTAATGCCATGGCACAACTCCTTAGTCACATGCTTGTGGTGCTGCTTACACAAATAAACCTTTGGCACTACCAGGCCTACACAAGTAGAGCACACACAATTATGCACAAAATATAATAATCAACAAGGATAATACATTACACATTTACTATCCTATACTTTGCTATCTTCGTTTAAAGTGTAAGTTCAGTATAAAACAGTCTGTGTGCAACTCCAACAGATGCCTCATATATGCCCTGTTTGCCACTTCTCCTGATGCTTCAAGAGCCCACATCCAGGGATTAATTTATTCAATCTAGTTTTGGGTAAATACATACTGTGATGTTCCCACAGTGAGGAAGTTCCCTAACAGTGCACTTTTCAGAACATGGCCCCAACTTGAAGCAAGGCATGACTGCATCTCTTTCGCCTGCTTCCTGGGGCCAGAGCAGAGACAGAATCCCATGCAGTCCCCAATCCCATGTGGTCCCCAATCCCATGCGGTTCCCAATCCCATGTGGAAGCCAGCTGGTGTATGTGGGGGGGATCCCTGCCACCCTGTATAGGAAAATAAACCACAAATCAACAGCAGGAGATCTGCATTCAAGGAAGGAGATTCCTGGAATAGTTACCAGTCCCATTATGGAACCAAGTGCGTCAAAACCAGATAATTTCATGTGTGCTGATCTCTGAAAGAGTCTGAGACAAAAACACACAAATCGGCACATTCTGAGGAACTTGCCAAAGCTTCTATATCAAGCATGCATATGTCTGTGGCTCTTTTTTTTTTGTACCATGGATTGAACGTGGGTCTTTGCACTTGCACGGCAGGCAGTGGAACCACTAAGCTAAATCCCCAGCCCCTGTGACTTTTTAAAGTCTGTAAACTCCTTACAAAATATAACAAGGGCAACACCAACACTGAGCAGTAGCTTCATCCTTAACCCATTAGATGCTACATAGTGCAACTTCCAGCCTTTCAAACTACTGACTTTATTAAACTTTGAGAAAATCTCCAGAGGAGCAGGAGTTGCTAGGACTCAAGGGTGTTTGACTCAGTAGGACACAAGGGTGCAAGCTCTGTTTGGCTGTGCATGAGCCTGGATCTATTTTTGCTTCTCTCCTTTCCTTGTAGTCTAGCTGTCATGCCCAGGCACACACCCTTCTGGTGTCTGGAAGGTCCTTTGAGGGATTATCTTTTATGACCATCACTGTCCTCACACAAACCTTTCCAACCAGTGACAGCCAGTGAGTTATTTTTTGTTTGTGGTTGTTTTGCAGTACTGGGGATTGAACACAAGGCTTCATGCAGAGCCACATCCCCAGCCCCTTTCTTATTCTGAGTCAGGGTCTCACTAAGGTGCCCAGTCTGATCTGAAGCTTGCGATTCTTCTACCTCAGTCTCCACCCAGTGCTGGGATTACAGCAGTGCACCACCCTGCCCAGCTGCCAAGGAGAGTATAGAAGTGCCCAAGTAGAGGAGGTCACATGAACTCATCTTTCAGGGAAGATTGCCATGGCAAAAACCAGCTTTTAAATGGCAGGAAATCCAAGACAGACAGAACCATGCAGACCAGTTTGGACACAGCAAACTTGGCCCCAGATGGGCCAAGTCAGCATCTCAGAGGGAGTGGGAGTCCTCTGCAGTTCTCTCAGGGGGCTCTATCAAAAGGGACAGGCGTCATCTTGGCTTGACTTGAAATACGTAGTCCTTTCATGGAAAACTATAATAGAGCTCTTGGACTCCTCCTCCTTTCTGACTGAAAATTTGCCTCCTTTAACCACCATTTTCTCCAACTCACTCACCTCCCCAAACCCAGCCTCTGGTATCCACCACAGCACTTCCTGCTTCCAGAATTTAACTTATTATGACTCTCTATATAAGCGAGGTCACGTGGTATATTGTTTTCCTTTGCCTGAATTATTTTATTTAACATAACAACCTCCAGGTTATTTCAAGTGACAAGAGTTCCTTCTTTTTCAAAAGGCCAAATAACATAATCAGAGAAATGAAAGTTGCAACCACAAGATACCATCTCACATTTGTTAAAATAACTATTATGAAAAAGATGAAAGATTAAAAAGTCTTAGAGAAAACATGGAGAAAAGTAAACCCTGAGCCCTTCCTCATTGGTGGGAATGTAAAATAGTACGGAAATTATGGAAAACAATATGGAGCTACCTCAAACTGCCTCAACACTGACTTGGCCCCAGCTGTGTTAAACACAGATCTACCATGTGATGTAGCCCACTGCTAGGCATATATCTAAAGGCTGTGAATCTAATGTCAAAGAGATATGTGTGTTCCCATGTTCAATGCAGCATTAGTCGCAAAAGGCCAACTATGGAGTCAACCTGAGGATCCCAGCCCATGATCTGTTAAGAACAAGGCTGCACCATGGTAGATGAACAAGGGTCGTTCATCTGTGCTTGCATGAGCTCCACTTCCTTTCAGATCAATGGCAGCATTAAATTTTCACAAGAGCAGAATCCCTACTATGAGCTGTGCGTGGGAGAGACCTAGGTTGTTTGCTGCTTATGCAAATTTAATGTCCAATGCTCTGAGGTGGAGCTGAAGGGATGATGTTAGTGCTGGGGAATAGCTGAAAATACAGATAAACACTGCAGATACAGACCCCAGCATAAATCAATTGCTTGCAGATTCAGCTCAAAATCTACCAGTGAATGGCAAGTGATAAGCCATATCTGACGACAGGCTTTAAGTGCGAGTCAAACACTTATTTTAGTTCATACTTAGTCTGCTCACATTTTATGTAGCATGTTTGCCCACACCTCTGTCCTGTACTGCGCACTTGCCTCAGTTACAGTTTTGATAAGCCCAGCAGCTAATTCTTGCCAAAATGAGTGAAAAACAAATGCTTGGAGAGCTTCTTTGAGAAGGCGGAAAGACTCCACGATGAGGCCTTAGAATACTCTAAGACTGGCACCAAAGAAGAAAGCTGCATTTAAAGGAAAATACTAAAGTCCTACTTAAATGACAGGTTCATCGTAACAGGCAATTCACATTTTCCCATTCTGCTTTGTAGTATATGAAGCAAGTGGCTCTCCACTGAAACCACAAAACTTTCAACACTGCCTTGCCACGTGGAGACCAAGCATCCTACAGAAAAAGGACAAGCCTTTCGAGTTTTTGCAAAGAAATAAAATACGAACACAAAGAACAGCAGCCACAATGGAAAGCCACTACTTTACCAAGTGTCTCTGCACTGAGAACACCTTTCTTTTTCTTTTTTCTTTCTTTTTTTTTTTTTTTTTTTTTTTTTTTTTTTTTTTTT
>NW_022900950.1:75562464-75570814 GCF_012274545.1 Fukomys damarensis | reverse complement strand
TTTTTTTTTTTTTTTTTTTTTTTTTTTTTTTTTTTTTTTTTTTTTTGTACCAGGGATCAAACTCGGGCCCTTGCACTTGCAAGGCAGGTGGCAGAAACACTGAACCAAATCCCCGGCGAGAGCACCTTTCTTAATGGCTAACTGTATTGTTAAAGATAAGAAGCTCCTAGTAGTGGTGAACAGCTGATCTGCCTGTTGTGAACTTTTAGAAAAGACTGAAGTTCAAAAGGAAGGCTAGCTCTATAACCAGTGGACTTGATGAAATAGCAGGGGATAGTGAAGCACAGTTGTTAAAGCAGATTATTGAGTACCCTCGTACACAACCTAGTTTGACCAGTCTTTTGATGCTGATGAGGTGACAGTGCTTTTTTTGTGTGATATGTATTCCAGGATGCTATGCATAACGGTACTAGTGTGCTTTTGTTGCCAATCAGCATCAGAGCTGAATTACTCGAGTCCTTGAATGGTTATATATCAGGAAATCCGAACTGGTCATTTCGTGTTGGTGACTGCCAGGAGTGGATGGTTTTCTTATTTCACTACTCCCATCAAAGAGATCACTTTTGAATGTGCACCTACATGCTGTCATCAAGAGAGACATACTGGCTAACTGAAAAGCATCACCTGAACTTAACAACATTTTGAGAGATATAATTAAAATCAACCACATTAAAATATGTGTCCTGAACTCAGTGTCTGCTCATGCAGCTCTGTGAGGAGACGGAGGCACATCTTCTCTTAGCCACAGAAGTGAGGCAGCTTTCTAAAGGTAGGTGACTGCCCAGAGTTCTTGAGTTGTGAGGGCCACTCCAGAAATTTCTTTTAAAAAGGGAGCCACCACTGCCTAAACATTTCAGTGACGCAGAATGGATGGCAAAGGTTGCTTGTTTGCGTGATATTTTTAATTTGTTCAGGGAACCCAATGTGTCAGTTCAGTTACCTCAAGGGAGAATGCCTGTGTTCCAGTTGGCAGATCAAGCAGCTGCATTTAAAGGCAAACTGGAATTATGCGGTTGACAAGAAAACACTGATATTTTTGACATGCTGCAAATATTAGCAGAGATTTTTTTAAATAGATTGAACCAAGGGCCTTCTTTCTCCCAACGAATGCATGAGCTCCTATGTCAGCTTTCAAAGGAGTTTGGGTATGACTTGCCAGCCACAAAAGACCCCCAAACAGGAAGGACTGGATCTATGATCCATTTGTGAAGCCAAGTGAACAGACTTTATCCATGCTAGAAAATCAGTGCCTGAAACTGCAAATGGTGTTGGGCTTAAGTGTGTTTGAGAGGACTTCAGATCTCCATACATTCTGAATTCAAGTCAACGCAGAATGTCCTGAGATTGCCATAAAAGCACTGAAAAGCCTGCTTTCATTTCCAATATCTCCTCTTTATGAAGCAGGATTTTCTGCAGTGATAGTAACCAAAATAATATCATGGAGGACGCTGACCATAGGCAACACTCAGATGGGGCTGTCAGGCGCAGGAAAACAAGCCAGAAATCCCTCAGATTCTGTGTTATGGTGAGTTATATAATTGTTTCATTAAATATTACAGTGTAACTGAACTTCAGAGTTACCCCTACACCAAGTGATTCTTTACAAATAAATAAGAGAAAAGCATTGTGGTAATGGTTGGGCAACAACGTGAATGCACTTAATACACTGAATTATATAGTCAAAAATGGCTAAAGTGGTAAATTTTGGTATGCACATCTTGCCACAGTTTTTTAAAATGATGCAACTATGCAGAAACGAAATCATCTCAACTGAAGCATAGGGAATGTTTTAGAGTCCAAAGCGAGAGAAACAGGGCTTTGCTCACTTCAGTTCTGGAAACTGGGCAAGAAGTAGCAGAGAGCTCACCATTGAGCCACAGCATCTGCACAACTGACAGTGGAGGTGAGCTGATGGACATAAATGATGAGCTTCCCCTTTGACTTTTATTATGATGGAGATGAGAGGTAGAAACAGAACTGATGATGCAGGGCCACCACTGGAAAGATCACTTCATAATCTGGGCTTCCAAGATGTCTGGAAAAGAGTTCACATGCTCTTTACTAAATGTCAAAGTAAAGCCAAATGTGAAGTTCTTCCTTTGCACAGCAGAAGCTATTTGGGTGGTCTTTAATACCTATTTATTTAAAATCTAGGGGGCCTCAAAGGTACCTGGTGTTTGGTACACTGAGCTGAGTGGCAAGCCAGGAAGCTTAATTCTGGTGGCAGAAATACCAAGAGTATTTCCAGAAGGGTAGATACTGAAATCTTGACTCACTGCACCCAAAGAGACACTCAGACATGAGGAATGAGTCCAAAGGTAGACCATGAACACAGGCGGAGCAAGAATGTGGTCATGGAGTGGATTTCAAAACCAAGGCTTGTTAACCCAGACTGGGTCTAAGGCATCAGTCCAACTTGTTAAGAAGGCAGTTCTCAAGGCCCGGGAAAATGGAAAAGGAGACTGAGAGTTGAGGGAAATGTAGAAGAAGGGAGTACATGCACCAGTTAAGAGTAACAAAGACTACCTCTGTACACAGAACGAGGACTACACGCCTGGCAGAATCCTGAGCGAGACGCCTAGGTTACATTTCACCTTTGAATCCTTCAGTGACCGTTATCATCGTTCCTATTTCACAAATAATAGCCTCACACTAAGAGAAGACATGATTCAAGTGGCAGGACCTCTCTTGGTTTCCTGGAAAAGATGACCTCATCTTAATTTTTCCCGGTGGTTTTCAAAGGGTGGCAGAGACAGAACATTTTCAGCATGTTGACCTGGAAGACCTGTGTTGTACAGGACTGTTCCACAGGTTACGGAGTCTTAACATCCACCATTCCCTTTCCCGGATGCCTGTGCCCTCCCTCCACTGTGACAACCCAAGCACCTACATTATATTCAGTTTACCCCGTGCCATGGGAGGACCGCCGAGCTTTCTCTTCATCTATCTAAATGAAATCCAAACTAATTCTCCTCTGCCCAATTTCAGAAAAACAGAAACTTTAAAAAGAAGTCGCATTTATAAAGAAATGTATACGCTTAGTATTCCAGGTAGGGCATTGTTCTAAGCCTTATCCATTGATTCTTCCATCTATCTCAACAATTTTGTGAAATGGGAGCTGTCACTGTTCCCAGTTTAGAGGTGGTGAAACTGAGGCAGAGAGTAGCTAAACAACATTACTTGAAGTCATACATCTGGCAAGTAGGACATGAACCCTGTGATCCAACTCCAGAGCCCAAACACTGTGTTTAGCACTTAGCAAACCACCGTTTCTGATGGTCTCTCCAAATCATCTTTTGTTTCTTTTTTTATAGTTGTTGTTGATGGTGATGAAGGCAGTTTGTTTATTTTGTTATGTTGAACTAACACCATCACCAAAGTAACTTTTCATATCTTCTTTGAAATGGACCTTAAATATGTACCCAATTACCCTTTAATTACAATTTTTCAGAACACAAAATCACATTAACAATCTATTAATTTTTAAATTGGCTTATATTGGTTTCTTCAAATTGTATTAAACTTACACCCTTGAATATCAAAGATTTTATCCTACATTAATGTCTAGATTTGATGAATGAGACATTTAGAATTTTAGGGATATTTTTTCATGTGCTCCTGCTAGGTTCATTTCCAAGGGGATAGATTCTTGTCTTGTCCCACATCATCAGTTATGTGATTTTAAATAGTTTGATTTCTTTTTAAATTTATATGAATTTTAATTTTGTTTCCTTACTTTGCTGCACTTGCTAGGATGTCCAAATCAAAGCTGTTTTGGAGTGATGAGAGTGAATATTCATTTTTCATTAGTGATATTTAAAAAATAACATTTACTCTTTTAGGGTTAAGAATGATAATTGGCCTCAAGCTCTCTTTTTTTTTTTTTTTTTTTTTTTTGGTACCAGGGATTGAACTTGGGCCCTTGCACTTGCGAGGCAGGTGGCGGAACCACTGAACCAAATCCCCAGCCCTTTTTGAGAGAGTTTTTAAAGTAATTCATAGATGAATTTTATCAAATGCTTTCTCTGTATCTATTGATAACAGCATATGATTTTTCTATTTCAGTCTGTTTATAAGGTGAATTCCAAGATTCCCAAGATTTCCTCTTCATTTTCAGCTGTTCTGGTTCTCCTGAAATTTAACCTCTGCTTCTTAAAGTCAGTAAAACTATGGGTTTTCTAGCCAAGTTTTAGCCACCCATCTACCATGGGCTACGTTCTGTTTTTAAGTAAGAGAGAAATGGAGAAAAACAACGAGAAACTTATCCCATGACATATTTTACTTCCAAGTATAGCAGGCTATCCAGTTTCTACCTATTTTAATTTGCTCTCCTGGTTCCTTGAATTAGGTAATATATTTTCTCTAGAGTTCAGAATTATTGTTTGAAGAATATCTGGTGGAATAGGAAATATTTTCCCATTGCCAGAAGCTAGAATTCCATTGTTCTGGCTGGATTTTTAAAATATTAACTCACAATACCTTGCACTTGTCAATCATCAACAATTTTTCTGTTCATTCTTTCAGATAAATAAGATCCTTCAGAAATGTAGTGGCAGCATAATATCTCAAATTATTTGTATCTTAACCTAGCGAAAATCTTCTCCTATGGTATCTCTCCTCCAAATTATTTATTAATTTATGGAATCCTTAGAAACATCCCTGTTTACCAGTTTCTAATCAGGGAGGTGTTGCTCTATCCTCTCTGTTTTGTATTCTAAATACTTTACATGACGAAATAGTTTTTTTTCTACTTTACAACTTATTGTTTAACCTCGGGCTTTCTTACTTCCTTAAGGATATCACCAATTTATCAATAACATACTTAAAAATGTTCTTTTGAAAGAAATTTATACTATCTTGTTGGTTATTTTTTAAGAGTTTGATAGTCCAGTACTTTACTAATTGTAACCTAGTACAGGCTTGTCTGATACAGGACTGTGGTATAACGCCCTCAGAATTCTCCTTGGATTTTTCTCTTTTAACTAATACTACATTTTTACTCTTCCAGTTTTCTGGCAAGTCCAATTCCACATGGTTTCATTGGTCAGTTGCTGTAAGAATACCATCTGACTGGCGATTTAAACTGAATTCAGTTGGCGAATGATAACAGCTAATAGTTTTGTCTGTGTGCTAGATGCCAGCCATCTAGTACATTTTGCCCTCCAACAACTGTGTGATCTCATTTTGTCCTCCAACAACCATCTAGATAGCCTTTAATCCTATTTACACATCTAAGTTTGTTTGGGGTTACCTTGGTGTTGACCCACATTTAATGTAATGCTTCTAAAGTTTCTTCAGTTTGGAGGAAGTTTTTGAACTGCTTGTTAGGGAACTGATCATGTTAAAGTATTTTGTGACGCCGCCATCACAAGCTGCATTTCCTGGTTCTTCTTGCCTCTTAGAATGACTTCATGCTCTTATCTTTAGTTTCCCTCCCACCAAGGCCACAGAGAGACAGAAAAGTTAACCCTAAGTTTCTGCAAGACTGAACCCATAAAAAGCAACCTGGCCTGTGATAGGTTAAAAGTAGCCCACTCCTCATGAATAAGCAATAGCCTGGCCCAAAACCAGTAAAAGGACCTTTCTCTCTTTGTTCGCGCTGCTCCTTCTCTCTGCTCTCTCTCTCTCCTCCTCCTCCCTCTCTCTCCTCCCAGCCCTTGAATAAAATCTCGTCAGACCTCCCCGTGTGTGCGGCCTAGTTGTTGAGTGTCTCTGTTCCCTTTCACTGCTTATTTTCTTTCTCAGTAAACCTTAAAAATCCAAGATTCCTCGACCTATTATTTACATCAGTTCTATAAGAATAAAATCAGCTTTTCTCCAAGGAGGGAGACTTTAAAAAGTGGCAAACACAGAAGATTGTCACTCAACAAAGAAATACTGGAGCTGCTAGCAGAGATAGACTGGCATATTGTACAATAATAAATAGTAATTTACTGTTTTTGGATACTTGGGTTTCTTATCAACGTTTGAATAAAGAATGCATATTTTATATTTTTTCTGATGTTTTTCTAGCTCATTTCATTTTCCCCATGTATTTTTTTCTTTCTTTTCCTATTTTATGTTTTAGTTTTTCTTGTCTCTATCATTTAGTGGAGGTATTCCCTTGAGCCTCTTTTGCTCTTAAGATACTTTTTATTTTTTAATCTTGCTTTTTGTTTTTTTAACATTGTCTTTTTTTAAAAAGTGTTTTATTTTTCCATTCTTCTTTTTTCATCTGCTTTGCCAGGTCTGATTTGTTGTCATTCTTTCTGTTTTTAATTACAAGCTCCCTCCCATGGTACTTTTCTCTGCTTCCCTTCATAATTTTCCTGATATCTTCCCATGTTACTTTTTTCTGTGATTACCTGGCAGTGAATTTAACTGTCCGAGCATTCATTATTTCTCCCCTAATGTAGCGTCTTTCTTCTGTCCATAGATTTCTCCTCAACACTCAATTTGGTAATGCACTGAGTTGAAACCAAAGGACTCCACCACCTTCCTGTTACTGCAGTCATTTCCTGCTTTTAGAAAGTTCTTTTTTTTTCCTCAAATGTAAATCACTGAAAACAAGTAATAATCTATTGAAAAATACTATAAAAAATAAATCACATACCTGTAATCCCAATACTCTTGGAGGCTGAGGCAGGAGGAGTGCCAGTTCCAGTCCAACTTGAGCAATAAAGCGATTTAGAACCTGTCTCAAAATAAAAATTAAAATGGTTGGGAATGTAGCTCATTGTGAAGGCTCTGGGTTCAATCTAACCCAGACTAACCTCCCACACCCTCCAAGCCCTGCCTTGGCTTTCACTGGCCTCCATTGGAGACAACTTTTGGGACAAAGTTGCATTGGCTTTTTAGTTCCCAAATATTTTCAGTCCCATCTCAGTGAGTATTGGTAAGAATTCTAAGAAGAAGAAGAAGAAAAAAAAAAAACGCTGCAGTTAAATTATACCCAGTTTACAAATAAGCTTGCTCAGATATGGAATTTCACTTGTCTAACTATGGGATCACCTGTCTGTTCTTGTGGAAAAAATCCTGAGAAATTCCAATAATCAGGAAGAAAGGGTTTCTTTTGGCTCACAGTTTCCGAGGTTTTGGTTCATGGGTTGCTGGCCCCATGTCTTGGGCTGCGGAAGCAGAGCGCGTAGGAGCAAGTGCCAGAGGACGGCCATTTACCTCACAGCACCAGGAAGCAAAGAGAGAGACAGAGGGAGGCTGGGTTCTCACTATTCCTTGCAAGAGCGCATCCCCAAACACCTAACTTTCTTCCGCACGGCCCCACCTTTTGAATGTTTTGTCACCTCCCAATAGCACCATGCTGAGGATCTTTGGGAGACGTTCAAGATTCGAACCAAGCTAACATATCGCTTAACAAACAAAGGTTTCCATCTGTGACCTTTGATTTCTATGCTTTCTCAACTTTCCTTTCTCTGCCACTCTCCCCCTCTTCCTCTGTACACCCCACTTCTGCATTTCTATCTTGTCTCCTTCTATAGCTCATGAAATCTTTCCCATTTATCACCAGGAGAACTAGGATGGTGTGAACTAACTGAAGGAGAAGAGAGCAGTTACAAAATCCATGTGTTCACTATACTTGCCACATTTAAAACCCATCCAGTAATTGTTCTGGTGCAAAGTGAGTCATTATTCCAGAATTTCTCAAAAAAAGTCAGCAAAATGAAAAGACCAATGAATTAAGGTTAAAAATGACAGCATAGGCCACTTTGGCCCACAGTTTAGTAGGGAGGAAGGCTAACAGTCCCACTGAGGGAGAGGCTGAGGGTCAGAGCCCAAAGATTTATTTTAGGTTTTATTTGTGCTGCATCTTTTGCTCTTATCTCCATGGTTTCTCGCAGCATTCTTGTCAGGAGTCCAGGCTTTTGTCTCTCATGGCTCTGTGTGAAAGCAACAATTGAATGGTTTCAAAGACCTTCTTTGCTTATCTCAAGCACCCAAAACGTCTTCCAATGTGCTTTCAAGGTATTCTATCTCTTGTCAGCATCTTTATTTATGTTCTATAAGCTTTGGAGGACTGAAACCTTGTATTTTTCAAAACATTCAATATCTCCTCTCCACGGTTATCAACAAAGCTTGTGCTCAAGGTCACTCATGTCTCTGTGCACGGGTACTTTCACCTTGGCCTAAAGTAGCCCTGAAGAGCTGAAGAGGGATCAAGATGCTTCTGAGCTCAGCTGGAGGGAAACATCACAGTCTTGCTGCAGGGCACTGTGACTTTGCTTTCCTTACTACAAATGTGTTTCTTTCCTTCCTTCCTTTCCTTCTTTCTTTTCTCTCTTTCCATCTCTCTCTCTCTCTCTCTCTCTCTCTCTCTCTCTCTCTCTCTCTCTCTCCTTCCTTCTTTTTTTTTTTT
>NW_022900950.1:75505163-75562413 GCF_012274545.1 Fukomys damarensis | reverse complement strand
TCTTTTCTCTCTCTCCCTCTCTCTCTCTCTCTCTCTCTCTCTCTCTCTCTCTCTCTCTCTCTCTCACATTCCTCCTTTCTTTGCTTTTATTAATGGGTGTTTGCAATACCTGGCAGTGATATCATTCTGGGGGACTGGTACACGTATGTAACGTATCTTGATCGTTCTCAATCATTTTACTCCCCTCTTCCTTACCTTCCTTCTCCCGACTCCCTTCCTGATCTCCAAAAAGTCTGCTTTCTTGTTGTCAGCCATATTTCCTTCATTTTACTCATTCATTTAATTATAGTTTAAATTTCTCATAGAAGAGAAACTATGCAATATTTCACTTTCTGGGTTTGACTTATTTCACTTAGCATTACTTTTTTTTTTCCTGCTAGACATTCCCACTAATAAATCACTTGCTTTATCAGCCTTTGAAGGGATGCATATAAGATGGTGTTGATGGAGTGTAAGACGAGAGTAAGAATGAAACAACAAAGGAGATACACTTTTTGACCACCTAATCTTGGTTTAAAAATTTGTTAGCCTCATTATACTATTGATAGGAGAGGCCAGCTGGATGAGAGAAGGCCTGTGGTCTGTGGCTGTAATTATTCATCCACTCTAAGTTGATGAAAACTGCCCTTGGAAATATTTACTTCCAAAGCTAACTAGAATAGCAAATCTGGTGTGAAAATAGATCTCATCCTGTTTCTTTGCCATCAGTCACTTTTCAGATTTTATCCTGGAAATCAAAGATGCCAGAGAAATTTGGTCTAAGAGAAGCACTATATGTTTTTAATGGCCAATAATTTATCTTAAGAAATCTGTTTTCCACCACCCTAAACACCCCAGGAAATGGCTAAGTGAATTGTCTCTTCTACGGCCAATAACTGTCTCCTAGTGATGTTTTGCCAAAAAGTCCCACAAACTAAGAAAAATATATCGTGAATGTTATTGAAAGTAAACTGGTTTTTGAGACAATGAAAGCATTTTATTCATTTAAATTAAAGCAGAATGGCAGGGGACTGCTTTTAATTCGCGTCGCGCATGAAATTGAAGCACTGCACTCATCCTGATTTTTCATGCTCATTGTTCCTATTTTAAAATGGTCAACTTCAATTGCCTATTATTTGCTCAAGTTGTTCAATTTCCAGTGGGTTTGTTTTGTTTTTATTTTTTTTGACAAACAACCGAGAGCACGGAAGTGCCGTCATTTGACATGTGGTTCGCAGTTTCCTTCAGAAAAGCCATTTGTCCTCACAGAGTACCTACAGCCTCCAGGAGATGATCATTTTGCTGATAATGAAGCCATGTTGTGTTTTGGGATTGGAAAAGGCCATTTAATAGCATCAGAAAAATTAAAATTGAAAGAATCTTCACAAAATAGAAGCCAGTGCATGCACCCACTTAAATATTGTGTATATTCCATGATGTTCAGAATCGGTGTGACAAGGAGGGGGCCTGATCAGCACATGCTCCATGTGCTTTTGTAATCTGACGTCGATCATTTCTAAAACCTTTCTTAACACATCACAAAGTGAAGTAATACAGCTACAGTGGTATCTAAATTGTGTAGGTAAAAGCCTTAGTAATTTTTTGCACCAAGCTCCTCAATTTAAACTCATAGCTTATGTTAAAAATGCCAGATCCTGCAGCTGTGCTAGTTTAATTGTGCTCAAGGTTACTCATTTCACTGTGCACGGGTACTTTCACCTTGGCCTAAAGCAGCACTAAAGAGTGGAAGAGGGATCAGGATGCTTCTGACCTCAGCCAGAGGGAAACATCACAGTCTTGCTGCAGGGCATTGTGACTTTGCTTCTCTTCCTACAAATGTGTTTCCTTCCATACTAAAAAGTGTTCTAAATACCTGGAAGAAGGAGGGAACCCTGTATGTCGGAAATGAGGATGGAGAAATTTATTTGCATCCCTGAAGTCAGGCAGATACGTTTTCTAAGTGTCCCTTGAGTTGTAAATGTCAGCAGTATCACTTGCAGTTACTTAAAGTTGATTTTAAATCGCATTTGTGTATTATTTTTTTTTCCTAGAAAAGGTCATGGTTTAAACCACAAGACTAGGTTGTGAAGAATTTAATTTACAGAGTATTTCTGAAACCTGATTTTTCTCTTTTAAGAAGAACATACAAAAGTATTTATTGACTATAAATGAAATAAAATGAAGAAACGGTAGTTCTTAATAGGCTTATTCTAAAACACTAAAACCTTTATATTAAAGCGAATTGCCAGTCCTAGAAATGAAAGGCAAACTAAAAGAATCTTTATTCTTTCAGTTCTCATTTTGAATAAAAGAATTTTAAATAGCTCTGAAAATCAAATGTTTTATTCTTAATAGTCCAAGACATTCTCAATAAGGAAATGATTTTCAATTTTCTATTAAATAGGAATCAGAGGAGTGGTGTTTAAATGATGTAAAGTTCTGGATTAGTGGAGTGCAAATTAAAGAGGAATTATAGTAAAATAGAAACAGATTGTACAAGCTCAGCTCTAGAGGTACCTCAAGAAGCCACAAGGCAGGACTTGGGAACATCTGTGATTCCCGCGTGGCTGTGTGGGCAGCAGCCGTCTCCTGGGTTTGGAAGGGGATAAACATACAAGTTGCCAGGCTCTGTTTCTCACAGGATGCCATGCTGAAATGGCTTAGCAGTCCTGCCCCAGGATTTAGTCTGAGATTAAGATAGAAAGGAACTTCAGAGTGAAAACGAGAAACCCAGCTTTTATCATGGGGGGAGAGAGACATATACACTGGTCATTTACTTCATTAGTGATGATTTTCCACCTCAGTACAACTGCACTACAGATACTGCACACAGGAGAGGCCCTTCTATGGTCTGGAACTAGCTTAGAGAAATGATCCCAGGGTTTCTCTGTGGGCCGAGAATACTGTGGAAATTTTTCCCTTTGCTCCTTGTGATGATTACTTTTGATTGTCAAAGTGACTGGTGGAAGACTATCTAGGAGATTTATAAAGGATACTTCTGGGTATGTCTGGGTAGATCGTGTGAGCATGACCTTGCTGACTGTATCTGGTCCCTGGAACCTTCCTCTAGGTCTCCTTCCCTTCCACTCTACTTCCTGGCTACCAGGAGGTGAGAAGCTTTCCTCTGCCAGACCCTTCTGCCATGATATTTCTGCCTTGGAACTAGAAGGCCATAAACTGAACCCTCTGAAAACATGAGCCAAAAGAGACCTCTCCTTTTAAGGTTTTAGTGTCAAGTATTTTGTTCCAGCAATGAAAGTCTGACTAACACACTCCTTGCGTATTGTCATGTTGGTTTCCTTTTTCCTTCCATTCAGAATCACAGAACCTCATATCACTGACTTAAGAAGAAAGTAACACCTTTGAACCCAAGCCAACTTCTGAACTGAGAGGCCATGACTTAAAAGTAGAGATTAAAATGTCTGATTTACTAATTGCAAAATTATTCATTCAGTATAGTGTAGCTGTAGCCAGAAATGAGCTGGATAACATTCTTCTGAATTAAATAACTGCTTAAAAACCTAAGTTTTCTGGGGGCACACAGCTCCCCAAAGAGAAAGCAGAGGTCAAGGCTTTCTTCCAAACCCGCCCACACCTAAAGCCCTGAAGAGAACTCTGCATTATGCTAATTATGCTAATTCAGTGGCTCTCAACTGTGCTCCATGGCAGGGATATCCATGCCCTTTCCAGGAGTCTGCAAAACCAAAAGTGCTTTCATAATTTTACCATTGCTTGCTTTTTCCCTCATGTTCTCACAAGTGCACGGGTTTTCTAGAAACTACATGGCATATGCTATTACAACTGACTGAGTGCAAACTCTGGAGCCCACCTGATTCCGATTAATCTTTTGCCAACAGATATTTCTAGTATTAAAACAAGGTCATTTTTTAATGAAATTGTTCCTTTAATTTTTTTAGAAAGCTCTTTTGGGAGGTTGGAACTGACTAAAACTCACATAAGAGTTACAAAGAAGCTACAGTATTCTTTTTACTCATTTTCTTTCATCAACATCTCATACAACTGAGACAGCAAAATTTAAAAATTAACAATGGAGTAATGCTACTAATATTTGTGTAATTCTAAACTATGGAATTTACTCAGATATTTAAAATTTTCATATGAATATATTTATTCAGATCAAAGATCCAACCCAGGTAACCACATTGCATTATATCATCCTATCTCTTTAGTCTTATCTTACTTGTGACAGTTTCTCTTGTATGACCTTGACATTTTAAAGTAATAGTGGTCAGATATTTTGATAAGTCTCTCAACTTGAGTTTGTCTGATATTTTTCAGTGACTAGATTGGAGCCACTGATTAGTAACTGGAGTTACTGATGAAGAAAGACACAGAGGTCATGATACACTCTTTGGGAATGCATGATGTTGGTGTCTTATTGGTGAAGCAAAGTTTGATGTTTAATTAGAATCGCGATGACTGGGTGTCTCCATAAACAATTACTATTAGCTTTCTGTAGTAATTAAATAAATATGCAAATATTCTGTTTCTCCCTAAACTTTTGCCAAATAATTTTATCATTCATTGGTAGACTAAAGCAATCATTATTATGGTGTCCTAAAGGTGATGTCCTATTTCTCTTATTTGAACTTCATTTTTAATTTAAATAATTCTGCAGATAAATAATGTCTCTTTTTCTTGTAAAAGCAGAAAGACAACAAAGCCTTTGTAACTAGGGAAGGGTGAAGCGGGTGAAGGGTGGGCAAGGGTATGGGGAAAAAACAAGAACCAAGACCTGTCATGTAAAGGTACAAGATCCCAAATCAATGTAATGTATTCTTTTTACTCATTTTCTTTCATCAACATCTCATACAACTGAGACAGCAAAATTTAAAAATTAACAATGGAGTAATGCTACTAATATTTGTGTAATTCTAAACTATGGAATTTACTCAGATATTTAAAATTTTCATATGAATATATTTATTCAGATCAAAGATCCAACCCAGGTAACCACATTGCATTATATCATCCTATCTCTTTAGTCTTATCTTACTTGTGACAGTTTCTCTTGTATGACCTTGACATTTTAAAGTAATAGTGGTCAGATATTTTGATAAGTCTCTCAACTTGAGTTTGTCTGATATTTTTCAGTGACTAGATTGGAGCCACTGATTAGTAACTGGAGTTACTGATGAAGAAAGACACAGAGGTCATGATACACTCTTTGGGAATGCATGATGTTGGTGTCTTATTGGTGAAGCAAAGTTTGATGTTTAATTAGAATCGCGATGACTGGGTGTCTCCATAAACAATTACTATTAGCTTTCTGTAGTAATTAAATAAATATGCAAATATTCTGTTTCTCCCTAAACTTTTGCCAAATAATTTTATCATTCATTGGTAGACTAAAGCAATCATTATTATGGTGTCCTAAAGGTGATGTCCTATTTCTCTTATTTGAACTTCATTTTTAATTTAAATAATTCTGCAGATAAATAATGTCTCTTTTTCTTGTAAAAGCAGAAAGACAACAAAGCCTTTGTAACTAGGGAAGGGTGAAGCGGGTGAAGGGTGGGCAAGGGTATGGGGAAAAAACAAGAACCAAGACCTGTCATGTAAAGGTACAAGATCCCAATGATCAATGTAACTGTATTGTTTGCTTTAAATTTACCAATAAACTTAATGGGAAAAAAAAGTAGAAAGACGTCTGGGTTGTTTCCTAATTTGGGTAATTATAAATGAAGCTACTATGAAAACTCACAAATGACTTCTATAAACAAAATTTTCAAAAGCTTTGGGTAAATATCTAGGCATAGATTGCTTTGTCATATGATAATTTTAACTTTATAGAAACTGCAAAAACTGTTTTCCAAAATGGATGCAAAGTCCTGCATTCCAGCAAGTACTACGAAAGAAGTCCAGTTACTCTGGATTGCCCGCATTTGGCTGTGTTGGGACATTTCCTTGTTTATGATTCGTTCTCATAGAGGTGTTTAATTTGTGTCACCCTAAAGACTGGCAATGTTGAGCACCTTTTCATAGTTTTATTTTTCATCCATACATTTTCTTTGACTAATAGCCCATTCAAAAAAACTTTTTTACTATTTTTTGGACCATTTTCTTATTGTTAAACATGAAATTTACTTATATATTATCAATGTAGGTGAAATTTGAAAATATTTCTAGAGTTTTCCATGCATCTTTTCATTTTCTTCTGTCTTTCACAGATATTAGAAAAATTTTTAATGAAGTCCTATTATTTTTCTAGGTTATTTTCTTCTGTTAATTGTATGTTGGTGATATATTTTAATCTTTTTGGTGAACTCAAGGTTATACAAATTCCCCTATTTTTTTTAGAAGTTCCATAACTTTGGATTGTAATATCTACGTCTGAGATTCATGTTAATTTTTATATAAGATGTAAATTATAAGTCTCATTCTTTGTGTAAAAGTAGAAACATATTTCATCCAGTGTATTATACCCGTTGTGAAGCTAGAAGTTTACTAATGTGTTTTGAAATCTCAGAAAATACAGTTTTTAAATAAAACATGGTACTCATATTAGCAGGCAACAGGTGAAATATCCTTCTATTTAAATAAACAAGTATTTTTAAATTATTCATTTTTAGCTAGGCATGGTGGCACATGCCTGTAATCGCAGCATTCGGAAGGCTGAGGTAGGAGGATCGCTGTGAGTTCGAGACCAGTCTGGGCTACATAGTGAGTTCCAGATCAGTCTCAACTACATAGTGAGACCCTGTCTCAAAAAACCAAAAAAAAAAAAAAAGTTCATTTTTAATGCCTAATATGGGGTGTTTCTATTCTTTCCCAAGTTAAAGTAACAGGGATATATATCTATATCTATCTATATTCACCTTAAATTATTTTTTAAATTACAAAATATATAAAACAGTGTTTTTAAGCATTGGACAACAACTTGCACAGAACAGTGATCCTAAGAGAAGGACAATAAGGTGAATCCTGTATTTACCTCAGCCATTTTGGAGGAGAGAAAGTGGAATGGGGAGTTCGGAAGGCCAAAGCAAGCAGAGTTCACAGGGAGACATACTAGAATAGAGACAGAGAGACACAAAATGGAGCATCGGGAAGAAGCAGAGAGCACCTGCCAATCTTCAAGTGAATATTGGTGGAGCACGCACAGGAGAATACTACACAACACTAAGAAAGAAACACCTAAAAGTTACCTAAAGACTCAGAACAATCCAGTTTGCACCTGGCCTAAATTAGAGCATGTTCCTGTGAATCAAGGTGAAAAAAGAAAGAAAACTTATTTTACAAAGGGCATTGGGTGTACTGCCCAGAAACTTATAGTGTCAATATTGAGGCAAAATTAATCATTGACTAAAAACCACTTTGGTTGCCCCTGAGAAGTGAGGAAAGTACATCACAAAAGAGTCAAACTGTCTACAAGAAACTTAACTGTACCTCAAAAAATAAAGCTGAAAAATATTTTAGAGTACATTAACATCCAGAACCCAATAAACTAAAATTCACAATGCCTGCATTCAATCAAAAATGACTAGGTATACAACAAAGCAGAAAAACATGTCCCATATTGAGGACAGCACATTTCTCACACACACAAAAATGCAATTTAGAATTCTATACTGAGAAAAAATGTCTTTCAGAAATAAAGACTTTTTTAAACATGTGAAGGTTGAAAATATTCCTTATCAGTATGCCTTCTTTGAAGGAAATGATGGAAAGCTCTTCAGGCAGGGAAAAGTAACGTTAGGATAAAATATGAATCAATATGGATGAATACAGAACAATGGTTATAGTATGTGGGTAAACACAAAATGTATCTTCTTAAATTTCACTCATGTTAAAGTAAGTTATAACAATGCATAGTGGGATTTGTAACAAATGTAAGATTAAAGTTCATGACAAGAGGAAGACAGACAAGGAGAGGAAAAATGAAAGCAGACATCTAAAGGTTTTTAAATATGAGTTTTATAATATACTTGAAGGTAGACCAGAGTGAGTCAGTAACATAGCATCAACATGGAAGCAACAACTAGAAAAAACAGTATAGCTACTGTATTAGTTTCCTATTGCTGCTGTAACAAGTTACCACCAACTTAGTGGCTAAAAGCAGCACAAATGCATTTGCTTACAGCTCTGGAGGTAAGAAGTCTGAGATCCTCAGAGCCATGTTTCCCCTGGGGGATGTGGGGAGGCATCTATTTCCCTAGGTTTTGTGACTTCTTCAATCAGCAACCCACACTCCTAGCTAGTGTAGCCGCTTCCATTTTCAAAGCCAGAGTGTAGCGTATTATCTCTTCTTTGGCTTCTTCCCTCTGCCTTATAACACCCCTTTTGATGACCTCAGACCATGAGATCATTTAAAATAATCAGTATATCTCAAAATTCTTAGCTTCATCACATTCCAAGGTCCCTTTGCCGTATAAAGCAACATATGTACAGGCTTGAGTATTAAGATACGGACAGCTTTGGAGGCCATTACTACCACCTATGCAGCTGATGAACAAACTAAATTAACAATGAAATAGTAAACACTCCTTTAATCCAAAAGAAGACAGTTAAGGGTGACAGGTGAACCAAAAACAGGACAAACAGAAAACAATAGCAAGATAGTAGGTTTAATAACATTAACCTACTTGGAATAATAACATTAAAGGTAAATTCCCTAATTAGAAGGCAGAGGTCTTTCTGATTAGATTTTAAAAAGCAAGACATAACTGTATGCCACTTACAGGAATCATGCTCAAAATGTAATGATGCAAATTGTTTCAGAGTAAAGGATGACAAAGGCATTCTATGCTGCTGCTATTCATAAGAAAACAGTATCATTTCATAATGATAAAGGGGATGCAAGTCATCAAGATAGTATAACTCTAAATGTTTATATATTTAATAATTGATTTCAAGATGTAACAAGCAAAAATCTAATAAAAACAAAAGAGAAGACTAAATGCTAATTGGATTCAATAAAAAGAGAAATAGACCAACCCACAAGTATATTCAGAGACTTCAAAGTCTTGCTCTCAATATTTGACAAAACAATCAGAAAAGATATAAAGGACGTTAAAAGAATAGTAAATGTCCTACTTAACATTTATGGAACACAAAAACAGCATGAAAATATAAATTTTTGATGCAAACAAAGAACATTTACCAATATGCCATATTCTGCCTACGTAAAACAAATCTAAATATAAAGTTACAAAGGTTGAATCATGCAAAGAATATTCTTCGACATTAATGAAATTAAATTATGAACAATAATGGAAAACTATCTTGGAAAATATTTAGAAACTAAGTGATGCATTTTAAAATATTTATAGGTTGAAGAAGTAAAAACAGGCATTACAAGCAATTTTAAATTGAATAAAAATGAAAATACTTGACATCAAACTATACTTGATGCAAAGATAAGAAATAGCAGGGTAGAGATCTAAATGCTTATACTAGGAAAGTAGGAAAATCCCAGCCAATGCTGTGGAGCTCCTTGAGACACCTAGAGGGTTAATGTCCACTAGAGTTGACACAGGGGCAGAAGTCTGCTAATTTTGAGGAACTGTAATATCCTGAACACGGGATAATTTTTTGCTAACTTGAGCAGATACGGACCTTACAGGGAAAATCAAGGAATCTCCCTAAGGGACGACTGGATAAAAGTTAATAATTCATCTCTTGGATGACCGATGATGTTGAGCATTTTTTCATATGTTTATTTGCTGTTTCTACTTCTTTGTCTGAGAAATGTCTGTTCATTGCAGATGCCCATTTTTAGATTGGGTCTTTAAATTTGGGAAGTCTAATTTATTAAAGTTCTTTATAGACTCCAAAAAGTGTTAAAAAGAATCATACCACAGTGATATATGCACACCCATATTCACAGCAGCATAGCTTTTAATAGCTAAAACCTGGAAAAAGTCCAATTATCCATCAACTGGAGACTGGTAATGTGTTTTGTTTTTGTATTTTATAAAATGGAGTACTACTCAGCCATAAAGAATGGGAAACTAAAGACATTTCTAGCTAAATGGATGTACTTTGAGACCCTACTCTTAAGGGAAATAAAGAGTACACACATGTAAATGCTGAATAGTTTACCTGGTATGAAGATCAAAATGTATAATAGATAATGTGAAATAGGAAGAAAAGTTCCAAAGGGGAAGGGGAAGTGGGAGGGGTAGGGGAAGGAGGGAGAGGAATAAATATGCGAAAAGGAAGAAATGGAAACAAAGACTTTGTAAATAGGGAGAGGTAGAGGGGGTGAAGGGAGGGCAGGGGAATGGGGAAAAAATAAGAACCAAAATGTATCATGTAAAGGTATAAATTTCCAATGATGAATGTCATCATATGATATACCTAAAATGTACCAATGAACATAAGATCTCGAAATATATTTGTGAAATCATGAAAAAAAAAGTTAGTAAATTCAGCCCAATGGTCACTATGCCTTGTTAACCTAAAACAAACACCTGTGCTCAGCAGACTGCTGTGCCTTTGTTGTTTCTCAATATATCTGGGAGTTTGAGTCAGTTTGGGGCTTCATTTTGGTGAGGTCTTCTGACCCTGCAAAGATATTCTCTATCTCTCATGTTTTTCATTTGTCTTTCTATCAGGATTTGCTGGCCTGAACCTAGCAAAATGCCTTAAGCCTCCACCTTCGAAACTAGAAAAATAATGGTAAGCTGAAGCAAAGGTATAATCTAGGTAAGAGCACAAATCAAGAAACTGAGGAAAGCCAGGTGTGGTGGCACACACCTGTAATCCCAGCACTTGGGAGGTTGAGGCAGGAGGATCGCTGTGAGTTTGAGACCAGCCTGAGCTACATAGTGAGTTCCATGTCTGTCTCAACTACATAGTGAGACCCTGTCTCAAAAAATCAAAAGAAAGGAAGAAAGAAAGAAACTGAAGCAAAAAAATTAAAGGATATCAAACTAACAGCACATTCTTTGACAAAATTAATAAAGTTGACAAATCTAGCCAGGATGATGTGAGAGAGACAGAGAGAGAGAGAGAGAGAGAGAGAGAGGATATTTTCAATATGAAGAAGCAGGGATAGTTTCAGTACAGAACCTTGAGTCTCTATATTAGTTCCTTAATACTACTATGCTGCAGTACTACAAACTAGGCAGCTAAAATGACAGCAGTTCATTGTCTCCCCATTGTGGAGGCTGAAGTCCAACACCAACACATAAATCAGAGTCCTTGTTGGGTTCGAACATTTTTAACAATGTGGGCAGGGCAGGTGGCCGTGCACCCTGAGAGGCTGAGGCAGGAGGAGCAAGCACAAGTTGACCCCAGCCTGGGCAGTTTAGTGAGACCCTGTCTCAAAATTATAAAGGGCTGGGGATGGCGATATAGCCTAGTGTGAAGACCCTGGGTTCCAACAAAAGTATTTGAAAAAAATTTAGAATGTAAAGGGCTCCTAAAGCCAAGAAGATTGAGAAATCTTGATGTAATAGACGTTTGCTGAGATGAACGAATGAGCACTGGGAAGTATTTCTTCTTCACGTGGTTTTTTTTATTATTTATTCTCCCCACCTCCTGAATAATTATAATTACTATCGACAGCATCTATGACTCACAAGCAGCACACCTATTACATTCCACCCTTGTAGAATCACTTGTAACGATCAAATAATTAATGTGTCCAAGGCAACATAAGTCACAGAACCGGAACTCGATCCAAGCCTGACAGGCTCAAGAGCCCGCATTTGCTCCCCTCCGCCATGCGGAGGTGTGGCGACGGCCACGCCCCCAGCTGAGGCGGAGGGAGGGGCTACTTGTCTGTCCCGAGGGCCGCGCTTGCAGAATGGAAAGGAAAGGAGATGTCCCTAGGTGTTGCAGCCCAGAGCTGCTAGAGTGGACCTTAAAAGTTCAATCACATTAGAATCTTATGCATTGTTGCAGAATATTCACACCAGGGAAACTATTTGGTATTTACACATGTGGGACCCCTAAATGTACCAATAAACTCAATTAAAAAAAAAAAAAAAAAAAAAGTTCAATCACATTCTCCGGAGGACACAGGAGGAAAGGGAGGGGACATTTAGAAGCCTGGGAAACTTCTCCTGAAGTTCACAGATGAGCAAGCAGGCGTACCATGAACGAAGATGATTTAGAAGGCAGTATTGTTACGACTTGGACAAGAAAACATAGGCTGTCTCGTTGCCAAGACCCTTTGAGAGTCTACAGGGTAAAAATCACTTTCGTAATCCTTAATTACTATCTCACTTAGTAGCTCTTTTCCTTATGCATACACAGTGGTGTTTTACAGAGACTGCAGGATATGTGATATTACAGGAAACATAAGAATCAAACATCAAAATCTAGCAGTATTCAATTCAGCTAAACATTGAAGAGGTAAATGCAAAATATCGCTCTTCTCATTAATATTTTTGTTCTGAAAAAACTTATTTCTTTCTTTTGGAGGGATGGGGGTGGTACTGGGGACTGAACTCAGGGCCTTTGCACTGAGCTACATCAGCTGTTTTTTATTTTTATTTTGAGACATGTTCTCCCTAAATTCCTAAACTGCCCAGGCCAGGCTTGAACTTGTGATCCTCCTGCACCAGCCCCTCAAGATGCTAATATCACAGGGGTGTGCCAGCACACCCAGCTAGGAAAACGAATTTTCATAAATATGTTCTATGTCGACATAAAGTCTGTTTTTTATTGCTAATATGATAATTATCAATAGATAAACAAAAACTCTTTGGGGGGACTCTCAAATATGCTTAAGAGTGTGGAATCATCCTTAGATCAAAATGCTTGAGACATACTGTCAGAACCACTTAAAGTTATGCAAGTCGAGACCCACGCAGTGGAAACAAATTAAGCCAAGTGACCACCATGCTGTAGGGCTGAGTCAAAGCCAGCGCTTGCCCCTCCGAGTGCTTTTCATAATAAGGTCTGGCCCCGTCTCTTTTACCCTAAGTCTGAAGGAAGCTTTTCTCCGTTTCTCTATCATGTCTGCCCACCTTTGGATGCCACTTTATTTTTATGCAAAACTACCTGATTTTAGAGATTGTATGACAGAATCAATATAAAGTAGATGTGTAATTATACAAAGGGGGTTTATCAGGTGGGCTTTTGAAGTTTTTTGTTTGTTTTGGTACCGGGCACCAAACTCCGGTCCTTGCACTTGCTGCGCGGCAGGCAGTGGAACCACGGAGCTAAACCCCCGGCCCTAAAGAAAGGAGCTAGGGACTGTCTTTTGTTGTACTGAGGATCGAACTCAGGACCTTGCACTTGCAAGGCAGGCGCAGTGCCAGTGAGTTAAATCCCTGGCCCTTCGGGTGGGCTTTCAAGATCAGAGATGAGAGTCACAGCGCATCTGTGGGTTTCAGAAGCAGAAGAATCTAAACCGGCCATCAGCACCCTGGGAGCCATAGGGGCCAATAGCAGAAGAAGGCTGATGCCCGGATGCTCACTGGAGAGTGCCCAGTATGATTCTGCACTGCCACACTAAACAGACTGCACTGAAAGGCTGAAGAAACTGGAGAAAAACATCCAAAGGCAACGGAAAAAATTTTCTTCCAAAAGGGGAAACGCTTCTTTCTACTCCTTTCCATTCTGCTCAAGCCGTGCACCCTGTGGTTGGTGCCACCTATGCGGGGGTGGGCCTTGCCACCCCAGTTTGCTGGCTGGCATGTCAATCACCCCCAGACACGCCCACAGCTTACTGATCTGCTCTGCTGTTCTTAGCAAGGCAGGTTAACAGGCATAGCGATGAACAGGCCACAGCTGTCACAAGCCACGCTGACCTGCCCTTCTTCAACCCACTTGGCCTTACTGTCCCACCTCACCTGGTTTGGATACTTTAAAGATAACTCATCCTCCTTCTGGAAGCCAGTAGTTAGTTGGAACCTGACCTTGAATCTCGATACTGTTTTCAGGGTGACACTCATGGAGCATTTTCCTTACAATTCTATTCATAAAATCTGTTGCTCTTTTTTGATTCACTTCCATGAAGCTGGATTTGCATAACAGAGAAAATTACAAAGAATTATAAGAATATTTGGTGCATTATGTGTGCATGCTATCTCATTTGGTATACTTTACAATGACGTTTGATGAAAGCGAATTTCCTTTATAGATTTGTGGGTGATTACTCCAAACATGACAGAGCCACCTCCACTGGCACACGAAGAGGCTGAATCCAATACCTTGCCCTTCTCAGCCCCAGTCGTCAAGACAGCTCCATGAGGGCTCGCGGCAGCTGAGCACTGATTGGGGAGCGCCGTGGCTGGGGTGCGGCAGGGTGTCCTGGCTTCAGCGCACTAGAGGAAAGCTCGGGAGCATTTCTCCAGGGCCAGCACTCCAGAGTGCTGACAGGCTGAGCAACAAAGAAAAAGAAAAAGGAAGCTGAGCTCAGGCACCTGCTCTCTGCTCGGAAAGGTCGCTGTGTCCCTCAACGCCGTATGTTTCCCATCAGTCTTTCCAAAGATGTCTCGCTTAAGCATCTATTACCATGAATATTGAGCTAATAAAATGAAACAAGCACAGTCAATGTTTAGTTTTCAAATCATTTCCATAATTAAGATAACGATTGAGAAAACAATCTTTAATGGACAGCTTGAGCGTCAACCCATTAGGCCATTTCTAGGTAGGCGATAAGTTTCTGTGGACACCGTGTCCCCTAGAAGAGCCACCTGTGGGAGCGGACACACACCCACCCTCCAGAGCTGCCTCTGCAGATGACGGGCCGAAGTTAACTTATGTCTTTATTTTAAACATTTAATAATTAAAAGCCTCTGAGAACAGCAAAGCTTCCCAGGTGGTCTCTGAGGAACACACGAGCTATTCTGCAGACAACTCCAAGGCAGCGGGCATGACTGCTTGAGGATTTGCCAAATGGCAGTCGTTGCTAGTGGAAAATGTTCCCCTCGGCGCATCGGCACATGGTTGCTGGGACTGCCATCCAAGAAGAGGGTGCAAGCGAGGGGATGGAGGATTTCAGTACCCTGCCCTGCCACAGCCTGCAGTGGGTAATGGCTGAGACTCAAAACGGAAGTCAACTTGCTCCTCCCAGCCCCCAAAGCAGGCTTGCACACATTGATAATTCACTTTGAATACTCCTGATTGCATACTGGAGCAGGAGGGGTTAAAAACACAAAGTCTGGTAATCCTGACAACAGAGAAAAAAGTAGCTTCCCTCCCCTGTCAAACAAATCACTTCTGCTTTGTGAGTTTTTCTTAAAAATAAGTCAATGCTTTATGCACAACAAGTTCTACATGACTTGCAATTGCAGTGTATTGTTTGGGGTAGGAAAGTTGGCAGCTGAAGCATGAAACTCCGTATTTTTACAAGAGGCCAGGCTAAGATGCTGGGCTGGGTGTCCTCAGAAGAGCCTCACACCTCTAATGGTGAAAATGCGCTGACTTTAAAGGTAGTAAAGAGTATCTGGGACAGAGTTCTGGAGACCTCTACAAAGTATATTTCTACAAAAATACAGATGTTTACTGTTGATTTTAATGCTACTTAGGCCTATTAAAAATATTTTATTCCAATGATAGATAGTTTTGCTCCAATTAGCTTTGCAGCCAAAGCTCACTGCATTGGTGCCCCCCAGAACATAATTTAGAAAGGAGTGGAAATGACAGTTTCTCACCAGAAGAGGAGAGGTGGGGTTTGTCCCTTCATTTCCTTTCATCTTTCTTTTTTTCTTTTTCATTTCAATACATGGAAAAACAGATGGGGGTTGTAAGAATACAAAAATGTATTTAATCTTCTTTGTTAAGCTTGAGTAGAATTGGTTAGGAATTAAAGAATTTATCAACAAATGAAAATAGCACAGAACACATGTGTTATTTCCTAATTAAAATCTCAAAAAAATTAATAAACACCAAATGTAGAGGTCAGGATAGAGTCATGTCCTACCACAAACACACACGTATATTGAAGTGTGGTGACATACAAGTGGTTTTCTGAAGAGTGTGTGTGTGTGTGTGTGTGTGTGTGTGTGTGTGTGTGTGTTTGCTAGTTAGCACCTTGGAAATGTGACAGACTTATGTCTGGTAGTGGCCATAGCAGTCAGGTATATAGATGCCTTTATTTAAAATGCAAGTCATGCTGGGTGTGGTAGCACACTCCTGTAATCCCAGCACTCGAGAGGCTGAGGCAGGAGGATCGCTGTGAGTTCAAGACCAGCCTGGGCTACATAGTGAGTTCCAGGTCAGTCTCAACTACGTAGTGAGACCCTAACTCAAAAAAAAAAGCAAGTCTGATTGGCCCAGGGTTATTAAAGCATACACAGGAAATGCAATTGCCATGTAGCTGTGTAGCTTTGTTGACCATTTCCATGGTGAGCACCATATATGCTAAGCAAGGGTGGGAGCTGGTCTCAGGATCTTGATATTGGAAGGCCTGGAGGAAGCTGAACCTTGGGAGATATTCCAAAGTGGCTGAAAGCAAAGGAGTAACAGAGACAAACAGGACAGACAGGAATGAAAGTCAATGTACCTGAGATAAGGGTTAGGAATCACATTTGAGAGATCACTGTACATTACAAATAAGAAGCTCAGTCAAGGATCAGGAACAAGGAGACCAGGTACCAGCAAAACTGTAATACAGTGTGTTATAGTAGAAAAATTTTCACACCATGAAAATGTCCCAATTAAATGTCCTTTTAATAGCTGGGAACCAAGGATGAGCTCATGCTCCCATCTTCCTTGGTACCAACCAAGCAGGGAAACCCAGTTTTTAAAGTGAAAAACCACACAATGGTATATCATGATCTCATCTTGAGCAAGCACAGGGGTACAGAAGCAGATTGCAAGTTAGAGTAAAATCCAATTCTTGGGATCCAGCAGGAAATTCCCATCTTTATGGTTAGGGCTGCAGTATAACATTGATACAGAGAACTTTTGTAAATAATCTGAAAACTATAAAAGGTTAGGAAAATGTAAAATGACTTCTGCTGTCTCTAACAGCAATCTGCTTTGTTTAGTTCAAAATTAACAGACACTGGAGGCATTGACCAAGAAATGGGACATCTGGCCTCATCTGTAACCTTAAACACCACCTTCCTGTGCACCAGAAACGATAGCTAGACTAATCTTAAGGTAAACTCCCTAACTACAAAGAATTGTTACATCTGGGTTAAAGTTAACTGTCTTGTTACTGTAATTTGTACATGGGTAATGCAAACTGAGAAAATGAAATGT
This sequence comes from Fukomys damarensis, assembly GCF_012274545.1. Lineage (NCBI taxonomy): Eukaryota > Metazoa > Chordata > Mammalia > Rodentia > Bathyergidae > Fukomys > Fukomys damarensis. The sequence continues at coordinate 75,545,301 of NW_022900950.1, read as the reverse complement.
AACCACCTGAATGAGATCGTGGCTGTAAAACCTATAAAAGAGAGAGCTGCAAGTCAGTAGGTCGATCTCTAGCACTGCTCTTAGTGTGATCCACCTTTTATCAACAAAATAAACTTTTTACTATTTTACTTCCATTCTGCTCCTCTATACATGTCATTTTCCAATTCCTCCCACAACACCATGTCCTGTCCTCTGTCCTTAAGCACAAGGTAAGCTATGTGCTGGTTAATTTATCACTTTGAACAAGCAGTCTGGGAAGGAAAAGGGGTAAGTTCAGGTGCAGGCTAATGGGGAGGGGTCTGCTAAACTCACTTCAAATGTAGACTAAAAAATGAAGTGTGATTTTCCTTGTCCATTTACGCTTCTATAACCTGAGATTAAGTAATTTATACAGAACAGAAACTCATTTCTCACAGTCCTGGAGGTGGAGAAGTCTAAGATCAGGGTGCTAACATTTGGTGTGTGGTGAGGGCCATCTTGCTGCAGGTTCCCATGATGGAAGGTGAAAAGGCCAAATGAGGGATAATATCTCTCTCTTTCTCACTCCCTTCCCTTTCTCACCCCTCCCCCTTTCCCTCACCCTTTCCTTCTCCCTCTCAAGCTACTCTTGTAAGGCCACTAATCCACCCATGAGGAGAGCATGCACAAGACTCAGTCATTTCCCAGACCTCTTGATCCTGCCACAGTGGCAATTAGGTTCCAACACACACATAGTATTCAAGACACAGCCATGATGCAACGTAAGTTCACGGTAAAGGCTTTAAGGCTTGTAGCAGGCAGGGGTTACCACAGAAAAGAAACAGCCAGCGGGAGAGAAGCTGTGACCCAGGACGAGCACCAGAGGGCTCTGTCTCATGTTGGAACCAAAGATCTGACAGGCAAAGGCATCGCTTGTCTCCACGTGCTGCTCTGAGGCTCTGGCTGGGGCTCTGTGTAAGGGAGGAAGACACTCCTGATGCAGAGGTGTGGTTGGACCCACCTCCCTCACCCACAACGTGTGCATTTTGCTTGTTGGTGGCAGTGGTTTATCTGACTTCTGTAATCTTTCTTTCCTTCCTTCTTTTCTTTTCTTTTCTTTCTTTCTTTCATTATGGAATCTGGGATGCTATGCATGCTATGCAAGGGTTTTACCAGTGAGCTGTGTCCCTAGCCCTTCTGTAATTTTTTTAAAAAACCTTGAAAAGATAAGCAGCAACAAAATACTTATCTAAGCCATCTTAATTATCTTTATGCAAGACTCAGTACAGCAACACATTCTTTGAAAAGGGGTGAGGATGTGCACTACAACCATTTAAAAACAAAGGAGGCTGGGGATTTAGCTCAGTGGTGTTTCTGCCCCCTACCTCTGCCTCACAAGCCTAAAGGCTCAAATTCGATCCCAGTACAAAACAAACAAACAAAAAACAAAGGAGATAATCTCACAGGCATCTTGGAGGAGAGGAGAGCCAATCTGCACTGCATGTCTTTGGAAAGCAAACATTGCTAAACTCCTCCTTGTCTCTTCCAAAACTCCCATTCCTCTGGGCAGTTCTCACCTCTATGCCCTCCTCTTCACTTGCTCCCTCCTCCCCTCCCCTTCCCCCACCCTCTTCCACTTTTTTTTCCCTGCCTCCCATCTTGGCTTCCACTCTTGGCCTTCTTTCCTGTGGCACAACCTGGCCTTCTGAGCTTTTTCTATTCTCCACACCGATTACCCTTGTCTCCAGCAGAACGAACTTAGGCACCCTGAAGGACGGAGTGGGCCTTCTCTTCAGAGGACAAAAGGAAGGAAGGATTTTAAGTACAGATGGTCCATGAGTTCCTAGGGGGTGACTTCCAGTAAAACCATCACCGTGTGTACACGTGTAGGATGTGCACTGAATGAGTATAGTTTTTGAATCTTAAAGTCAAAGAATCACTGGTCCAGTCACCCTTAAGTCTAAGACTGTCAGTACTTAGAACTGACCTTTCCCTGTCACAGAGGAATTCAAATCATTGCTTTGAACTCCCTGCTCAGAACGATACATATTTGAGCCAAGCTTTCTCAATTTAAGTGCTAGGATAGAGTAGAAAAAAGATTCTGTCCACCTGGGACACTGGGCCTGGAGGCCCAGCTCAGTTCATAAATTATGTGCATGAACTTCATTCAGTAAGGCTGGAACATTTCTGAGCTCTGTACAATGTGACTGAGTGGGCCTGGATAACAGTAGCTTTGGTGATCGCCAGCACTTGGGTAACATATCACAGATTACACAGCAATTTCTACATTTATCATCTCATTACATGATATCCACTAGGATCTACATTTCACAGACAGTGGTAATTCAAAAGGTAAAATAATTTGTCCCAGCTCACACACTTAGAAAGCAGCCACGCCCATATTAAGACACAGATTTTGGGTGCAGAAGCAATGACATTTTAGTGCATGGGTTCTAAAGAGATAACTGTATGCAATGGCACATTCCCACAATCCCAGTGCTGTGGGAGGCTGAGGCAGGAGCATCACAAGTTTGAGCCCAACCTGGGTAACTAGCATGATCCTGTCTCAAAATAAAAAAGTTTTAAAAGAATGGAGATGTAGCTCAATGTGAAGGCCCTGTGTTCAAACTCCAGTACTGCCACGATAATAATGATAGTGATAATGAGACAAACCTTTAGAAACATCTGATGTTTCTGCTGTATTTTAACTTCTTATAAAAATACATTCCTACTTACTGTGTTAGCATGGGGAATCAACATTTATTCAAATTCAATTTGCTTCTTTTGTGTGAATGAGTATACAGACCACACTGCCCCCCAAAGCATCTCATACTGGTTCGGTAGATTTTGAAATGTGCTTTCATAGGAATCACTTAGGGACCTCCTCAGAATGCAAATTAACAGTCCCAGAAGGGCAGGTGGTCTGGAATTGGGTCCACGTGATTCTGATGCAAATGGCCCAAGGCCCATATACTTTGGATCGCTGCTCCTGTTCACAGTCTCTATATATTCATAGCAACTGTGTTTACTTGAAGTAGTCAAAAGAGGCCATTTCTTTCTTCAGGTCAAGTGGAGAGGTGAAATCCCTAACACCTTTCTTTTCTTTTCTTTTCTTTTTTTTTTTTTTTCCTTTTTTTGTTACCAGGGATCAAACTCGGGTCCTAGTGCTTGCAATGCAGGCGGTAGAACCACTGAGCTAAATCTCTAGCCTATCACAACCTTTCTTCTGTTGACCTTTCATGGGACTGGAAGTCAGGCATTCCATTTAAAACATTTTTTCCAATTTTCCGTTGGAGAAAACATTAAGCTTTTATGTCCTCATCAAGTAGTTTATTCAGAGAGGAAAACATTAAGGAGTTCTGGGAATTCTTCAGGCAGATCTTGGAGGGAAGAGGTTCCTGATGAAGAACAAAGGAAGGAGACACAGTAAAAGAAAGAAAAACTCACAAAAGCAAAGTTCCCACAGGGGCTCAGCTGGGCTCACATTTACCTGGGAGGATGTGAAACTGTGAGTGCCTGGGTCACGTTCCCAAAGACGCTGGTGTAATTGGTCTGGGTGCAGCACAAGCATCAGGAATCCTAAAAAACTTCCCAGAGGATTCTAATATGCAGACATGGTGGAGAACCACTGCTTCATTTTCCCATGCTGGCTCCACTTATCAATAAAGATGTGAGGTTTTCATGGCAAAGAAAACTGCAGTAGCTGGGTGTGGTGAAGAACTCCTGTAATCCCTGCACTCTAGGTGGATGAGGCAGGAGGATTACAAATTCAAGCCAGCCTGGGCAATTTATCGACTCGGTGAGATCTTGTCTCAAAATAAAAAATAGAAAGGAGCTTGGAATGTAGTTCAGTGCAAAGTCTCTGAATTCTATTCTCAATTCCGCAAAACAAACAAACAAACAAAAAAACACAGTTGTAAAGTTAAGCATTCAATGAGCCCAAATACCATTCCAAAACTTTATTTTTTGTGCCACTACTCCTGGGGACTTGGGAGGTCTTGATCTGACCAAAATGTAAGGTGCTTAAAAGAACAGCATTTTTCTTGCCCTTGGTTTCTGATGGCAGAGGTGCAAATCTGGAGATCTACATGATAGCTCCAGGGCTGCGAGCCCTCTTATGTACAACATGATGGAAAAGTTTATAGTTTATTGACATTGATCTCCCCAGGGGCTCCTGCCTCGCAAGTTGACTCTTTAATAGCACTGGGCCAGCCTGTTACAGAAGGAGCAGTTCTCTTTTGTCTTTGTGTTGTGGGAATTAGGTTCATGAGCTTTCATGATTTCCACATACGTAAAATTTGAGCCATAATGTTGTGTTTCCATTAAATTAGTGAATTACAGTTGTGTGTTCTGGCATGATTTCCAGCACCAGTACCCTTACTGTTGCAGTCTTGCTGCTTGACACTGACCTATAAAATGTGTTATAATGATCTAAAATAAAGGAAAGGAATGAAAAATGAAACCAGCCACAGAGGCATTTTGAAATGAGGTAAGATTTGGAATGACTTTGGCACATGTAGTGTTCTATAGAGCTGAGTCTGGGATTCAGCCTTCTTTTTATTTTTAAAAGATATTTGCAAATGAAACATTATATGGACATGATAAAAGTCTACTGATGGTGAGTCCAGAGAAAATACCATCTGTCAGAAAGAATTGGGCATATACTTCTCACAGTTTACCTTGTACATATGACAGCAAGCTGTATTCAGTCACTGAATTCCGTAGGCTGTGTCTTCCCCTGAATCATATAGCTACAGAAAGATGTCTAGGATGGCAGTCAGGACCCACCACAATAAAACACCTAATTTCCACATGGTTGGCAGCCATCTCGTGACCAAAAATAATACCACCAACATTCTTCTGAAGAATGCCAAATTCAAAAGTAATATGAAATGTCCTAACCACTGCCTCCTACCAAACCAGACGCTGGGGCCACATGCTAAGCAGATGCCTGTCTCAAGCCCGAGAATCATCTCCCAGATTTGTGTGTCCTGAAAACTTTTCTATTCACATTTTAAGTGAGAAGATCTCTAGGGCAGGGCCTAAGAGTTCTGCCTTGTCATCTGCAAAAGTTGTCTTTGGAGCTCTGTTTTCCCCAGCTATGTAACTAAGTACATTAGTTATTATTTGTGTTTCCCATTAAATTTTTTGGTACATTTAAGGCAAACAATACCAGCCTAGAGGTGGTATTTAGCTCAGTGGTTCCACCTCCTGCCTCCCAAGTACAAGGACCTGAGTTCAATCCCTGGCACACACACACACACACACACAAAAGTATGGCCTCAATGTGCATCCATTTAGTTATAAGTGTCTCTAGTTTCTCATTGTTTATGGGTGAGTAGTACTCTGTTTTATAGAAAAACCACATCTTCTTCATCCAGTCTACTAGTTATTCTCTTTAAGAATTAGTTTGCTCACTTATTGAGTGAGGACAATCATGTCCACAGGTCATCACAGGGTTGCCCCAAAGACCAAGGGAAATAAACAGGAAGCAGGTGGGCAGGAAGGGTCTCACACAGCAAATCCATGGCTGGCAGCACCCAAGACCCTGTCACCATGCAGTCAGCTTAGATTTAGCACCTATAGGACATTGGATGTGGGGGAAAAAAGACAATAAAGAGGACTTTCAAATATCTCTTCAGTAGCTCTTCTTTATCTTCCTTTATTCACTGTTTTAATGGCCAGGGTTCTCTTTTCGGTTTAATAGTATTTTTTCTGACACTGGGTCCTTTTCTGATTAAAGCACTCGCCACGATGTTGGTTAAGATTTCATGATGCATGAAGCAGACAGTAGGAGCTTGTATTTGCTGCCCAGCATCTGGTGCCTCTTGCCATGTTTGGAAATCTTCCACTCTGCGGGTCTTAGTTGGAAGCCAAGTGTCACCCACTGGGAGCCCTGACATCCTTGTTCCCCAGATTGGCAGGGTTCTACACTCAGACGATCGCTATGAAGCCACAGGGTCAGGACCAACTGTGACAAAAAGAACAGAGACAGTTGGCCATTTCTGCTGCAGTCAAGGAGAAGTTGACCTCTCTCTACTTACCCAAGAGAATTCAGCATCAAGTGTTGAATAATCCGGCAGGTGTCCATCATCAGCATTGTGACTCATGTGTTTGACCTAAAGTTTCACCCATCAGTCTCCATGGGTCTCTATCCATTTTTGAAACCTGGTTCTTCAGGCTTAGTTGAGTCTGAAATCTACAGCATATTCCTTTGCTACGTAAGCTACCAGAACTGGTTTGTATCATTTTCAATAAAGAACCTTGACAACCACAGTGACAGTGGGTATAAAAGTCCATGGTTCATGGACACTGGACTCTCAAGAGTCTTTAATAGCAGTGATCAGCCCAAGACAGTAGAGAGTTGGGAGCAGCCAAACCCCACTTCTAATAGTCCACTCCAATCATAAAGAGCTTTTAGCCAACATCCATTCATTAAAGGATGAATATAGACATAGAATCTTTTAAAATCAATTCATCTTTAAAAGCAGTTTTGTACCCTTGTTTAATAATGCTTCAGAGTTCCCTACCTAGTGGGTCCCCCCAGTAGCAATGGTTCAACAACAGCCAACAAACAAAATGTGCTTATGAGGCAGGTGGCAGAACCACTGGGCTAAATCCCTAGCTCTAAAAATTTCATTTCTGAGTAACCATTGAAAATTTGTCAGTACACAGTCACAATAAATGGAATGCATTATATATTTTGAAGAGAAAATTCATAGATACCAGTGTTTCAAAGTGAACCTTGGATGCTTCAAAAGCTGTCACAGTATAGGGGGACACATCAATATGAGTAGGTGTGTCTTTTTAAGATAAATGAAAGTGTTTGTTAAAAGGGGAGGTAGGAAAGAAGCAGTGAGAGCTTTTGTAGTCATTGGCGTGTAACCTCAAGGGAACTATGGGACTCATTTCTTTTCCTTTTTCTGTCTTTTACTTCCTAGTCATGGCGTCAGGGATTTCCTTAAATATGCTTCTGCTATAATGTGTTGCCTCACTACAGGCCTAAAAGCAATTGATCACAGAATGAAAATCTGTGAGCCATAACAACCTTTTTTCTTTAAAGCTTGACTGTTCCAGGTATTTGTTACAGTATTGGAAAGCTGCCTGCCATGGATAACCTCAGGCAGCCTAAGATTTGGCACAGCCTCAGTCAATATTAGGAAAGAATACATATGCAACCTGAGGGTCTAGACTTTGATTTCAGAATTCCTAGGAAAACCTTCACATATCTCCCCAGCTAGGTAAGGGGCATGTACATAACTTTGAAAATGACTAATCTAGAAAATGCTGGACATCTTTTCCCTTCCAAATCAATTTACCTCCTTCTTCCCCCTGCTCTCTGCCTCTAGAGGTCAATGTAAGTGGACCATTCCAGGAGCACCTCTTGCCTTCTGGACTCTGGTTTGGTTTATTCAAATGGTGAGCTACGGATGAGAGTGGGTGCTCACCACCCAGGCCCCCTCTCATCAGGCCTTTCTCAGGAAGGGTATCTCCTGTGACTCAAGGTGACAGCTGCCCACTCTTAGGTGGCCATCTCGCTGTGACTTTACCCTCCAAGGTTTCAGGTGTTGATCCCTCCCCTTGTTCCAGTGAGAAGACAACAGTCCCAGGATATTTCACTTTTCCTTCTGCTCTCCCTACACCAGTTGAAAATAGTCTCTATGCTAAACTCTCCTTCAGCTGGTCCAAGTTGAGTCTTCCCAGCTGGCACTTTTATAAAGGGACAGAGGAGCCCTCAGTGACTTCCGTGGAGGATGACTGGGATCAGGGATGTCCCTGGATGTGGCTTCTAGTTCATCTTCGCTAATTGGAAAACATAACTTTGGCATTTGCCAAATATTAATATATTCAGTCCAAATGAGTTACATAACTATGCTAAAAGTTTATGAAAGGCAGAACAGTATTTCTACCATTCTCAGAGGGCTGAAGAGACAAAGAAATCCAGAAATCACCTGCTGGGGTTTAAATCTAAAATGTGCCCTCAATGTCTCATGTGTGTGGAGAGTGACTGGATCACGGGGACACATTCATCAGTGGACCCACCCACTAATTAGTCCATAAACTGAATGTGTTGATGGGTCACTGGGGGCTCGATGGGGAAAGGTGTGTTCCTGTCCCTTCTCCTTCTCTTTCTGCTTCCTGGCTTGCATGGGTTGGACCGCTTTCTTCGCCATGCCTGTCCATCATGGCATTTGTGCCTTGGAATACGCTGACTTGGGACTGAGACCGCTGGGAACTGTGAGCCCAACCAAACCTCTCTGCCTTTAATTGTAGGTGTTAGATATTTTGTCCTAGTGACGGGAAAGTGACTAAGATACCTCCAAAGGACAGAAACCTAATAAATATCCCAGAATCTTAGTGAATCTTCTGGAAATCTATACTGTAGGAACAAAAGAGAAGAATTCACAAAAATTATCAAAACTGGAAGTGGGACTCAAGTCATTGTAGTCCCTGACTGAAGTGGTCTGTCTCACCCTGGCTGCCTGTCAAAGAACAAAAAGATCTCCCTCAGGAAGAATATGACATCTAGAATTTCTTGCCTCCTTATACACAGTTTTCCACTCATTCAAAGATTGCTTACGATGCTGGCAAAATAACAGCATAAGTAGATCAATTAGCAATTAATTGGGATTCAGAAAGGGAGAAGAATGCATAGGTTAAGCAGAGAAGAGTTTTATGGTTATGGAAAAAATTATTATCCAAATATCTAAACTAGACATAAAAAACAAAAAATAATTATCCAAACACTAAGGTTAAGGTTTTGTAAATTAAGAACATACTTCTAAATAACTAAAAGAGGTGGTCACAACGAAATGAGAAAATATTTTGAACTGAGAAATAATAAAAATATGGCATTGTCTATTCAATCAAATTAATATACAAAATTACACAAATGAAGTTGTGTGATACATCTGTCACAGTGCTAAAAAGGAATTATAGGTTTTATAAATTTGGAAAGAAAAAGAATGAAAATCTGTACTGCTATTATGACAAGCAGCAAGAGAAAGAACAAGTTAAATCCAAAAAATTAACCAAGAGGCAACAATAATTTTTTAAAAATTAATAACACTGAAAACAAATATAACAGTCAACAAAATATAATAAATAACTAATAAAATTAATTAACTGTCAAAAAGAATGACCAAGAAAAAAAGATAACTTACATATTACCAATATCAAAACTTAAAAATGGGATATCACTACCAATTTTTTAGACAATGAAAAAGACAGTTAAAGGATTTCTGGCTTTATTTCCCACAAGAGCCTGGAATTCATTATTTTCATTCTCACAATAAGAAAAAAGTTGAGCAAACTAAAACTTATGATTTTTTTAAAAGATCTATCAAAAAACTGAATCTCAAAGCAAATTATAAAATCAAAATTGAACTTAATCAGAAAGCTGGAAAAAACCCTAACTATCTGGAGGTTAAGTAAGTTTAAATGACACATGAGCTAAAGAAGTTTAAAGGAAATTTTTCTTATATTTTGAACAAAAATTGAAAAAAACTTTTTCTGTGGGATGCAACCAAAGTTGTGCTTGGGGGTAAAACACAGTATTAAATGCACGTATTAGAAAAGGTCTAAAATCAGTGATCTTACACTTTAGCAAACTAAGGAGGAAAACCATAAACACAATCTAATCATGAGAAAGACATCAGACAAATTCCAACAAAACAGCATCCTTCAACATATTGAACCAATATTCCTGTCAAGGTATCAAATAAAACAGAGAAGTAGTGAGAATGTTACAATTGAGTAGTGCATAAGGAGATATAAAAACTAAATGTAATGTGATATCCTAGAACAGAAAAACAAAAGCATTAGGTAGGAATCAGGGACACTTGAGAAGCCTATGAACTGTAGTTATAATGCAGCAACTTTAGTCCATTAATTGTAAGAAATATGGTATACTGAAAGATAAGCTTAATAATAAGGAAAGTATGTGTGAAGATATTTGGGAACTCTATAATATCAGCTAAATTTTTCTGTACATCTAAAATTATTCTAAAATATAAAGCCTACTAGTAAAAAAGATAGTAAGAGGACATTATTAATAACTTTATTCCAAGATACTTGAAAGTTTACATGTGTCCATAAATATCTCATAAAACACAACTCACCAAATGGACACACACAAATCTGAATATTCTTATATACATTAAAGACAGAAAATCTGTATTTTAAAATCTTCTCAAATAGATACTGCCAACCTTATCCAGTTTCACAGATTAAATCTCCAAAATATCTAAGAAAGAAATGGCACCAATCATACACAAATTTTAAGAGAATGCAATAATTGCTTGCTTAATGAGGGCATTAAAACTGAAGCCCCAAAATACAATAAAGCCATAAGGAAGAAAAACTATAAACCAATCTCTAAAGAACACAAAATTTGAAATCTATGAAATAGTAGCAAAAGAAATCTAGATATATAACATACACAGACACACTCACACACATGTACATATAAACAATGTAACTTACTAAAGAAGGAAAGTTATATAATCACCCTGAAAAGTGTAGAAAATTTTTTTACAAAATTTGATGGCTAATTTCTAATTTTTAAAACCTTTTGTTAAACTAGAAATATAGCATGGAATAATTTTCAAACTCTAGTAAAGAGTATTTTCAAAAACTATGCAGACATCATATTGACAATTACATATTGCAAGCTGTCTTCTTGTAGTCAGAATGAATCCAAGATGCTTGCCTACTATTACTTCTTCCATTTAGTGTGCTATTTGAGATACTTTCTGTTCCAAGAAGGAAGCGAAATAATGTTAGCAAAATAGTGCAAAGAAAGAAATAAAGCTATTATTAAAATATGACTTAAGGTTATGCATAGAACCTTTCCCAAATTTAAAATTTATTGGTAAAGAGTTTTACAAGTTTACTGTGCAAAACTAATTCTCCAAAAATGCAATGTATTTTTATCTTTCAAAAATAAAAAGAAATTAAAATTGTAACAGATAGTGCCTGTTAATTATAAATCTAAGGAAATGTGTTACATGTATTCATCTTCAATGAAAACTATAAAACATTACTGAGAAATGTTGAATAATATCAAGTGAACAGTGGGCATCTCGTTTTGCTTGCCTAGAAGGGGCAGTACTATAAAAACATTCCTAAATTCATCTAATAAAGAATGTGTGTGACACTATACATCAGTATATAAAGTCAACCATTGAGGAATACATGTGTGCGAGTACATTAACAAACAAATTATAAATTTTACACAGAAATCTAGTAGGTCAAGAATGGTCAAAGAGCTGGGCATGGTGGCACACGCCTGTAATCCCAGCACTCAAGGGGCTGAGGAAGGAGGGCCCCCATGAGTTTGAGGCCAGCCTGGGCTACATAGACAGTTCAGGGCCAGCCTGCTCTACATAGTAAGATTCTGTCTCAAAGAAGAAAAGAAAGAAAGAGAGAGAAAACAGTCAAAGAAATATTTAAAAAGAGAAATGATGCCCCCCAAACTGACAGCCTCACCTTCTTAGAAGGACAGCACTCGGGCAGCTCCCCAGAACTGAGAACCCAGAGGAGGTGATCTTTCTATGCAGAGGCCAACTCCCTTACCTTCCTGTTTCCAGAGTATAGATTTGGGGTTGCAATGTGTTGAATAGGCAAGCACTGAGGCTCTGGAGTTGGGCAGGCTTGGGACTGATTCCCAAAGTGACTATTTCTGAGTCATTTAATGCTAGCCTTTTTGAGTCTGTTTCTTAGCTGTAAAATGAGGCTAATAATATTTTGTAAGCATGAGACTTATACAGTATATAAATGCCATGATTTCATCTCATAAATACACAATAAAAGGCAGTTATATTAAAAAAATAAAGAGTAATAAATATGAAACATGTGTAAGATAAGACCACATAATAAACCTATAGTGATTAAAATGGTATTGTGCCTGCATAACAACAACCAAAAAAATAGTCCTAAGAAATACAGCCACACTTCATAGGGTCATCTGATTTATGGAAATAACGGCCTTTTCCTATTACGGAAATAAAACAATTTCTTAGTAAAGTTTGCTGAATCAATTTAATATAGATAGGGAAGGTTAATGTTACTTCTATGTTACAATTTGCATATAAAAGTCAAATTGGTTGTTATTTAATCAATTAGATAATACAACAGTAACTGTATACCTAAATATAATTGCTAAAATAATAAAACTTCTTGAAGAATATTTCATGACCTTGGGTGGGCAACATTTCTTATACAGAGTATAAAAAGTACAAACCATAAGGGAAATAATTGAAGGTTGGTGTACATTAAAATTATGAATCTTTATAAGAAAGGATACCACTAGTAGTGTTAAAATGAAAATAAATGACTGTAATAAGAAATTTGCAATATAGAGATGAAAGGACTTACAGAAAGACTATATAAAGAGCACTTACAACTCAATAAGAAAGAGGCAATGGAAATGGAAAGATGGGAAGAGATTTGAATAATTATTCACAAGAAAAGGAGAATCCCAATGACAAAAAAAAAACTTGGTACCAATCAGATTAGTAAAATGAAAAAGATAGACTACCAAATGATATGGTACAACAAAAACACTTATGAACTTACAGTAAAAATAGAACTTGTTTAAAATTTTCTAGGGGGCCAGGGATTTAGCTCAGTGGTTCCGCCGCCTGCCTCACAAGCACAAGGTCCCGAGTTTGATCCCCAGTACCAAATAAATAAATAACATAAAAATTTCCAGGGAAATTTTTCTATAGCAGTTAATAAAGCTAATATATTCATGACTCTCTGACCCAATAATTTTCCTGCTAGTTATATACTTAGCATAAACATTTGCTTCACAAAAAAGCCACGTGCAAAAATGCGTAGCAACACTATTCCTTCCCAAATTGGGAATTACCTCCGTGGAAGCAAAAGGGGACTTTGTGAACTGTTTACTGGTTACACTGACATTCTAGCTCTATGAAAACTGGTGAGATGCACGTTTATAATTTGTATACATTTTTAGAAGTTACACTTCATAAACAGTTTGTTTTTAAAAAAATCAGTGTGATATTTTGATGTCACAAGTACCTGTGAAAGAATGAATCAATGGTTCTACATTTAAATGTGTTTTTATAACACACTGGAAAACTGTATCCTCTGCAACCATTTATAGGTTTAGTAAAATTTCTAGATGTTAACTTAAAAATATATGAGAGCAGTAGATTTTTTTTCTTTGAAAACTTTAGGAGCAATGATAGTCATGATTCTAAAACCTTATGTCTTTTCCCTACTTGAGCTGGTTCCTGAGAATTAAGTTTGATGACCACTCAGAGTGTGCCGCTCAAGAGAGGAAGCAGACTTATTTACATCCTGCTTCTATCAGAGATTGTGAATCTATATTTATTTCTGAAGACAGGTCTCCAGTCACCCAAATATAAAATATATTCACAAAGATGGTGACAGAAGTACTCAAATTCTGTAGCTAATGAAGCTTTTAGCTCACTTAGCGGCTCTGTATTATAATAGCAGGATGCTAGGCTGTCAAATACGTATCTACCCCACCGAGCAGTAATGTGTGCCAGAGCCTATGGTAGCATCAGCAGTGCTTTTTCTTCCTGCCCTTCCCAACACATTAGCGACAGAAAAGGAACCAGCGGTAGTAACAGCAACCAGTCCCGGAAGAGTGACTGCAGTGGTAATAGCAATGGCAGGAGAATCGACGTTTGCTCCAATAATTTCTTGCTTTCTAAAAATTATTCCTTATTATGCAGATAAGCCAAAGTCTTCAGTACCAACTTTGAGCATCTTTGGAGGTTAGGTTATTTCTTGTAATTGCTTTTGCTTGTAGGACTTTCTGTTTACGAATCCTGTCAGTGTCCTCCAATTTTCCTATGCTTAATATATTCAAGAGACTTCCACATGATGATATAATATAAGCACCTAGCAAGTTTTCTATCTTTGTTTACATATTAGGTTCAACCTCAGAATCTATTCATTCTCCTCACACCTTCATCTACAAGTATGATTGGCCTTACTTTCTGCTTCATCTGATGTAACTCCTTCTGTGTCTTTTGGGCCCCATTCTAATTAATCACCATCTTGTTTTAACAATAGACTAAGCTTTATTCTTCCCCCAAATTTCTCCTTTGTGTCGATTACCTCCTTGGATATCAAACTTGGCTTTCACTTCTGAAAGAATGCTCTTACCTTAGAATCACCAATTGTAGCCCAGCGTGGTGGCACACACCTGTAATCCCAGCACTCGGAAGGCTGAGGCAGGAGGATCACTGTGAGTTTGAGACCAGCCTGGGCTACACAGTGAGTTCCAGGTCAGTCTCAACTGCACAGTGAGACCCTGTCTCAAAAAAAAACAAAAAAACAAAAAAACAAAAACCAAAAAAGAATCACCAATTGTATATCCCAACCATGTACTTATAAAAATATATTGTCTGAATCTTTCCCCATTATTCCACATAAACTCTCTCATGGTGAAGTTGTCAATGATCTTGTAAACGCTAAGCCAATTTGATTTGAGTAAGAACCACCCGGCAGATTAGAAAAGCTTCAATGTGTTTGTGAATGATTGACAAGTAGGCTGCCAACTGAGGAGGGAAGACCCACCCTGGATATGGGTGGCACCAACCAATAGGCTTGTACCAGGAAGTGCAACAATGATTCCACTGAACCGAAGACTTCCCTCTGGTCATTTTGGGCTGCTCACGACTCCAAGTAAACAAGCTAAAAAGAAAGTTACAGTGATGATGGGGGTGATTGGTTAAGCTTACCTAGGAGATATTGGACTTATACAGAGGTAAGAAATAATATATTTGGAGTGTAGGACATCTCTCAGGGTGTCTCCTCCTATTTCCAGCCTCTGTTATTAAATCAATGGAAAACTACAACAACCCAATCCAAGAAGGATGAAAAGTGGCCCTGAACTTTGAGGAATGAAGATATGGGTCACCCTGCCAGGTAAAGAAACAACAGCTGCTGAAGGGCTTGCTAAAGGCCAAAGGAATATGGAATGAGTAGTAGAAGGCAAACATAAACTGCAGCTACGACCATGTGACTACTCACAGAAACAAGGATTGTAATTGTCATGAATGTTTCTTTCCTATCTTGTCCATGCATTCGTGCATCTATGTACACATATATTAAGCATGTATCTTTTCTCTTTTTCTTTGTAACATAAGGTTGATTGTTATTATTGATTTGTAAGTATTGTTCAAGATACATTACAATGTTTAAATTATGGAATGTAGGAGAAGAGTAAGTACCATTCAAAGAAAAACTTTGCCTTCTATTCTATTCTGAGGGAATTAGTGTATCTCTCTTTGTGTGTAGAGTCCATACATAGGACCACTTGAGGCATAATATAAACTTGCTCATATACCGGGGGATCGAGATGCTCTAAGGAAATGTGTAGGGTTGTCAAGTTGACAAGGGGTTGATGGTGATCATTAATTAGGACATGGCAACTTGCCTTCCATAAGGACCGCCTAGCAGATCAGTAAAGCTCTGAATGTCTGTGGATGACTGACACTTAGGACGAAAAGGAAGAGGAAGACTCACTCCAGATATGGGTGGAGCTAACCAATAGGCTGTAGCCTGGGTGGAATTAAAAGGCAAAAAGGAAGTCTTCCTTCTCAATTTGCAGAAGCTCCAGTGTGGGCCACTGTTCCTTTGGACACTGGTCTTCAGTTCCTTGAGGTCGCCAGGGCAGACTCTTCAGCCTTCCGATGTCACACTGGCGACTGTAGTGAGTTTCCCGGCCTTTAACCTCCGATCGCTCCTGGGTCACCTGGCTGTCCAGCACACAGAGGGACCCTGTGGATTCTTTTACCTCTGATTCCAGACACGCACTGGGGCTCTTTCCCTTCTAATCCTGTCAGTGGACCTGATAAATCCCTAGTGGAATTAGACACCTGCTAGCCGTTGACTGATCCCCTGGTGAATGCTCACTGGCACAGACCTCCACGGGCAAATGGCAGTGATTCTCCCATTCCCACCTTCCTTGACTCACCTTTGTCGCTTTCTCTGCAGAACTCTCCTCTCCAGAGCAGACGCTATGTTCCTTGATCCACTTAGTTCTCTGTCTCATCAATTTACTCTAAGTCATTACTGCTCCTTCTTGGTATCCGACTGTGATAAAATGGGTGCTGTTTTGGAGACAGCCCCATGAATGTGGCCCTTTGCGCCCTTCTCTTTCTGCCTACATACCATTCATTCCTTACATGTTTGCAGCCTTACAGTACCCAGAGGCAGAGGCCATGCATGATTAACTCTTCACACTTCAGAAGAGATGGTGGTGGTGATTTAGAGCTTCATTTCTCTTCTCGACTCTTAAGATAACATCTGAAGGGACAGTCCTCCCTGGCTATCCTTGCTCTTTCCCAATGCCTTGGACTCTGGGTGCAATAGCAACACACATGAAACCAGTCAGAAAGGAACGGTGCCTGTCCAGCTGTGTGTGAATCAGCGGCCACAAGTTTGCATTTTGGAAATAGTTTTGGCAGCTGGGAAAATTATCCTGAGGGAATTGAGACTGTTATCTCTGGGCAGAAAGAAGGAGTCATCAGAGAGTGAGGTGGGACAGAATGAAATCAGTGGACGGGTAGCAATTAGGCAAACTCAGCAGCAGCATGGGAAAGGTTAGAAACAAACATTCTGCTAAAACTGAATGTGATTTACAGCCAGAAAATTCCTGGGAAACCACATCGGCTAGGCCTCTCATTTCACAGATAAGGGGCCCGAGAGGTTGTTATTTAGTCTGAGTTACAGAGAAAGTCAGAGTGACCACAACAGCACCCTGTAGCCCCCGCTTGAAGTGCAGGGCTCTGACTGCTCACTGCCAGCTCCTTCCTCATGCATGTTGCTCTGGGCGAGCACTGTGGTCTTTACTCCTGGCCTGGACTTACACATAACGTAAAGAAGGGCAACTTTTCAAGAGCCAAGTTGTCCACATCGTCTTCAACCGAAGTCCTAAAATCATCCAGGTGAGGCAATGCCTGCATTAACTCGCTTCTCCCCAGCTTTGTGGCTCCTGCACCTGTTCCTTTATTCACATTATCTCTACATAGACTCGCACTCCCAGGACCACGCTCCAGATACGGTCACTGCCAGCAAGTTTTCTGACCTCCGTGTGGACTGGCATGGCTAAATCGTGTGCAGTGGGTAGCTTATAAACAACAGAAATTTATTTCTCACTGTTCCGGAATTGGAGAGTCCAAGTTCAAGACCCTGGAAGATTAACTATCTGGAAAGCACCCCACACACACTTTTCCAGTTCATTGATGGCACCTTCTAGCTGTGTCCTCACAGGATGGCAAGAGGGGAATCTCTTTTTATGGGCACTAATTCCACTCATGAGAACGATGCCCTCATGACGTCTGCTCAGATCTCCCTACCCCTCCAAACCTCTCTCGGCTTCATTTTCCTCCCCCAGCCTGGATCACATAGCCAAAAATTTCAGCTGCATCTTCAACAGCACCTTGGAGTCCCTTGCCCTCTTGATCTGTGATCAACGTGACCCCTGCAACCTGTCACATCTGTCGCCCTGCTGCGGCCACACTGAGGTCGCCTGTAGAGAATACAAACAGACATGTGGCCTTCAGTGTGCAGCGATCGCTCCAGCTGCTCTCGGGCCTCAGTGCAGCTCATCAGTCTCTCTACTGCCGCTTTTTCCTTGTTCCCCTTACAGCAGTCACGGAATTCTCACATCACTCCCTCCCCTGACTAAGGCCACTCAGAAATGACTCCAGTTCCCAGGACCCCAAACAAGCAAGGACCCAGGGTGTAAACTCCTTCGGCGGCCACCTCCGACCTCCAAATAGACACACATTCCCTGATCCTTCCCTTCTCTACCTGAAAACCAGCGGAGCTGTTCAGATACAAAGGCAAAGGTGTCTCTTTCACCCTGTCCTCTTTTTCTGCAATTATATGGAAACATTAACCATTTCAAAAGTAGTAATCATTTTGCTGGGAGGCCAAACTCCTACTCTTTCTCTCTTTGCATTTGCTAATTGAAAGTCTCGACTTAATTTTTACACACACACACACACACACACACACACAGATGTCCTCTCACATATGTCCATTTGAGAACCCCATTAAGTCAATAAAATTAGTATCTTTATTTAGTAATAGATCATCTTAATAGAACTCAGGGAAAAGTAAACGTTGGTGCTTGTTAGATTTGTCCTTTGCATTTTTATACGTTCTCCTACCAGATAGTTCATACCAGGTCCACCAGTGCTGAAAAGCCAATTCTCAGCACTTAACAGCACCTAGGAAACCAACCTACTGACATCACATGAAGTGGAAATTTTCCAAAAACCGCACCTTTTTAATTCCACATTTCTAAATCAGCAAATCTGCCTCTTAATGAAGACCTTCAGACACCTCTGAGCTCCAGGTATGTTTCCTAGAATTTATTTTCACTAAGTGACAACCCCACACATAACATTTCCACCATAAACACTGTTTCCACGGGGAGAAATTATTTAGTCATCTGCTCATGAAGATTGACACTTTGATGGCCTGGAATCCCGGCAGCAAATACACACACAGGAGGACCGAGGAAAATGCAAAGTAGATGTAAGTGCTCACTTGGGTACTTCTTACATCCAAACTATCCCCAGACAGAAACACTAGAGATCAGGAGAAAGAGATCCAACGTGCCCTGTACTTTCGCTCAGCCGCAGCCCTTCTGTTCAGATATTTTCAAACCCCGGGCTGGGTGAAGCACTCAGACCGCTGAAACTTTTCCAAAGCAGTGTGGGTCCCGACTCCGGGGCCCTAATCCTCAGAGAGGATGGAATGGAAAGAAGGAGGGCATTTGTTATTCTGTTGCATGGTGACTTGCTCATAACCCACTCATTTCGTTTGGCACACAGCCTCGTGTCCACAGCTGTCATCCTCTTCTGCATTTGTTTGCAGCTGACAGACGATGGCCTCTAAGGCAGGTTGGGCTGGCCCCATGAATGGTGCCTTTTTGTGAAGTTCTTTTCCCTGTGTCAGAAATAACTTTGCACAACTTATGTTTCTTTTTTGAGTCTAAATAAAGTTGTGTGTCATCTGATAGCTTACAAAGTAATGCACACATGCTCTTAATAGGGCAAGTAGTGGCACGAGGCTCAGGGAAACCAAAAGATCAGTCTCTCGCTGTCTCTCTCCTCCCCACATGTGAAAAGAAAAAGAAGAAGGGATCTGTTTTCAGTGGGAGTTCATAGGATATTAACAGTTTCAAGTAGGGCTTAATGACTGTGAATGCATGTGTGTGTTTAAATATAAGTTGGAAATCTTTGAGAAAGTTCAACCATGTTCAGGAGGGTTTGTGTGGATATAGTAACTAGGGCTATTTGAACGTGCTAAGAATGGACAGAAATCTCTCCCTTTGTATCTGCTGTCCACGGCCCTCCATGCTCCTCTACTCCAGATTCTGGCACAATGAATGCAACAAACTAGATGTGGCTCCAGTGGCTCTGGAGTTGGCCCCAAAATTATCTTCATTAATGGATTTAAGGAAAAGGTCTCATTTTTACTACATTGCTTCCTTCATGATAAAGACAGGAACAGTGTTGAACAAAAACACACCGAAGAACTCTCAGGCTTTTGGGAGCCAGGTGAACTGCCGGGGTGTTGGGTACAGAGCCGGGATCCGGCATGGTGGATTCGTCATCCAGCCCTTGGTTAAAGGAGCGGCTCCCTTACCCTTTTCTCATGCTGCACCTCTCTCTTTCTCTCTCTCTCTCTCTCTCTTTCTCTCTCTCTCTCTCTCTCTCTCTCTCTCTGCTCTGACATTTTCTTGGCTTTGGCTGAAATTTTGACACATAAATCCCACTTGTCAAATGATATTGCAAAACAAGAATCCAAGTGTCAGCACATGGCCTGTGAGTGTGGGGACTGGAGAATAGACCAAGGCACACCTCGATGGCAGCCTTCATCTGCCTCCAGCCATCTGCAAGCAATTTGAGACTAGTTTCCAACGCAGCTAGGCTATTTGGCCTGATAACTTAGCACAGCCAAAAGCAAGAGCCCGAGTCATCAAAACCCGTTAACTCATAATGAGAAGATAAAGCAGTGTATTTTTAAAAGCTGTCTCAGACCAACCCATTAGTATTCAGTCGGATGGTCTGGAACCTCTTTTTCATTATAAATTCCATTCAACAGCTCTGGCCTCTTAAGGCAGCACATTCACCTTCCCGTATCCTCACCCCTTCCCCTAGCCTCTGAGTCTCCTATCTGTGGCCTGCAAATAGCTGAGACCCTGATAGGACTTCTGTGGTCTTTCTGGTGTTGGGTCTGGGATGCTCCCCCTTCACATGGGGCTAAAACAGAGACCTAAAGAAAAGATGTAGAAAGTTTCTTAAAGAAGTGAGCACCTTCTTGGTCTGGCTAAACCCATGAAAGAGCTGTGATTTTTCTTTATTTTCAATTTAAAGGCATTTCTGGGGAGATTTTAGTTTGTTTTTCCAGCTTGGCAGGAACTCTGTGTGCAGTGGTGAAGAGGAAAAACAAAGAGGGAAGAGTCCAGGAGGGGATGGCACCAGCATGCTTTGGTCCTTTCTGAGTCTTTGCTTGGTTCAAATCAACCTCACTAAGAGTTTGCACATCTGTAAAGTGGGCACTAGTGGCTACCTCACAGAATGTCTAATTAACTTTCTTGGCTAAACTGTTCTGTCTGTACTTGGCCTTAGGGCACAAGCATATGCAGCCCTCCAGGGTAGGTTTCCTATGAATCTAAGGCAGCTCTGGCCTCAGCCTCTCTCACTCCATCCTTCCTCCCTGGAAGGGGCCCAAGAAGTGCATCCCATGTTCATAGATCTGTAAATTTGCTGATGTCATCAATTCCAAGAGAGTTTGAAGTCCATCTTTCTATGACAAAGTTTGAAACAATCTGAAAGAAACTTGTTCCAAATTTGACAATAATCCTCAACATGTATGGACCAACACCATGAAAAGTTGGAAGGTGAAAGAATGTACTAAACAATAGGTAAGTTTTGATCAGCCTCACAAGAGGAAAAATTAGATTATCTAACTTTCAATAAAGACGGACACACCAAAGCACTGCATATGAGAAGGTGATCGAAGTAGGAAAAAATATTTTGAGATGTCACAGGAAGTCAAATAATTAAAATACTATATAACCTTAGGCAGTTTGTGATAATTATAGTGTTTTCAAATTTCACAATTTGTTTTGATTACCTATCTCATTATAATACTTTCATCTCAAAAAGGACCTCCAAGGTTATTCAAGTCTCAGATTCCAGAAAACATGGGTTTGCCCCTGAGAGCAAGGAACAAAGGAGTTTTTTTATGACCAAAGGAATCAAAAAATTCTGTGATTTCAGTCAGTTTGGGCAAAACTCCAGACAAACTTAAACTAGTTTTTGTGGATGCTCCTTATTCCTTGTTTTAGATTGTTTTCTGATGCCATAAGAAAATACCGGAAGCTAGACAATCAATAAGACTATAAGTTTACTTGGCTGGAGCCTGAGAAGCCCAAGACTGGCATAGCACTGGCATTTCCTTAGCATCTGGTAAGGGTCCTGTGCTATGTCATAACACAACAGAGGGCATCACTTGTTAGAGAGAGAGAGAGGGCAAGCGTCCCAGCTCCAGTCCTTTCCTCTCCCTACAAAGCCATTTGTGCCACCACGGGCCCCACCCTTGGGACCTCCCTTGTGTAACCCTAATTATTTCACAAAGGCCCAACTTCCAAACACCATCAATATCAGAATTTAGTGATGAAGTTTCCAACCTACGGACTTCTGGGGACACATTCAAACCTTATCCTCCCTCTGGTCCTTATTCTCTAGGCCCGTTTCTATTTTCTGCCTTCAGATAAGGAACTCCTCCATTCAACGTCACTCCGGGAACATCCAAGATCAGCACTCTTCCCCTGCATCTTGCAAGCCCTCTTCTCCACTGTGCCCGGTCAGTACTCACCTGTGCAAACTCATCCTTGAGGACCTTGCTGTTGGTCAGGAGAAAAATAGGTATTTATATTTTACTAGGTGATGGTAACAAACCATATAAACATATTATTAGCAGAGTTTCCATAAACTCTGAAAGAGCTTGTCTAAAAGTAAAACACCACCACCTGGAGATAGGGGAGTCAGTAATCACTCCTTTCACTTCATTCCTTTATTATTTTTTTATTTTATTTTGTGTAGTACTGGGGATAGAACCTAGGACCTCATGCTTGTGAAGCAAGAACACTCCCACTGAGCTACACCCCCTGGCCACAGAGGCTCCTTTCTGTGCCTCTGAATGCTTGTCATTACTTTTCCAGTTCAACCGTGGTTATGAGTTGGGGAATTCTCCAGGGGAACTTCAGGTACTCCAGCCAATATGGGGGGGCATCCAAAGATGGCAGTTGTGTGTAACTATTACCAAGGTCTTTGGTTGATGTCGTATCCAAAGGACAAATCTATGGACTTAAGTTTGCAAAATTCTGTAGACTTCCCACACTCCACAGAAAGGCTCTGTGTACAACCTCTGCATATATCACTTGCCTGCCTCAGCAGCCCCAGCCCAACTTGGTAGTGTTCTCTCTCAACACCATCTGCTTGTCAGAGGTATTCCTAGGGAGACAGCTTCCCCTTGAGAATATCACAAAGCTGACCAATTTGGCTGCTGGTCACCTTTTTGGCCTCCTTGGCACACTCTGAAATCTGCCCATTGCAAGGCTCTCCAAACCTGAATGACTGGTAGGGTCACCTGGGGGCCTGTGATCCGCTGCCCCTTGGCCTGGGCACAGTCATACTGACTTGAGATTTCAGGGAGGGGAATGGGAACATCACACAGGTCCTCTGGCAATATTACTGCTTTCTTTATCTCTTTTTCTCAGTCTCGGATATTCTTTCCATGTGGCTGGTCTTCCTGAACCTGCTTGACCTGCCTCACTATTCCATGCAGCTTTCATATAAAGCTGCAGTGTTCTTCAAAAAAATCCTGCTCGTTAACTGGAGGACCTAAATGTCTATTCAGCAAGTCCCCATCACTACTCATTCACACTCCAAGTCTCCAGTGCTGGGGACCAAACCCAGGGCTTTGTGTGTGCACACTGGCAAGTGCTTTTCCACTAAGCCACACCCCAGCCTATTAACCATCTTGACTTCATTCAGCAAATCCCTATCATTATTTGCCTTAACCATCGCGGCCAGTGTAAAGGCATTCATTCTATGCCCTTATAGATAAACTTGCACACAATTGCTGAACTTACCTTTGCAAAAATATAAATTTAAGTGTACTACCTGGAGGGCATTCTTGGCCTTGTGTGTCGACCTTCCCTTCAGTTTGAATCTCCTTTGATACCTTCCCTTTTAGTCACACTTTGGTCCTTAGCCTGCCCTTTCTTGTTTCCATGCTGTTTCCTGACCCAGACCCTTTACATGTGCTGCTGTTCTCCCAATGAGGAGACAAATCACATTCTTAAAGCCAGGAAAGCCCAGACAAACAAACAACCAATAAAACCCTTTAGAGTATATTTGAAAAAAAATTTTTAAAGTAAGAAAGCAATTACCAAAGGAAAAGACTGTGACTATATTGGTCTTCCTACATTATTTGAAGGTTCAGTCTAGTTAAGTGTCTACTTTTAAACACAATCCTGGCCAGCAGTGAGGAAGCATACGGCTGTGTGCTCATAGCAGTGGTTCTTGCCACAACTGTCAGCAGGCCTTGTGACAACACAGAGGGCTGGGCTCAGCCTGGAGGTCGGAATTTAATGGGCCTGGGATGGACAGGAGAACCCGCTTGTTTAACAATTTCCCAGTTGCTGCTGGCATTGATCATTGAGTATTTATAGCTCCAGATACACAAAAGAGACACTGCAGAGCTCTTAAAAACATGCTGGCCCCAGAGGAGACTCTGGGGACAGAGCCACACACTGCTGTGTTAAGCTTCTCAGGTGCTTTTATTGTGCAGTCAGTGGTGAAAGCCACAAGCTTACAAATCACTGTCTTCATCTAGCTAGAATTTCCTACCTCCTGAAACAGTCTCCACTTAAACCAGCTAACATTTCACCTTTCATTTATACAGCAACCCAAGGGTCAGGTCCCTATTATCCCTGCTGTATCTGTGTCTCTTTCCTTTGGAAACAAAAATGCCAGGAGGTCACTAAAATAATTATTTAAGCACCTGTTTCTTTGCAAGGCTCTAATCTCATCACTAAAACTATAGAGTCTTATGAAGTACTTGGCATCATAGCTGCTCAATGAGAATCTGTCAAATGAACAAACCATAAAGTATCTACTCATCACCTACCTCCTTTGTACATTGTGAGGCTGACCTATGAAACATTCAGGAAAAAGCTGTGGATGTCTAAGTGATGGCTCCATCTCAGGCCAGCCGTCCTTGCTAACATGTAGGTACCCATGGAGAAAAGAGAAACACTCTACCTACTGCTGTTTATCTGAAAGTTTCTGCAAAATGAATGTGACCCAAGGGAAACCAAAAGCCCAGATCTGCTCTAGTGTAAGTAAGGAGCTCTAACTAACATGATTTGCATAGTCCTACAACCCCAAGCTGAACAGTTCATGGGGGGAGGGGATACCTAAGAAAGATGCATCCTCGATTAAAGAAAAGTTCATAAACCCCTCAGTAATAGAAAGCACCATGTTGAGGGACTTGGTGCAAACCAACAAATGATACCCAGATCTATAGGGATGCCAAAGAGATTTTTTTAAATTGCACTTATAAAACCAGGGAACCAGGATTCGTCTCAAAGCACCCCAAGGGCACCAACCTCAGATAATGCTACACCTCAGGGTGGGAGAGGGTGGGCATAGGCCGAAGAAAGGGGAACCTGAGATGCAGTGTGAGAGCAGGTGTGCCTGGATGCTGAGAAAGGACTGCAATTACCTGGGCAAGTGCTGCAGAAATGGAGGCTGATTCAGGAATATAGTGGGACAGGCTCTAATTCAGCACAGGGAGACCAAGCACAGCAATCTACTGGAGTATTCTAATATCGCGTGAGTGCAGTCTCCCTAGGCATTAGAGAAAGCAACTAGTGAGAAATTGAGAATTGCCTGAGTATTTACTCTAAGGAGTTGACTTTATTTTTCTACATTTTTATTAGTGCATAGTGGTTACACAGATTAATAGAGTTTGCAGCGGCATGCCTATAACATACTCTATCACCCTCCGTCACCTACCAAATCCCTGCATTGGCAATTTGTTATCTGCCATCAGGGGATACGGTGGCGTGAAACCTGAGCTAACTCAGTTTCTATAGAATTAAACGTATTAGGCTGTCACACCTGGATTTTGCTCTTTGGAACTAGGAAATCTGCATCCCTCCCATTCCGTAAGAGGGCAAGCCCTTTGCTATTCTGCAACAGGAGGAATCTTTCAGTAACACCAATTTCACTCTTGAACTAGTCTGTTAATAAGTAAGATAGTGTTGCTCATTTAAACACCGAGTTTGAAGATATATGGGGCAGTCCTCCGCCAAGAAGCAGACACAAATCTCTACCAAAAGATCCTGTCCATCCACTGGATGCAGAGACCTGGTGACCTCTCATCTCTGTCTAGACACAGCTCTTGGGCCCTGGACTAAACATTCTTTCTGTGGGTTCACACACGGGTATTCTGACTGATTCACAGTTGACCTTGTGGTTCTAGAAATGCTGTCTTTCCTGGAGAGATGAAGACATCCTTTGTCAAGGTTAACGAACAAATCCCAGACCACATAGCAAATTAGCAACGTAAAGAAGTCCCACTATGGATCCCTTCGAAAGAAGCCACATGGATTTTCCCTTTGCCTCCAGCCCTCCCACGTCCCCACACCTCTCCTGCCCCTGCCTCCACCTTCTCCTGTTGGTATGCATATGTGCAAATAACTTCCATGACCAAACCACTGGGTCAGCCCCATGTGTCAATGGAATTCCCAGTTTCCTAAGACTTCTGATTATCTTTGAATGTTGTGTGTGCCATGTGCACCATGACAGGTCTTGGAGATGTTGGTTAGGAGGAGTCCTACATAGTCATTGTAGAAAGGAGGGACTCAGATGCAAATAGTCTAAACCAAAGGTGCTTTGTCAATGTATTGTGAGTTGAATCTGATGGTGCTGCGTAGCAATACCTGGGATGAACCCAGGGGATTTGTTACTCATTTTCCATCCACTGGTACCCAGTCCCATTCATATGTGGATTATAACCTTGTCATCCCTTCTCTGCTTTCCATCAGTGTCCAATGTCCAGTGTCTCAATGTCCAAAAAACATGTTCCTTCCCCTTTGCAGTGATTTTGTAGTCCACCTCCCCTTGTAGTTGGGCCTATGAGAGGAGCCATGAAGGGCAAGATGAACTTGGTGTTTCTCATTTCTATTCATAACATTTTCTTTCCTAAAGATTGCAAAAGTGTCATCATTACAGCCTCAAGAGCAAGAGATACCAGCTTTACATGAGAAGACTGACCACATGACCAGAACACAAGGACTCATTTATAGTGACATTCTCCTCTGCCACAAATTTAGGGGCATCATAAAAAGCCCCATAATCTGTTTCAGCCAGAAGAGCCACAAAGTACTTCAAAGTAAACCTAACAAAAAAATGCATAAAGCATTTGTGAGGACAACAGCCTGAAAGACATAAAAGTAGAATTGAACAAGTAAAAAAGATATGCTTTGTTCTTGAATAAGAAAATTCAATATCATCAAAATGTCACCTGTCATCAAATAAAGTATGAATATTAGGGATAAATATACTTTAGGTCTTTTGTTGCCTTATGAAAGTTGATTCTAAAGTTCTGGATCTGCTACCAGTGTGGAAAAATCTCCTCTGCTTAGGTACCTCCCTCAAAAGTCTGAGGGTTCCAGAAAGAGACCACCGTTTATGCTGCCTCAAGGATCAGTGAAGTCCCATTGTTTCTGGGAAGAGGTTAAGAGGGAAACACTGATTCAGAGATGACAGGGGAGCACGAAGTCCTGACCCCACATCAACACTAGGGTAGCACTCCTTTCTCTGAGAGGAAAGAAAGCAAAACCAGCCAAGACATGCCCCTAATGAAAGGCAGCATTTAACTGATCACCGTGAGAAGGAGGTACAGAAAATGTCACCCCTGAGGCCCAGACACACAAGGGATCCCTATGACTATGGCTGAATCAGAACAACAGAGAAACTTCCCAGCCCCCAATTCTATGCAAGCAAAAAATGAATAACAAGAAAGAATAGTCTGTCATTGGAGGAGGGACAAGCCCTTGGGAAAAATTTCTTTCTGTGGTACAAGAAAACAAAGATGTTTAAAAACTGAGTGTGAAGCAAAATATTGAGAAGGAGCTTTAGTCTTCCCTGTCTGTGTCCTAAACACAAGGTTTTATTAGAGGAAAATAACTGAAGTGACAAAAAACTCAAAGCAAGCTCAATTAAAATGACCTGAGTTTCTGTTGTTAACAGCCAGAGAAGACTGCTTAGTAAAAGTCATATGATTTATATCAGTCTTCCATTTTACAAAAAATGTCCAGTATGCAGTAAAAAACATCAGCACATGCACAAGTGCAAAAACAAAGCAGGAGGAGATAAAAGTAAATTGTCAAGAGACAAAGCAATCAACACAACCAGACTTAAGAGATTACACAGATGTGGAAGTATCAGACAAGGAGTTTTAAATGACTAATGACTTATGTCTCAAAAATGTACAAACTGCTAACAAATCTACAAAGCAATGAGAAACTTCAGAAAAAAGATGAGAATTTAAATAAAGGCTTAAATAGAAATACTCTTTAAAAAGGGCACAGAGATTAAAATATAAGAGGTGGATAACACCACTAATGTGTCCTCAGGAGACTCTACACAGCAGGGTAAAGAACAAACCTTGAAGAAATTTCAAGCTAAATTACCCAAAACATTTGTAAACATACATATAAATATATACTTATAAACATACATATAAATATTCTTGCCAAATTATTAGCAGGTCAAATTCAGCAGTATATAAAAAAATGAAAAGACATCATGACCAACTCAGAAATGCAAGGTTGGTTTGACAATTGACACTCTAATTCATTATTAGATGAATTAATTCATCAATAGACTCAAGAAAAATACATGATGATCTTTATAGGTGCAGAAAAATCACTTGACAAAATTTATAATCTAAAGCTTAAAATGAAAATCATGATTTTAAAACTATAACAAACTAGAAATTGAAAAGTAAATTTTGACAATCTATAATAACTGTAGCTAATATCATATCTCATAGTGAAAACCTCAATGTTTTCAACATTAAGATGAGTAGCAAAGCAAGAATATATTCTTTTATGACTCCTAGCATCACACCGATGCTGTAGCTAGTCTCATAAGGCAAGGAAAAAGAAATAGCGAACATGTAGATTAAAAAAGAAGAAATAAAATTGTTTCAATACATGAATGACATAGTTGTCAACAAAGAAAAACTCGGAATCTACAAAAAAATGTTCCAGAACTAATAAATGAGTTCTAAAATATTAAAATTCAAATGGAATTGTATTTCTATATATAGCTTCTATAAACACCAAAAAATGAAATCAGAAAGAATACTTTTTACCATTATAATAAAAACATAGAATTCTTACTTCAATATCTAACAAAATAGGCAGAATATCTGAATCACAAATTAAAATATATTAATGATGAAGCCAAAGGAGATTGAAATAAATCAAGACATTTATGGAATGGAAAACTCAATTTGCTAATGTGTCAATTCTCCCTCAACCTTCTGGTAAGCTATTTTTGTTGAAATTGATAAACAGATTGTCACCTCATCATGGAAAATAAAAGAATAATCCAAAAACCAAGGAATAGCCAAAACAATTTTTGAAAAATAAATAACTTGTAAAACAATGACTACCTGATTTCAAACACTATAAATCTATAATACTTAAGGTAGTATGATTCTGGGAAAATGATATGAATAAATATATCACTATATCAATATAACAGAATTAAGATTTTAGAAATAAATTCTCGCATATATTGTCAATTACTTTTTGCTATAAGAATCAAAGGAATTAAGAAGCAAAAATATTTTCATCAGTACATAGTCTTGGAACAATTTGACATTTCTGTGTAAATAAGTGAATTTGACCCTTACCCTGCACCATATACAAATATTGACTAAAAATCTGAACATACACCTAAATGTCAAATCCACATGTATAAAATTATTACAAAAAATCAACTAGAAAAAGACTAGTAGATAAAGACTCATAAAGAACAGAAAACATACAAAAATCATTTCTACAGTTGATTTACTGGACATTATAAAATGAAAATTTTGTTCTTCAAAAACCAATGTTAAAAACATAAACTTGGAAAAAACATTTGCAAAGCACATAACTGAAACAGGACTGGTATCCAGAACATGAAAGTAAGTTTAAAATCAACAATAAGAAAACAACATTCCAATTTTAAAATACTGGGGGAAATATTTGAATAGATTCTTCACCAAAAAGGATACACAGATGGCAAATAGTTACATAGAACCATGCTTAGTGTTATTAGTTTTTAGGGAAATGTAACTGAAACCACAAGGAGATTTTACTGTATAAATATCCCAGTTGCAAAAAGAACAAAAACAGGAATGAACAAATAAACCAAAGTTGGGATGAGAATAGGTAGTGCAAATAACTATGATTTCATTTCTTCCTTTCCTATACTTATTCCTCTTATTTCTTTCTCTTGTCTAAGTGCTCTGGCTAATGTTTCCAGAATTATCTTGAACAAGGGTGGTGACAATGGACATCCTTGTCTTGTTTCTGATTTTAGAGTGAAAGTTTTCAGGTTTTACTGTTGTTGTTGTTGTTGTTGTTCATTTAGTATGATGTTGGCTATTGGTTTGTTGTGGATGGCTTTTTTCAGATTGAGATAAAGACCATCTATTCAACTTTCTGTAGGATTTTTATCATGAATGGATATTAGGCTTTGTCAAATTCCTTCTCTGTAGCTATTGAGATGATCATGTAATTTTTGTCTTTGGCTGTTGATATGATGCATTACATTTATTGCTTTGTGTATGTTGAACCATCCCTGCAACCTTGGGATGAATCCTACTTGATCGTGATGTATAATCAATCCTCTTGATGATTTGCTGCATTCTGTTTGCCAGGATCTAGTTGAGGATTTTTTTCATCTAAATTCACTAGGGAGATTGGCCTGTAGTTTTCCTTTTTGGTTGAGTCCTTCTCTGATTTTGGTATCAGAGTAACACTGTGTAGACTGCTGCAACCACCGTGGAAATTCCTTAAAAAAAACTAGGATTCCTCAAAAAACTAATCTTCTTCTGGGTATTTTTTCAAAAGAATTAAAAGCACCAGCACAGTGATATATGTGAACCCATATTTATAGCAACACAGTTAGTTTGTAGTAGCGAAGTCTTGGAAACAGCCCAAATACCCATCAACCCATGAATGGGTAAGATGTGTTTTTTCTATACACTGCAGGATTACTCCAACATAAAGAAGGAAAAACTTGAGACACTTATAGCTAAATGGATTCACCTGAAGCTATAATCGTAAGCGAAATAAATCTGATACACATGTGTAAATATTATACAGTCTCTCTCTGGTGTAAGAAACTTAAAGTTCAAATAGGACTAAAAAATATAATAGATAATGTGAAATAAGAAAAAATTGTTTAAAAGTAAGGGGAAACTATAGAGGGAGGAGTGGAAAGGAAGGAAGCAAAAAGAAAAGGAAAAAGCAGAAATAAGGTTTTTTGTAAATAGGAAGAGGAAGAGGGGTTGAAGGGATGGGAGAGGAGTGGGACAAAAGATAAATCAAGATACATCATGTACAGGTGTGAACTCCCTATGATCAATGGAATCATTATGTGTATCTAAATTGCAACAATGAAATTTAAAAAAAGAATGGGTAGAGCAGCTAGAACTCATACATAGCTGGTAAGAATATGAATTGGTACAGATATTTTGGAAATCATTTTTAGTAGTACATCAACAGAATGAAATACTATCCATCTATAAAAAGGAATCATTGGCTGGTTTCAGAGCAGCATGGGGTAAGTTGCACTAACATATTGGATCATATTAAATGAAAGAAGCCAGATTCAAAGACCTCAAAGTATATGACTACATTTACTGTGTATGACAAATTCTGAAAGCTAATCTGGTAGGGACAGCAAGCAGATTGACAACTGTCAGAGGCTGGGACGCTGCAGGAGGGAATTGAATAGAAGGGAGAAAGGAAACTTAGTGGCTTGATAGCAATTCTCTACAGTTCGAATATAGTGTAGCTGTCTTACCATGCTCAGATGTCAAGACTCATAGACCTTTACACGAGTGAGTTTTACCACAAGTACATTAATAAAACATCCTTAAAATTATAGAGCTAATGAAAGAGAAAAATAATTAATATAAATTTGAATATAAGTTCTTTTTTTTTTTGGTACCAGGGATTTGAACTAGGGTCCTTGCACTTGCAAGGCAGGCCATGGAACCACTGAGCTAAATCCCTGGCCCTAAGTTCTTTAACTGTACAACTCCTATGGCATAGAGTCTATGGAACATATTCTAAGGACAAAAAGAAACATGATGTCCTATACAGTCTAGGATAACCTAAACATGTAGAATAACCTAAACAAAAGTTTCATAATTAAATGCCAATTTTGCTATAAATATAAAGCATAGTAAGTTTTTCAGATTTAAAATGTAAGAGAAGGGCCGGGGATTTAGCTCAGTAGTGCCCATGCATGCCTCATAAGCAGAAGGACCAGAGTTCGATCCCCGGTCCCCAAAAAAAATTTTTAAATAAATAAATAAAATGTAAGAGAAAATAGGTATAAATATGAAATTAAAGAAAGTAAATAGTCTTGTAATGTTAATTTTAATTATAGTTAAAGTTTAGCCCCATAATTTTCTTCCTTCTGGCATTGGTCTACCTAAAGCAGCTAGAAATAACAGCACCATGGTTTGTTACAGTAATAGTTTATTTCCTGCCTGGAACAAGGAAAACAAAAAGGTTGTGTAGGGGAATAAGTGCTCTCAGGCTAAAGGCCTGTTGTGAAAATGTACAGGTGCCTTTTGTAGCAGAATAGCAGATAACAATGAAGACGTTACTCGAGGAAATTGTAAAAACTACTACTTTGCGATCCCCAATTACTGCACCAAGCGAGGCTCATTAAAGGATCATGAAAAATAAGCTAAAACACCTTTATACGAGTGAGTTTCACCACGAGTACATTAACAAAACTGTGTGTCACACAGTCCAGATACCCTGTCACAGATTATTCCACCAATCCCAAAGGATAAAACCTCCCTCACAACGGAGAGTTGCTGTCGTCATTGCCGTAACCGATTAACAAAATCTACCACCACTACTGCTGGGGCCGTCTAACCTTACATACATACAGCACAACCCACTTTCGTGCAGCAGCCTCCTCAGAACATGATCAACTTGAACAGGACAGTGAAAACTCCGTCAAGTAACTTCAGGCTATGGAAGAGTCTGTGAGAAAATGAGCCGGTGTTGGGAGCACAGCCATAGAAGGCGGGAGACCTGGTCTCCATCAGGAGGAGCTCGAAAGGTATCAGAAACACACACAGTGGACCAACCCTGCGCTGATAGCATCTGCCTTGCTTGAATCCTACATCACAAAAGTAAATAGAATGAAAGGCATCTGAGAAACAGTTGGGGACATTTAATGTGGGCTTCCCAAGGAATGGAGATAAATTCGGAGTGCAGGACAATGGAGCTGTGGCTGTACCCATCTTCGTGGAAGATGCATGATAAGGTCACGGCGGAGAAGTGTCAGAGTGCCCGCAACCCTTTCATACAGGATTCAGCGAAAATACCTATGTAAGAGTGACTGAGGGAAAATATGGTAAAATGTGAACAGATAAATCTAGGTGGACTTTGTAAAAATGTGCTGGTCTTTACTTTGATGCAAATAAACTTTCGAATTAAAAAGTTTGAGCAACAGCAACAAAAACATCCTGACCCAATTAGACAGATGTAAAAGCCGAGCAATAAATATGTTGAGTCCACAGTGCACAGCGCATTCATGTTGGTAGACAGAGGTCAGTAGCTGAGGTCGCTGACTCGTCGGGGACTCTGTCACTGCTGGGAAAACCCAAAGCACGCATTTCCAGGCCAAGGGTTCCATTGCTCAAGGGCAGAGCAGAGAACCTGAATTTTTCCCAGCTGAAAGTCTAAAATGTGCATGCACTATTGAAACAATTTGAGCAGTCTCTGTGAAGGCGGTAGGCCAAAAAATTATTAATTTTAATTCCAGCTAAACCACTGGCAAAAAAATGGGTGGCTCCCCTCAAATTCCTTGGGAACAGTTGGAAAGCGCAGGCTTCCTTGGAAACTTGCAGCGGGATTAAAGAGAGTTGATTTGGGAAGTCATTTTCATGGCATTAATTAGCTTAAACAAATAACTGTTTATCATCATTTATGATTACTTAATCATTAGTATCACAGCTCATCACATTTATATGCAAGAGGACTCCAGGACTTAGCATGAGATTCTCTTGCTTTTTATTGATTGATAGGGATTAGGAAACCATGAGGTGTTTTTTTTTCCTTCTGCTAGATGTTTTATGGAGAGTTAGATGTTCTTCAAAGAATACTGTGTGGGAAAGAGGGCACGGCTGGACAGAGAGATGAAAATAGCAAGTTTTTGAATTAAACAAATAAAGGAAGTTCTCCAAGCCATGCATGTACTGAGCAGCCGTCCCAATCAAAGGATTTTCTAATTGTAAGAGTATGCTTTTAATATTTAATTTTAATGAGATTCAAGCTAGGCCTTTTGTTGCTCAATCTTTTTAACCAGGTGCCAAAAATCAGGCCAAATGTATGGAAGTAGATTCTTCTATGAACTGCTACAAGAGCTTTGATGTTTGTGCCAAGCAGAAGGAATCTAGGTTGATTACTTTATTATTTTCTCTTCCAAAAGGCCATCCCTTTGGTACAGAGCATTCTTCCTGATTTATCCAGCTCGGAAGGACGCCATGAACTTGGCTTTCCAAAGCTACTTATTAAAAATCCCTTCTGTTTTTTTGGTCAGTCTTAAGAATCACACAGATTCTTACACAACAAAATTATTAACTTTTGCTTTTTTCTGGAAAAAAAAAAACAGTTTTATGATAATACAAATTTATTGTATATTGGCATTAGCTATTACCATTTCCTTTAAAAAACAACAGAACTAAAACTATCCCTTTCATACCAGAGTACATAATTGAAAAATAAATCTCTTTCCCAACCCACCTGACGTTTCCTCTGAAAAACTTTCCAGTGTGG
Organism: Fukomys damarensis; assembly: GCF_012274545.1. Lineage (NCBI taxonomy): Eukaryota > Metazoa > Chordata > Mammalia > Rodentia > Bathyergidae > Fukomys > Fukomys damarensis. The sequence continues at coordinate 75,511,142 of NW_022900950.1, read as the reverse complement.
TGCCTGTTGTTTTTAAGGCTTAATTACATAATTTAAAAATAAAACTAGAATGCCTATGAAAATTCATGTAAATACCTCAGTGCATAACAGTTTTTATGAGTTACTGCCTGTAGCACCCCATTTGTGCTAGTGCTCAGTACAAACATCTTGTCTTAATTCAAAAGTTTGAATTTTCTTCAGACCTTGAGCCCTCCTGATTGATTTCTGAATCCCGCTGACACTGTCCTCAAAGAGGGGAAAATGTGATCACTCTGATGTGATTCCAGATAAGGAAAGCACAGGTTTTTAAGTGCTTGTTTGGCAAATGGATTGGAATTTAAGACATCCTATATATAAAATTCTTGCACAGCAATAGGGAAGTTACTTATGGACCCGGGCAGTAGAAAAACACATTTGTTTTTCATACTTCTGCGAGGTAAATTCCATTATTCCCCCATTAAGGGTTGGTTATATAGGGTAGTTACACATCGCTCATCGCCATCAATTATAAAATGAATACTAGATGTGTCGTTTATTTTTATACATAGGTACAGCAGACCAAACATGCTCAACCACTTACAGCAGTTTATTGACACTGGAGAGAAACAATGATTTAGAAAAGCAAATGACGCAGATTGCAGGGTGTGGGTCTCTCAAGGTTTCTCCCCTCTACAACCACCGCCGAGGTTTCTTTAGAACACTTCTTTCTACATTGAAAACATGTCAAAAATTTAAAGAGCAACAAACAATCAGGTATGGTTTTTCTCCTAAAGTTATAATTTGGTTTTGTGCCAAACTTTAACAGTAGACTTCACAAAGCCAGCCAGTCTCACTCACTTCAGATATGAAGATCTATCCAGCAATATACGTATGTTTGTGTATTTCCTAGATCTCCAAGCCTGAGCCACTGTGCAGAAAACTGCTAGAGTTTTGTCCCCAGCAGTTTTATAATTACCACATTTTAAGGCAAGGAAATAAAGCCAATACCATTTATATACTTGGTTTTGACAAATGCTATATAGTTAAATTTATGTTATACATAAAGTAATGAACTTAACCTCAGACTGCAAGTGCCATGTATAAACAAATTTCCCTCAAAGACAATGTCTGCTTTTTAGAGTATATATGGCAGTACAGCACAGTGCAATGATGTGGTGATGATTTCACTATTTATCACTCTGCATGACTTCTCCTCTGTTAACATTTTGTGCTGGAGGCAGCCTTGGACCATGAACAGGAATAGGGCCAACTGGTTTGTCCTGTTGTTCACTGTTTCTGGGATTTCGGACAAATTCATTAACTTCCTGCTACCTCAGCTTTCTCATCTGCAAAGCAAGGATCATTATACCTTTTTCGCAAGTGGAACATATTAAGATTGGAATGAGTACAATTCCTAGGCATAATGAACAATTATTAGCCTCCACTTCTGTTTAACTGTAGATTTTTTTTCTAGTGTACCAGTTGACATGGCTTATAGCACCAATACATTATTCCATTTCAAGAAGACATTTCCTTGAGAAACTTTGACTTTTGCTGAACTCATCTGCCACCTGCCTAGGCAATAAAAGTGTCGCACACGTGCTAAGTAAGATTTGGGTGTTCCCATAGATATGATTATTCCTCACAATAATCATATGGTACAAGAACTATGGTTAATCCCATTCTCTAGATTAAACAAAGGAGTTAAAAACTTCCCTATGATTCCGTAAGCCATAGCAGTGGAGGTAGCATTCAAATCTGATATTAGATAATAATCGTCAACAGTATTTGTGAGGCTCTAGATCAACATCTAAATTACGTAGTAGAAGAAACAACAGGATGTAGAGGATGGAGGAGAGGAGCCATGTGTCGCAGGCTCACTGGAGAAGACAGCAGCAAAACCTGCAGTTAGTGTTCCAGAATCTGAGGACATGTGCTGGCTCAAGAGCCTGTGTCTGATGGCTGAGAGACAGAAGCAGTCATTTCCATATGCACTGGCACACACTGGAGCCACATTCCTGGTTGGCTATCAATTTGATCCTGGAGTGCGAACACAAAAATCCAGCTTCACACAGCCAATATATCACACTCCAGGTGGGACACAGGCTGTAGCAGCGAGAGGGCAGCGGGACTGTTCAGGTACTGTGTGTACTGCAGCAAGTGGATTGGCCAAGAGGTTTTGACCACATGTGGGCTATTAGTCTAGTGATCACTGTGGGGTGAGGGAGCCCTAATAGGTTGGGTTTATTAGCTCACTTCATGCTCATAAGAATTCCACAGGATAGTTCCAGGATCAAGTCTGCTTTGCTGAGGAATAAGTCAAGGCAGGAGGGCCTGAAACAACTGGCGCCACGTCCCATAGGCAGCAGTAGATGTGGGAGGGATGGCATGGCCTGGTAGTGTGCATGCACGCATGCACGCACGCACACACACACACACACACACACCATCAGGCACAATCTCCCTTCACTATGGCCACAAGGATCTGGGTAGTTTTAGACTTAAAAACAAGTGAGGCTGAGGGCAGGGTATAATGGGGATTTACTGTTCAATGAGCCAGAGTTTCATCTGTAGAAGATGGAAAAGTTCTGAAGTTGCATGGCAGTGATGGTTACACAACAATAGGAGCCAAAGAAGAGAGCTGGGTTAGTATTATTCAACGAAAGCCTCAGTGGAGGCTGAGAAGCACCGGGTTACAGGCAGGGTAATGGGTGAATGATGTTCTATTACCTTGAAGACCAACTGATTTTATTTTTAGACTTTAAAAGTGGTGTTTATTATCTGTTATTTCCTACAGAGAATACAAGATTAGGGTTTGTTAAGTCTCTGGAAAATCCAGGAGCTCTAAAGGCAGAGAGTTTCTTTTTGTTATGTTCTGAATTTCTGTGGCTTGAAATAGAATTTTAATTGAATAATGATGGTCAGTCTCCAGTGTGGCCACTAGGCTGCGGCAGGCTTATTACCTTGCACTGTATTTTACAGGGAGGATGGTGTGTGTCAAGCTTTATCTGTGCTAGATCATTCAGAACTGCAGCACCACTTTCAAGTAAGAGCATATTTTCAGATCTAGAAGGTGATTTATGCCTACTAACATGTAAAATAGAAAAAGAGAACAAAAGCTTTAGAAATAATAAAACCTGAATTGAGGCATCAGAGCCGTCTGTCTATGAGGATCCCTTCTCTCCCTCTGAAACAAAACCCGACCCTCAAAGATTATGGTACTCATGCCAACCAAGAAAAATAAAACTATTACTTTTTAACAGAATGTCTGTTAGAAATATAACTCCACATACCTGCTGGGGTTTTTTTTTTAAGCTCAATCTTAAAAATGGAAAATAAAATTTAATACCACGTTATTACTTACAGTTGTCACTGGCAAAGCTTCTAGTCGCCTTCTTGATTTTCAAACACTACCCAGAGTTATTTTTCTTTTAAAATAGATTTTTCCCTCAAGATTTTATGAAGATCTCTAAGTGGAATTGCATGCCATCCTATGAAGGGCAAATTTAATTCTTTAGACTTCCAATCTGATTTTTTAAAAATGTGAACCTTGTAATTTCCCACAAGAAAAAAGCTGTGTAGTGTGAAATTGACACTGTGTTACAGGATTTACACTGTACGTATTCGTATGGCCCTGTGTCTGAGAATTTTCCTCAAATTCTTCATCCCTGTAGACCTAGGAACTTTACCTTTGGAAGGAAGTGCTAGAAGATCTTTTATATCATCTACATTTTTATTCTGCAAAGCTGTGGTTGGTGATAATAATGAAAGAAAATGAAAAAAAACAAAGAAAAATAGAGTTCATATAAAATTCTTTGAAAGACTTGTTTCTAGAAGTCTCAGTGAACTTTCCTTTCATTCACCCATTCAACAAATATACATTAGGCAACTTATGCAAGGCACTATTTTAGGCACTGGAAACACAAGATTCAGTTCTGTCCTTGTAAAAATGACTTTTCAGTAGAGAAGTTACCAATTTAATCAATTCCACCACCAATTTAAGTAATTCTTTTAACTGTGAATGATTTCATTATCATTTAAGTGCTTCAAAGAAAACTAGAGAACCCCTTGACAGTTTAACTAGAGAATTGAACTTGGAGAATGGGATGTTTAAACAGAGTACTAACCATAGCACAAGCAAGAGCCATCATCTTGCACTTCCAAAGGGCCCAAACCTTTCACTGTAGACCACACTCAGTGCACCCTGAACCTCTCATTTCCTATACAAAGCACCTCAAGCCCAGTTCTAAGGCCTGTGCAAACCTCTTCTCTAAGCCTATCATCCAAGGGAGACCAGAGACACTCATGAGCTTCACAGGACTTCTTGGTGGTGGCCAGGAGGAATGGCTGTGGAGTGCATGTGTATGGATTTAGATGTGCACAGGGGAATATTCACAAGTCCTGCCTTCCCTTCACAACATGAGAAGGAACCAAACGTGGAGAGATGGGACATTGGCAACCATCCAGTTCTTCATTCTTATGCCACAGCACTCCTGGGTGGGACTCCAAGGAGGCTGAAGACCCCAGATTCTCACCAAAGTATCTGATTGCCAGCTGCTGTCTTTCTTTGAGCCCCAAAAGTGTTGAAGGTGAGTGTCTAGGTTACTTTTCTCCTTGCTGAGATGTAATACCTGACACCCAAAGTTAAAGGAGTAAGGGTTTATTGTAGCCCACAGTTTGTAGAGCTTTCAGTCCATACTTAGCTGGCTCCATGGCAGGGTGTCATGGCAGAGCGGCATCACAGAGGAGAAACAGTTCATGGCAGGCAGAAGGCAGGAAAGCAGAAGGTAGCCAGCAGCAAAGTAGCAAAGCAGCAAATGATGGCAGCAGCCCTCTTTCTGTCCCTTATTTCTATCCAGGCTACACACCCTTCAGGCAGGAAGCACTCGTACCCAGGGTGGGCCTTCCCATTATCCACACCCAGAACTATGCCAAAGCAATCAATCCGTGGACTAATTTAGTAATCACACACCCTTAATCCCTACATGGCACACTCTAGACCCAGCCAATTCTGAAAAGCCTCACTTATGACCACACAAGGTTTCAGGGGGCCATTTAGATATAAGCCATAACAGGGAGCCTCTTGGATCTAGAATCTATGACATGAGTTGGAATTACCTGAGCAAGGGGAAGAGGGGGCATTTCATGAAGAGGAACCCATGTGTGAAGGTTCTGATGGATGAAACAAATGAATTGAGAAGAAGCTGCTATGTTCTTCCTACGGCTTGACAGAAGAGGTGTCCAGGGTAAGAGAGACCAGCCTGCTCTAGAGAACACCCTTGGGTGTGATAAGGGCTCATGGATGAATGCTCTCCGTAGCAAATGTTTTGAGTGAGAATTTTAAAAATTACTGAAAAAATAAAACAAAAAATTACTGAAAAAGTATATTGATACACTATTATTTCTATACAATCTGTACCAAAAATGAGCATCTTAAGAATAATTTTCTTTCAAATATTAAAAGAATACCATTGTCTTAGTCCTCTCAGGCTGTCATAATTTAAAAAAAAAAACTTCAATTGTGTGGCTTATAAGGCATAGAAATGTATTTCTTACAGAGCTGGGGCTGGGATACCCAAGATAATTCAGTATCTGGAAAAGCCTGCTCCTCAGAGTGGACAATGTTTCACTATGTCTTCATGTGGCAGAAGGAGCAAACACAGTAATTCAGACATTGGGACTCTCAGCCCATTCATGAGGACTCACCTCCCAAGACTCCCTCTCCTAGTACTAACACCATGAGGGTTAAGATTTCAACATGAGAATTTGGGGGGACCTACACATTCAAACCATAGTACCCATTATCTGCATAATTCTATGAAGTATTGATAATCTTTCCTCGTGTTTTCAAGTCTCTGCCCTAGAAAGCAGGATCTGTTTCCCCACCTCAGTTTTCATGTTCAATAAATATTAACAACATTCATCTGTTTATTGACTTAATTCAGTTATAATTTCCTCAGCTTCAATATGGGACTAGTACTAGTATAACGGAGATGTGGGAGGATGAAATAAATTGAATAT
>NW_022900950.1:75454151-75504873 GCF_012274545.1 Fukomys damarensis | reverse complement strand
TTTTCAAACAGCACTAGGAATATATATATATATATATATATATATATATATATATATATATATAAAATGTTTCAAACAACACTAGGAAATCAACAGACACATAATAGGATAATATAGGTCATGCACCTACAGGAGCTTCCAATTAGCATGAAAAAAATAGATAAGTAATTCTGTGGTCAGTACTAGAAGAGGTTCTAAACTTTTGGATGAAGAACTGATTTATTCTGCCTCTAGAACAGGGGCAATGGCTGTGGTTTAGATACAAAATGCTCCCCCCAAAGCTCGTGTGTTCAGAGGTGGAGCTTCATGAGATAATTTAATCATGGATGGAGCACTATATTCATCAGTGGATGAATCCTAATTATTAAAAGGGTTAATCCACTAATGAATCCTTATCTGCTGAATATACTGGCAGAAGGTGGACCTTGACAGAAAAAGTAGAAGAGGTGGGAGCCCTGGGGAGGTGACCAGGAAGAATATGTCTCCCTCCCAGGTAGGTCTTCACCTCATTCTTGGCTTCCTGGGTGCCATGACATAAGCAGCTTTCTTCCACCAGACCCTCCACCATGCCCTTACTGCCTTGGAACCAGCCAACCATGGACTGAAAACATGAGTCAAAATGAACCTCTCTTCCTTTAAACTGTGGGTGTTGGATATTTTGTCCCTGTGATGAGCAGGGGACTAAGACAGCCGCTTTCACTGTATAAGAAATATTTGGTCTTGAACCCATAAAGATCACGAAAAATCTCAATAAACCCAGAGAAACAAAACTGCCCCGCTTAACCAAAGCATAAAGGGATTGAGTCAGTGTGTTAAGGAAGAGTATGATGTAGAAGGGAAGAGTCTAGGGTTGGGAGCCGAGCCTGGTAGGAGCCAGGTTAGCAAGGAATTTGTGTCCTGTGTTAAGGAGTTGGGACATTCTTTGCGAGGTACTGCACTTTGGATAAGTGTTCCCCAAACACCCATGTGCTAACATTTGGTAGGCAATCAATGGCACTACTGGAAGGCAGTGAACTTTAAGAGATGGGGCCCAGTAAGAGGAAGTTGGATCATCAGGGGTGTATCTTTGAACAGGCTAGTGGAAGCCCAGTCTCTTCTTCCTTGTATTGCTTCCCAGCTGCCATGGGGTGCTGAGCTTTATTCTACCACACACTCCTACTGTGATGCTCCATTAATAAACCTTTCCTCCTTCTAAGTTTGTTACTCAGCTCTTTGGTCACAGTAAGGAAGCACTGACTAATACAGTATTTCTCAAAGTATTTCTGACTCAGACTTCTTCAAAGCATAGCCCTTGGGTATTAGAATCTTTTGGCATATGTGTTAAAAACAAGGATCTGTGTGGCTAGGCCAAAACTAATGGACAGGAATATGTGGTCTGGAACGTTTTAATAAGTGTTCGAGGTGATTCTTGTTTATAGTCATAGTTGAGATACCGTGAAGAGACAAAGGAGGCTTTTCAAGTATATAATTCATACAGACAGCTCTTTGTGTTAGACAAGCAAGTAGCTGACTACATCCATTCTATTAAGAAAACCAAGAAGCTCCTCTTTCAGAAGAAAAATATGTATTCAGAAATGTGAATTTCCCTTGAAGAAAATAAATTAGTGTAAGACGCATGTTGGCTAGATATGTTAAACTAAGGAGGAAAAAATCTCGAAGCAAATATATTGTTGCCCGCAAAGTATATTCCTTCACTGTTCTCTGACATCCATGGGGAAAATGATAAAAATTCTTCAGAAATAACGAGGCTTTTAGTTTTTCCCTATTATGCAATAAAGATCCCTAACCTAAATTAACTTCAAGATTTGCAGAACTCTATTTAGGTGACATGTCACAAAACAAAAGCTGGTGTAAAAAATGGCCATGTCCAGATTTCTGAGTTAATGTAAAAAAAAAAAAAATACTTCCAACCGTCTTCCTTAAGATGTTTTATGCCAAAATATATACACTGCTCGGTATAGCTTTTACAACTTTACAATTCTCTTCACCATAAAAATGAGTTGTATGAGGCAGGAACCAAGCACTATGATGAACAGTTCAGGATGGGGGAGAGATGAAACTTCTCCCAGCCCATACCAGAACTGTCACCCCCACTGCCTTCTTTTATGTGCTCCTATCTGCTTCCTGCATAGACATTGAGGATGCTTGAGGTTAAGAACTGAGTGTTACTCGGGCACTTGCTCTCAGAGGGTTGTCAGTTCAGGTGTTAGCTAATAAGCAAGGTATTTGCTGACAAGGGTTTAACACCTCCCAGAGGCATTTGCATTTTAATAGGGGACTGTTAAAAGAAATCAGACCCTGAAGGTATGAAGTTGGTAAAATGCCAGGAACCTATGTGGGTATTTCAGAGCAGAGAGCCCGCTCCTTGATCAGCCAGTCTTGTCCGCTACAGCTCTCAGGAGTGAAGCACAAACCATTTTTCTTCATTTTGCTCAGGCTGGAGATCAGCTTCCCAAGTAAAGCAGGCTGGATTCTCAACAGCAGAATCCAGAGCCCTAGGAATCTTGACTCTGCTAGACCTGCTATTAGTGGGAGCTTCTGAGGAGCTATGAGACCAAATCATTTGTTGGAGCAGCTCCACTGGGCTCCACCAGGCTGGACACAGAGTGAGATCCCTGGCTTACAGGTCTGAGTAACACAGACCTTAACCTCGAGGCTTGCTGTGTCTGGTAGCAGAGGGTTGGAAGTCTCTGTGGTCAGTGAACACGCCAATGAGCACAGGCCTGGAGGCCTGGATATTTGGGGGCAAGTGTTCAAAGTCAAGGCTCAGGTGAGGCATATGGCAGGTCGGTATACTCACTGGGTTCAGTACCCCAGCCTTCCAGGTGGTTCTTCTTCTCAAGTCCCACTGTACATAGGACTGAGATAAAGACTTTTTTTTTCATTGTGCTTTGTTTTTATAAATAATATTGGTTGTGAGTTGAGTTATAAGAATTATCCTTCAGTGTCTGGGCCCAACCGTGCACCTTATCTTTTAAATGAATGAGTTAGCTATGCACTTTTTTATCTTTCATTAATTAAGGCATGCACATTTACTTTCTTTCATTCTCTTCAAAATCATAACCTTTGAAGAGGGCAGGGTATAGCTCAGAGTTAGGGCATAGAATTAGCATTCATGAGACCCTGAGTTAGACCTCCATTAGTGGAGTAAAGACCTTCATTTCTTGAGTAGTTTTAAAACTATTCCCTGAAATCTTCTTGTTGATCTGCCTTTTTGGAAATGCCAGCACTAGAGATAGATGCAGAATTTTCCCACTTTTGTGTGTAGCGTTCTTCACCACAGGCGAGTTAAGTGGCACTTTGGATTGAGTAAGACTGCCTGAAGAGTTTTCAAATATTTGGGGTTCAAAAGCAACCCAAAATGTGTTTTGCCAAAACATTTGCTTTCCTCTTCATTTTTCTTAAACCTATGTTTATTTCAAGATGCATTAAACCCATGTGTTTTTAATGCATTTACACTCAGTTCGTTAAAATGCTGCTCTCTTAACAGCGCTCTGGCATCCAAGCGGCCCAGTGGGCCTTGCTGCTCTGAATAGGTGCGTGCATGGTGCCCCAAACAGCACCACCAGGAGCATCTCACATTCAACTCCTTCTTGAGGTCCACTGCGGCCAGGGCATGCAAGGCTTAACATTGCACATTCCCATCCCAAGCCTGGCTCTGCTGGGTACCAGGGCCAGTCAGCAATCAGAAAAGTTCCTGACATGTTGGCACTGTGGTCAGATTTATTGCACTGAATTAAGTTTGACCTAAACTGCCTGGTGCACATTTTAGTTTTGGCCCAAACGTCTCCCTGTACATAGTGAACTACAACTTTACTTGACATGTAAACAGACTGTAACCTACTCTTATAATAATAGGTCTCAGCCAATCCACAAGTGGTCCGCTATTCAAACCATTTTCAAGTAGGGCAGACACAACCTGTAACCATTTGGCAGTCTCTAGCTCACTTCTGTTTGCTGTAAGTCACTTCCTTTCCTCTGGCTATAAATATGACCTGCCCTTGTAGGAGGGTGGAGTGTCCTCAACCCATTCTGGTTCCTGTGGCTGCCTTATTTACAAATCATTTCTTGCTCAATTAAACTGTTAAATGTAATAAGTCTAAAGTTTTTCATTTAGACTTAAGTGTTTAGGAATTCGACCCCTGCCTTTGTGAGGCTTAGTAATACTGAGTATTTAAGGGCAAGCTGCCTATTGCAGCTATATATGACCTTATTACTTAACCACTGATACCGAGGCGGAAGTGACAGCTGAGAACATACCCCTTTTCTCTATTTTTGCAGACAATCACCTCTCTAGAAAAGTTCACACAGACCCAGTGAACTGAAGTTGCTCAGTAAATAGCAGAAGACACTCTTGATCTATCATCTTCTCATCCACTTCTGCACATACTGCCCCCACTGAATATAACTGTGTTTCTGAAAGAACCAGGGTACAGAAGCAATCATTTGAGGGCGGTTTGACATAGGCCGACTAGCTCAGGGGAGACTGTTTCCAAAATCAGAAGTCTCTGAGCGTCTCCAGGGGTTCTCGAACTAATAGAGTCTGCGCATGTCAATCCCTAGGCTCATCTCCCTAAATATGTCATCCTCTCTAATTCCGACTGCAATCGCAGGAATTTAATATTCCTGCTTATCCTTGCTTTACAAAAAAGCAACATGAAGTGCAGTAAAAAGCAGCTTTCCCAGGTCAGTGCAGTGGTGGAGCAACGGTCAGTGGCAGCTTGGGCTGAACTCTCACAACTACTACGAAACAGCTCTATCGAGTGTCCGGACCTCGCAGATTCCCACTTTCGCAGGACGGAACCTGAGCAGCACCTCTTTACTGGGGAACAGCCTGGGAGGAAAGGCAATTATTTTGACAGCGCTGGAGAGAAGGGCAATGCTAGGCAGGTGAAGGGCATTTTCAGGGGCCATTTGATGTTAGTAGGGGAAGTGACTCGAGATTGTTAGTCCATCTTCCCTCACCTCTTTCTTTAGCAAGAAAAACAATGTGCGCCAGGATCTCATCGTCCCCTTAAAGTGTGAGTCACACGGTGAGACCCAGACGCGGCCCGGCCAGTACCACAGTGGGGAGAAGCCCATCCTCCCACTCCCACCGCCCCTTCCACGGAGCCCTGCCATTTTCCACTTCCTAGACCCACACATTATGTGGTTACCTCAACCTGCTATTGCCTCAGATATTAAGCTACCAACTACTAAACACTTTGTTATATATTTACTTGTATATTTACACATTTTTGCACTTCTGAAAGGCACCCATATCAGTTGGGTTCGAGATGGCAGAAACACTTCTTTTTACTCTCAAGCTGAGTTTCCAATGGTCCCTCACAAGCGGGACCCACTGCGTTGAAAGTTCTCTTTCGTGTGCATAGAATTCAGACACAGGCAGAGGAAGGTTTGTTCTCTCCATCTGTTTTCTCCTCTCTTGTCCTACGTATGAAGATTCTTAACCTTTCTCGTTCTTCTTACTCCGCTGTACTTTTTTAAATGTCCCTTTTTAAAAGAAAAAAATGTGAGAGAATGAAAAGATGAAAATAAAGTGTTTGTAGATGGGGAGGGGAGGAGGGGGTGAAGGGAGGGCAGGGACAAGGGGAAAAAATGAGAATCAAGACTTGTCATGTAGAGGTGCAAGATCCCAACAATGAATGTAACTGTACTGTACCCCGAAAATGTACCAATAATCTCGATTAAAGCTGAAAAAATTTTTAAAAAAAATAAAATGTCCCTTTTTGGGGCTTCCTGAACTTCTAGACAACTTCAGGCCATTCGAGGCTGTCCGCCTTCGACACTATGGTCCTCAGACGGGCCGTGACCTCGTATCTGCAGTTTGCCAGGCCTCTGCCCAGCTTGTCCAAGAGCACCCAGGAAGGCCTGCTGCTTTCCTGATTCTCTCCCTCTCTTTCACTCACTCATCAAACTTTAGGATCAGGATCTCGCCTAGTATCCACTCTTCCACTTCTCTGGCTGTGGAATGAGGCAAACTTTTCCCGAGTTTTTTGAAACATGTTTTCCCAAGACAGAAGTCATAGCTGATGCCCAATATATTCATTTAACATGGTTATTCAGTGACACCTGGGTCACACTTTTCTGAACTTCCCATTATATGCAGATTTGACCTGGACTGATGTTATTATTCAGAATTAAAATCAAGAAGCAATTCTATTGCTGCCTGTAGGAATTGAGAAAAATATCAAATTTAAGAAAACTTCCTCATTATAAATGGTCCAAGCTCCTTATTGGTGATAGTTTGGCATCTACCAAGGAGACAGATTTCCTTTTCTCAGAGGTGACAAGGTTGCCCAAACATACTTCCTCCTCAGTAATTGCCTCATGGCTTGTTTTCTTTTTATTGTCTCCCACGTGGTCTCAAAAATTCTTCTGTGTAAAATCTCACAGAATCACAAACTTCTAATAAAAATAGCTCAGCAACTGGATTAGAAGACCTTACTGAGAAAAGCCACTCTCGCCTCTCCTGCATATGGGGAGGACAAATACTTTCTATACAGGAATGTTGGGAACATTAAATGAGGCAGTGATTTGAAAGGGGCCACGCAGGCTGGGATATGTTTTCCCAAAATGTGTGCGACTATTTCTACTGAGCTATGATTACTCTGACTCTTCAATGAAACGCGTCTGCCGGGTGAGATATCCCTCTCCTTTGCAACATTCCAGACCTGAGTCCTACTCTATGGCTATGGTAAAACCACGGTTACTTTTCTGTGTTGGATTGTCACGGTCTCCGTGTTGATTAGACCTAACTGGAAATGCATTAGGTAATAAACAAAGGTGAACACCTGATTTCCAGACAGCCTCTTTCATTTTGGAATACCAGGTGCAGGCATACACCAGAGTCAGTTTTAGGTAGTACATTTAGCTTGGTAAATATAATCCTTTCTTGTTTACTCTCTGCTTAAATACAATTCAGCTCTATGTGAGAAAATTCACTAACAAGCAATAGTTGCCGTCTCTAGGTAGGAAAAGGGGATATAGTTTGTCAACCAAATGAGGAAAAAACATGAAGAAAAAATAAATTATTCCATAACATACAACTTAGACTTACAAGCTTCAAACTTTAATATATATTCTTCAATATCTTTATTAAGATATAATTTGCTGGGTGTGGTGGCACACACCTCTAATCCCATCACTCAGGAGGCTGAAGCAGGAGGATCACTGTGAGTTCGAGACCAGCCTGGGCTACATAGTGAGTTCCAGGTCAGTCTCAACTACATAGTGAGACTCTGCCCCCCCAAAATAAATATTAAAATATAATTCAACAGCACATGGTATGTACTACCCCTTTAAGTTGTGTATTTCAATGATTTTCGCATAGTAGGTGTCACCATCACCACAGTATAAGTTTTGAATATGTTCTCCACTCCAGAGGAAACCCCATACCCATCAGCCCTCACAGCCACTTCTCATGGCTCCTTGATCTTCCATCTCCAAGGTCCTAGTCAACCACGAGATGTTTATAGAGTATTTGTATAGTCTAAATATTTCACATTGATGGCATCGGGCAATTTGTGCATCTTGTGGCTGGTTCTGGCTTCTTTCATTTAGCAGAGTGTTCTCAAGTTTCAAGCGTGTCCCATCGGGATTTTTTACTTTTATTCATTTATTCTCATTTTATGAAAAAATAACTCAAAATTTCATAACAAAATTAGAGAATAGCAATAGTGTGCATTGCTATCGTCCCAGAATTTACTCAGAGCACAACATAAGCCAAAAAGACTCTTACAACGAAGAAATAAACAAATAATACAAAACTTTCTTGCCAACAAACCAATATAAACTAGTAATATAAACTGAACAAATTAGCATACGTAATTAGCATAAATTAGCGTGAAATGTTTTGGAAACAGTGGAATATGTAATTTGGGGAAGTAAATTTCTGCCTACTGCCTATTTGTTTCTCTACTTTATTTCAGATGAATATCCCTTTGGATGGACATACAACATTTACTTATTTCTTATTTCTTTTTCTGGTACCGGGGATTGAACTCGGGTCCTTGCGCTTGCAAGGCAGGCGGGGCGGCGGAACCGCTGAGCTAAATCCCCGGCCCCCATTTACTTATTTCTTAATCAGTTGGGAGCGGTCTGTGATTTGAGACTCTTATGGTTGTTGCTGTGAACATTTATATGCACAGATTTGAAGGGATGAATCATTTTACCAGGGAATAAGATCGCTGTCTCGTATGACAGTTCCACCTAACACTGTGAGGAGCCATCACCGAGTACCACTTTACATTCTCACCAGCTAATCTGTGACAGCTTCAGTTTTTCTACATTGTGTCAGTACTTGTTACTGTCTTTCTTTTCTAATTCAGTCATTCTAGTGTGTGCGTGAAGTATTACCTCATTACAGTTTTGATTTCTACCTACATAGTCCTAAGGATACTGAACATTTTTCCTGTGCTTATTGTCCACTTGTGTATTTTCTTGAGAGAAATGTTTATTCAACTTCTTTGCCCACTTTTATTGTGTGTCTTTTCTGGAAGAGTTCTTCGTGGATTCTTAATACTCTCAATTCTTCATAGATTCATTATTTTTCATGGGTAATTTTGTCCCCATTCTGTGTATTGCATTGTACTTTCTTGATTATATTATTTTCAGCAAAAATTTATGCTGGTTATGAAGTTGTTCAACTTATCAGTTTTTTCTTTGGTTGCTTCTGATTTTGGTGCTACATCTAAGAAACCATTGCCCAATCCAAGCTATCAAAATGTATACCTATTTTTTCTTCAAACAGTTTTATGCTTTTAGCTATTAAATTTTGATCTATGATCCTCTTTGAGTTGATTTGGGGGAATAAAGTAGTCTCATTTTATTCTTTTACATGTGAATATATGGTTGGCCAAATACTATTTATTGAAAAGGTTATCATTTCCCATTGAATTGTCTTAACACCTAGTTGAAAATCAGTTGACCATAAATGGAGGGATATATTTCTGGACTTACTTTATATCTTCTTCTTCTTTTTCATATTTCTTCCTCCTCCTCCTCCTCCTCCTCCTCCTCTTTTTTGTAACGAGGGTTGAACTCAGGGTCTTCACACTGAGCTACACCATCCTCCAACTTTGTCTTCTTTGTCAAGATGGTTTAGGATTTTTAAATATCCATGGACTACTACAATCACTTTTTCCATTTCTGCGAAAAGACTGTAAGGGTCATGGCGAATCTCTAGACAAAGGGAAGCACTGTTGTCTTAGCAATATTAAGTCTTCCAACACATGAACAGAAATTCCTTTTCATTTATTGAGATCTTTTGAAATTTATTTAAACAATGTCTTGTTTTCAATGTGCGAGTTTTTCTTAAATTTCTTTTGTTAAACTTATTCCAAAGAATATTATTCTTTTAAAAGGAATTATATTCTTAATTTCATTTTTAAATCGTTCATTGCTACTGCATAGAAAGACTATTTTTTTCCCCATTAAGTTTATTGGTACATTTAGGGTATACAACACAGTTACATTTATCATTGGGATCTTGTACCTTTACATGATGTATCTTGGTTCTTATTTTTTCCCCATTCCCCTGCTCTCCCTTTACCCTCTCCACCCTTGCCGATTTACAAACTTTATTTCCATATTTTTCCTTTTTTCATATTTTTTCTTTTCCCTTCTTATCTCTCCCCTACCCTGCTACTTTCCCTATTCCTTTAGACCTTTTTGCCTATTATACAATATCAATTATACACTTTGACCCTTATTTACACTTTTTTTCATACCAGAGAAGCTATTTGGTATTTACATATGTGTCCTATTAATTTCACTTAAGAATATGGCCAAAATGGGCAGCCATTTAGCTATAAATGTCTCTAGTTTCTTGTTCTTTATAGCTGAGGAGTACTCCACTTTATTAAAAAAAATATTTATCCAGTCTCCAGTCGATGGGCAATTGGGCTGTTTCCAAGTTTTAGCTATTACAAACTATGATTCTTTTAATTCTTTTCAGAATATACCCAGCAGAGGGATAGCTGGGTCAAATGGAACTTCTAATTCTACTTGTTTGAGGTATCTCCATATTGATTTCCACAGTGGTTGTACCAGTCTGCACTCCCACAAACAATGGAAAAGGGTTCCTTTTTCCCCACAGTGCTACTAGCATTTGTTATTGGTTGATTTCTTGATAGCAGCCATTCTTATTTGCTTCTTTTACTCCTTTGTCTGAGAAACATCTGTTCATTTCAGATGCCCATTTTTTTAATCAGGTCTTTACATTCAGGGGATCTGATTTTTTGAGTTCTTTATATATTCTAGATAGTAGACCTTTTTCTGAGAAACAGCTGGTAAATTTTTTCCCACATTGTAGGTTTTCTCTTAGCTCTGTTGGTGATTTCTCAAAAGCAGTGCAGAGCTTTTGAAAAAGGAAAAAATGAGAATCAAGACTTGTCATGTAGAGGTACAAGATCCCAACAATGAATGTAACTGTACTGTATCCCTAAAATGTACCAATAGACTCAATTAAAGCTGAAAAAAAAAGAAAAAGATGAGATCCCAATTGTTTTTTGTGCTAGTCCCTGTGCTACTGAGAATTTATTCATAAAGTCTTTATCTTCATATAAGATATGACATTATCTTCATGAGTTCTACCTAATTTATCTTCCAGCAAGCTTAGTGTTTCTGTTTTAAAATTTAGATCTTTAATCCACTTGGATTTTAGTTTAATTCATGGTGAAAGATTGGGGTCTAATTTTAATATTTGGCAAGTTAAAAGCCAGTTTGTCCAACACCATTTGTTAAAGAGGTTATCTTTCCTCCAGTGAGGATGGTTGGCTCCTTTTCAAAGATGAGGCATCTGAGTATGTCTGGAGTTCTTTCTGTATCTTCTCATCTATTCCACTGATGCTTGGGTCTGTTTCTTTGCCAGTACCATGTTGTTTTTATCACAGCGGCTTTGTAGTAGTTTTAAGTTGAGGATTGAGATACCCCTGCCATGTGTCTGTTGCCTAGAAATGCTTTTGCTATTCTAGTTTCTTCTGATTCCAAATGAATTTTTGTATTGTTTTCTCTAGTTCAGTGAAATATACAGTTGGGATTTCAATCAGGATTGCATTGAATCTGTACAGCAGTTTTAGAAGTATGGCCATTTTCACTATACTGGTTCTTCCTACCCAGGGACAAGAATGTGTTTCTATTTTCTTATATTCTCTTTGATCTCTTTTTTCATTGTTGTAGTTCTCAAGGTAAGATCTTTTGCTTCCTTTGTAGATTGATGCCTAGAAAGACTATTTTATATAGAAGTTGTATAGAAAGATAACTAACTTTTATACATTGATCTTATGTTCTGAAAACTTACTGACCTCATTCACTAGTCTGAAGAACTTTCTAGTAGAACTCATAGGAGTTGCTATATACTGGAATCATGTCATCTGTGAACAGAAATAAGTTTATTCTCTTCTTCCAACATGGATCATTTTTATTTTTCTTTTCCAAGGCTCTAGCTAAGATGTCCAATGCCACATTGAACAAAAGTAGTGAGAGCAGACACACTTGTTTTATTCTTGATCTTGGGGTAAAATCATCCAGTCCCTCGCACCAAACATGAAGGTAACTATAGGCTTTCATACATAATCCTTATCAAACTGAGAAAGTTTCTTTCTATTTCTAGTTTGATAGTGTCTTTGTTATGAAAATGCGGGATTGTGTCAAATGCTTTTTTACTTTTTTTTTTGCACTTATTGAGATGTTGGGGTGTCTTCTCTTTATTCTATCAGCACAGTATATCATGTTAACTTCATTCCTGAGCTAAATCCTAGCTGGGTGTGATATACAGTCTTTTTTATATGTTGCCAGATTTATTAGTATTTTATGATAATTTTTACATCTATGTTCTTAAATAATATTGACCCAACTTTGCCTGGTTTTGTTAACAAAACAAACATAAAATGAGTTCAAAAGTGTTCTAGCTTGTTCTCCTCCTCCTCCCCCTCCTCCTCTTCCTCCTCCTTCTTGGAAGAGTTTGTAAAGAGTTGTACTAATTCTTCTTTTGTCATTTAGTAGCATTTCCTCATAAAGCCATCTGGGCCCGGACTTTTCTTTGTGGGAATTTTTCAAATTATGAATTCAATATCTTTACCTGTCATAGATCTATTAAGTGAGGTTTCCTATTTTTATGTCCATTTCATTAATTTGCCATTCTTCAGTAATTTTTCTCTAGCTACTAAGTCACTTAATCTGTTGCCACTTAGCATTTAATGTTACTGTTCTTATTTCTCTTATTTCAGATCTTTTCCACATAGATTTTGATTATATACTACTATAAATGTTTAATCACGTGTCACACAAATGCACATACACACCCACTCATACACACGTGTACACACATCTTTACAACTCTACTGTTTAATCACTTCTTTTTATGTCCCTCACAGGTGGGGGTGATGTGGCTATGTACCTCAATTTGGAACATATGGTCCAATTTAGTCCAACTATTATAACATCAAGACATTGGTAGAACCAACATTTTTTTAGATAGGAACTGCTCTTTGCACACAAAATACAAAATTTATATATGCAACAGAGGTTGTGAAAAATTCCAAGTCAAAGAACTCATTTTTTCATTTTTTTTATTGTTAGTTCATTTATTCTTACTTTTAATATTCTTCAGACACACTCTGAGGCAAAAAGAAAGGAGGATAGCTTGGTTCTAGGAATTATAGTTCTCTGAATGCGTGAACAACTCTCCTCATTGAAGTCAGACCTCTCAATATTGTTTTATTGAGCAACAGTCCTAGTACTTTAAAGACTAAGCTCACACAAGATTAACACATATGACATAAATTTAAGCAGCTCACATTCACTGGTATTAAATTAGTCCAAAGAAGAATCTGTGTTCTTTCTAGATTTGGATGTTTCAGTTGTCAGTTTCCTTCCAGGGTCATAAAAATTGAAGACAAAAGAATGGCATTCTTGCCTTTGCTTTTCATTGAAAGAACAAACTGCACAATTAACTTTTTACCACAGTAAAGAAAGCAAAGAAGCTTCTTTGTTTTCAAACATAACAGTAAACTCTGAAGGAACATTCTGTCTGTCCTGTGGCCACAAATCCACTTATCTGACAGTTCTGTTCCAGCAGTAGCACAGGGAGTCAGGGACTCTCCATTACCTAGTCTTCACTTGCGCACCTAGGTGCAGGGAAGCCTGAAGTGGGGGTTCACACCAGGACATCTCATCTCGTCTAATTATTCTCCTATTCAAATTCAAAGAAGCGCTCTAGCCAAAAGAAAATACAATGCGGATTTGGCTTTTTCCTGTAAGTCCTTCCATTTGACATTGCTAAGCCTTGTTAATTTTCAGTACACATCACACAAACAACTGATTGGAAATTGAAGTAAAAGGGTCTGACTATGGTCACCTATTTTCACCTCAAGTCTTTTTTATTTTCCAGTTAAATCTTTGAAATGGGACTTGTGAGATCCTCAAACCGAATTCTCTCTGTGATGGTTAAATTTGACTGTGTTCCCTTGACTGGCTTGGGAGCTCACTTCTGGGCATGTTTGGATGGGCCATGCTCTCCTCCTCTGCTTCCTGGCTGCCATTGAAGTGAGCAGCTTTTCTCCATCTCCCTTCACTTTGCCATTTCTGCCTCGAAATGGAATGAAACCTCAAACTCATGAGCCAAATTCAAGCTCTCCTCCTTTAAAAGGTAGATGTTCGGTATTACGTCTCAAAAATAGGAAATCTGACTAATACATTCTTTGTATTATTTTTTAATTTTGAAAGCTTTTAATAATAAGTGTGCATGAGATTACTTTATTCATGCAACATCTCAATTGTTTCTTCCTTTTATTCATCCTTTTCCTTTCTTACTTGTTGAGACCCTTGTCAAGGAAGGATCTTTCTGGTGCGGATACCCACTTGGATGGCTGCACCAGTACCCACTTCCCTCTCTCCCATGTTCAGTGAGGAGGACACGTTTCCTCCTGCAAACCTGGACTACACTGCCCCTTGCTGACCTTTACAGTCTCCTTGCACACTGTGAACTTCATCCACCTTTCAGATGGTCAGTCTGGCCTCTCTCAGCTCTTTGGAAAGAAACACAGGATCTTTGCAAATGCAAGAAAGTACATTTAAATGCATTTTATGGTTCTTATGTTGGCCAGAAGTAACAAAGAGATTAAATTGTTTAGTGATAGTGAGGATTAAACTCAGAGTCTTTACATTGAGCTGTATCCCCAGCTCTTCTTACATTTTTTATTTTGAGACAGGGTCTTGCTAAATTGCTAAACTGACCAGTTTACTCAAGCTCACAATCCTCTTGCCTCAACCTCCCAGTGCTGGGGTTACATGCACCACCATGCCAGGCTTGAACTTTACTTGGATACTAATCCAATCATGAAGACACCTCCCCCATGAAATGATCACCCTCCAAAGCCTTATCTCCTAATACCACCCCATCCAGGGGTTACAATTCCAATTTGTGAATTGGGAAGAGAGCAGAAAACTGGATCGTGCTTGAAAAGTAGGACCCCACAGAGGAAGATGCCTCCCAGGATGATACTTGTAGGATGGGTCAAGGTAGGCAGGAGACAAAGGCAAGGTGATGCAGGTATGTTATGAAAATTGTCTAGAACACGGTGGCCAAGTGTGTACAGCAGAAGTTAAAAGCATCAAATTCACAGAAGCTACAACAGTGGTGAATGTGGGCTGTGTGTGTAAGTGTGCTTGGCACTTTTCTGACAACCTAGAACCTCAAGTTGCAACAGACTTCTCCTAAGGCACCTAAGTCAATTGATTTTTTTTTTCCACCAGGAATTGTTCTCAGAAACTTTTCAGGTACCTTCCTCCTTCAAACCTTACCTATAAGTACAAGGAGACTCATCCTAGAGTTTCATTAGCGCAGTACATTGATCTGTGTCAGTGTGTTCATGCCATGGAAGCAGATGTTCATGCATCTCATGGTGCTGCGGACCTTATCTCAACCTAGAGTTAGTGATGAGATCCTAGGAATTGTACATAGTTGGACAATAGATATTTTTAAAAGGAGAAGTATTTTTAAAAAGAGGACAAATCACTGGGACGTAGTTCAGTGATTCCACTGCATGCCTCGCAAGCACAAGGACCTGAATTTGATCCCCGGTACCAAAGAAAAAAGAAAAGGACAAATTTGTGGAGTTGTCTATATCACCAGGTAGACAACTGCCTGCTGTCCTTGTGGCTCCAGCTGGACGATTTTTATCACCATTTGGAACATTTATGCAGCTTCTATATGAATGTGACAGTCTCCTAGATAAATGCTACAGCCAGACACTGAATTACAAATTCTGCCATCTTGGAAAGGAAAGGAAGAGGGGAGAGAAGAAGGAAAGGAAGGTAAAAAGGGAGGGAAGGAGGGAGGGAGGGAGGAAAGGCAGGAAGGAAGGAAGGCAGGAAAGAAGGGAGATATATGTTGTGTGTTGCTATATACTACAAAGAAGCTTGTTCTAAGTTGTTCCAGAGGATAGAAGAAAGAATATTTGTAGAAAATATGCACTTCATATAAACATTAAGCGATCCTAATTTTAACTGTCCCAGAATGAATTTTAGCTGTCCCAGGCTTTCTCACTAGTTAGAGTTTCTTCTGCAAAGAACAGTTGAGCCAGCACAGCACCTCAGAGTGAACAGCAGAAAAGGCCACAGTATAGGTGGGGCCAGCAGAGCCACTAGGCAGGGAGCAGGCAGAAAGAAGCCTTTGAAGCCCCAGCAACAGTGGTCTCAAGCCCACCCCTGGGGGTGGCCAGGCACTCGAGATTAAGGGGGCAGTGGGCTGGGAAATGGGACTACTTATGAGAATGGAATTCACACGTGAGCCGATAAGGACGGGGCCAGCCTGGTTACCATAACTGTTAGGCAACAATGTTCTTTCACATAGACTGATGACACTTGGAGTTTGCTATGGCTTAAAAGTGTCCCCAAAGGTCCAAGTGTTAAAGGCTTGGTCCTCAGCCTCTGGTGCTGTTGGAAAATAGTGCAGCTTTAGGAGGTGGGGCCTACCAGGAGGAAGTGAGGACCTCGGGGTGTGCCTTTGAAGCGGGTATCAGGAGCCTGGGTGTCTTCTCTCTCTCACTGCCTCTCCTTCCTGGCCATGATAAGGTGAGCAAGCCTCTGCCACTCACTTCCATCATCAATTACTCTGACACCATGGACCAGAAACAAGGGGGCCAAATGACTATGGACTGAAACCTCTGAAACCGTGAGCCGAAATAAACCTTTCTTCTTTCAAACTGATTATCTCAGATGTCACAGTGATGCTGAGTAGCATAGAATCCACCTGGATTATAATTAATATCCTTGTAGCAAACACAGACTATAGAGTTCCAAGTTTCCAGAAATTCAGCTCCATTTAAAATTGGGATTCTTTCAAAAATTGACGAAGTTATGTGGTTTACACCACGTGATGCCATAGCCGAGCATTAGCGCCCATCACTTTGTAGCCCACACAACGAAGGGGAAAGACACAGGGTCTGTACGGGTGGCTAAAGACGGCCAGGAAATGGACTAGAGTCTAGTCGGAGAAGCGGCTTCTGGGCACTCAGGGCTGCCTGGCACCTGACCAGGTTCATACGTGCTGTTACTGGAAGTGCTCCTCATCCTCCCAGGCTCTCCGTCAGCTTCCGTGCGTGAGGCTGGGAATCAAGCTGACTGCTTCCCGGCAGCTCTCTGGCTCTTGCTCTCTTTAACACCGTGCTGCCAGGAAGGTTGTTACGCTGCCCAGGTATCCTTTGGGCAGAAGTATCACCCAGTACACAGACCAATTAGGCCATCAGTGTTCTGAGTTTACGAAGCTATTTCTGGCTGGAGCTGCCAGTTTCTCACGCACAATTTAGTGCTAATACAACCCCCCGGGTCCTTGGAGTCTGTCTGTAAATTCAACCAACCACAGATCAAGTGTCTGGGGAAAAACTGCATCTGTGCTCAGCTGTAGAGACTTTTTCTCTTGCCATTATTCCCTAAATAATGTAGCATAACACCTATTTATATGTATTTGCATTGTATTCAGTGCTATAAGTAATCCTGAGATGATTTAAAGTATGCAGGAGGGTGTGCAGAGGTTACGTGCACATTTTATATGTGGGACTTGAGCATCTGTGGAGTTTGGTATGGCACATGAGAACTGAATCACTCTCCCAGAGATGCCACGAAACAATGACCTCAAGTCCCCATCATTCTGTCACATTGATATATCAATGCATTTTCTTTGTTCACATAAAGAAATCTAGCTGATACCTAGCATCATTAGTACCCAAGGGTTAGAGTATTATAAATGCTTTATTATTCATCTGGTTTAAAATGGTAGTGATTAGCTTTACTGTGATCAGCCGTCTGTCTGCCCCTCACCAGTGTTCATCTGAATAAAAAGGTAATGAAGCTGTGAACTGTCTTTTGAGAGGTACCTTCTCCCTTCTCGCAGGAAAGGAGCTCAGAATTGAGAACAGAAAGAGGCATGCGCTATTTTAAAAAGGGGCATGTTGGGGCCCTCTCTGCGAGGCAAATTCTGAGGACATCAGTACTGGCAGAAAGGATATAGTCCCTGACTGCTTTTAAAACATAGGGTCAACAAAAAGGGAGGAGGAGGTAACTTAGACGTACAATGCTCGCCACGCAGGCAGAGCCTTGGTTCAATCAGCAGTACTACAAAGATAAGTCACAAGTAAATCAACGAACGGATCAGACACTGGCCAGGGCCTGATATCAGACTCTGCTGTCCATGCAAGAGGTAATGCGTTGGGGGTGGTCCAGCTGCTCCTTCCCAAACCTCACAACAGTCAGCACCGTCCCTACCTCACAGGGACCCTGCGCCGCAGCTCTGGGACTCAGTCCTGGAGCCACAGCTGAGCTGTTCATGGAGGAAGAAGGAGGATCAGAGACCACGCTTTCTCCCTAGCCCTGCGGCTCCCAGGGTACTGCTCCGAGGTGCCCTGCAGAGTCAAAGGGCAAGAGGACCGGGCCACACTCACTTCCTCCAGGACGTGTCTGGCATTCCCAAGTCCTTTCCAAAAGCGGCCTTGTCATGTGCAAGCTTTCAAGCCACAACGTAAATCTAACACAATTAACTAAACGATGTCCAAGTGTGATCAACGGGACCCCTACAAGCCTGGATTAGTGACAGACTAACAGCTACACGGAAAATAGAGAGTGCTTCTGAGTGCACTTTTTAAAGGGATTTCTTTTTTAAAGTTTTTATTAGCACATGTTTGTAGTACAATTTCTACTTCCAAGGAAAGGAGGACTACTGCTTTTTATGTAAAAACATTACCCATCACCTCTGTCCCCAAAGCACTTGCATGTAACTCTCTTATTTGTACGGATGAGGGAAAACATCTTTAAATCTTTAATATAGTTGTACAAATGTGATTATTTCCTCACTGGCGAATATCACATTTTTGTGGGTTCACAAAAAAATAAAACTGCTTTTCCTTTCTGGCTGAAAATTGCTCATGAAAAGGAAAAGTGGTTT
The DNA here is from genome assembly GCF_012274545.1 of Fukomys damarensis. Lineage (NCBI taxonomy): Eukaryota > Metazoa > Chordata > Mammalia > Rodentia > Bathyergidae > Fukomys > Fukomys damarensis. Next base: position 75,486,431 of record NW_022900950.1, on the reverse strand, counting down.
TGGGTCTTGGTGCTTTCTTTCCCAAGCAGGCCACTTTTTTGTCTTTTTTCTGCTTTGGTGGTGAGAAACCATCTCCTACCATTAAATCCCATGCTAAATTTCCCATTGGGAAAAGGAGAGCCTGAATTTACCTGTGAACTGATAAGCTGTTACCCTGGACCAGATGTACCAGTGTCTGTAAAAGTGCTGGTCACAGAAGAGCTTTCCACACTAGCCAGGAACCGCAAGGACCCTGACCCTTCTGCAGTCAAACAGGTGAAAAATCACTTGAATCCTCAAACTTCAGGCAGACTGGGTCCTCCTGAGGCCCCAGCATCCCTGAGCAGGCATCCCACAATCCCCCGACCCTCGACCACTCTCCCCTGAGCTCGGAATTCCCAGGTGGGCAATGGTCAGGGAGGTCAACGATCATGCAGGATGAGTGAGTGGACCTTGGTCATGTGCAGCTACAGAATAATTTTGTTCTCCTCATTACATTTTTGTGATCTGAGTTTCGGCAAGTTCCTTTACTTTTTCCAGGTACCTTCACTGGTTGGTGCCTAGGAGAGGAACAAAGCCCTAGCATCCATGTGATGTTCTGGGACAGGAAGGTCTTCCTGAATACAGCCTCTCTGCGGACAGGCTTTGTTTTGCTGCCTTTGGTATGGAAGATCCAAATCAGCTAACAGCAGCTCTATCAGTCACCACCCGAGGGGTGCTTGCACAATTCTACAGAAATATTTTATTCTTATGATTGAAAATCAAGTGAATTTATCACTTGTAGCCATTGTAAAACACTGCCATGCCCTTGATGAATTTTCAAACTGTAAACATAAGATAATCTTCCTGCTTTTCAGGCTTCTTAGTTGTTAATTTACCACACTGATATAAGGTGTGTTTCCATCCTGCACAATGCCTTGGCTTGATCTACCGTTTGATCGACTATTTCACTCTCTAGTCTGAGAGCTAGGAGCACTTTTAAATGCTTTCCACTTCACCGTTATTTACAGTTACAAAAGACTGGAAACAAAATCCAACTAAGGGGCATTTATAAAATAAATTATGATAATTGCATACAATGAAATACAGTTACTAACATTTAAAATATCACAGAAATGACAGAATTACACATTTATTGCCATAGAAAAATATTGATGACCACACAATAGCATGTTATTAGCTATATAAAGAAAAGTACGTGTCATGTATGTTAGTCCTTTTGTGCTGCTATAAAATAAAATATCTGAGGAGATAATTTATGAAGACAGACATTTATTTCTCATTGTTCTGGAAGCTAAGAAGTCAAATATCATGGTGCTAACTTCTAGTGAGGGCTTTTTTGCTACGCTCTCACACGGCAGAAGGAAGCATAGTAACAGAAAAACCCACCTCTGTTACAAGCCCCTTTCTGAGGGCCCTAATCCCATTCTCAGGACAGGAGTCAGCACTTGGTAAAGGCGCTGCCTCTCAACACTGACACCTTGGCAATCCCTGCATTTCCCAGGGGACACAGCCACACCATAGCGGGTGCCCACTGGGGAGAGGGCTACGTGGCTTTATAACCAGAGAGTGAAACGACAGGGTCTCTTTTTCTCCCGTCTTTCTTAAGTTTTCTACCTTGAGGACACCTTACCTTTGAAGTGGGAGGTGCAGGAAGCATTTTTAAAGGAAACCAAGCACTTTCGAGTTGAACAAATTACTAAGAATGTTTGTAAAGATCTGGCTGTGAACCTGGGCAATTTTGAGACACACCTTTATCACAACCAGCTTCACCCATGTGTGTGTTGACAACAGTCTGGCACCCAGGCAGGACCTGTTATCCCAGGCAGAGGCTTCCCAGGGTCACCCAGACACTGAGAGAGTCCTTTGTCCCCTCTAGATGGTGGGACTATTTCCCTAAATGTTTTTCTTCTCTACATAACATTGGAAGTTTCCTCTTATCAAAGAATGTTTTATTTTTATTTTAGTTTTTAAAGAGCATCTGAGGACAAGTTAAAACTTCTATAAAACTAACATTTCTTTTCATTTGACATCTTCACCCTCTGGTAAGGTGACTTGTACATGAGAACACAGAAAGTGAAGGCACTGGAAGAGTACCTGAGGAATGATGTGGGCTGAGGGAGCAGCTCCACGACTTTTACAACTACATGAACTGAATAAGTGCAGGAAATAAATCTGCATGTATAAATTTCTATAATTTGAATGTTTAATATTTCTTGTAAACATCACTTGTAATATTAGTGTGTGACTCTAAAACGTGAACCATCGTTAGCAAAATGAGATTGATTTTCATAGCCCACAGAATTTAGAACATAGAAAGACTCTTACAGCATCCAGAAGGCATGTTCTTTTTGAAATCATTGTGATCCTTAACTCCACAAAGAAATGTGTGGTGTTGCTTTCTAAATTTTTTAATGGGGTTAAATTCAAGAATTTTCACACCAAATGTCATGATTTAAACTGTCAAAGTTTCTCAGCTGGTAGAAACAAATGCTTCTATTCTGGCAATTTTGTCTCTATAAAGAATTTACAGTGCTTATTTTTCAAGCGATGAAAAGTTAGACTGTCCCTTTAAAAGAAATATTTAAAAGATGAGTCCTTTAAACATACACCAAGTCTCTTTTTGTCTTCACCAGAATCTTGTGAGGCTTGATGGATATCAATCACATTCTAATAAGCATATTGTAAAGATGTTTTTCCAAAGCTAATTGAAAAATCTTTTGCATTTCATCCCCTTTCCTTTTGCTGCCATTTAAAACTCCACAGATCCCAACGTTGGCCCCAAACTCCCATCCTGTCAGATGCTCCAGTGAACCCCAAGTGTGCTAAGGAGCAGCCAGCAGATCCCAAGCAGCAGGCGTTCACAACTGGACCACCAGCACAAAGGTAAAATTTCCAGGACGCACAGCTGCCTTTCCCATTGTCCGGGCTGATTCCCCCAGGGCTTAGAAAAAACCGTGCTCAAGCATAAATATGACTTATACCTCATCTGTGAAAGCGATTACATGATGCACCCTGGTTTTCAACTCTTGTGCTTATCGGTTCTTCCCCTCCCCCCAAAATGTAAAACAAGGACTATCATAGAGGGAAAAAACAAGACATAGAGCTGTTGCTGGCTGATTGCCTGCATGGTGTGAGTTAAATGAAGCTCTAATTTTTCCCAATCCTGAAATACCATCTGGGCTGGAGGAGCCTCTGAAGGGTTAGAAGTGATGAGAATTTAGGCACCTACTGCTCTCTTCTTTGGGAAGGTGTGGGCAGTGAAAGCTCACTCTCAGAGAGCAGCGTTTCATAATAAATGCTAATTGTGGTTGAAACACAAAAAATTATAAGGAAGGAATTTACAAACTACACAAAACACCACCACCCAGAGAGAAGGCAAGAGATACTTTGGTGTTTTTCTTTCACGCTGTTCTATAACACACTTGCCCCTATGTACATCTCCAACTGCAGATGTGACCCAATATGCATCTAAATTTTACTTTAGTTGGAGACAAATTTTAAGTCCCAGTATTTCCCTTTTGAATGATCCATGAACCCTGGAGCTCCCCTAATCCCAGAACTCAGACTGGAGTCTTCAAGCCTTTAGTGGGAAGCCAGTCCTTTTCTGATGGCAGCTGGCACAGTCCCCGACTTGAGAGCCCAGCTCACCCTGCCTGCGTCACATGTCCAGTCTGATGGGCTGTGACAGGTCAGTGCCACGACTGCACCAGCAAGGCAGACCCGGGTGCACCTTGGCTTTGGTTCTTTGAGATTCCACAGCCCAGATTCTGTCTCTGTCCCAGATGACAGGATCTGGCATATTCTGGGCCAGATTCACCTTTCATGTATGAACCCTTGGGCTCTGACTTGAGCCTTATTCGTGTAATAACTGCTGAATGTTCTATTATACTGACAATTTGTTTAGTCTTTCTCCCCTCATTGGAAACCTAGGACTTTCATTTCTGCTTTTCCATGGTACTATAAATAACCCTAAGACATCTTAGTCTCCATGCACACCTCTGATTCCCTTCTAAGTACAGTATGAAAGTTTTAAAGTTCTTTGTACAAAGTGTCAGATTGCTTGGTAGAATCGCGGACTTGTCTAGGCAACAGTGTGGAAGAGTGTCTGTCCCATTCACTTGTCCTCAGTGTCCAGGATTAGTATAAAACCAAATCTTGCTAACTGAAAATGGTGTCGTGCTGTTTTGATTTGCATTATGTACTTTTTGGACTTAAATATATGTTTATCTGTCCTTTTTCTATGACTTCCATGTTCGCAAGTAATGATTTTTGTGCTCTATGTAACCAGGGATAGTCTGACTTATTTGAGAACCTCAGTCAGCACTCTGAAAAGATGAAGAAGCTAAATGCCTGGGGAGAGCAGAGACATCTGTTCCACAGTTTCCTCTCTCGGGTGACTAAGCTAACTGGTTTCAATGTCTAGAAGCTATTTTTTAAATTAATAGTTGGGGATCTTAGGTGTTCTTTCTTGCTTTCTTTTTTCTTTTCTTTCTTTCTTCCTTTCTTTTAGCACATTACACTTCTTTCCTATTTTTGTCTTCTGGTAGAAATAAAGAGGTACTAGCAGGGCAAAATCATAACTTCATATCCATTCACACAGGAAATTAATTGTAGCTTATGCTCTTTCACAGGGCGTTCTGACTTGAAAGACTGGTGCAACCATTAGTATAGTAAGAGCCAACCATGTACGTTTTGATCTTGGCCTTTTTGGCAATTTCCGTGTGCTACAGATGGGATCTGCAATGACCCCACATGGTGATGTGTTGGTCCTCAGCTGTGATGGTTTGGAAGGTCATAGAATTTTTGGAAATCAGGGCCTAGAAGAAGGTTTTAGGTGATTGGTAGTGCCTTTGAAGGGAATTGTGGGAGTTTGGTCTCCCCTACCCCTCCGTTCCTCTCTCCCTCCCTCTTTTTGACTTTCATGCCTGGGCATGGTGCAATCAACTCCTGTAACCATGATGTGCTGCCTCACAACAGACACAAATGCAGTGGAGTCAATGATGATGCACAGAAATCTAGAAACCTGTGAGCCAAAACAAATCCTTCCTCTGTATAAGTTTATTATCTAGGGTATTTTGCTACAGTAATGCAAACCTGACTGACATGTCATGTATAATGAATGCTTCTGATATATGAGTTCTTCTGCAGTCTTGCTCAGGTGTAATTCATGACTGTAACTACATTTGATGACATTTTTATTAGAAAAAATGATAGAAACAAGTTAAGAGGATTTTAGAAATAATTGAGATTTGGAGTTGTAATAAAATTCCCCAAAGCTGGGGCATTTCCCTAAATATTACCAGGTTCAAATTAAAATCAGTACTCCTGAAAAAATTAGCCCAACTTTGGAAGAACGTCTTAAATCTTAAATTTTCATTTTATTTTATACTTTTTCACTTTCAAAAGTCAAAGGCTTTTTATTCACACCAGAGAAACTATTCAATATTTACACATGTGTGATTTATTTATTTCACTTAGGAGTATATGAATAAACTATAATAGTACATAAGATCTTAATGATATAATGGACAATGTGAAATAGGAAGAAAGGGGCTAAAGGTGTAGGGAAAGTGGGAAGGGTAGGGTAAAGGTAATAAGGGAAAAGAAAAAAATAGGAGAAAATGAAAAAAATGGAAATGAAGTATTTGTAAAGGGGGAGGGAGGAGGGGTGAAAGGAGAGCAGGGACAAGGGGAAAAAATGAGAACCAAGACTTCTCATGTAAAGGTACACGATCCCAACGATGAATGTAACTGTACTGTATACCTAAAATGTACCAATAAACTCAATGAGGGAAAAAAAAAAACAGGGAAAAAAAGTCAAAGACTTAAGGCAAGTAATAGGAAGGGTCTTCAAAACCCTGAGAAATTCACTCATTCTAGGATTGTTGCTCTCTCTCTCTCTTTTTTTTTTTTTAATTAAAGCTCATTACTTCGATTTTCCATTCTTGGTTCAACTAGACCTTCCATTTGTAAACTTCCCTTTTAGTTTTGTTGTTGCTATTGGTAATGTCTCTTCTTCAAGCACAAGCATTACACGTGATCCAGTTCCAAGAACTGTCTTATTAAGGTGCTTACTTAAAATCAACAAACAAACCCATGGGATAAAGAAGCATAAGAGATAACTCTGAGAAGCAAAAGACCCCAACATTATCACATTATGGAAATAGGTCATAGGCTCCTGTCAAGTAGCCCAAATCAAATTTATGTGGTCAACAATTTCATTCTTTCCATCTCTGGAAAAAACTCATCCACCACCATCTCGAGTTTGAAAATAATGTCTCCTCTTACCATACCCCATCAAAATGTAACACATGTCAGTAGCAAGCATTCCTTCAAATGAAGTATAGGAAATTGTTTTCATGTGTCAGCTGTGCTTGAAAACGATGGCTAAGAGAAACCTTGGCAATTACTACTATCTTAATATTTTGTGGTTCAGTATAAAGAACCTGGCCTTCACTAAATCTTCTTGAGAAATAATGTAGTCTCCATTCATTCTTGCCCTCAGATAAGGCAGGAGACTTGCATTGGGTCTTACTCAGGTGTAATTCAAGACTGTAACTACCTCCAATGACATTTTTATTAGAAAAAAAATGACAGAAGGCAGTTAAGAGGATTTTAGAAACAACTGAGATTTGGAGTTGTAATAAAATTCCCTGTGTCTGACATTCTCTCATAAAACCAAAATTGAAGAACAGGTACAAGTGCGTTGCTCTATAAATAAATACAACTACAATCAGGTACTAAACCTCAAGGGCTACTACAGGTTTTAGTTGCCTGTTCCAAGTTCTCAATAAAAGTAGGAAGCAAGGAGAATAGCAACTCCATTCCGGAAGGGCTAAGGTCAGTGTTGCTCATAAAACCATCATAAAAGTGTCTGCCTCCTACTCTCCAGCGAGGTGTGTCTGACCCACAGTAACAGGCAGGGCTAAGTGACTGTGGGGACAACTGCTCGTCATGGCCCTGGGGTGAGACACAGTTTGTTCCTGGTGACATCAGAACCAAGCTCGCTGATCTTGTGGGACGTTGAAAAACTGGAACTTTTAGGAGCACCTGTTTGGCAGATCAGCATCCAGTTCACTACGCTGAGGTTCAATGACATTGAGTTGGGACTAGCTTTGTGAAAAGACCTCTACAGGTACAGCCATTTAGGGAGGTGTTAAGTGTTTGTTTCATAAGAAAAGAAAATCTCCCAGTCGCAGAGACATTCCATGGGTTGAAAAAAATAAAGATTTATTTTATATATTATTTTCTGTTCTTTCTACAAATATAATGCGATCCAATGCATTTCTCATGAGGTGAGTACTGTGAACAGCACAGGAACTCCTTTGCTTGCACACTGGATAGATTATATAATGATTGTCTAGAAGGCAAAAGTGGTTTTATAAAGGTAACTGTTATGACTTTGCAATGGATAAAGTCGTAGTACCTATGGTATTCATAGCTTTCTTTAGATGCATTAAAATGTGTACATTGAAAGCTTATAGAAGGAAAGCACCCAACTATAAATAAATGCAAAGCCTATTCTTCAGTTTCCCAGGGCTGCCATAACAAATTCCCCTAAGCCAGATGGTTGGAAACAGAAGATGCATATTCTTTCACAGTTCTGGAGGCCAGAAGTTTGGGTGTTGGCAAGATTGGTCCCTTTTGGAAGTTCTGAGAATCTGTTCCGAGCGTCTCTCCTGGCTTCTGGTGGTGTTCCTGACCTGTACACTCATCCCTCCACCTCTGCTTCCGCCTTCTTTGTGTAAGTCTGTAAGTCTGTGGATCTCTGGATCCAAATATCTTCTGCTTTCAAGGACAGAAGTCTCTGGGTGAAGACCCACCCTCATCCACTATGTTCTCATATTGTCTTGATTATATATTTACAAAGACCATTATTTCTCAGTAAGATCACACATTCTATTACTATTAAATAACAGTAAGAATTTGTATATATGTATTTGTATGTGTGTGTGTGTGTGTATATATCTATATATATCTATATATAGATATATAGATATATATAGATATATATTAGAGCTACACATGCACCCTGTGGTGGTTTACATCTAGATGCCCCCCAAACCTCGTGTGCTTATTGTGGGGCTTTTCAGAGGAGACTGGATCATGGGGTGTGATACTGGATTAGTCCACCGATGGGTTTATATCTGCTTGGATGTGATGTTGGGAGGTGAAACCTGGTGGGAAGAGGCAGGTCACTGTGGATGTGGCCTGGAAGGGTGTCCCTCCGTCTCTCCTGGAACTTCCTTGATTCTCATTTTCTCTCTCTTTCTTTCTCTCTCTCTCTCTCTCTCTCTCTCTCTCTCTCTCTCTCTCTCCCCTCCTCCCTCTCCCTTTCCCTCTCTCTCTCTCTCCTTCCTTCCTGCCATGCCATGAGCTTTCTCCTCTGCCAGGCCCCTCTGCCATGCTGCCCTGCCTTGGAGCCAGCAGACCGTGGACTGAAACCTCTACAGAGACACAAGACAAAAGAAGCCAGGGGGCGGTGGTGGTTCTGAATTGCTTCTTGGTAGTCATGAATGCCCGCTGTGGGCTTTTACCATGGTTAGACCATCACAGAAGTTTTGTTTGTCACAGCACCTAGTATGACCTTAATTTAAGTGCTCTTGTTACAAACAGAGACTGAAGCAATCATACCTCAGGACTGAGGAACAGGAGAATGACAGAGAACAATATCATTATTCCCCAATTGCAATACCTCCCCTACCTACACATGCCATGAAGTCTGTGTAGCGGATCACTCCCTAGGTGGCATCCATCAAAGTGCTGAATTATGTACACTCACCACACTGTCATACACTTCCCTTTCGCTTACATCTGACTCGTTTCCGTAAGTAGATGATAAACTTGTTGAAGACTTTTGCTTTCCCTGTTACGACTTCTGGTTCAAGGTCCAGTACTGCTGAATAGAACGATGTTTATTCATATTTATTTGTCTGGGGATGGACTGATTTTTTTTTAAACAATGGCAAATTTGACCAGCTAAGTTTTGGTATATCTTATGACCTTCAAAACTGATTTCAAGACCATAAATGCGTAAAGAATTGTAAGGTATATGTACATTAGTAAATGTACGCAAAGTACATTCAGAACTCTAATATTAAAGCCATTTAAATTGGTGTCAGTCTCCATTTAAAGAGGGGAAAGGAGTTTTATTGAATTTCTCTCAGCATTTCAGAGAAGGCAGGAAGTTTTGGAAACAATATTTTGAACTGAGACTTTTGAGTGTTTGCTGATGAACGCAATCAATCAAATCACAGTTGTAATTAAAATGGGAAGCCCTCCCCACAGGATCTTTCAGGTTTAGTCACAGTACATGAGTTCACAAAGCCATAGATAAGCCATCTGTGTATTCGTTTTCCTGTATAAATTCTCTGTCACAATCTGGTGAAATCTAATGAAATTGTTAGTTACATTCATCTCAGGTTGACTGGCTCACACAGGCCCAAAGCAACATGCAAAACCAGGAGATGAATGGAAAGACAGAAAGAATAGAAGGTAAGGGTGTTACTGCTATAGCGGCCGCTGTCCTTTCCCGCCCAGCTTGTCTCCATTTTTCTAGTGACATAATCTAACGCTCTGTCCCAGGAAGAAATCAGAAGATCTGGAGTAGACCACTAAGGCTTCCATCCTGTCCTCAGATGCCGCGGGAGTCACAATGACAAGTGACAGGCAGATGACCAAAACCAAGTTCTCCCTCAGAGCCTTCCACCGGAAGATGATCAGACAGCACTTCTTTATTATTATTATTATTTTTTTTTGGTGTTCTGAGACTGTAAATCCCCACTGATGAGTTAAAATGAGCTTATGTTAGACTTCCATCACTTGAAGCTAAATCATATCTAAATCAGGAGTTATTCAAGCTGATACTTTCTTCCCAACCTGACACAGGACTGTTGATGGTTTTCATTACTTTGACATTCTTCTCCCTGCCTCACCTCACTTGCTCTTGGTCTAACTCTAGTTTTTCAAACTGTTTTCCAGTAAGATTTTACAGAATATATTTGTACTACATATGCATAATTGATGTTTGGGAAGATTAAGGATAATATATCTTTGTACCAGGGAACTCTCATAGATGTTTGTGGATGATCTACCTGAACTTTGGAATTTTTTACCTCTTCGCATACCACTTAACTAGTGAGGGCTTTGCAAAGTAGGTTCACTGGAATTCTCCTGCTCCAGGAGTCATTACTACTGTTTTGCTAAAATCATGCTTTGTTGGCAGATGAAATAATTTCTAGTCTCCATTCTAGTATCTTGTGAGGATTGTGATGCTAGGAAAATACTCCAATAGAAGGAAGGAAAATATGTAGTATCTTTCAGAACTCATGAGTAGCTGGAAGTATAGTGAGAGTGCTCACTGCATTTAGAATTATAAAACTAGAACGTAGTTGCTAAGAAAGAAATTTCTGCGATGGCAAATAAACTTAATGGTAACTAGTCTAGTTGCAGCTAAAATTGATCATACTAATAGGTAAGTCACACTCACGAAAAATTTAGCATGTGTGCTAGTCAGCTCTTTTGTTGCTAGGATAAAATATGCAACACCAGAAACAAAGAAGAAGAGGTTTATTTTGGCTAACAGTTTATTATTAGTTTTAATTCTTGAGTTTTAATAAGATAATTTTTTAAATTCCAGTATTTTCTGTCTTTCTGTCACTTGAGCTCTTGGTACATTGTAGGCAAGAGGATGAGTGTTATTATTTAAATTTTCATTCACCAAATTCCTGTAAGTATGATCTTGAGAAGAACCATAATATGAAAATATTTGCTAAAACACTTTCATCAGTAAAGTTAGTCTCTAACAAAACATATTGCCTAGTTTGTAGACGGGGAGGGGAGGAGGGGGTGAAGGGAGGGCAGAGGTAAGGGGAAAAAATGAGAATCAAGACTTGTCATGTAGAGGTGCAAGATCCCAACAATGAATGTAACTGTACTGTATCCCTAAAATGTACCAATAAACTCAATTAAAGCTGAAAAAAAAATATTGCCTAGCTTTTCACAGCCATCTGCTTCCTGTAGTTCAGACAACTCTTCAACTGCAATATGAAACTGCAAATCTTAGCACTGTACGATTTCATACAATCAAGCAATTAAGAACACTGTAGCCACGTGGAAAGCTATTGACTAATGACAACCTAACAGGTTGGAATGCATCAGCAACTGAAGACAAAGAAAATTAAGAAAGACGGTGAAGTATAGAGATACGAAATGAACTTATTTGTGTATCGAAGGTGAACAGGCTAAGGATCCAGCATGGCCGCCTGGAGGATGAGTCAGGTTGACATAAGCAGGTCAAACCAAACACATGGACAGTTGGGAAGGGAAGTGGTGCTGGCAGGTCGGCCTCCTGTCCTTTGGGGAGCGGCCATTTTGAAAGTGTGACAAGGAGCCTGAGGGACTGAACTAGCACTGCAGGGACCAGATTCTGGGGACAGACTTTGTGCGCACCGGCTCCTCCCCAGTTCACCCCGCTCCAAACACTGGGGAAAGCTGCATTCCTGGGGAGAACTAAAACTGGAAAGTCCATTTGAAGAGGTAAAGAAATTATATTACAGCAATCCATGCATACCCATGTGTACAGCAGCATGATTCATAACGGCTGAATTCTGGAAGCCCATACGTCCATCAACAGACAAATGGATAAAGGAAATGTGGAGCGGAATCTGTACACCACGGAATACTATTGGCTACAAAAAGGATAATCTCGAAACATTTGTAGAAAAATGGATACATCTGGAAAATATAATGTTAAGTGGAATAGATCAGACACACAAGTTTACATACTGTATAGTATCTCTCCTATGAGTAAGACAAAGTGTAAATAAAGAGAGAAAAAAAAGACTGATAGAAAGAAACGGGGAGATAGAACCTAGGTAAAATGGAAGGGGTCCAAGAAACCAAGGGCAAGTAGAGGGAGGAGGAAAGGGGGAGAAAAAGATTTAAGATGTGTACTTACATGTACCAAAGGCCCACAGTGAATGTAAACATTATTTGTTATAAATATGAACTAGCGAGCAAGAACAATAATAATGAAAATGGGGAAAGGGATCTAGAGATGGAGCAGAGGGAGATGCATGGGAAGGGGAGGGGAAATAAAAACATCAAGATGTGCTATGTACATGTGCCTACTCCTAAGGTGGATATAAACGCCATGCAATGCAAACATACACTAATAAAATAAATACTTTTTAAAAACCAAAAGAAAAAGAAAATCTGCACTAGTGTAGATTTGAGCAGATTAGTAGCAAGTTCACTCACACTGTGAACAATTCCGTTTGATGGGATTGAACTATTGTAATTATTGAACTTCTCAGCAAAATCAAAGATAATAGGAAATAAGGAGGTGGGCTTTCTGCAAATGGGAAGGGGACCAAGAGATGGAGGGAGAAAGAAAAGGTGCAGGGGATTTTAAAAAAGAATTAAAATGCATTCTGTGCATGCACCAACTCCCCGTGAAGAATAATTACGTGCTGCAAACGGACCTAATAACTGAATTTTTTAAAAAGTGAACAATGGTCCTTGGAAAAACTGATGGAATGCTTATTTCTGCAAAATGACCCTGTGTATATTGTTCTTCTGCTTAGTGCTGCTTGCCACTAAAAATGTTTTTGATCCATTTTTTTGTATGTTCCAAGGATTATAAAGTATGTAAAATTAAATAATTAAATTTTGTTTGATAAGTCAATGTTAGGGGTGTTTTTGTTTTTTGTTTTTCTTTCAGAACAAATTCCCAAGCTCTATTTTTCTGCTGGGTCTTGGGATTAAGTCCATGTTGTGGCTGCCCAGGCTGATCTTGAACTCCTGGCCTCCAGTAGTTCCTGGTCCAGCCTTCCAAGTTGCTGGGTTTGCAGGCGCTCACCTCTGTGCTTGGTTAAACGGACTCATTTTAAGTGGCTCTCTCTCTTGGTCCAATTTTCCTTTGATAACAAAGACCTCCCTGTATCATTCTGACCACTTCTGTCTGTTTCCTGAAGCAGATCATAAACCCCTTGAATGCAAGTACCTTCTTTAGTTCATCTTTAACTCAGCTAAACCCTAGTTGGGTATCTCCTCATAAAACTGGCCACATAAAAGAATGGATGCTTGAGAGAAACTAATAGGTATTTGGTACCTACTCTGCCAAGGGCCCTACAGTTATCACTTAAAATTGACCGCCAGAGTCGTGGAGGCCCAAGTTGTCTGTTTCTCGTGGCTCAGAGAAACACTCTTACATCCTTTGAAATTTAGTCATCTCCAAACTTTCTGCATTTGCCTTCCTTTGAAAATACAGTTTTCTGGTGTATTTTATGTATGGGCAACCATCATCTCGCACAAAAAGCAGGTTCCCAACATTTCCAGAAGCATGGATCACCTGTGAAACCATCTCTCATCATTAACAAAAGCCATAGTTTAGATGAGAAATCAACAAGCTCACACTCTGAGACACAGTATGCATTTGGGAATAGTCTCGTGTCCATTCCAGGAGCCAGAACCCAGGGATCAACTGCCACCTAAAGGCCCAGGTACGGTCCGTGGGAGGTCTGGAAGCTGCTGGACACTGGGCAGACTGACACCAGGAACGTATGTGTTTGGCCCGCAGACCTGGACACGCCCTGAAATGGGCCCCTTCTGCTTGGTCTGGAAATCTATGGCTCCAAGGAAACATTAAATTCATTACAACAGATTAATCTGTAGCCTCTGATAGCTTTAGGCCTTGGGGGGTCCAAGAACAGTCGGGCTGCCATTGGGACACGGGAAACCTACCACCGGAAATGGGTGTGCAGTGAGCAGATTCAGAATGGAGCCATTGCTCCACTCAGACTGGTCTCATGGTTAGAGGGTGACACATGTGCTTGAGGAGAGATCCAGAGAGGGCTTTTGTGGGTGTGAACGAGCATTCTAAAACTCCCTGGAGCCCCTTTCATTCACCTGGAATGAAAGACAAGGTCTGCAGGAGAGCCCATGAGTGCCTGGTGCTGTCCAAAACCAACACAAATGCCCTGCCTCCAAGAGAGAGCAAAGCAAAGTGATGCACAGTGAGTCAGTTTATTGATCATCTACTATGTGCCACGTGTTCTGTTGGGCAGGAGGCCGTAAGTATGTCTGAAAAGTACTCCGAGAAGACTGTTAGAGAAGGTTAGGGAAGGACTAGAGAGGGCAGTGGGGTGGGTATGACCAAAGCATGTTTTATATCTGTGTATGAAAAAGCCAGAGTCATTATTTATTATCATTAATATGCACTGATGAAGAAAAATGCTTCAAGAATTGTTAAACAGGTCTGTGGGTCTGAGGACCACCTAGATGTGGCCTGAGATAAGCAAATTCTAGTGCAATAGAATCAAGAATTTAGGCAAAATAAGGCCTTGACTGTCAAAAGTGAATGAGTATTTGCAGAAGGCTTTTAAAACCTCACAGGTATGGGTCTGTTGAACAAGTGAATCATTTTAGTCTAGAATCTGGGGTTGTTCCCCGTGCCCCAGTGCCCTGCTGTGCTGCCTCTCCACTGGCTCAAACGGCCCCAAGCAAGAATGGCCTGGACCCGCTAAGCCAAAATGAACCTTTCCCCTTGACAAGCTGATTATCTCAGGTATTTTTATAGTAAGGGAAAGTTGGCTAAAAAATGAGGCTCTGAATGCCAACTTTTTTTTTTTTTTACCAGGGATCGAACTCAGGACCTTGCACTTGTGGGGCAGGCAGTGGCACCACTGAGCTACATCACAGGCCTGGAATGCTGAGTTTTAAGCCTCCGAAGCTAGAAAGATTCAAGGGAGAAAATTCAACTGAAGACTGGTGGGGCTGAATTACAACTTTCATGGAATTATGGATAAGGTGTTATTTCAAGGTGACGAATTCACCTGGAATGAAAGACAAGTCCCAAGTTAGTTCTTTCTAGAGAGCTGTTGTAGACCGGAGTTGGAAGCTATGTAACATGATATTTATTAATACATTAAACTTGTCCATAGCTTTTCTCGTTGAAAGGAAATTTTGAATTGGCTTAGAGTAAAGCCAGTTAAAAATGTTAATAAAATAGAAATGCCAATTCAAAAACAAAAAGAGAAAGTATATTACAAATGAGTACATACTACTCCAGGACCATACTATTTCCAAAGCTCATTAAAAATTTGACTACAAACTTCCTACTGCCAAGGAAAAAAGAGCAACCTAATTATTATGTTACTCTCCTTATTGGAAAGAAAAGACTCAAATCAATCTTTATGGGAGAAAACAATAAGTCATATAAATCTTAGAAAAAAAATTCTTACATGAACCTTTATCCAGAAAGCATGAAGTGAGACACTGAAAAAGCTTCACACGTTTTTAGACCACAAATCGAAAAATGAAAATCATCTGTCTGTGGCTTTTTGTTTAACAGGTAAAATAGTATGATTAAAGCACAATCTAGGACCAAATATTCCACATGCCACTGGTCCAGTCTGTGCCACGTTCAGAACTTGGGGATGAGAATGGATCTTGTAAGAGTAGGGGGTCATCTTATGTCTTCGTGGTGCAGGTCGCATGCTCTTCCTGCTTGTTCCCCAGTGCAATGGCTGCAACTGCATCAGGATCTTCTGTAACACAGGTGATTTTCTAATAGACTGAGGGAGGGCGAGGAGAAAGCTGCTCCCACAGACGCTGAGCGTCCCTTCAGGGGACAGGCCTGTGCCCTCCTGCCTCAGCATCGCTGGCTCACTTAACTTCCCTACCGTAGCTCCTTTCCCGTCGGCTGTGGAGGGGAGCACAGCAGAAGACAATCTTGGGTGTGCTGTCGTTTGGCTCTGGAAAGTCCCTCCAAGTCTCCCGTGTGAAGAACTCAGTCCAGGCTTGGTCCCCCAGGAGTGGTGGAGATCGTGTGAGGTCTTGTAAGCCACAGGGGTGAATCCTCAGAGGGGAGTGTGGGTCCAGCCCCATTCTGACGCTCTCTCCTCTGGGCCCGGGCGGGAATAGCCCTGCTTCGCCATGTCCTTACCCCGCAATGCGCTGCCACAGGACCGAAATGATGGGGTCAAACAACTGTGAACTGGAACCTCTGAATCCGTGAGCCACACACACACTTGCTATACAGGTGGGCTCATCTCAGGTGTTTGTGGCAGTCATGGGGAGGACCTGAGTGTTACTGAAAGTGTATCCCAAAAGAGGGCCCCACTGCCAGGACTTTGGCAGTTCCACTTAGGGCTCTCACTAAAAATCAGATTATAAAAGTCAGAAACATCCTTATGAATACAGTCATGCATTTATTTACTCTCGTGTTTTTTTTTTCCTAAATCCAGTTCAGTCACCTGAATCTCTAGTTCTACGAGGCAGAAGCTACCTCGCCCTTCCCTGCAGCCATAGAAAGCCCCCACGACGCCCTGAAATGCCCACCAGGAAGCCCCTTCGGCAGCAGAGCAGGACCCCATCATCACCAAGATGCCAGGAAGCTGAGCTGCTGGGGGGAGGGGGGGACGCGAGGAGATGATCACTGTGGACAAGTCCAGAGCAGGGGAGAAAGACACATGTGAGTGATCTCCTACCTAACAAACTACTGTTTCCTTCCATCCTTCCATTCCACCCTCTTCTCCGGCCCAAGGCAAAAAATGTCTGCAGAAGAGAGGGGAAAAAGCCTTCCACAGAGTGTGTAGAAACACCAGAGAGGCACGCCATCGCTGCACCAGAGACGTCACTTTCACTGGGAGCCTCTGGTTCAGGTGGACGGCAGGTCTACCACCGGCTTACGTCAATGCTGTGTCTCCAACTCCAAAAGGGATGCAATTCAAAGAACGGCAGCTTCTAAAACCCAGAATAATGAACAAGCCAATCAAATAATAAAAATACAATAAGGATATGCCCTTTGTCATCAGCTAGAAAAGCGCATGTATGAGACAGTTTTTAATTCATCTTTTCATGAGCATAACATACTAAATTTATGATGTGCAGAGAAACAGCTAATGTGACACTGGTATGAATTTTTTAAATAAGATGAATTGAAAGTAAATGTAATTGATGAGTGGAAAGAAGGTGTGGTCTTTTTATACAATACAGTACTACTGAGCCCTAAAGGATGAGCTTCTGACATTTCTAGCTACACGAGACCATACTCTTAGGGGAAATACATTGGACATAGATGTCCAATTCCACACTGCTTCTCTGGTGTGAGAAACTGAATGTGGAAATAGGGACTGAGGTGTACAATGGTTGTTGGGAAACTGGAAGAGAGTGTTCAAACAGGAAAGGGCACAAAAGAGGAGGTATGCAAACAGGAAGGAAGTGACAAGAAAAAAAGAGAAAAGAGAAGGAAAAACGTAAACAGCTTTTGTACATAGGAGAGGAGACTTGAGGGGGGAATGGGATAAAATAAAATAAAATGTATTAGAAAAGAAAACAAATGCATTAAACCTAACCACTTGGAAAAAATAAAAATAAACCTATAGAAAATAAATGAATGAAAACAAAATGATAGTAATATTATTAAAAAGAAACAAAAAATTACAAACATCAAAAGCTGGTCTTTGAAAAAAAAGTTGGGTCTTGGGAAAAATCTAATACACAAATCTCTAGCAGGACTAGTAAGAAAAACAATGTGGACATGCACAAATGAATGCTATTAAGAGAAGAAGGAAAGGATACATAATTACAGAAACTGTGGAAACTTTTCCAACTCATACAAAAATGTCAAAATGTAACACATTTTCTAATTCATTATTTTTAATTTAAATAAAATTATACCATAAAATATCAATTATTAAAATGATCTTAAGAATAAACTGACAGCCTTAAAACCAGTAACCTTTAAAGAACTTGATGAAATAATCATTTCTCCCATTGGGGAGGGAAGAGAGTGAGGAAGGAAGAGAAAAGAAATGGTTTCAAAGCCCATTCTAACAAAAGGACAAGGAAAAAAAAATAATCTGTATTCTGTAAAAACTGTTTGAGGGAATTGAAAATGAAAGCCGTCCAAACCTTCTGGAAAGCTATTTTACCTCCAAACAAAGAAGGACAATGTAATTATAGACCAAGTTGGCTTACAAGTAGAGAGGTCAAAATATTATTCAGCTGAATTTAGCCATTTTCATTTTGACCAAGTAAGGTTTAGTGGTATAGGAATGAGCTGAATATCAAAAATTTACCAATTCATATTAATATAATATACATTATATTTATAAATTCAAACAAGAGTTTAACTGTTGCAAGAATCAAAACTCCACTTTCCTATTCAAAGTGTCCCTCTTCTCATCCAGCCTTATCCAACATGTACTGTTATGTCTTCTGACAAATCAAGTCCCCACTGCCCTCTGCTTTGGATCAAGGACACTCTCTCTCCTAATAGTCACATGGACAGGAAAGTAGTCAGTGCGACATTCCACAGGGAGAAGGAAAGGCGGGGAAGGGTTTTCCATTCTGATTTGTAGTTTGATTTTTCTACAAGGCTAAAACTTCCTGATATATCTCATACAGCGAAAATAAACTTATTATTACATCTACAAATGAGATTTTCTACAACTATGTAGTTTTGTCTTTACAGTTATTTGTCTTTTCATACTTATGATTATAAGACAAACCTCAGGACGGACAAGCTCCAAAATAATCACTTTAATCCAGTATCTTATGATTTTCTTCTGACTGACACACAGAAGCTTTTATCTTACAATCTGATTATCTAAACATTTTGGTCCTTTCAAATTCAGTAAAATTTTGATTTAGTAATAATACTTCTAAGAATCTATTTCAAAGATTATCAGACATTGTACAAAGCTATCTATCCTAGTGCTGTTTATAATAGTAAAAATTCAAATCATGCAACAATAATGGAATAAAGTTAAGTTGTCAGTCATTATTTTATAGAATACTACCCATTAAAATTCATACTGTGGGGAAATATTTTGTGACATATGAATAACATTCCTGAAAGCTTGCCAAATGAAAAAACAGGATGCAAAACTTTAGCGAATTCGTTTGATAAATGTACTATTATTTTAATGGAAGCACATATGTTAGGGAAAATACTAAAAGAACCTACAACAAAAATCTTAGCTTGCCCACCGGAAAATGATACAATTATAAGTCATATCTTGTTTATTTGTTGGTTTTCTATGTTTTTTTTCTACATGCTCCAAGGGAGAAAGAAAAAATAGGCTCACAGCCAGAAACTGGACTGGCTCAAATCACTGGAACTTCCTGTCCTCCTGGTGCACAAAACAGCCTCACGCTGCTGTAACCACCTGTTACCTTTGTGACCACCACAAAGCAAGGCAAGCACAAGAGCACTCTAGAAACACTTCTGAGCACAAAGATAAAAACACAAAGGCCAGACAGGAATGACTGACCTCTTTGTCACTCTAACATTAGCCTACTCTGTTCTTTCACTTTGTAAGATTAAAAAAAAAATTAAGATATCTAATCAGAGAATTTTCCTTCTCCTACTTCCTGGGACAGTCCCTAGCCCTCGACCAAACCACATAACCCAAGGTAATCGTGTAACAGGTCCCCCAATTCCCTCTTACTCAATGGTTGCCATTCCTCCCCGGCTACAGTCATATCAATCAATGTTTTACTATGTATGTGTTTTTGGTGGCCTTGTCCAAAGATGGCCATTAATATCCGTTGTATGCATGAGGTATATATACCTTTTGCAACTAAAGGGAAAAACATTTGAAATGAAATACTACCTGTTCATCGATGTGTTGAGTGACTCTCAACCTCCAGGTAAAGAAATAAAGAGGTGGAACCTCAGCTGCCACCAGCTTCTTGCATTTTCAGGGAGCCAGGCCCCCAGCTGACCACAGGAGCTTAGTTGCTCAGGTAGCCTTACGTTAGGGATCTCTGGAGACACTTCAGGCCTGTGTGTAAAGCAGGGCTCTCCCCAGCAACACTGTCCAGATGTGGGCCAGATAAATCTTTGTTGTGGACCTGCCCTGTGAATTGCAGGACGTCCAACAGTTTTCCTGGTCTCTCCCTCTTGAGGCAAATAGTAGCATTCTGTGGTCTCTAGACAGTTTCCTCTCAAAAGGAGAAAAGGGTAAACGGCCCCCAGTTGAAAGCCGTTGATTAGAGAGGGTGCACAACTGGAAAGGGGAGACCCAGCGTGAGTCATGAGGCCCGGGGTTTGTTCGCTTCCTCCCTCGACCACGCAGTCTCCACACGGTAAGTGGGGATGCAGGCACTCTTGCCTGGCCTAACTCACGGCGATAGTGTAAGCTGAAGGGAGAGATAGGCATGAGAGGAGCTAAAGAGATAGTGATGTAGATGGCAAAGATTTGTCAGATGTGACCCCAGCACGCGGACGCACACTTGTAATCCCAGCATTCTGAGAAGCTGAGCTAGGAAGATTGAAAGTTTGAGCCCAGCCTGGGAAAGTCAGCTATTTAATAATACTCGGTCTCAAAATAAAAAGTAAAGAAGGGGCACAGAGCTACCAAAGGGTGAGGAACCTGCCACACCAAGAAAATCAGATCGTCAACTAAATGCAAAATTGGCTGTTTTAATACAATCAAAGAGTTCCAACTGAAAATGATACAAGGCCCTCAGTCTTCTATGTTTACATAAAAAATGACAAAATGGAGTTACTAAGGATCAATTCAAAGAGCAAAATACAGCAGCAATAAAGACTCCTTCAAAAATAATCATGTAATTGACATAAATTTATTTAACTTGGAATTATTCGATGTAGCTTAGCAAAGAACCCAATTTTCAAGTGAGCAATCAAATCAAGTAATTTGTCCCAAAAACAACCCTTCAGAGAGTTTTCTGAATCTTGGCTTCCGTCCTAATGCAGAACTTCAAATGACACTCAGATACTTTCAAATCATCCCAGACAGATGGATTAGTCAGCGTTCTGTTGCTGGAATAAAATACCCGGCACACATAATCTCGTAATCTAAAGGAGGAAAGGCTCATCTGGGTTTATGGTTTCAGAGGTTTCAGTCCATGCTCAAGAGGCCCTAAAACAGAGTGACAGGGCTGAGGAAGGCTGCTTGCCCTCGGAGCAGTCGGGAAGCTGGGAGAACTGGACAGGAGCGAAAGCGACCAGGGACTGGAACAAACACTTCCAGGCTGCTCCCCAGTGACCTGCTTTCTTCAACCAGGCCTCACCTCCTACCAGCACATTCAGCTCTGAGCTCAGTGGATCAATCCATTTAATGAGGTCAGCACCCCACAATTAATCGCCTTCTAAAAGCTCTCCAATCCTATGCATGAGCCTTTGAAGGGACATTTTTGTCATTTTTGTTGCTGTTGTTGTTGTTGTTGTTGTTGTTGTTTTGTCTTGTTTCTTGAGACAGGGTCTCACTATGTAGTTGAGACTGACCTGGAACTCACTATGTAGCCCAGGCTGGTCTCGAACTCACAGTGATCCTCTTGCCTCAGCCTCCCAAGTGCTGGGATTACAGATGTGCGCCACCACGCCCAGCTTGAGGGACATTTTTGATCCAAACAAAACAACTGTCTTTTTGAAACAGGAGGAGGGTAAAAGGTAAGCAATGAGAAATTTAACATATCATTGTGTGCTTACATGCTAGGAACAATCCTTTCTGGAGATTCTAATTAATAAGAACAGGACAATAGTTAAAAGTGAAAATATGTAGGGTAACAAAATAATAATTTGAGCAACTTTTAGGTAAGAGTATCAAAAGGCTAAACTTCGTAAGTGTAAACATGACTCTTAATGCAAGTACCATAGCTGACTACATAAAGTTCGTATAACATGTTTAAAAGCTACTCTAAATAATGAAATTAGCTTTAGAGTTTTAACCAAATTGAGAATTTCTCAATGTTTTCTTTCTAAACAGGATGGTTTTTATTTTTCTTTTCTGTTTCCTGAAAAATGGAAATCAGCTGTTTTCACTTATAAATATTTTACTGAAATGTGTTATGAGGGCCTTTTCCACCAGCTTCTAAACAACCAGTGGAAATCTTGCCTTCCTTTGCAAAGGGAAAGATGTTTCTTATCTCACTTTTGAAAGTGTAAAATGGAACTGGTCAGGAGCTATAAATAAAATTCCTACAGAACTCAGATGTCCAGGTTAAATCTTTCTCCTGTTTATTTAATGTAGTAATCCCAGAAATTAAGATAGTTATTAAGTGGATTCAAAAATTCTGAGATGTTAGACTCAGGCTGTGCTTACTCCTACAATCTAAAGACCGCTTGGTCTCGAGAAATATTTGATCTTTGAGGGTTCTTTTACAATGTAGTGAGTCAGGATAATGAGCTTTGAGGAGCAGACAGAAAGCTCCTGGCCACCTCGTGTAGCTTGGACTAAAGCTTCAAGCAACACAGGGTTGTAGCTCTTCCCTGCTCCTGTCATACAGACACACACACGCATGCGCACACATGCACACTTCAGCCACATCCGGGCTCCACATATGTGCCTCGCGCCCCCATACAGGAGCCTGGCAATCATGTCCATTTTTTAACATTCTTTGTTGAAGTTTCATGCTTTTCTGACAAAAATTATAAAATAAATGAAATAAAGAAAAAAATAGTGATAGTTTTACCATACTATGCCAGTTGGTTCTAAGTGTGAACTTGATGGGATTCGGAGACTTTTGGAGAGGTGATTGCATGACGGAAGCCCTATATCCACCCATGGATGAATCTGCTGGGGCTCAGGGCCAAGGTGGGGCCCAGTTGGAAGAGATGGGTCCTGGACACCGTGGCTTTGTGGGGTACATCTCTCCCTGGGCTCTGCTTCCTGGTCGTCATGAAGTGGGCAGCTTGCCTAACCACACCCTCCCACTATGACGTTCCTGCCTCGGCGCCAGCCAACTACGGACTGAATCCTCTGAAGCCATGAGCCAAATACACTGTTTCCTCTTTAAATTGTGTGTGTCAGGCATTTCGTGCCTGCAATGGGAAATCTGACTAATACAGATACAGAAAGGTTTTTAGGAAGAAAAATGTCATCACAGGTTTATGTAAAAACAAAAAATTTACAAAATCATTACTTAATTTAATTGTCCTTGTTGTTGTTGCTGTTCTGTTTGCTTTTTTAGAGAAAACGTTCCGTGTTTGCCAACCATCTTATTGGTCAGTATCGTAGATAGTAGCTTATACTAATCTTCCTTCAGCAAGTTACACCTGACACTTTAAACCGCAGGATTATCTTAATTTTGGATTTATTTTCAGAGTGGATGCACTTTTATGATCTGAGTCTGAAATGTCCTCCAAGAAGCCATGTGCGGATGCACTGCAGCAATGATCAAAGGTGGGGCCTTTGGGAGTGACTGGACTGTGAACGTGCTAATCTCCTCAGTGGATTAATCCACTCGTGAGTGTGTAGTTTGATAGGATCTTTGGTGATGACAGACACTTTAGAAGGGGGGACTTATTGAGAGGGAGTAGGTCCTTGGCAGCACACCATGAAAGGGTACATTTTGTCTCCAGCCCCTTCCTCTCTGCTTCCTGGCCATCATGATGTGAGTAGCCGTGCTCGGCCATGCCTTCTCCACCATGACGTTCTGCCTCACCACAGGCCCAAAAACAAGAGGGCCAAGTGCCATGGACTAAACCTTCTGAATCCATGAGCCAAAATAACTCTTTCTTCCTGGAAGCTGATTTTGTCACAGTGGAGGAAATCTGGCTGACATAGTTCTCTTCACTTCTATTCCCAAAGATAATGGGAGATGAGGAAATGTGTTGTAAGAGTTGCTCCTCCATGCTCTTTACTTGAGTCAGTCCTTCATTTAGACAGAATCTTTACATATGAATATCTGCACAGCAAGTGCATTTGCTATGGTGCTGTGCCATTACCCTGAGGCAGAAGGGATAGAGCGTAAATTCAAAGGACGGAGTCCTCATCATGAAGATGGTTAAATAACGGAGAGTTGGCAAAAATGTGACTCTCACATATGTGGAGAAGTTAATGTTTCTGTCATTTACCTGGGAAGCCTATTCATATCCTGCATGTACCTTACAGCTTAATATAAGTGAGGCCAAGACAATCTACTACTTAGCTATTTAAGAGGAAAGTGACCAGAAACTTTTGACAGCTTGTAATTGGCATGGACTTCACTGCATTGTTGATTACTTACCCAACTATACATTAGAATAGCCTGGGGGAATTTTTAAATTAAAGAAATTCTGCCTTTAAATTACTCTGGGGTGAGCTGGGGCAGCTGTAAAATTTATGAGCTTCCCAAGCGGTTTTCATGTCCATCCAGGATGGCGAACAGCTGGCGTAGACTCCGGCTCCACCTCTGCTCTACTAAATCAGAGGCTCTTGGGAGAAGTCCCTGTTTTTGCCAGGCACTCCCAGAGCTCTGATGCCAACAGAGAACTTCCAGATTCAAAATTAGATTCTCACTATAACCCTGTGCAGTGCACCATGAAAATGCTTTTCTTTCTTACAAAGACAATGAATCTGCAGCTCGGAGAAGTTAAATGATTCAGTCAAGTTCATCTGGGTGGAAGGGTCATCCTGGGCCCAGATTTCTGCCGCAGAGCCCCATCATACCTGGCTGCTTAATACCTAGAAAGTACATGAGCATACGTCAGGCATTTCTTTTGGTCCAGTTAATGGAGTTTCTTAAAGTTGCGCATCTCCTTAGTACTGCCTTGTCCCCTTCTTGGTAGTTTTGTCTTTGCCTGTTGAGGACACAATTTCACCATGCTTTTTTTGGCCTTTCATTCTATATGCGTCTTTCCTGCCACCGATGGCTACCATGCAGCACTGAGAGAGCAGCTTGGCCTTTCCCTGTCCCTGGCAGAAGCACTTCACAAGCCAATCCCAGAAAGCTAGGCTGCTCCAGGACAGCAGCCACGGGCCCCTCACTGCAATCATTGTACTCCTACTGTACACAGGCTGTACTGTGAACCGCGGACGTAGAGTGCCACAGAGGAGAGGCCCCTCCTCATTTATGCCTTGTTTGCAACACTAAGGATTTTTGTGTTTCCCAGAACCTAGAAGAGGGCCTCCGTAAACAGCTTTGCAAAGAAAAAAAGGATGGAACACTGCAAATCCTTGAAGGCCAGGTAACAGGCTACAGGTAGCCTCCAAGTTCTTCTCCATACCTAAAGTACTCAGGGCCAATCTGGCCCAGTTCCCAGCCTGATTTTGTCCTCATTATCATTTGTTGTTTCTCCTCTGCTGTTGAGCTAGTTTTTTTTCAGTTTTCTGATTCACATAGAAGCAACATGGTTGTTTTGCAATGTTTTATTATTTACATAAATGAAACACCATTAAGAAAACGCTAAGAAAGAAAAATACTGCCCCGATGCCAGGCCCTTCATGTTCTGTACATTTATGCCATGTCTCCTTTTTTCCTATCATCTGCTAAGCTCTGGAGACCAACTTCTTCTGGGAGACCTAGGACAGGACCTCTATTCATCACAGCTTTGAAACAACACGGGAATAGATGTGCCACTGGCTCAGGAGGGAGAAAGCATTCCAAATGTGTGGTTCCGTTTTGTGAAGAGACAGAGCTGCTGTTAGTTAAGAAAATGGTTTATTTTCTCCAGAAGTTAAATTGAAATATTTTCTGGCATTTCATTAAATGATAATGAAAATGGCAAAATACATGTGCATTAGTCTATTTTATTTGAGACAGGATCAAAGATTCCCGTGATGTGCTGGACACACTCCGGGCTTACCAGCAGAAACCATGAATAACTAAGTAGGAAAATGATGCAAATCAGCAAATCCAATCAGTGTGTGTGATCTGAGTTCCAGGAAGAAAATTTCCAATCCTTTTAATTCTACAGTGCGCCATTATTTGTGGAGGTTGCCAAACTAAGAAAACAAATAAAATACGAAGCATCCACCCTGATCTTCGAGCACATCCTTACATAATAGTTTTTATTCAACCAGCAATCAGGCATCCTCAGAGGACCTAGAGACCCACATTCCTGAGGGCGGAACTTGACACTGACTGATTGCTTTCTAATATGTTTTCCAAGCTACCTGCTTCAATATCCTCAGCACAAATATGGCCAGTACTTCTGAGCCATCCCACATGTCCATTTCCATCTGCATTCTGCACTTACTTGTCTGATATTGTCACACTTGGATTTTCTAATTTCCCCATTTGGGTTGCTGTGATGTTCTATAAATGCTCTAGCTGTTCCACGACTCGAGATGGTGAACCGTGACTGTTGAGCACAAGGAACTCCCTTCTGAGACTTTCCACCCTGGAATCTCAGAAGTCTGCATGCAGTAGGATGACGAGGACTGCAATGAGGGGCCTGTGGCTGCTGTTCTGGGGCAGCCCACTGGGACTGGCTTGTGAAGCCCTGAGCCAGCTTCTCCCAGTGCAGTTTCCTGGACCCAGACGGGGAAGCCCGAGCTTCTCTCCCAGCACTGTTCAGTAGCCATGGACAGCAGTTCTATGGTGTTTTGCAAAATGAAGACCCAGGTGGGCAGTAAATTAGAAAGACCTACCTGTCCGGGACCTAACGAGAAGGCAGCTTGAGCCCCTGTTCTTTCCGGCCGTTTGACTCCATTCCTGGAACTGGTTCCCATCCACGTGTGACCCCGCCTTTCCACCATCTTTCCTCCTTCCCATGTTTTCCTTTCCCCCCTTTCTTCTTCTCTGACTTCTTTAACTTTTCCTATTGCCTGAGGCAAAGCAAGAGACACACCCAGGTTTGCTGGACTCCATAACAGCAGCTGGTGCTGGTGAATATAACTTGCAACCTGGTCCTTTAAAAATGTATCTCTAGGAGCACCTGGCCTCCTTCCCTCCAGGAAAGCAAGTAGCCTCAAGGTTCACCAATGTGCAGGCCTGGCTGATTTTCCACCAAGCTACATGGACAGCAGAGCTCCACACTTACATACCTGCTCTTTGAAAATGGTGATCACTGCCGTGATTCCTTTATAAACTCTCATGGATTTATATCATTCATGGCTTCCCAGAAATATTCAAGACAAGGATTCAAAAAATATCTCACCTTCCAGAGTCAGGCAAGGAGGGTTGGGATTAATATTAGGGAGTTTGTGCCCACACTTATGAAGAGAGAAAACCTGAAAACTCAGATAACTCAAATTTGTAGTGTTATTTAAAACTTCAGCTCCTGCTGCTCATTGATAGAAACCAATGATACAAGTCATGGTTACAACTCACGCTACATTGTAACTCTTGGCAGTCTCAATGGCTGCTGTTTTCTAATACCTTCCATAATAGTGGGAAGTGACTTGCATTCTCTAACCTAACGCTCCTTACTGTTTTCTTTTCTGGCATCTTTATTTCAAATAGATTGTCATCGATGTCTAGATTCATATAGTCTAACTGTAATGACTTTTGTCAAATAATGTTCATAAAACTGACTGCATTTCTAAAGTTTATACAAATAGATTTAAAACATGTCCTTATTATTTAAAACAAACAAAAACCCCCTCTACCCTCATATTTATCTATGTTAGGGTGAGCTAAGAAAGAGACAGCAGGGATCTATCATAACAGACAAGACAAAGCATTAAAAACAACACACACACACCTTATTTATCCATTCATTGGTTGATGGGCATTTGGGCTGCTTCCAAGATTTAGCTATTACAAACTGTGCTGCTATGAACATGGGTGAGTATATATCACCGTGGTAGGATGCTTTTAACTCTTCTGGGAAGATACTGAGAAGAAGAATAGCTGGGTGAAATGGAACTTTAATCCCAGTTTTTTGAGAAATCTCCACACTGATTTCCACAGTGGGTGCAACAGTCTAAACTCCCACCAGCAGTGGAAAACGTTCCTTTTCCCCACCTCTCTCAAGCATTTGAACCAAAATGTATAACAGATACTGTGAAATACAAAGAAAATGGTCAAACAGGAAGGAGCACAAAGTGGGGGGAGAAAAAATGTGAAACGAAAGATAAAATGTAAACAAAGCTCCTTTAAATAAGAAGGGGAAGAGGAGTAGAAGGGAGGGGAATGGGAAAAAAGAATCAAGATGTACCATGTGCAGGTACAAATTCCATATGATGAATTGATCATTATGTATAGCTAAATTATAACAATAAACTTAATGATAAAAAATACTTTAAAAAGAAAGAGAAAAAAATAAAAGCAGATAGAAAGCAGAACGTAGAAACATTCCAAGCACAAAGACACGGAAAGCCCAGAGCAAATTCAGACAGAAACTTAAAAGTGAAAGGCAAATTAATAGCAGAAATCAAGACTGATGAGAGGAGAGGCGACACATGGGACTCCAGACGCTTTTGAATTCACATCAAGCATTTCTCCTCTCTCCCAAGACACTCGCCCATAAAATGCTGCACATCAGCTATGTTTCTATGGCCAGCAAGGGATTGTTAAAAGGTACAAACCAAAGTTGCACCCCTTCCTAACCGTGCTATGTATAAATTTTATCAATCATTACATTGAGTTCCGCGCATACAGAATTCCCTCATAGAAATGTCTTTGTGGACTTGCACGGGAAGTACACTGAACATAAGCTATATGTGACTGCTTTTGCAGGAATTATTCCTTCTCCAAATCTGTTTACCCAACTCTGTGGAGCAGAGCGTGGGCCCAGACCAAGCCAGCAGCAGCACTGGCAGGTGATCAGTCAGGCACCTTCACAGTGTTTCAAGTAGCTGCCTCTATACTACCTTATAAGTTTCTACAGTGTGAGTTTAATAGATTTTTAATATTTTAAACACACTTAAAATCCCCATGCTTTTAGTTTTTACACAGAGGTTCAAATAGGTTCAAGGGTTTGGGGGAGGGTGTTTTGCTTTTTGTTTTGTCTGCCTGTTGCAGTTCGAAGCTGCTGGACTTTTCACACTGAACAGCAATGCATATGATGGACGGCGCTGAGCCCTGGAGGGAAGAGGGTGTATGACCCAGGGGTTCACATTTGGTCACTTGAGTCCGGAAGGTCTACATGCTCCATTGACGTTACAGCTTCTGACCCCTGCTTCTCCTCTGCATATTCAAAGTTGGGACACCATACAGAAATTAGTCCAGGTGATGGACTCCCACGGAGAATAAAAATTCTGAGCTTTCCTCTGTCGACAGCTACACAACACTGATGCTCTAAACACATCACTAATTAAATGCCCAGTGGGGTAGAATAGTACCTTAAAAAGAATGCATCCTTTAATAAGTGTTTAGCTAAACATCTTACCTCCAGGAAGAACTAGAAGGGCAGTAATACAGTCAATTTCACCAGTTATCTGTTATTGAAGACATACTATCCGAAAGTCAGTTTATCTTTTGTGTCACAATCTAACTGATAGTGCTTTGGTTTAGGCTTCTTAACAGAAGTTAAGTTTCCGACATATGGGTTGGAGGATTTTGTAGATTGAGACTTTTCCATCTCACTTCCTCCAGCTCATTTCCAACTCTGCAGTGTTCTCTTTTCATGGATCCTGTCCTTGAAGCCTGAATCTCCAAGGGGTCGACAGGGCACCTATGACATGGGACAGAGGACTGAAGACCCAGTGGCCCAGACCCTGCTGCCCAAGCCCAGCAACTCAAGACTGTGAAAACTACAGTTCTCAACACCTCTCCTGGGAACACCAGTATACTTCACAAAAGGAGCAGTGTGAGGGAGGGGACGTTCCTGGGGAGACATTTCTGCTGGAAATTTCCAGTGGTCTCAGCCCAGACTTTAGTTCTTAAAGGGATGCTGACAGGCGGGGTTATCATCTCCATGAAAACTTCTGGTAGGAGAAAAGAAAGCAAGACCATAACCGGACTTCTCCGCAAGCTGGACGTTCCACTACCAGCCGATGCCATCACTGCTGGCTCTGAATTGCCTACTCTGAGACTGGTTTGTGGCCATCTGGGTTTCCAGATTCACATCCTGCCTTCCACACTTCCCCCTGCTCCCCTCCACTATCATGCTTGCCAGTCACCCCTTTACGCCTCTCCCTGTTCTGGCCCATAACTCCTACCTCATGCTTCCATCCTAGACCTGCGCTACAGCTTTCCAAGTATCAGCCGCATATCTTATTGGTGTATTTCACAAGTACATAAACTCAGCATTTCAAAACATCGTGATTGCAACAACCTTCCTCTTCCTCCCGATTCCCTTTGTCAATTCATGACACCACTCTATCCAGTGGCTCTAGCCGGTACCCTCAGCACCAGCCAAGGTCTTCTTTCTTTCTTCTGACCAATCAGTGTCTTGAATCAATGCAGTCCATGGCTGCATCTCATCACAACTGCGACACAACATGTCGCCCCACGTTTCTCGGTCATTAGTGTGATCTCTGCTGCATGCCATTCCACTAAAGTTACCCCGCTCTATAACACACTCCATCATCGAAGTGTCTTTGTGGAATTGCGCGGGAAGTACACCGAACATAAGCTATATGTGACTGCTTTTGCGGGAATCATCCCTTCTGCAAACCTGTTTACCCAACTCTGTGGAGCAGAGCTGCTTCCTGGCCTGGTGTGGGCCCAGGACGATAAATTATTTTTCAGTTCTTACTAAAAGATAATTATGACAATCCAGGAAGTCAAATAGCCCAGGACAAAGGCAACTGACAAACCAGCTAAGTAGAGCCAGGCAAAGCACACATAAATTAGAAAACAATCTACAGGGCAGAAGCCATAAAAAAAACTGAAAATGCATAGAAACTAACCATTTGTGAGAGCAAACAAAATGTAAAACAAAAATGCAAAAAGCCAGTAGAAGTAGAATTCTGCATAATCTCTAGTTCCCAAAATTAGTGTTAAATGATATCGATGGAAGAGATTTTTGCTGAAATCATCTGTGACGCACTTTACACTTCTTAGGACAAACCAAACACAATGGAGAAATTTCTTTGGACAAGGTAGACTTTGCTAATTGTCTGGGTTGGCAATTTCACCTTTCTGTTGACGGTACCCACACGTGAAACATTATCATGAATAAACTCCCATTTTCTATATTAGGCAGTGAACCCTTTCTTGTTGGTTAGCAATGGCTCTCTGGTCAACTGGTGTCAGAACATCTCCACGGAGAAGCACCAACCCAGGAAAATCTCTTTATTTTGCACATGGAGGCATGGAGGCCTGACGTCCCATGGGGCACCCAAAACTTTCATGTAGTTGATGGCCTAGAGAGCCTTGTAATTCCTACTTGTGTGCTCATTTGATGTGTCACTCTGAATTAGTAATCTGAAATCAGCAGCAGCAGCAGCACACTTGAAAGTTTAAAAATGTAACTAAACATGGTATTGCTGTTTAATAACCTCAACCCTATGAGGTTGGCACTTTTGTTTCCATGAGCATTTTAACAGGTGTCTAAATTGAGTATCTGCACATTTGAGTCCTCCAAATGTGCTCTTAAATAAGAGTGCTTTTATATGCCCGAGGCCTTGGCCACCTTGTATACATTTGAGCAGACAGCTTAGGCTAAGAAATCCAACTGATGAGAACACCCATACATCTTTTCCCTTGACTGATGTTAATCTGTGTTCTTTCACTGTCAGTACTACCATGAATACACTAACTTTCCCAGTTTCTCTTAGTCCTATGAGTCTTTCAAGTAAATCTCTGAGCCTAAGGGTGGTTTGGGGATTACGTCTTACAGTTTCCTATTGCTGCTGTAAGAAATGATCACAAACTTGGTGGTGTTAAACAATGCAAACTTTTTTTTTTTTTACAGTTCTCAAGGTCAGAAGTCAGAAATAGTTCAGTAGGGCTTCAGGCTTTCTGGCCAATCAATTTCCTTGCCTTCTTAGCTTCCAGAAGATGTCTGCACTCTATCTCCTCCCGCCCTCTCACCCTGAACTCTTTATCGTCACAATTGTTCCATCGCCTTCTAACTCTCCCAAGCCTCTGGCCTCACCTGTGGT
This sequence comes from Fukomys damarensis, assembly GCF_012274545.1. Classification (NCBI taxonomy): domain Eukaryota; kingdom Metazoa; phylum Chordata; class Mammalia; order Rodentia; family Bathyergidae; genus Fukomys; species Fukomys damarensis. Next base: position 75,454,773 of record NW_022900950.1, on the reverse strand, counting down.
CTATAAAGAGCCCTGTATCATCTTGGAATCACCTAAGGAACCCAGGAGAGTGTCCCCAACTCAAATTCCTTAACTTAATCACATTTGCCAAGTTCCCCATTTAATATAACAGGTATTCAAATGTTCCAGAAATTTAGACGTAGACCTCTCTAGGGATGGAGAGGGTAGCAACAGATAATTCCCCACAGCACCATAGGTTTCATATCACACAAAGACTAGAATAACAACGGCTCTCCCTCCGTCTGCTTCCTGGACACCAGTAGGACCCAGCTCACCTAGGTATCTCTTGGGACCTCCATTTCCTGCCTCCAGTACCAGCCTTTGGGTGGGACAGCAAAGGCCAGGCCTGGAGGTGGCTCTCTGAGAACAAAGCAGCTGCTCTCTTCATGGAGAGCACTGATTTCCTGCTACTTTCATCAGGACGTTGTTTAGAACACATGGTATTTAACAATGTTATTTTCACATTGTAGTCTCGCGGACCACCACCAACAGACTAACCTAGCAAAGTAACTAAATTAGACATTCCTGGCTCTACCCTCAACCCACAGAAGAAGAAAATAAAGCAGCATTTTGATAAGGCTTGAGGTTTGTTGGTTAAAAGAGGAGGAGGAGGAGGAGGAGG
>NW_022900950.1:75441339-75453971 GCF_012274545.1 Fukomys damarensis | reverse complement strand
GAGGAGGAGGAGGAGGAGGAGGAGGACTTTATGGAGAAAAGCAAAACGTCTCTTTCCTCTTGCTTCCTGGAAGAGAACTTTACCTTCACCTTCCCAGGCACACTTTTGGAAGAATGCCCACTTCCCAGAGCATACCATGAAACCTCAATTAAGATTAAAAAATTCTGAAATCTGGACATCACTCTCATCATTGCTGTGTGCCAGATACTCCCAAACTGTTATTATTTGAACTGAAATCCTCCTTCCTCAAGCACTTTGGGGCATATACCATATTTATTTTTCTAATAAACTGAATAAAAATAGTTCTCAAATGTTCAGGTCGGAGGCCACTGGAGATAACACAGGACGTTACGGGAGCAAGGCCAATAATCACTGGGTTATGCAATGTCCTTGAGAGGAAGAACAAGTTTGTGTGAAGATAAATAAAGAGTCAACGGCAGGGCAGTGAAGCTAATCAATCACAGCTTCTACACTGAGTTTATTCAAAATGTGTGCTCTTCTGATTGTCCCTGATTTTTCTGGGTTTTTTTGTTGTTATCGTTGTTGTTTTCTTGTATGGCAGCAAAAGAAACGTGGGAGATGCGGTTCTGTCATTCAGAGCCTTGAAGATAATCAGTCTGGGGGTGGGGGGAGCCAAAGAATGCTTGAACCCTTGCTGCTGGTGTAGCCCTGCCTCTGGCCAGTTCGAGCTAACCCGCTCTGAGTACAACTGACTCAGTGTTTAGGTCATTTAAACTGTGCAGCTGGGCCACCACATACTTAAGCCCGGGGAAAGGTGAAGCAAACAGTTGTTATGACGGCCCCAAATGCAAGTGGCCAGCTGCCAAATTTTTTGACTGCTAAAGGCATGGCCATGATTTGACATGCAAGTAAAAACAAAGAAACCAAAAAATGACCTGCGTCTCTCTGATTTGTTCTGCTTTTCCAGGAGCAAAGCTTTTGTGTAGGATCCAGGCAGGATTTGGGATGACCTCAGGTTTAATTTTTGAGCATGGCCCTGTCCTCACACAAGTCCTATGAGGGAGCCCCACCTCCAGATCCCCAGGCCGGCACCTCATACAATCTTTTTGTGTTGAAAGAACTTACAAAAGAAAATCGTGCTTGCCATAGGGAGAGGTTTTGTGAGCTGAAAGGCCTGCCTTCAGAATTTTCAAACCGATGGCAAATTTATACAAATTGAGCAAAAGTGAATCAGGTTTCACAAATTTAGGAATGTTTATGTAAATCTTTAAAACATGTTGCCACAGCTGTGTTTAGCATAAAATTATGATGAAAATAATCTTAATGAAAATGACGGTGTATTTATATAATGCCTTCCATCCAGCAAACGTCAAACCCACTACACAACTGATTTCATTAGGCCTGACTAAATCCCTTTGAGCTACAATGTAAATATTAGTTCCAATTTGCAGATGAAGGATCCAGGACATGGCGAGGTTATTCGTGGCTAAGTAGATTAGGCTGTTACCAGCCTGGATCTCCGACCTATGTAAAAGCTGGAAACTGAAGACTCTGAACAGGGAAGAGGCACAGGGACGCTTTTCCTCCACTCTTGCACAGTTCTTCCTATAGAAGATCTCCTAATATCCTTTCTAGGAATTCAATGAGTATACCTGGGCTGATACTATCTTCTGAAAACACCAACAAGCCTGAGAGCTGAGATGACAGTGGGAAATTCTGTATGTTGGTTTCACTGATGGGAAATTTAAGACAGAGAGGAAGGGGCTAAATTAGAGCCTCTTGCCACATGCAGTGGGCCCAGAGTAAGCCCTGCATGCTACCCTACTTTTCTCCCCATCATGACTGCCTCGGTCCATGTTCTACTGCTCTAACAGAATGCCACAGGCTGAGTAGGTAAACAGAAACTGATCTGACTCTTGGTTCTGGAGGCTGGGAAGTCCAAGGTCAAAGAGCCACACAGGATGAGGACTTTCTTGGGCAACAGCACGGCAGCAGCAAGGCACACACCAGAGAGACATCAGGTTATCCTTTCATCAAACATCCACTCCCAAGAAAACTAACCCACTCCCTCTACAAAAGCTTTCATTTATGCTCAAGTGTGGTGAGCCTACATGCAAATCACCTCTGAAAGGCCCCACCTCTTAATGCCGCTAACAATGGCAATTAAACCAGGGCCCTTCCAACTGCAGCAATGACTGAACTCTCTATCTCCTTAAAATGTGGGAGAATGGTGAGAACCTTTCACTAAATGCCTTTTGTTGGCTCAAATACTTCCATTCAGCCTACAGAATGTTGCCCCTTATAGAAATCTAGATTATCCGTGAGCGATAAGAGTTTGCCCATGCATTCAAGCATATTGTAGTCCCCATAAGAGTGCCCATGAGTTTCTGCCAACAGATGATTTGTTTCCAGATGTCTCATCCTCTTTCTGTCGCTAGTATATGTTTAAGACAGCTGTGAGATTGACACCTTGGAATGTATGATGTAAACTGCTAGTGTAAAATCCCGCACAGTACCAAAACACTGGACAATTTACCAAAGTACTAATTTTTACTGCCCTTTCAGAAACACATTTTGAATTACAGTTGTAAATTAAAAAAGAAAGTTTGGCTTCACCTCTGCCAATCAGTATTGACATTAGGTATGTACTCCAAATTCAATAAAAATATTGGTTTCCTTCCGTTCATAAAAAAAATTCCACCTAGCCATTTTGCCAGAGCCTGAATTTAAGCCTGCCAGGGGGAAAAAAATACATGCTCTAGAAATAGAAGAGAAATACAAACCCTTTCAAATGTCTGATACACTTTATCTACACTTCAGGGTCTCACAGGTGTACTAAATTTTAGTAAAATGTGCGGAATGTAGCCTCGAAATGGAATAGAACACGGATTGCCAGAGTCCTCCCGGTCAGTGATAGATCTCAGCCCTTCCCTTCCTAGGTTAGGGGCTGGGAGAAAGCCCTTTACCCCTTGCAAATCTCAGTGTTATTGTATGTAAAATGGAGCTAAAAATAAGTGTCTCACCAGCTGCGAAGATTCAGCTTCAACATGAGTTTGCCTAAGGGGCTCTGAAAGATGCCCTTCAATCCTGCCTTTCAGCCACTTTTCCCAGATTTGTAAAGTGTGTGTCTGGGTGTGTGTGTGTTTGTGTGTGTGTGCACTCGCACATGCGCTCAATACACCAAAATATCTGCAGCAGTTATCATTAGGAAGTAGATTAAGTGATAATTTCTATTTTTGTCTTTGTAGTTTTTGTTTTTCCAAGCTTACCATCATTTCTAATGAAGATGTACATTTTTTAAAGCTAAGGTTTTTAGATAATCAATGAGTAGACCTATCTCCTTAGGGGAAAAAAACAACATCAGGTCATAAAAATCGCTTAGAGTGATTTTTTTAAAAAAATCTAGAATGGCTAACCAAACATTTTCTAATAGTATCTAAAGAAGAATCAAGGCCCAGAGAGAATTTCTTCCAAAGCTGCCTCACTGGCTGGAATCTGCTTCCTAGTGTAGCTGAGAGTCCTAGAGGGCTCTACCTGGTAAGATGGAGGAGACAGCCAGGGTGAGTTCAACTGTGCTGCTCAGCACCCTTCCCGCCTGCACTTCCCTAACCTGAGGAGGGCCTCAGGCCTCACTCTCTTTCTGGACCCCATGGGTTCTGTCCTTCATGCTGAGTCCAATGATTTACAGTAACACAGATTTTAGCCATAAAGCTAACTGGTCCTTTATCATCTGGGCCACTCAGAACTGTTGCGTGGATGCCCTGGCCATCATTACTCTTATCTGGGACGTAAGGGTTCTAAAGACGAGGGACTGAGAATAGGGGAAATCAATTAAATACTTGCCTCAAATTTAAGACACTACCAAAAAGCTTAGTAATTTATATCTTGTGTGTGTGTGTGTGTGTGTGTGTGTGAGATTGGGGATCAAACCCAGGACCTTCCCACAGAATTCCATCCCCAGGCTTTTTCTTTTTATTCTGTTCTTTTTTGTTCTGTTTTGTTTTTCCTCATTGAGTTTATTGGTATATTTTAGGTATACTGTACAGTTACATTCATTATTGGGATCTTGTACCTTTACATGACAGGTCTTGGTTCTCATTTTTTCCCCTTGTCCCTGCCCTCCCTTCAACCCCTCCTCCCCTCCCCGTTTACAAACACTTTATTTCCATGTTTTCATTTTCTCATATTTTTTTATTTTCCCTTATTACCTTTCCCCTACCCTTCCCATTTTCCTACACATTTAGACCTTTTCTTCCTATTTCACATTGTCCATTATATCATTAGGATCCCATGTACTGTTATAGTTTTTCATACCAGAGAAACTATTCAGTATCTACACATGTGTGACTTATTTATTTCACTTAGGAGTATATCCTCAATATGTATCCATTTTCCTATGAATGAATCTAATTTCTCATTCTTTATGGCTGAGTAGTATTCCGTTTTATAGAAAAACCACATCTTCTTTATCCAGTCTCCAACTGAAGGGCAAATAGGCTGTTTCCAAGTTTTAGCTATTACAAACTGTGCCGCTATAAACATAGGTGCACATACATCACTGTGATATGATTCTTTTAATTCTTTTGGAACGATACCTAGCGGATGGATGGTGGGTCAAATGGAACCTCTAATCCCAGCTCTTTGAGGTATCTCCATATTGACTTCCACAGTGGTTGCACCAGTCTGCACTCCCACCAACAATGGAGAAGGATTCCTTTCTCCCCACAACCCCGCCAACATTTGTTATTGTGTCATTTCTTGATAGCAGCCATTCTTTGTGGGGGTGAGGTAGAGACCTGATTCAAAAAAGGGCATCTGAAATGCACAGACATTTCTCAGACAAAGAAGTAAAAGCAGCAAGTAAATATATGAAAAAATGTTCCACATCACTGGTCATTTGAAAGATGCAGATGTTGTCTTTTGTTTTGATTCAGTCAGTAACTCTCTCAGGCTGGGCTCAGACTTGAGATACTCCTGCCTCATCTCTCCAGCTTGCTGGTATTATAGGTGTGTATCACCATACCCAGCTTGCCTCCTTTTTTTGTGGGGGGTTCTTAATCAACATTCATGAGGGAAAGTTATGATTTTAAGATCAAAGTTTTAAGTAAAAAGGATAGCATAATAAATAATACACCTTTGATTTTTGTCCCTAGTTCCTAGGACAGAGCTACCAAAATACTTGGGAACTTCAAAGCAATCAAAGCACATTTTGTCATTCAGACTGAGTTTCTTCACCACAAGGAAACAACTCTGTGATCAGAGTCTCATCCTCAGACTTGGGGTGAGGATAAATCCAATCATAAAGGGCCAATACGATCAATCACGCCTACATAATGAAGTGTACATAAGACCGTCCACATTAATGAACTCAGGAAGATGCCAGCACACCTTCAGAAGGCTTGGAAACTCTCCAAAGTTACCCTCAGAACTGAATTACGTTGTTGAACTCTCAATCTGTGTTGGGAGGTAAGGACAGTATTTGGTGCTGGAGAAAAACACAACACATGTTTTGTATGAGAGGAGGTGTTGGAAAGGATCAGTAACAGTGCTATGCCAGCCACACTGGAGTCAGAGGTAGGAAGATCAAATCTTTACTTAAAATTCTGATATTTGTTTATCAGTGAGTTTTGGCATTTGTTTTCATTTTTCAAAAATATCACATTAACATCTTTCTCTTGATCATCTTTCACTTGAGTGTCTTGGGTGAATAAATAAATGAAATGTGGTTAACGTAATCAAGAAATCTATACTTGAAGCAAAGATACAACTATGGATATCTTATCTGAGACAAAAGCCCAGAGACTGAGCTGCTCTGTAGTTAAGCAAATGTCTTCTTCCAACACACCAGGAAGAAGCTTTTCTCATTTGTAGATAGATCACCTCCAGTTTCTCAAACTCCAGAGCCAAGAAAGTCACATCCCTACAGATAGCACCATTATAATGGGAAAGTCCGGGACACAGAACCATGCAGACTGCGGGTCTGGGACACAGAACCATGCAGACTGCGGGTCCTAGAGCCCCTACAGGGAAGCAGCCATGAAAAAGCCCTCTAGGACAGCAAGGCAAGAAATGGAAGCAGGGTTGGATCCAAAGATAATGGATACTAATAGTGTCAAGAGACAGAGACCAGAGGTTGATGGCTCAGGTGATGGTGGTTGTGGTTTTTATATCCCTAAAGAAATCAACTTAGAAAGAAAGCAATTCAGATTCTGCCACATACATAGTTTTAGCATCCACCTGTGGCCAAAATTAAAAATTGTAAGCCACATTTCTTTGCTGACTATTACACAGTACCTAAAGAAGTCTTTATTTTTGGTAGCACTTAATGTAACACTGAAATCTGTTTGCAGTAACATTTGAGTGCCACGGTTTTTGCTGACACCCAGAGCATCCTGCTTCCATGTGCTAGTTCAACTTTGCAGTGTGAAACCACTGTCTCGGGGCAACTGGGAATGACCGACAGCAATGTAATTCTAGCAACCAAAAGCTGAGGTTCTACAAAGAGATCACATTTTCTATGCAACACTAATTGTTTTCCCAAACTATAAATTTGGGTTTTGCCACTTGAAAGCACTTTTTATATCCCACGCAAGATTGGGTCCTGTGAAATAGTTCAATCAGTCCTTGTAGGCACGTTGGAGCTTCACAAAGCATCACACGCATTACAGTGCACTAGATTTATGACACTTGGGGGAAACTTTATAGAGCTTCATTTTTTTCTAAACTCTTCTTATATGATTTATTATCCTACATTTCATGGTACAGCCATGATGATCTTGCAGTTTTAAAAGACACTTTTTTCCACGTCGGTTTAGTGTGAGTGGTTGCTGCTGTTGTTTGTGGCCTTAACTTGGTTTTGCTTTAGGGGGGAGTAGTTCGGAATGGAAAAGGACAAAGCAGAGGTCTTCCACTTGGCTCATATTTTGCAATTCTGAAAGATTATGTGTCAGCAGCACTGACAAAGGGAGGGAAATGAGGTACATGGAGGTTAAGGATCTAATCAGTGTCACCCCACTGGTTGGTGGCTGAGTTAGCCACAACTGTCAGGCCAAAGCAAGCATACAGTGTCACAGATTCTTAGAAGCCAAGTCAGATCGGTGTGTCCTCTACTAAGTGAGATAGAGTTGTAGTAGATGTTAAAAAGCCCGCTTCCTTGAAGGGGTAAGAGTTTCAGAGGCTTCTGTGGGTCTCCAAATGTGAGCAAAAGGCCTGGAGTTTAATCCTTTGCTATTCCTACAGGAGACAGGGATGAGAAACAGTCTTCTGCTGTCTGTCAATAGCTGATGTTCTAAGTGATTCTGAAATGTTCCTACCCAAGTCTGTCCCCAGAGAGCCTCCGTACCATCTAAAAACATTGAATATCCATCCCCCATTGCTGTCATTTGTAAGGAACTGCCCATGGGTCACACTATGCACAGCCCTTCCTCAGTCTCAAGATACTATCCTTCTCCCACCAGGTCAGCTACTCTCTTCACCTGTAGCACTGGCCTCCATCTCCCATCAGGTCAAACACAATCTTGATGGATCCCATCAAGGGGACAGTGTGTGAAGTTATTTATTTCTTCCCTAGAGACTGGAGAAAGTCAACCTGGAATGTTGGTCACGATTGAAAAAAAAAGATAACCATTTAGTTCCATTCTATCTTGCTATAACTGAACACCACACACTGGATAACTTATGAAGAAAGGAGATTTATTTAGCTCTTGGTGTTAGAGGCCCCAAGTGTAAGAGTATGGAGCCAGCATCTGCTCAGCATCTGGTGAGAGATGTAAACCATTCACGTCATCATGGGGCCCCTCATCCTAATGACCTCATCCAATCTGTCTTAATTAGCTTTCCTGTTGCTGAAGATAATACCCAACGCCCACAACTTAAAGGAAGGAGGTTTTATTTTCGTTCACAGCTTCAGTGGGTTCCGTGCATGGTCAGCTGCCTCCAATGCAGAAGCAACATGGTGGAGAAGACTGGCTAAAGAAAACTGCTCACACCCTGGAAGCCAGGAAGCAGAGACAAAGGGAAGAAACCAAGGACAAGAATGCTCTGTTCCAAGTTATACCCTTACTTCAAATCAGGCCCCCCTTGTAACAGCACACTCAGCTAATGAATTCACCAAGCGATCAATCTACTGATGAGTATAGCACTCCCACAATCCAAACAGCTTTCAAATACATGGGACTTTGGGGGGACATTTTAGATGTGAACAATAGCATTCCATCCCTCACAATTAATACACTCATGTCCATCTCATTACATAAAATGGATTTAGTCCATCTTTAAGAGTTGCCAAAATCTTAACAGTTTCAATATTGCTGAAAAGTCCAAGTCAAAGGTTTCCTCTGAGTCTCAAAGCAAACTCTTAGCTGTAAAATTCAAAAAATTAAATACTTCCACATTACAATGGGCCAGGGTATATACTCCTGTCCCAAAAGTGAGGACTAGGGAGATACAGTGGAATCAAACTGAAGCAAGACCAAAACCCAGAGGGAAAAAATGTTAAATACTGTAGCTCCATGCTGAGTACACAAGGTAGGTTGTGGTGAGCTTCCAAGAGCTCGAGCAGCCCCACCCCTATGGTCTTGCTAGTTGCAAACTACATTGCCTTTCTCACATGATGGCTCTACTTGCTGCCTGTGGATTTCCTCAGCAAAGGGTTCATGTTCCTGGTATCACCACCTCCCTGAGATCTCCACTGCACTTTGTTTTCACTCTCACAGCTTCATGCATCAACCTCTCAAGGGCATCTGGTAGGCAGTGCACCCTGTCACACATTTTTGCCCAATCTCTCATACCTTTTTCTGAAATGTAGGTGGAAGCACCATGACCCCATAACTTTCATTCTGCATGCCTAAAAATACACACAGCGCCATGTGGATGATGCCATAGTCTGCTACCAGCTTGAGCAGCAGCCAGAACCCCTTGGATCATGGCTGCTGTGGTCTAGATGAGCCTGTAAGAGCGTGGATGAGCCTGGATGCTTGATCATGGTGAAATGAACCCGAGGGAATAAATTCCTAGGTGGCCCTTCAGCAAGGGGAACAAGAGTTCTCTGAGTCTCAAATGAAAGGCTTATACTTTTTTATCCCTCAAGCTGTGAGAATAGGATCTGACCAATTTCTGAGATGTCTTTGATCCATCTTTCCTAATGTCCTGATGCAAATTACTTAGCTCCTGTTTAATGTTAATCTCTTCAGCAACCACTCCCTCCTCTCATTCACCTTGATAGGCATTTTCTTTCTTGCCAAGCTTACATTATTTGGTTCTGCTTTTTGCTCCTGATTCTCACTATAAATCTAACAGCAGCCAGCAGAGCCCATGCTGCCTTGAAATCATCTACACCAGGTTAATTAGTACACCAACCATCTTTAATTTCAGTCTCCTGCAAAGTTTCAGGACATAAGTAAAATATAAACAAAATTTGAGCCAGAAGATCACTGCAGTACAAATGCCAATGAAGTATTTGTTCCCAATGAAACCTCATGAGCCTGGCCCTTGCCATCTCCATTCTATCTGAGGTCTAACCAGCATCACTCATCAAGCCTTGCTCACATCATTCTAAAGCTTTTTTCGCCTGATCTTCATACTTCCCTAAACTCCTCCTACAAAACCATGTCCAAAAGTTTCTAAACCATACGATCGGTACAGTCACAGCAACAACCCACTCCTTGTAGCAAATTTCTATATTAGTCAAGTTCCCATCCCTGGGACAAAAATCTCTGATATCCATAACTTAAAAGTGAAGAGTTTTACGCAGTTTCAGTGGAGGTTCAGTTCATGGTCTACTGGTTTCAAGGCCAAAATGGCATGGCAGATGGCATGGAAGAGGAAAGCTTTTCATCTGCATGGTGTCCAGGAAACAGAGAAGAGGAAACAGCTGCAGATGAGAGTACACCCTTCCAAGTCACTTCCTCAGTGTCCCACCCCTGCTAACCAAGGCCACTTCTGAAAATGAGACTTTTGGGAGACATTTTAAATCCAAATGATAACGCAATCCCAATTACCTCCCAAAGATCCCACCTAAAAATATTAACGAATGAATTTTAGGGTTAAATTTCTAATACATGAATTTTGGAAGATACATTCAAACTAAAACAATACCTAGTCTTGCATTTCTTGTCAATCACTATGCTCATAGGTCTTGCTTTCTCCTAAGGTATTTTCTAGGAAGAGACTTAGTCTGTGAGGCCCACAGTTCTCCCTCCTCCATCTGCAGGAACTCCCTGTTTATATTTGCTGTCCCTTCCCCTCACCTGCCCTTTCCTCCAAATCCTAGGTGTTATTTCTCAGTGGGCTTCCACAGCCCTGGCCTTTAGTGGCCTCTGCTCAGCACTATGAAAAACTCTCACAGCAAAGCTCGTATTATCCTAACCGCCTCCAAGAAAAAGGGGGAAACATTGGCAGGCTAAACACAGGTTAATATATATCTAAATTATCCAGTTATATTTAGATAAAATGTTTATGAGAACAGATTCTTACACATTAAAATCAAACACATTTGAAAGTTTCATGCAACAGATTTAAATTTCTTCATACTAAATAACATTTTAAAGTTGTATGTTCAAAGCAATAAATTACATTTCAGAAGAGTATGATAATGGGCATTTTTCATACTTGCTTTAAAAAATAAGCTCATTTTTAGAAGTTCTCACTTTATCATACAAAAAACTATACTGGATCTGCTCCCTTCCCTCTTGTATTAGTTTCTTACGGTTTTTGTAACACAAATTTAGTAGCTTAACACAATATATGTTTAGTAGCTCACTGTCCTGGAGTCAGAACCTATAAAGTGTCAACAAAGCTGTATTTTAAAGGAAGATTGGGGTGGGGGTTGCTCTGATGTTTTTTCCTTTTCCTAGCTTTAGGATCAGGTACCTTCCTCCTGGCTTCCGCTCCCTCTTGACATCTCAGCTATCATCTTCACACCTGTGTTTGCTGACTCTCTTGCCTCCTCCTCTCATTGCAAAGGATGCCTGTCAGTACGTTGGACCCCCTCTCACGGTCCAGGGTGACCTCTCTACTCAAGTCCCTCTGTCAGGCCACCCTTCCCACAGTGAGCTCTGAGGCCCACGCCCTCACCTCTCAAACGTCCTTCTCAACAAGTACGTTTTCTGATCTCACCTCATTTAAGTGTTCAGTTTCCTCCCCATCTGTGGATACTCACTCCCCCTTTCACTAAATTATTCTTCTCCATAATTACCACATCTTCCCTACCATACATTTCACGTATGCACTGCTTTATTGAATGGTTTGTCTCAGTGGTGGGGAACCTCGGGCACACGTTATTTGTTTTTCTTGTAAGACAAAAGACGTTACTAAAACATCAGTCCTCAGGTTTAATTGCAGTGTTGGCAATTTGTGATAAATAAATGAATTTAGGTTGCAGTTTGAACACTCGTCTTTAAAATTTCCCTAACACTGGCTCTCATTCCTCTTGAACATAGGTTCCATGAAAGCAAGGATTTCTTAAGTCGGATGTAGTGGTGCACACCTGTAATCCCAGCACTTGGGAGGCTGAGGCAGGAGGATCGCTGTTAGTTCGAGACCCACCTGGGCTACGCAGTGAGATCCAGGTCAGTCTAAACTATATAGTGAGACCCTGTCTCAAAAACCAAACAAACAAACAAAAAAAGAAAGCAAGGATTTCTTTCCTATTTTTTCTCTGAATCTCTTGGACTTAGCATGCTTGGCATATCAAAAGCCTTCAATAAATATTGGTGAAATGAGTATGTTTGGTCATGTTTTACAGAACCTCTAAAACCAATATCTATATGTCTCACAGTATGGGCTGCAGAGACTCCTATCAAAGCACTCTTCCTAACTCCTGCAGAGGAGTGAAGTACTGGCTTTCTGAGAAGTCTGGGAGACCAGTGGAGGAGCAGGGGCTGCGCCTTACTATCTTGCACACATCCATTCACTTCATCCCCACTTGTGCCAAATCCACTCCCTACCAACTTCCAGTCTTTGGTCAGGATAAAGAAAGGCCAGCCTCCAGGCTAAGTATAGTGGGAGAAGGGACCCAGAGGTTGGCTGACTTTTTAACAGATGTGCAAAGAGTAGTGTCATATTTTCAGTGTGTCCCACCCTTATTTCCAGAACTTTAATGTGTGGTCAGCTCCTGAGGCTTTGGGGGACTCTGGAGTGCAGGTCATGTTGATTCCCAGGTTTCCTTCTTATCTATATTGCTCACTTTCCTTTAAATCTTCTACCACTCTTTCCCTTACTTTCCAGCTTCCAAAATTCTATTACTGTTGTCTCTTGTCTCCTCTTCCATTCCTTTTGGGCATGCACCTTAACAAATCTTTTCATTGTTGTTTATGGAGAATTCAAGAGAAGGTAAAGGTATATTATGGTCATCCCATCATTTTAATTGTAAATGCTTCATGCTTTCTTACTGTTTCGGGTCTAGGGGAACAAGTGTGCATTTTAAAATCTGTGTCTACTGAGCTCTAAACTTGAATTTTAGGAGAAGCTGTTTTCCAAATTACATTCAAATTATGACCGAAAACATTTCCATTTGTGAATACCTCCATTTCCATTTAGGAACTTCCATTTCACTGCTTTAAGTTGCATGGGACATTTTTAAAATTCATCTAGCTTAATCCTGTGAGGTAGGAAAAGAACTAAGACCCAGGAGAATTGAATCACAATGTACCTGGGGTCTACACGGCTAGACA
>NW_022900950.1:75402854-75440779 GCF_012274545.1 Fukomys damarensis | reverse complement strand
TCTGACTCTACCATGTGGATGGATGTGTTCTCTCTCTTTGTCATCTTGCCTTTCTTCTTACAAAGAAAACAAATTAGGGAAATGTGTTTCTTTTCATAAATGTGACACAGTACAGAAAGCTCGCTGAAAAAAATAGTCACATTCCTCAAGCGTTCATCCTGGAAGCCTCCTGGCTCTGGCCAGAGAAGGCGTTTTGCTAACACTGGGCTCACCACATCTGCAGGGTTTGAAGGTCTAGAATGTGCTGTCAGTGCTGCCTACCCCTTGGTGGGGCCTATGGATAACTTGGCTGCACCTGAAAGTCTATCCCTCCATCCTTATGCTGCTTCCTTGGTCTCAAGACCTTCTGAAATCTCACAGACAGCATCTCCCTAAGGTCCCCACGATGTTCTCACGTCTCTGCTCCCTGAAGGAGATCTGCACATCTGTTTCCCATGACCGCAAGCTATGAGACGTTGTCAGGCCTTTCAATCAATATAAGGGCCTATAAAAGCTCGCCGTATTTTCAGTTATACTAAATACTTCTATAATTCAAAAATGATGGAAATGGATAATGTTTCTTTCTTGGGGAATATATTTAACAGCTGTGTGTGCACCAGATGCAAATGAATATATAGAAATAAATTGTGCATTTTATAGACTACACTTCATATTAACTGCCTTCCCTTTCAGATACCTTAGGCCAGGCTCCTGCCAGAATACTAAAGAGGCTAGAGCACCTTGCAGAAGATAATTGTTTTTCTTTCCCCCAAGAAAAACACAGCTCCATCCAAGCAATCTGTGGATAATAGCACATCTCTTCTCCTGCCCAAGCCAAGGTCCCAGAAGTGGAGAAGCAGCTTGCAAAAGGCACCTCTGATGTTAGGAACAGAATAAAATTGGTTGCCACTACATCTCTCTTACTCTAGTTTCTGGGTCATAAATGATATCCAACCGTGTTTACCTGTGGTTAGATGTGGTAAATTAGGCTCCTGACAGACAGATAGGTTAGTAACTACAAAGAAGTCCACTGTCATACCTTTGACAGTCCAGCCTGAGAATCAGAAACTGAAAGGTCTTGTCTGCTCTTCCTGATTTCCAGAAACCATCACATGGATTTGAAAATGGACCAATTGGTTATCACTCCCAAAGCCTGACATCTGAAGCTAGTGATTCAAAACACAAGGGCAGTGTGGTGGAGCAGTGGCTTCCAGGGTTGAACCCTAGTGGCAGGTTGGGGTCTGGGGTTCACCAGCAGGGTTTTTTCCCCTCTGACCACACCTGATACACAGACAGCACCCACTACCTAGCTTTACAATGGTTCTTCAGTGAAGTAAATCATTGATTCTCATTTTCTAGATAAGAACCCCGAGGCTCAGAAGACAGTAAATAATTTCTTCAGGATCACCTGGCCTATACAAGGCAGAGCACAAGCCCTAGGGATGTAGCTTGCTTGACATAGGCCAGACCCTTGGATAGATCCCTAGAACCTCAAAACAAGACAAAAGGCATAACAAGGATTTCAGGGCCCTGTGCTATTTCTAGAGATGCATTCAGTCTTCAAAAAAAAAGCTCACTGGTCAGTATATCTGTTATTTTCATTTTGGTGAGTGGACAGTCAAGCCTTGTCTGATTTTGTTAATCAGTGAAAGGAGTTCCAAGAAGCCACAAAATTATTCCAACTCTATTTCTAACTCTGTCTTCGCCCTCTTAATACTTAGGTGATTCCCACCTCAAAGGGCAGGTTCTTTGGGATGAGGAGAACAGAAAATAATTCCATGTCCATCTCACATAGAGAGCTAGCCTTCATCCAAAATAGTATTTTGTGGAATTTGGCAATTTTTCTCTCTTGCCTGTGAGCCCATGAGCCCTTTGGTTTTTGAAGCCTATGATTGGGCACACTTCTGCCTCCCCTCACTCTTTTTTATGTTAAACAGCATCATTTAAGGCCCGGGAACCTGTCAGCTTCCAGAAGGAAGAGCCACAATTTCAGAACCTCAAATTAAAAACAGGGAGAAAAATGTTCTCTTCCACCCATCAAAAAGAATGCTGTCCCTCTCAAACATGCTTGCTCGTACTTCATCTCTGCTCTTTGTCTGAATAGACTTGACAGAAAAATTGTTTGGATGTGTCATGTGCTTGTCATCTCAGGCCAACAAATTGATGGTTTAATGCAAAATGACAGGACAACCCAGGAATCTCATACCGAAACCTGCCTCGCTCTGCAGACTCAGGAACAAGCCCTCCCACCCAGAATTTTAAGTAACACTTTGACCCAGCTCTAGTTTCCTGCCCATGGATTTCTTAGTGGAGATACCAGCCCTGAGAGAGCAGGGGTAGCAGGAAATATATTGTGGTCTCCAGCCTCCAAAGAGGAGGCTCTCCCCACCAAAGGAGGAGGCACTTTCTCCATCTCCAGTAAAAACAAATCTCTTTGCCTCTTTCTGTCTCTGTTTCTGTCCCTCTTCCCCTGCAATAAAAATGCTCAAAAGAGCTCAAAACACCCAACAACTCAAAAACAATATTAAGTCAAACTATTTGGCTTTTAGGATTACTTGTTTACCAGTATTGAGAACCGGTGCTCACTGACTTATAATGTTAAACTTATGATGTTTTGACTATTTGGTGGTATGAAAGTAAACCCCTATGACCTTCAGTACAGGCAACAATGCTATTCAACACTTTATTATAAAATATATTTTCTGTTGGGTAATTTTGCCCGATGGCAGGCTAAATTTAAGTGTTCTGAGCATGTTTAAGGCAGTTGAGGTGAAGCTCTAATGTTAGGTAAGCTAGGTGCACTTGATGAAATTTGGACCTAGGATATGTTCAAGTTATGTTGGGTTTTGAGGACGTAACATTATCATAAGTTAAGGGGCATCTTTAATGACAACACAGCTTTAATTAACAGAAAGCCTGTCTTGGCCCTAGTTCCTACCACGGTATGACTTTGGGCAGGTCATTTCACTTCTCCGTGTCTCACTTTCTTCATCTTGAAAATGGTAGTGGTCTGTAAGAAAGAGCTGAGTACTTGAACTCTCAATGATGTGCATACAGAATGACCTCAGCTTGGGAACTCTGGGCTGCCCCTCCCCTGCAAACAAAATGTAGTAAGAACTCTTCTAGAAGTCTTTCCTCAAAAAAGAGGATGCTTACTGGTTTATGTGTAGAAACTCTACACACTAGAGATCTGTGTACATGGCAACTAAAAAGCTGAGAAAATAAAATCCCAGTACCCCTAGAGTAGGAAGGGCCTGCAGAGACGATCTGCCCATCCCCTGGTCTTATAGAGATGGCACCTGGAGGGCAGAGGGAGGAGTGCCTCGCCCACTGTCCCTGGCTCTTCCCACACAAGGAATCTTCATGCCACCTCCCTGGTGCTTGGGCCAAAACCACGCAGCTTGTGAACTGTGGTTCCATTAACTTTTTGCCTAATAGAACCTTAGGAGCAGAATGATGAGGGCATTTCCATCACTGCTTTTGAGGCACTAGATGAAAATTTCTCACATGCATTTTTGTGGGCTTAGAGAGAGAAACTAGAAGGCAGAGCACCTTAATATTTCAACAGGAATAGTGGCCCTGGTCATAACAGCACAGCCATTAGTGAAGACCTGGCCGAGGGAAATTACTTGCTCACTTCGTCATTTATACATGTTATACAACACACTTGCCTTGAAATTCAGAAAAAAATTCACATCTCATGGGCTCTTAATAATATTTCTCCCATTGCAAGGAAAAGTTCAGAGATAAATATTCTAATCATTTCAGCTTCTGACCTGACGTCATTCCATCTTCGGTTCTGCATGTTTCTGATGTTTACGACAGCTCTCATACATCAACATTAACTGACCTCAATTACATTCTTATATATACAATAAAACTGTTTATTTAAACAATGCATGCATTGCTTGCTAGGAGTGCTTATATTTTAAATAGAATTAAAAGTCAACAATACCTTCATGAAGAAAACACGTAAGTGAGAAGTATCGTTTTCCAGGTTTGACACAGAACGTAGCAGCCCTGAACTTTGCGCCAGTTGAGTAACAGAACTCTTGCATGTTGGCAGCCAGCAGGGGAAGGGAAAGCTCCACTGCATTTGACATAAGAAGAAAGCCACATCTACGGTGTGAAAACGAGAAAGGTAGAAAAGTTAGTGTGTTAATTCTAGCAGCTGACCATTCCTGTTCTATGTGCTTGGATGTGAGCCAAATCATCAGCTAAATTACAGGCAAAATATTTTAATCATGATGATCTTTAGACAACACAATTATAAAAGAGAACATTCGGGAAGAGAAAGATTTTATACTTTCTTCACCATTTTAGCAGATGGATGTAGTTGGTTTCTCTATCACTTTGGTTGTACCATTGTAATAAATGATTGAATTTATCTAAGGATCTGGCTTTAAGAAGTGTAGTTGCGCATATTTTGAAAACTGAGCCAAGAAATACAAGACTGATAAAATCGTGAAGCACATTAAATGACGGTTCTTTTTTTCCTTGATCCATCACCGCAAATATCAATTAAATGTAATTGAGAGCAAATAAAGATTTACCAGAACACGAACTGCTACCCAGGTGAACGATATATAATTTTCTTGAGCGCACAGATGAATACAGAAGGTACAGTCCAGAACGTAATGCAACAAATGTGTGCTGTGACATACACTTTTTGTATAGCTCCAAATGGCACAGAGCCAGAAATACAGGCAAAATATGAGTTTTCCTTCTCCTTTCTTGGATGAAAAGACAAACGTTGCATTTTTATGAGTAACTGTTAATTAAAAGCCTATTAATAAATAAATGGACTCTACTTGAAGCAAATGCCAGAAATGAACTTGTAACTTTGGGCCAAAATAAAGAGCTTTCTTTTTTTTCCATGTTTTACTGGGGTTACTACGAAATGAAGAAATGGATCTATAAGTTTAAAAAAATAGGATAAAATGGATTTTGCTAAAACTATTTTAGGAGCTAATTATTCCACTCCTACTGAAGAGAAAGAACAGAAAGAGAGGTGATATTTAGGGAACAAGTCACTCCCCTAATTATAAAAATGAATTGCTCAGCAAATATCTGAATTCAAAGATTGCAAGGACTATTTCTAAAGAAAAATGTTTTTTCTCCTGCAGGGAAAGAGAAAAGTTCATGTTCATGGGCTTTTATTCTTTTCATATTATATATGATATGTAAGGTTCGAATTTCTCCTATCAGATGTTTCTAAAGATGGAAATTTAATTCATTCTCGGTGTGGTGTGGAAAGCCTTGAAAAATAATCACTTTAAGATTGAATGTGCTCATGTGCCTAGGACTTTTAGTCCCTGCCCTTTCTTAAGTCATAAAAATAATCACCTACAAACAGAATCTTGGAGGCAGAGACACTGTCCTTCCTTCCCCGCGTTCACTCCTCTCAGATGGGAATCCACCCCCACACTGACTTGCACAGTAAAAACATTCTGATTTCACATCCAGGAAGCACAGCAGGCCATCAGAAGTTCAGGTCTTCTAATCTCCTTGACCCCCAGCTTTCTCAGCTAGAAAACATTAGAAGTAGCCCTCGAGAATCCTTCTCTTATTAGTAGCTCTGTGATTTCTCGTGAAAGCTCAAATACTCTAACCTCAGGAGAGGACTCATCCCAAGCAGACAGATGCTGCCGTGTTCGTGTCTCAAGGGTCCAGGGAAAGTCCCATGTGAAGCCCAGCTTGGGGAAACTTTCTCTTCTGCAGCTTTGTCCCCTCAGCTGCCTGGACAGCAGCGTGGCAGCTCCTGCCTGGAACATGATTGTTCTCTCTGACGCTCACATGGCTGCCCTGCTTGGGGGCCAGGTGCCTTTGGAATAGGGTGCTGGGCAGGAGCGTTCCACAAGGGGCCCTTTCTCTCCCTCACACCACTGCCCTCGGACCCTTCAACCATACCCTTAACTCCTCGTTTCCCCCACACTTTCTTCTTTTCTCTGCGAGTGTTACTAAACCCCAAGCTTCCTGATCTGTCTTGTAAATCCTGACTGCCTCTTGGGCATTGGCTGGAAGTTTTAACTATTTTCTATGGTGGACTCTGCAGCTGGCTGGGGGTGTAGCAGGGGGCTTCCCTCCAAGCTTGGAGAAGGAGAGGCTAGAGAAAGGTCTTGCATATAAGTGCAACTTCCTCCTTCCTTCCCACCCTTTCTAATTCACCCTCTGTCCCATCTTTCCTTCCCTCCCCTTCTTTCTTTTTTCCTCACTCCCTTCTTCCTTCTTATTTCCTTTTTCAGAGGACCTCAGAAAGATTACATACTCTGAAGTTTATGGCGTCTTATCTACACTGATCCAAAAAGATACTTTCATACGGTAGTTAGTTGACTATTTAGTTAGTTATCCTTTGTCTGATGTGTTCCTTACTGCCTACCCACCCTGGCAACGATCCTGATATTTGATTCAAATCTTCTTGCTTATATATGTTCCTCTAAAATTCATACGACTCCTTTTCCGTGTCTTTCAATTTGTCTGAGTGGTATCACATTGTAGATATGTTGTAACGTTTCTAATAATGATCACTCCGCATCTCATTTTCAATACTGCACCTGCACTTCCTGGTGTCACCCGGGTATAGTGACCGAACAGTGACTGCCCCACCGGCTCTGATCCCCACAGCACTGCGTGGCGTACCCTCCCCTGAAGCACACGCGGGCAGATGCACGTGCTCCAGAGCGGCTCCCTCCAGCACTGGGTATGGCCAGGAGGCTCTGCAGGCGT
This sequence comes from Fukomys damarensis, assembly GCF_012274545.1. NCBI lineage: Eukaryota > Metazoa > Chordata > Mammalia > Rodentia > Bathyergidae > Fukomys > Fukomys damarensis. The sequence continues at coordinate 75,434,074 of NW_022900950.1, read as the reverse complement.
GTGCCAGGTGATGCTCCCAGCTTTGCAGCATGAGCCCTCCTCCTGCTTCACTCTCAACAGCATCTATACTCGCATGCAATGTCATTAAGAGCAAATATCACAATTTCCCTAACTTCCCTGGTCCATTCCTCCCAAAATTCTCTCCAAGTTCCAAAAACAACGACATTTGGGTATATATAAGATTCTTTCATCTTAGAAAGAATATTGTTATTTAATAGTGTTATTAAAATCTAAATGGAATAGAAAGACAATTACACTATTGTGAATTAATTGCTAGGAAGGCATAAGTGGTGAACTACATTGTGGTCTTTTGTTCTGTTTGAAAGGCAGTCTTTCTTGGCTACCCCCTAATCCATCAAAGCTGAATCTCCTTCTGCCGTGAGGGTCCTCCCTACCCCTCAAAGGCTCAATGCTATACTTCCAAGCCCTACAGCCCTCGCGCTGAGTTAATGAGTGTATGCACAGCAGATGCTCCAACCCAACCCTCTGGCTCCATCTTCCCTTCCCTCCGTGGGCTCCCCCGTCAGATCTTCCATGCGTTGTTTGCCGTTTCTAGTGGGAGGACAGGGCATCCTCCAGCACAGCTTTAACTCACTTCAATATGCTCTTTCTCTCTCTAGCAGGAGGGAACTAGAAGCAGGCAGGAATCACTGAAAAGCCAGGTACCCAGGGAAGGAGCAAGAAGGCACAGCCTAGAAGCAAATAGTCCAGCTGGGTGTGCACAAGTGGCTCCCGAGGGGCCCGCAACCTAGGCATATACACACCTCGTCCCAGTCTGCCCCCCTCCTTCGCCTCCAGTTTTATCCTTCATGACAGCCTAATGAAGGGCTGGTTTGGGGACGGAGGTCCTGTGATTACACACAGATCTATATGTGCACATACCAAAGAGAAAATGCATATAATCATATTAAGGCTGTTTGTTTTCATATCTACATCATTTATAGTAATACAGAGTTGACAGTTTCTAGGCATAGTCTTCCCTAAACAAGCCCTCCACATTTTTCCTGGATGTGAAAGATGATTTTCACAGCCAGAAAACAGCACTTGTGAAATTCTTGGGGACTGAGGGTTGCTTCAGGACTGCTCCCTTGGTTAACAATCAGTGAACAGCTAACTGGTCTTAAGTTGTGTTTCTACCTAATTAAAATAATCAGGGAGCTTTTTGAACCAGAGCCATCCTACTCAAATTATTTGGGCCAGAGAACTGGGACATTTGATAGCTGAAGCCTGAGCCAGGTACATTCCAAGAATGATAACATTTTCGCCTGGACTACAGAGTCTCCCCACTGTTTTCACTGTGTCTTGCTTCCCTGCATCAGCCTTGGTATTCAAGCAGAGATCTGCAACACATTTGTGGCACAGATTTCAGGGACCTGGCTTATCTTGCACCTAGAGATTATTTTAAAATAAGATAACATTTATGCTAAACTTATGTTCACTGAGGACATAATCTATCACCCATAGCTGTTAGCACAGCGTCTTACCCACACAGTAAGGTATCAAGATTGGTTTTCCTATCTATGTAAATTGTGAAAATTGAGTCATTCCCATTGCTAATGCTGCTTCTAACCTACTCAGTTGTGTCCAGACCTGTACGGAGCCCTCTCTCGCCCCAGCTCTGACGATCTCCAAGAGCCCCTCTTTCCTGTCAAAAGTTCATCTCAAATTGTGGGACTTCTTAGAAGAGAGTTTTAGAGGCAAAACCAGCAAAGGAATCTTTAATCAAATAGCCTCCATTTTCAGGAAACCAAGTCATCCAGACAAGCTGAGAACATTTATTTTTTTTAAAAAAATGGGCAAGCAGGGTTTTTTTAGAAGACTTCCATCTTTGAAAAAGAAATAAGGTCTTACATGTCCATGCCTTGGAATTTCCTCTGAGTGGCCTGAGCCAGGGCTTAGTCCACCGTAACTCGGCAGTGTGGGAACCCTCGGTACACTGCATGGAAGCTGTCCCTCTCCCTTCTTCAGCATCTCAGCAAACAGGATAGGATGGTTTGGGCCACATGACTTGAGTACACTGGGGTGAGCCATGAGTTCTCCAGCTTTAATGACTGTGTGGGCCATATGGAAATGTATCCTTTAGACCAGAACGTAGGGGCCATCTTAAACTATTTCTGGAATAAATCAGGGAACACATACTATACACTACATGTCTGTATAGTATGTACAGCAGAAAGACTTTACCACCCCAGAACTTCGCCTGACTAGAAAGAGTATTTAACAGTTATTCAGTAGTGACCACTGTTCTTAACACTTGACATATAGCATTCCATGGAATCCTATCACTGTCCTCACTTTACAGATGAGTGAATTGAGGCAAAGAGAAATTAGACAGCTTACTCAGTTATACAGTTGGACCAAGGCAATTTAATTCTAGGGCCTTTTGCTTTAAAAGAACGCTATTATACTTCCCTAATACTATTTTATTTAGCTACAACCCCATTTTGAAAATAGCTTTGGGATGTCTGCATCTTATGCTTGATGCTGCTCATACAAATGAACTTGTTTTGAGACTTTCCCACGAACTTAGCAGGACCTCATGGTCTAGGGAGAAAGGTCCATGGCAGAACTTCAGGCAGGAAGAGCAACAGATACATATCCAGCTGGTTCGACCCCTGGAAGATGGCAAGGAGCTTGTATGATTCCCTCAAAGCCCTATCTAAGTCAAGCTGACCCTTGCCCCCTACGCTTTTCTCCAACCTAAGCCCGTGGCCCTACAGGTGGGGAGAGAGTCTGGAGGAGCCACTAAGATTGGAAGCGGTCTTCCAGTAGCTGCTCAATTCTTGAACCCAAAGTAGTTTCGCACCTGAAGCAGGATCATACCCAAGAAGGTTCACACCAAAGGAAGACTGATCCAGAGTGGCTTCTCTGTCAAAGGGTTACCATTCAGGAAGTGTGATGGGGAGAAGGTAACCATGACAGCTAAAATAAATTAGGTCTATCCACAGAAGTAACAAACCTAGGGACAACACATAGCTACGGAAGCACAGCATAGAGGAGCAGTCACCACGTGAGTCTCCTCCAGCTCCCAGGTGAGAACCCCCATCTCCATGGTTACCTCGGCATTTCTCCATTGTCCTACGGCTGCGGTGGCAAACCCTCCGCACACAGCAGGCTGTCTCTATCACTGAATACTCTAAAAGGTTTGCCATCCCCATCCCGAAGAACAGTAGCACCGACTCTGACGCCCCACAGCAGGATAGGCAACCCCACCTCTCTACAACCTGCTGGGGAGCAAGGCCCCTCACACAGCCTGCCTTCTCCTCATCACTTCTCAGGCCTCTCTTCAAAGCAAATCTGAGTCTGTTTCAAGAATTTCAAAGTGAACATTTTTAATCTACCAGCGCTCATTTATAAATGGGAAGCTCTTGTGTGACGTGTGCGTGCGATACCATGCAACCAACAGGATGCTGCCCGAAGACCCATCCGAAGATGAACGCTGACGCATTTACCCTACCAAACAACCGTCCCTGAGAGAGCTAAAGCGCCCACCCGCATCCTCTCTCGACTGCACACTCATCTATTTCATTTGAAGTCAAGTTCTGTTTCCTGAGAAGGAAACTGTGTGTTTACTACATGCGTCTACCTGGCAGCTTATCAGCAGAATTCTCTCCAACCGCCGCGAACAACACGGACCAACCTGGTGCTGGACAAGGGCGGCTCTGTGGACATTCGCAGCCCATCACCCTTCGTTCCTGGCACTCTGTGAGTCCGCATCTCCCTTCGCTCCAGTGAACACACAGACTCGTTGTCGGCAAGGAGAGAGTGTGATTTAAATTATATGTTGGGGCTGAAAGGAGCCCATGAGTCACAGCTCCAACCACAGAGGAGAACTGGCTCTGAGGAGGCGCCCCAGAACGGATAGGCACCTCGGGGCAAACACTCTGACCTTAAAGTAGTGCCTGTACGGCACCCGGAAGTGGTTTCACTGCGCCTCCCAGGTGTGCGCCATTTCTCTGTGGAGGGAGGGGGGGTAATACTGTGCACTTGGTGCCACAGAATCCCCTCTCCCAGAGAGTGTATTAAATGTCTCTACCATTTCCAAGGCTTAGTTAAGAGTTCTGTGAGAAGTACATATTTTATATAGGCTGTTGATAATCATTTGGATGGATTCTCTCCCCAGACACTTCCAGTCAGAACCTGTTCAGTTTGAGATGAAAGGGGTTAAGGGATTAAAAAAGACTTTCCTTTTTTGCTTCTTTTGTTTGTTTTGCCACATCTTATCTTAAGGCAGTGAAATCATAGATGGTCATTAGCCAGCATGTTGGAAGTGTGGAGACATCTAAAGTAACTCATAATTCATCATATCAAATTCTCCGCCTGACAGCCCAGGATCTGCTGCATGAGACTTTTAGAACATTTCAAGAAGCCATCCTTCAATCTACAACCTTCACTCTCAGCTTAAGGCTGGACCAGATGAATCCTGAGAAAAGACAGGGCTTTCTGCTGGCTGGCAGAGCAGTGGAGAGGCAAACACAAGTACTGCACACATTAGGCAGTACTGTGTGCGTCTCCTTCCACTACCATCTCAGTGAACTCTGCGACTTCTCAGGCAGTGAGTGCTCTTATTCTCTGTAACAGGGATCACTGCGCATTAATTCTCCTGTGATATTTCCAGGCTGAAGCAATTCTTAGAAATAGGTATTCAATATTCTTTGGTGAATGAATGAATGAACAAATGAATGAAATGAACAATTGTATATTTAACAACTTAGATGAACATGAAAGAGATTTTCTCAACTGCTGTTTAGGAAAGCAGTCCTCCAGATGGGCTCCATCCCCACGATGGTCAAGAGATGTATTAGTATGGTTCCCCTGCAAAGCTGTTCACACACTTGGAAGCAGGTTAAGGAAGGAAGACCAGAGTCAAGAGTCACCTTTTCTACACACTTCTTGTACTATATTAGACCGAAAAGATAATCAGCACTTCTATGTTCACTGCAACATTATTCGCAACAGCCAAGATATGGAAACCGTCCAAATGACCATCTACAGACCACGGCATAAAGAATACGGGGTGTATGCGTGTATAGAATGGAATATATTGTAGACATACCAGGGCTTAGCTAGCCCACACATACTTCGCACCTCTGGCGATAGTCGGAGTGAATCTATGTTTAGACTCATCTGAAAGAAGTCCTGTGAAGCCTGGTGCCCTCCACTTTAGCTCGGTGACAGGAAGACTCCTCTAGGCACAGAGGAGCTAAGCAAGGAAGTTACATTTCAAACTGAGTTCATATTGGTTCATTCCAAAATATTTTCTGTAATCAAAAAAGGTTTGTCTAAAAAGTGAAAAAGTTTGTAACCCTCAGTTAAACTCAAAATGCTTGCAATCCCTTGGGGTTTGAAATTTCCATGATACAGATTACTCTTATACTTTCACCTCTTGGAGTTTTACAGTTGTTGAGTCTGGGTTTTATTGTGGATAACAGCTGCGCATTCTATAAGGATGAGATTTTGGTAAGAGATGCAATATCCTCACTCACTGCACTTTCTCAGGAAAACTGTGGATTTGTATTCAGAAGATCTGCTTTAAGTCATATTATAGTTCTGTTGTTAATATTTTCTATGGGATCTACTCACATTTCCTAGTCTAGTTTCAAATTTGTAGGTTCAATTAACCCTCCTGTCTCAGCCTCCCAAGTAGCTGGAACTATAGGAAGCTGCCACCACGTCTGGCTCTATTCTGAATATTTTCAAGAACCCATATGCTGTTTTCCATAGCAGTCGTACTGTTTACATTTCCCTTATCAGTGGACAAAGTGCCAACAGCTCTGCATTCTCATCACACTTCGATTTCTGATAACGGCCTCCTATCAGAGGTAAGGTGAGAATCATAGTTTTGATTTGCCTTTCCCTGAAAATTACTGATGCTGAACACGTTTCCATTTACCTGATAATTATTTGTGCAGTATTTCTTTGGAGGAAATATCTATTTAGGTCCTTTGCCCATTTTCGATCTGGTTATTTGGTTTTGGGTTTTTTGTTGTTGTTTGTCATTTTGCTATGCTGCTGTAGGAGCTCCACATATATTTTGGAGATTAACTCCTTAGCAAATCTACAGTCTGCAAATATTTCCTCCCATGCTATGGGCTGCCTCTTCATCTTGTTGACTCTGTGCAGTGCAGATAGAAGTCTTTCATTCCTGGCTATATAGCCAAAAAACAAAGAAACCAACTGAATCCTAAAAATCCTAAAAATGGTATCAGCATGTCTATGTATCTTTCAGCATTGTGTGCAATAGCCAAGATATGTAAACAATCCAAATTTCCATCTATGGACCACAGGATAAAGAATATGTGGTGCAGGTAGTTATAGAATGGAACAGTCGCCTTTCAAGAAGGAAATCCTACCATTTCTAACAATATCAAAACACAAAATGAAATGGCAATGGGCAGCAGGTAGAGGTAAGGAGGGATTAGGAATTGCTCAGTCGACATAAAGCTACAGTCTTATAAAATGAGTAAGTGCCTATATTTAACAGTATTATGCACTTAAAATTTTATGCCAAGTGTTCCTATCAGACACACACACTACACACAAAAGATCCATAAAGAAACTTGTGGAGGCAGTGCATTGAGCTATTCCTTTGAGTGTGATATAGTATTATAGGTGTTGTGCATATGTCTAAACTCATGAAATGGTACATATTAATATGTAAAGAATTTTTTGTATATTAAATATAATTAGTAAAGGTATTTTCAAAAGAGTTTTTTGTAGTAGAATCCTAGGAAGACATGGAAGAGAAAAGGAAACACAAATTGTACTTCTGTGGCTGAAGGCAAGAAAAAAAAAACCAGACAAATCTTGATGATAGAAGGCACAGCTAGTCATAGCAATGTACAGCTAGAATCTCAGTTCTCTGCGGGGTGAAGACAAGAGAATTCAAAGTTCAAGCCCAGCCTGGGTAACTTAGCAATTTAGCAAACCCACCTCAAAATTTAAAAGCTTAAAAAGATTGGGGATGTAACTTAGTACAAAAGTCTTATGTTCAACCCCTAGCACAGTGGGGTGGGAGGAACTATAGAGACAGAATGCACTGGACAGAAGCACAACAAGGCAGACTGGTTCTGAAGTGACTGAAACCTCAGAGAGAAGAAAGGCGAGGTGACAGCCAAGTCAAAACAGGGCTGAGAAGGAAAGAAGCTGGTGAGACGCAGCAGAGGTAATGGAATAAACAAGGAGGAGGCATCCTAAGGAGTGACCACCCATTGAAGAGAAATAAAAAGTGGACATCAGAAGACCAAGATAAACCGAATACAAATTTCACAATAAAGGCACGAGGGTGGAAGGGTGAAGAGTAGGAACCCCCCCCCAAAAAAAAAGGAAAACAAGAATAAAAATAGAATTTGGAGAATTCACCCAGGAAGAGATTATTTTAAACCATTTGAACAGGAAAAGGACAAGTCTTCAGTGAAAGCTAAGAGCCCTAAAAATTAGCTTCCCAGTCAGACTATCATGAAAGTTTTTAAAAGCTGCCACATACACGGCCACATTAATTTGGTGGCACTCGAAGGGCTCAGCACAGATTTCTTCTGTCATAAAAAATGCTTCCTTCCTGTTAAAAACAGTGACTAGTAGCCTTTACTGATGATCAATAACTCTTCACATATATTTATTAACGTGTTTATTTGCTTTAGCCAAAAAAGCAAAAGGGCTCTCTAATAAAGAAGAAAACAATCATCTTAAACCGCGTGCATAGAGTCATACAGTCATATAGTCAGGAACGCATCAGACGCCCAATGCAGATGGCAGATTGCCCAAGGCCTTGTTTTGGGACCAGGCCACGTTGGGAAGTTGATGGAATGGTTTCTTCCTCACAGGCAGAGGAGACGGCATCTGTCACTGCCCTGACTGTTTAGATTATTTACAAAATCTGCACCATAGAAATTCGAGGGAAACATGAAAACAGAAACGACAAACCAGCCTGATGGAGGACATCGCTGAACAGAGGGGGCTAAAGAGCTGGCCTACGAAACGTCGCGTTCTTATAGGGACTGTAGTCAAGGAAGCCGTCTGGAGCTGCCGCTGGTACTCTTCCACCTAACTGCATAGTTGCAGGACCAGGATCCCATCCCTAGCACGAAGTCCCTCATGCTGGCTGGCCCCTCCCACTAGCTGACCCCTCCCCCTGGCTGGCCCCTCCCACTAGCATGGCCCCTCCCATTGGCCTGGCCCTTCCCACTGGCCTTAACCCGAGAGCTCTCCCCACAGCAGAGCCAGGTGCCTCCCAGTGCAGAGCAAGCTTTGCTTTCCCAGGATACGATTCAGACTTCACCTCCTCTGCACGGCCCTCCCTCTTCAGTCTCTACATTCCTTCAGCGCTCAGTCTTCCCTGAGAACTCTTTTCTTTCACCGCCTGCCAAACACATGTGATCCATTGCCCCATTTAGATGGCCAACGAAAAAGCTGAGGAGGCATCTCCTATCTTCGTTTTCTACCTGTCCTCGGCCTAGGACCTTCCTCGGGAATTACTGAGTGAGAAGGATGAGGGCCCAGCAACAAACACCACTGAAAGGGACGTGGCCGGACTATTCCACTTCAGTATGCTTACAGGAGGGAAGGGAAGCCTCCCCTCCAAGTTCCTTTTTTTTTTTGTATCTGGAGTCAAACAGTAGCTTATGTGCAGTGAGAATTTATCAGAGAATGCAGTAGATATGGGTTCTTTTCCCCCTACCAAATGGAACTGTTTTCCTCTCTCTTTGATATCTCCCGATTTTAAAAATTGCCTGTTATCTGGCAACAATTCCAAGACTGGGTGGATTTTTCGGGCCGGTTTCTGAGCCTAGAAATCCGATTGTTGTCTCTGCTCACCCATTGTTTCTGACCAGATGTAGGGACCGAGTGGCTGCAGCGTGGGTGCGGTACGATCACTGCTGGGTGTGCACTGATAAACGAGACATGCATGGGCGTCACCCACGTGGAGACTGCAGTCACTGAATAAGGCAGATTTGTAAACAAGAAAACATTTAGGGAATGCAAATTGGCCAGGTTGTGTAATATGTGAGTACTATTGCAATATACCATTACAAAAATAATCCGAGACTACCAAGAGGATCCTTTTGAAGCTGGGCAGATCGGGGACACCTATTTCTCCCCTTTGATCTAACCCAGTGTGTAAAACACAGCCACTATTGTCTGGGTATCTTCACAGGTTACCCTGTTCGTGATCCAGATGAAATGTAGTGAGTCCGGGATAAACTGTCAAAGACTGTGCAGGACGCGAAGAGACAAAAACACTTAGTTGCCACCTCCTGTCACAAATATTCTGGTCCCCTGTGAACTTGTCTAATTAGATTGGCTTTTTCCAAGCTCATCCTTTTGGCCTTCTTTTTGGGGTGACTTTCATCTCCAGCTGCTTTGTTTTCCACTTTGATGAATCACCCAGCCAGAGGATGGAGAGTGTAAGTCATTACTTTCCTCATCTTTGCAGATAATTTGACACCGTACGTGGTCCTTTCACATGTTTCTTCTGTAGTTATGTCTTGGCAAAGGCAGGCTGCATTGTTTGCAGTTCTACTCTTGTTGCCAGCTTTTCCTCAAAAAATCAAAGAAAATAAGATGCAGGACGCATCAAGCCACAACTACTTGGCCCCCTGGCTGTGGGTTTTTTCTTATTTTCCTCCTTCTCCTCGCCTCTTCCTTCTCTTTCTTCCTCACCCTCTTTCTTCCCCCTTTTCCACTGTTGCTTCTGAGAAAACTCCCTGGAGATTCTCCCAGGACACTGTCTCTCTCCCATGCTGCTTGCAAACGTGTTAATCCCCTTCCTCTTTCACACCCCCAAAATTAAACATCCCCCCCCCAAAAAAAAACTCTTCTTCAAGGTGAGGCTGACTGGCTTAATCTCTGACAGGTTTTTCCTTCTGTTGACTAGGGAGGCAAAGAAAAATTAACTGTTCTGCAACATGCCCTCTAAGAATGCAAGGAGAGGAAGCCCTTAATCTAAACCAGCCCAGAATTCCAATGTCTTGGACACGTCCTACAACTCTACAAATTGCTAGAGCTAACCCCCCTAATAGCAAGAGAGAGTTGTTGGACTTCCAAAAGATAAATTAAGTTACCATTTGTTGCCCAGTGCAGCATTTATAGCAGGGCCAAGCCAGTCATTAAGGGCATGCAATTGTCCTTCTACTGAGCACAGATGAAAACTGAAAGCTGTTTACCAACATTCAACAATGACTAGACTAAAATATCAGCCTCGGCTCTGGAGTCAGAGGTAGACCTTGTTTTCTTGACATATGGGTTTGAATGCTTTCAATATAGTAAACATGACAGTGCAGTCAAGTTTTGACACTGTACCTGTCAGCTGCTTGTCAGTCATGTCTGAAATACCTCCTCTGAGTCCACAGATTAACCCAGGTCTATCTGTGGGAGGCACTGGATCTCTACTCTGGGACACAACGATTCAGTCATCTGGGGAAGCTCCCCCATTACTAGAAGAGCTAATGCGAGTAGAGGGAACTACAGGGAGAGTTTGGACCATCCCCAAAGTGGAACGCCAAACACCTAACTGAGTAACATTTTATTCAAGCTGCAAAATGGTTGCATCACGAATTGAGTTACGGTTCGGTAACAAATTTGAAAATGTTTAATTCCTCTTGCCACACACCCATAGCCAAAGGATGCTCTTCTCAGCAATCAGAGTACCTAATGGCTGTTCATATGAGCACAGTAGGGAACCACACATACAGAGTTGAACACTCAAATGGACTTTTTCTATCAATCTTGGAGTTTATCACATAATCTACCTACCTGACTAGATCAGTTAGACAAGTGTGTCTCCTTTCGTATTCCTTCCAGACCTGACCACAGGAGTCTGGCACTGCTCAGTGTAGGGACTAGATCGAAGTCTACGTATGTGTTGCTAAAGGCCTGTCTGCTATTTTGAAAAAACCAGGTAGAGAACTAGTAGTGATAATTGAGCCAGTACAGACACAAATGTGAGAAGTGTCAGAACCAAAAGGGAGTCACTTGTGTAAACCCTCTTACAAAAAAACAAAAGTGAATGAAGCCAGGGATTACGATGGAAGATCTCCCACATAATTGCCATAATTTCACAAAAGATGCCGCCAGAACCACATGCTCGGACAGAGGCGCCTGCAACCTCAGACCAAAGGAACCTCTGCAGTGACAGCTGTCCGATGATTACCTGTGCAGCCTAGGACAGATGCCACTGTTTTTCTGATAATTAAGTTTACTGGTACAACTTAGATATACATAGTGATCACATTTATCATAGGGAGATTGTAACTGTACACAATAGGTCTTAATTCTTATTCTTTCCCATTCCCCCTCCCCTTCCTTCAACCCTTTCTCCCCTCCTTACTTAACATTTTATCTCTTCTCATCTTTTTCTTTTTTCCTCCCCCCCCTCCAGTGCCCCATTCCATTTAAACATTTTCTTCCTATTTCACAATATCTATTATACATTTGGGCCCTTATTTACATTTGCAGTTTCTCACATCAGAGAAACAATGCAGTTTTTACACATGTGTCTGATTTATTTCACTTAAGAGTATGGTGTCAAGGTGCTTCATTTACCTAGAAATGTCTCAAGTTTATCCTTCTTTATGTCTGAGTTTCTTTCTCCGTTCACTGGTTGATGGGCATTTGGGCTGTTTCCAGGACTCCGCTATCACAAACTGTCGCTGTAAATATGGGTGTGTGTATATCTATTCCTGTGAAACAATGCTTTTCTTTCAGGAAGATATCGAGGGAGAGGATGGATAGCTGTGTCAAATGGAACCTCTAGTCCCAGTTTTTCGAGGTATCTCCACACTGATTTCCACAGTGGTTGCACCAGTCTACACTCTCACAAACAGTGGAAAGGGTTCATTTTTCCCACAGAGCCACCAGCATTTGTTATTGGTTGATTTCTTGATAGCAGCCATTCTTTGTGGGGTGAGGTGGAATCTCAGCTTTGTTTTAATTTGCATCTCTTGAATGACCACTGATATAGAACATTTTTTCATATATTTGTTTCTCATTTGTACTTCCTCATCTAAGAAGCGTATATTCATCTCAGATGCTCATTTTTACACTGGGTCTTTAAATGTGTGTGTGATTTTTTTTTTTGGTTTTTTATATATTCTAGATATTAGTCTTTGTCTGAGGAACAGCTGACAAAAATTTTTGCCCATTCTGTTGGTGGTCACTGCACTCCGTTGGTGATTTATTTTGCAGTATAAAAGCTTTTTAATAATATCCCAGTTATTGATTCTTTATAGTATTTCCCATGCAATTGGTTTTTGTTCATAAAGTCTTTGCCTACACCTATGTCTTCAAGAGTGCTACCTATTCTCTCTTAAAGCAGATTTAGGGTTTCTGTTTTAATTATTGTTTTAATAGTGTCTATTTTGATTTTGTTTTAGTTCATGGTGAGAGATATGGGTCTAGTTTTAGGCTTTGGCATGTGGAAAGCCAGTTTTTTCAGCACCATTTATTAAGAAGGTTATCTTACTTCCAGCGGAGGTGTTTGGATCCTTTCTCAAAGATCAGGTGGCTGAGCACATTAGGAGTTGTTTCTGCATCTTCTAATTTGTTCCATTGATTATAGGGTCTGGTAGTTTTATTTATTTATTTATTTATGGCCAGTACCACGCTGTTTTTATCACAGTAGCTCTGTAGTATAATTTCAAGTCAGGGATTGTGCTGCCCCCCTGCCTCATCCTTGTTGCCCAGAATTATTTTTGCTACTCTAGGCCTCCTCTGGTACCAAATGAATTTTGGGAATTTTTTTTCTAGTTCTGTGAGGTATGCAATTGGTATTTTGATTGGGATTGCATTAAATCTATATAAAAAGTTTATGAGTGTAGCCATTTTTACTATGTTGGTTCCTCCTACCCACACACAAAGTGTATCTTTCCATTTTCTGATAGCCTCATTGATCATCTTTTTTCAGAACACTGTAGTTTTCAATGTAAAGACCTTTTACTTCCTTTGTGAGACTGATTCATAAGTATTTTTTTTCAATGCTAGTTTTGGTTAGTTTTTTTTTTTAGACAGTGTCTCATTATGTGGTTGGGACTGCCCTTAGCCCAGGTTGGTCTCAAACTCCTAGCAATCCTCCTGCCTCAGCCTCCTGAGTGCTGAGATTAGAGGTATGTACCACCACACCCAGCTCGATGCTATTGCGAAAGGCATGGTTTCTCTAATTTCTCTCTCAGTAAGTTCATTATTTTTAAATTTTTATTTGTTTAAATGTTGACTTTTTACCCAGCTAAGTGAATGACCTTGGTTATTAAATCTAGAAGTCTTTTGGTGGAGTTTTGGGGATCTTCTATGTAGAGTATCATGTCATCTGCAAATAATAATAGTTTAACTTCTTCCTTTCCTATCTTTATTCCTTTTATTTCTTTCTCTTGACTAATTGCTCTGGCTAATGTTTCTAGAACCATATTGAATAAGAGTGGTGATAGCGGACATTCTGTCTTGCTCCTGATTTTAGAGAGCTTTCAGTTTTTGATCATTCAGTATGTTGGCTGTGGGTTTATCATAGATGGCTTTTATCAGATTAAGATAGACAATGTATCTATTTCAATTTTCTGCAGAATTTTTTTCATGAATGGGTGCTGGACTTTGTCAAATACTTTTTCTGTATCTATTGTGAGGATCATAATTGTCCTTGGCTCTGTTGATATGGTGTATTAAATATATTGATCTGCATATGTTAACCATCCCTGCATCCCTGGGATGAATCCTACTTGGTCATGGTTTATACTCTTGGTGATTTGCAGCATTCTGTTTGCCAGTACATCATTGAAGATTTTTGCATCTATGTTCATTAAGTAGATTAGCCTGTAGTTCTCTTTTTTGGCTGAATACATCTCTGGTTTTGCTGTCAGTGTAATACTTGCTTCCATGAATGACTTTAGGAGCATTGCTTCCCTTTTCAATTTCATTAAAGAGTTTTAGGAGTAATGGTATTAGATATTCTCTAAATTTCTTATAGAATTCAGCAGTGAATTTATCAGCATTCACTTGGGCTTTTCTTTGCTGGTAAGTAATTAAAAACTTAATTACACGTTCAATTTCATTGACTTATATTGGGTTATTTAGACTTTTTATTTCTTCTTGATTCAGCTTTGGTAATACATATGTATTCATATGTATCTAGGAATCTATCCATTTCTTCTGTTTTCCACCTTACTAGTATAGGTTCTCAAAGTAGGTATTGATGATCTGGATTTCCATAGGATCTGTTATGATTTCATGCTTTTCATTCCTAATTGCATGAATTTGAGTTTTTTCTTTTCTTTTTTTGATAAGGTTGATTAAGGGTTTATTGATTTTGTTTATTCTTTCAAAAAACCAACTCTTTGCTTCACTGATTCTTTGTATTATTTTCATAGTCTCAATTGCATTTATTTCTGGTCTGATCTTTATAATTTATTCACTCATATTAGCTTTGTCCTTGACTTGTTCTTCTTTTTCTAAAAGTTTGAGGTTCAACATTAGATTGCTTATTTGAGCTATCTCTGTTTTCCTGATGTGAGAGTTCACTGCTATACATTTCCCTCATAAGACTGCTTTCATTGTGTCCCATTAGTTCTGGTATGTTGTGCTAGCATTATCATTTAATTGCAAAAACTGTTAAATTTCATCTGTGACCCATTGGTTGGACAGGAGGGTGCTATTTAATTTCCATATGTTTATGGAGTTTTCATGGTTTCTTTTGCCATAATTTGCATGGAATAATTACAATTACTTTGCATTTACTTAAGTATGTTATATGAACTATCTGTAGCCTATTTTGGAGAATGTTCCATGTGTGCGTAAGGAGAATGTGTATTTTGATGTTGGGGGGTGGAACAGTCTGTAGACATCTACTAAGTCCATTTGTTCACAAGTTTGGTTCAGTTCTGATATTTCTTTGTTGATACTTGTCTATTTGTTGATCTATTTGTGAAGTAGGGTATTGAGGTCTCCCATTACAACTTACTTGATTTTTCATGTCCATTAATATTTATTTTACAGGGGCCAGGGATTTAGCTCAGTGGTTCTGCTGCCTGCTTCACAAGTACAAGATCCCAAGTTCAATCCCTGATACCAAAAAGAAAGAAATTTATTTTACAAAGGTGGGTGTGCTAGTATTTGGGGTGTGTGTGTGTGTGTGTGTGTGTATTTCTTCCTTTTAGATTTTTCGCTTACCAAGTACATAGTGAGCTTCGTCTCTTTTGATCAGTCTTGGCTTGAAGTTCACTTTGTCTGCAAATAGAATAGTACCCCTGATTTTTCTGGGTTCCTGTCACATAAAGTATTGTTTTTCATCCTTTGATTTTCAGTCCATGAAATTCTTTTTGAGTTAAATGCATTTCCTGTATGCAGAAAAATGTTGGATCTTGTTTCTTCATCCATTCTTCCAATCCTGTTTCTTTTGATTGGTGAATTGAGAACATTTAGATTTATGGTTATAAATTGTATGTGTGGCTTATCTGTTTAAATGTTTGCTTTGCCTGGTGGCTCCTTTCTATTGGTGTTCTTGGAATTGTAGCTTTCATTGTTGCTTTCTAAAATATCTTTCAGAACATTTTGTAGAGCTAGTTTGGTGGTCATGAATTTCTTAAGTTGTTCTTTGTCATGGAAGTATCTTACTTCTCCACTGGTTCTGAAAGATAGTTTTTCAGGGTACATCAATCTGAGTTGGAGGTTTTCTTTCAAAACTTGAAACAGTAAACTCCAAGCTCTCCTTGATTTAAGGGTTTGTGTTGAGAAGTCTGCTGTGATTCTGATGGACTTTCCTTTATAGGTGATTTGTTTCTTTTCTCTGACAGCTTTTAATATTCTGTTCTTGTGTTGAAGTTCTGGAATCTTATTTACTATATGCCTTGGTGTAGATTTATTTTGGTCATGGCTAATTGGAGTTTTATATGCCTCACTTATCTGTGTGTCAAATTCTTTTCCTATGCTTGTGAAGTTTTCTGCCATTATTTCTGTGAATAGGTTTTTTATGTTGTTTGCACTGACTTCTGCTTTTTTATCACTCTGATCAATCTGATGTTGTTTTCCTTGCATAATGTTGCAACTGTTGGATTGGTTTTTTTCAAGGTCTTTGGCAATTTTTAAGAGATCTCTCTTTTTGTGATCACTAACCACAATCCTGTCTTCTATGTATGATATTTGTCTTTTTTGTTCATTTGGTTTTTCAATTTTTAATTGGAATTTTTAATTTCTTGGATATCCATTTAAATCTGTTTCATGGATTCCATTTCTTTCCTATTGGGCATTCATGGTTTCCATCATTTTTCTAAGCTCCTTTATTTTTGTCTATGTCTACTTTAGATTTTCTCAGCATGTCTTTCATTATAATAATCTTTTTTTTTTTAACCTGAGAGATTATTTTTCCTCTGATTTTGTCTATAGTCTCAACTATCCATTTATTTACTTCTGCTACTATCAGTTCAGAAACTTCAAGTGAGTGGCTTCTAGTTTCCTCTATCTCATTGTTCCCTAGATTTGTCCTGAGTGGGCTGGAGGTCTGGGGTTGCATTTTGCATCTGCATCTTGTCATTTCTTGTTTCTTTAATTTTAATTTGTTTTCTCTGTTGATGCTTGTAAATTTTGTGTGGTAGAAAGCTTTATCATTAGTATTGAGGCCTCCCTAGGAAGTGTCTATTTCTCAGATGTCATCTAGGTGTAGCTGAATCTTTATATTTGTGTCTATTCCAAGATTCTACTTTCCCAATTTAATAAGAATGAGAAGTTTCTATTAGGCTCAGCCCTCAGTTCTTTTGGTACTGGACTATAGCAATGATTATGACCCTAGATAATCACAGTGTTGTCATACAAGGGAGAACAACTGATTACAACAGGCATGACATCCTGGTTAAAAGAGTACAATTAGTAATAACAATAGCATTAAGCATAGCCTAAAACTGACAAACGGTGGTATTTGTTAATTTGGTACCTTTAACCATAGGAGCAAGAGCTACAGATATATAGCAAATTCCAATGTAAACCAGGAACTTGAATGCAGTGAGTTTTCCCTTAGTTGAGTGATTTTACTCTGTGAGGGGGGGAGTTTCGAGCAAAAAGAGTCTAAACAGAGAGATAAATGAAGAGAAATATAGTAGAAGGAAGGTTGAAGTGTAAAGGATTATCACCCAAGCTTTGGGAAACTGGAGAAGAGGACAAGAGAGAAAGAATAAAGGAGAAAAAAAAGAATACTGAAGCAAATCAGAAAGACTAGAGACTATGTTCACTCACATGAAAATATCAAAAAATAAAGAAAGACAGTTGAGGAAATAGAGAAACAAGACAAACAAAACAAACACTAAAAGTAAAAACCTAAAACAACCCTCTTTAAAAAAAAAAAAATCCCAGGCAGAAAAAGGAAAATGAAACAAAGAAAATAAAACAAACAAACAAAATAATAAAATTCCTCTAATGTCCACAATTCTATGTTAGTGTCCAAGTCAGAGCCCACAACAGTGTTGGGAAACCCTGCCAAGTCTTCAGTAGGATTAGTGATGGGTGTGGGGCTGGGCCCAGTCGTCAGCCAGGAAATTTCTTCATGTCACTTGGTGGGCCACCCATATCTCCTTACCCTGTTTGTCTCTGTGTCACTCTTCCAGTGCTGTGACAGCACCCTAGACAGTGACAGGTGGAGGCTACTTCCAGTCCCATGTCCAGTTGGCCCTTCCACGTCACTGCACAGCTCCACTGGCATGTCTCTCTCTGCTCTCACACCACTTCTCAGAGGGCAGGAAGAGCAGTATTGGAGACACACTGCCGCCACCTCCACCACAGTCAGACCAAGGCTGCTCGGTCTGCTGCAATCTCCTGTCTATCTCGGGGAGTGCTGACTTGTCAATGAGTCAGCCCAAGACTCCATGCCACTCATGTTATTAATTCTCATGGCCAAGGATTGTTGTTTCAAAACACTTGAAACATGTTTTCCTTAAAATACCCGCTTGTCGTGATCTCTTTAAACATACCCAAGTTTGCTTGGGCATGTATATTCCACTGCAATGCTGTGCTGTTACCATGTCAATACTCTGCTATTCCCAAACTCTTCAGCATTATTCATTATTATATTATTATAACACTCATTATTCTTTAGCGAATCTCCCTCTGATTTTTTAGGTGGAAACTTCTAATCTCAGGTCACTGTAATCTTTTCTTGTTCTTCACCTGAAATTCACAGCCAATAAAGAAAGGCCAGAACTATAGGTCGTAAAATATGAGTAGAGAGCATAGTAATGGTGGCCAATGCCATCTGGGATTTAGGTCTTATTTTCTCTTGACATAACGTGGGTCATATTTTTCTCTGCTGTGTGTAGAATTCTGTTTCCCCAAAAGTTATGATGAAGTCCTAATCCCTTGTACTTGCAAAAAATGACCTCATTTTGGAAAAGGGCCTCTACAGGTGTAATCTCTTTAGGATGAGGTCATACTCTATGGAGTTGGGCCTTCATGTAGTGACTTATATTCCTGTAAGAGGAAAATTGAAACACAGAGGCATATGTAGGGAAGAAGGCCAGGTGAAGACAGAAGCAGAGATTGGAGTACTACATCTACAAGCCAACAAATGTCAAAATGGCCCAAATCTCCAGAAGCAACAAAAAGGAAAGAACAATTCTAGAACCTCAGAGGAAGCATGGCCCTGCTTATATCTTCACTTTGGATGTCTAGCTGCTATTAAAATGTCTAGAACTATGAGAAAATAAATTTCTGTCATTGTAAGCCACCCCAGAACTTCGTGGTAGCAGCCCTAGGAAACTAATGCAGCCAGATTTTCATTTTTTGTTCCATTCTAGTGACTCAACTTCTACTATGTTTGCCCATTGATATTTGAAGTAACTTTTTTTTTAATTTAAAAAGCTGTTTCTGGAAATGGCAGTTTTCACTGATGACTCTGCAATGGAATATTTGCACACCACGGGAAAAGAAAGGATACACTTGTGTCTGCATTTTAATGCACAGCTCCTGCCAAAATAAAATGAATGTCCAGCAGTGATAGAATGGTTAAATTGGGATTAACTCTAGGGCAGAAAAAAAATCAGAGACTGAGCTGTCCAACAGCATCATTCCCTGGAGTAAGCAGACACAACTCTAAGATAGGGGAGGTCACGGAGATCCCCAGGGGGCTCCTCCATGAGCTGCTCCCAATGGGCCTCCCCGAATGTCAGGGAAATGTTGGTGGGCTGGCAGACAGAAGCCACTGCATTTGAGTGCTCCTCAAAACATGGTCCCATCTCTTTAGGGTGACAGTGAAGACTCAACATAATAATATAGTATCTACTCTACACTGAGAGATCAATAAAGAGAAATTACTATCACTAACTATAAGATACCTAAAAGTGTTTTAGAATAATTCCTCTGAATCTCTTGTGACAGAAGGCAAACTTTAGAAAACATGATATATATCTCCAGAAGGATTTATTGATACCCAAAATAATCTCCCACATTCCTGTATTCTGGCTACAAATCTGTATACTTCTCCCCAAATAATCACAGCCACATTCACCCTGACTTACACTGACATAGCAACATTAACAGCAAGTGACCTGTTGATCATGACCTGAGTGCAGGTTTCGCTATCAGAAACCAATCAGCTGGGAAATCTGTTGCTTCAAGGCTTAAGGCTGAGCCACTGTCACATTTTAGCTAGGCACATTTTTCATGGTCACCAGATTATCCCCTAAATTAGTTGATACCTATAGGAACTAAATTTTAAGTAGAATAATGAAGTTTTGTGGAAATGGTTGTTGGAATTAAGGCACAAGTACTATGTTTGAGTGTGACTGGCTTTAGAGATAGCATCTGTAAGGATTAGTTGGTCACATGGCCAAGTGTAACTTGTTCGTTGATTGCCTGTGTGCTCTGGACAAGACAGTACATAGGTGGCATGGTAAATCAAACCCCTAGTCATCTCCCTGGGCCTCTCTGACTGGGCAAGATAGATTGGGCACTTCTGGGAGCTCAAAGACCACCAGAAGCTATCTTTTGCTACCTCTCTGTTATCCTTGAGCCATACCTTTGCCTGCAGTGGTGAGAATCCTTTCCCTCCCTCCCCTGGGCTGGAGACCTTCTCCCACCTCACTGTAGGGCCATTTGTTTTACTTACACAAGGTGAATGTGAGACCTCTGAATAGCAAACCACAGAGAAAAAGTATACACACTCTTGCTATTAATTACCAAGCACGGAGACAGGAGAACAGGCAGTAGGGTCAAGTGGAAAGCAAGTATGGAATATTGACTTCTCCAAATTGTTTGGCAGCATGAAGTTTAATGTTATGGATGTATTATGTAATGTTTTGTTTTGAAATAATTTACAGGTTCTCTAGAGGAATAGAATCAAGAGAAAATATGTGTACAGTTGTACAAGTGGATTTAGTAGGTAAGCTTGCAGGATCAGAGGCAGAAGAATCTGTCGATGCTCCAGAGAGCTGGCAGACCCTAGCAGCTTAGCCCAGGATAATTGAAGTCACAGAACAAGAGGGATCAAAGATGCAGGGCAAGCAGGGAAGCCCTGAAAGCTCACAGTAGAGTCACCAGTCTGCATTGAAAGCTGAAGAAACCGGAGATTCATCTCCAAAGACTATGGCAAAGACAGGAGTGCTTCCAAAATGGCCACACTTCCCTCTTTCCCTTTTTATACTTTCTAGGCTACAAGCCTATTGGTTGGTGTCACCTGTATCTGGGGTGAGTCATCTTTCCTCAGTTTGCTGCCCTCCATGTCAGTCATGACACACCCAGACACACCCAGAACTGTGCTTTATGATCTGTTGGGCATTCCTTATCTACCCAAGTTGTCATATCATGAGTAACAGTCACACCAATTAGATAGAAGCTGTAAGAATAATACAACATGCACTCGACGTACCTTTTACCCTGAGAGTTACTATCTTGTCCCATTTGCATTATCACTTTCTCCCTGTGTGTGTCTGTGTGTGCATGTGTATGTACAATTAGCCCTCCACACTGTGAGCTCTGCACCATGGATTCAAACAACTTCAGGATTCAGATTGAAAATATTCTTTAAAAAATATCATGCCTTTCCCAGACATGTACAGGCCGTTTTTCCTTAGCAGTATTCCCTAAACAATATAGTACAACAACTATTTATAAAGCTGTTTACTATGTATTAGGTATTATAAGTAATCCAGAAATAATTTAAAGTATAAAGCAGGTTTATGTAGGTTCTGTACAAACATTACACCACTTATATAAGGGACTTGCACATCAAGGATTTTGGTATCGATAGAAAAAGGAGGACACCTGGAACCAATCTCCCAAGGATGACTCTGTATTCCTGTCTGTGTATCTGGATATACGTGTGTACATGCATCTGTGTATTCTTTTATGAGGCATTAAGTTTACTGGTACATTTTAGGTATACAGTAGAGCTATATTCCTCAGTGGGATCTTGTACCTTTACATGACAACGTATCTTGGTTCTTATTTTTTTCTCCATTCCCCAGCCCTCCCTTCACCCCCTCCCCTCTACCCTGTTTACAAAGATATTGTTTCCATGTTTTTCTTTTTCTCATATTTTTTTCTCTTGCCTTCTAACCTTTCCCCTACCCCTCCCACTTCCCCTACTCTTTTAGACCTCTTCTTCCTATTTCACAATATCAACCATACATTTTGATCCTTATTTACATTTACTTTTGCATACCAGAGAAAATATTCAGTATTTACACGTGTCTTAATTAATTTCACTCAAGAGTATGGCCTCAATGTGCATCCACCTAGTTATAAATGTCTCTAGTTTCTTGTTCTTTATGGCTGAGTAGTACTCCATTTCATATTAAAAAAAAAAAATCTTCTTTACCCAGTCTCCAGTTGATGGGCATTTAGGCTGTTTCCAAATTTTAGCTATTACAAACTGTGCCACTATAAACATGGGTGAGCACATATCACTGTGATATGATTGTTTTAATTCTTTTTGGAAGATACCCAGCAGAGGAATATCTGGGTCAAATAGGACCTCTAATCCTAGTTGTTTGAGGTATCTCCATATTGATTTCCACAGTGGTTGCACCAGTCTGCACTCCTACCAATAATGAAGAAGGGTTCCTTTCATTCCCACAACCCCACCAGCATTTGTTATTGATTTCTTGATAGCAGCTGTTCTTTCTGGAGTGAGGTGGAATCTCAGTGTTTTTTCATCTGTATCTGTTGAATGACCAGTGATGCTGAACATTTTTTCATGTGTTTTTCTGCTTTTACTTCTTTGTCTGAGAAATGTCTATTCATTTCAGATGCCCATTTTTGAATTGGGTCTTTACATCCTCCAGTGAGGGTGGTTGGCTCTTTTGTCAAAGGTGAGGTGGCTGAGTGTGTCTGGAGTTGTTTCTGCATCTTCTGATTTGTTCCACTGATCCTTGGGTCTGTTTCTTTGCCAGTACCATACTGTTATTACAGTGGCTTTGTAGTATAGTTGGGGACTGGGATACCCGCTCCCATGTCTCTGTTACCTCGAAAGGCTTTTGCTATTCTAGGTATCTTCAGATTCCAAATGAATTTTTGTATTGTTTTCTCTAGTTCAGTAAAAAATATACTGTTGGGATTTCAATCAGGATTGCACTGAATCTATACAGCAGTGTTGGAAGTATGGTCATTTTCACTGTATTGGTTCTTTCTACCCAGAAACAAGGGATGTCCTTCCATTTTCTTTTATACTCTTCTATGTCTTTTTCAGAGAATTGTAATTCTCAACGTAGAGGTCTTTTGCTCCTTTTGTTAGACTGATTCCTAAGTTATTTTTTATGCTATTGTGAAAGGGATTGTTTCCCTAATTTCACTCTCAGTGAGTCTGTTACTTGTGTAGAAGAATGCTATTGATTTCTGAGTGTTGACCTGTATCCAGCTGTTTGAGAGTAACTTGAAGGCCTTATGTACCTTCAAAACCAATAACAGCACTTATGTTACCCCTTAATACTTCAGAGTGTGTTTCTTTGGAATAAGGACATTCTCTTAAATAACCATAAAACCATGTGCAAAACAAGATTATTTAAATGTGATGTAATTCTATATCCACGGCCCACTTTTTAAAGTTTACCATATGTCCCTGAGTGCAGTGTGTAGCCAGGGCCTAGTCCAGGAATACACACTGCATCTGATCTCGTCTCCTTAGTGTCCTTCAGTTGGGAACACTTTCTTCTCCGGCTTCGTTTTTGCTGACCTTTACAGGTTAGAAGATATCAGGCCAGATATTTTACAAGTGTGCCTCAAAGCAACTCCTGATTTGGCGCTAATCTATGAAACAATGGGATCAACTACTGTTTGTTCATCACTAGCATCAGATTCTGCCTTTAGAGAGGTGTGTTAGAATGACAGCACACACTTCTTGGCACATCATACTGGAGGAGGACATGCCATTATCCTGTAATCCACAATACTGACTTCAACCTCTCAGGTACCATGGTGCCCTCCAGATCTCTTCATTGTAAACTATTTTTCTCTATGCAATTAATTGGGGGGGGGCATCATGATCGTGAAAGGATATTGTTCCTTATCAAATTTCATCCAAGAGTTTTACCATCTGTTGTTGCTTTTCCAACTCTAATAGTCCTTCTATATTTATCACATGGCATTCAACTTTATTATTCTTATGGATTCTGTAATTATTACTCCATCATCTGTTTGTCTTAGTTATTTACTTGCTTAATGTGGTTTCACTTTTATATTTTTATTCCAACAATTATAACTTTTCAAGTAATCCAGGAATTATTTGGATTGTTTTGGTTTATTTCTAAAATCACTTTACTGAAGTACAATTAAAATAAAAATCTGTACATATCTAATATATCAACCTTGATGAGTTTGGAGGTAAGTGTTCACCCATCACTACAGTTACTGTGACTAACTTATTGATCATCTCCATATTTTCCTTCTGGACTTTCTTTACTTTTTTAATATATGATATCAGACAAAGTCTGCTGTAGGAAGATTATCTTCTTAGAAAATTTTTGCATATACAGTAAATCATTGTTAACTATAAAGTCTATATGAGACAGCTGATTTCCAAAATTCATTCCTTTTATTTTTATTTTTATCAGTATAAATCAGATTTTTATTTTATTCAATTTCTTAAAATTTATCACTGATTAGTCATTACTATGCTTAAATTGACCCAAACTGGCCAGTGGGAGCTTCTTCAAACTAACAGCCACACCCTTTTTATATGACTGCATTAATCTTTGAGCATTTCCAGCAAAAGGAGAAGTTTGTAAGTAATTTTAACAAAATGGTTACAGTAGTATTAGCTATAGCCACAAAAAACACCTCTGCAGGCCATGTCTTGGAAGATTCGTGGATGGAAGGGAGGATGACTATGTCTAAAAAGCTGTGGACAAGTGTTTGGTGACAGGGGCCTCTGCATGGGCCTAGGGATTGGGATCTAGTGTGTAGAAGGAAAATGAACGTATTCTGTCTATTCCTTATGAAAGCACCTTTGAATGCTCTGTCACACCCCGGTAACAATTACTCCCACTATCCAGGATACATGTGGGAAAGAAAACATCAGATTCAAACATAACACAGACACAGTGCCCGTGCTTCAACCACCACAGAGCACGGACTGTGTTTACAGCAGACATCTCTAAATCCGCAGTTAGGACAAGAGGCCACAACGCAGCACACCAAGAGCTTTCAGAGTGGACCGTACATGAGGCCTCCGATATTGGTAACTGGTGCACAAGTGTGACAGGATGGAAAGACATGAGCCCTGAAGGAAAGGTCAGTAGAAGTTTGCCTTTCAATCTTAAAATTTAAATTCTCATTCTTTCATCACAAAGGATTAAGGGAGTTAAATTGTTCTTCATTCACTAAGAAAAATATTCAAGATTTATTTTAACCTCAAATTCCTCCTTAAACCTTAGAGGAAAATTGATGGCGTGAGGGGAGGATCTAATTCTATTGCAATTCTCTTGTCTTAAGATCACATTTTTCTAGCAGATTACATGATTACAGTGTATTAATCATAATAAAGATGAACTACATCTTCTCTTATTTGGAGACAACAGCATGATTAGAGCTCAGTCCTGGAAAGTTGAGAGTCGTCCATAATGAAAGGAAAATGGAAGTCTTAGATTCAACTAGAAAATCAAATACCATGAACTGTAAAGAAACTGCTTCCGGGACTTCACATATGACCTTAAACCTGAGTTTTCCAGATACAGACCTTATCTCTGCAAGTGGGGAAACACAAAGGCCCAAATGCACACACAGGATGACAGACTTGAAAGAGGAATAAATTATACCCATAATCACCTTGATTTAATCTTTGAAACACGGTTACACTGAGCAAATGAAGTAAGGCCAAATATTTCCACACCTACTTCATAACAAAGTGAGCCCTTTTATTTTTGCAACAGACATTAATTTTATGGTTTGGTTAGGCTCCACCACTCTCACCTCCCCACTTACAGAATAATTTCCCTTCCACTAAAACAGAGAAGGGCAGTTAGCATGAAGAGAAGCAGGAGACCATGCAAATGATGCAGTCCAAACTCACCACACTTTCATTACCTTCTGCTGTTGGGAAATGTGGTGGCTTTCAAAGCAAATTAGAAGTACATATATTAGTGTGTGGAAAGTTAGCCTTCACAGAATACTGAGGAAGTCTCCTGGCACACAAAAGGTGCCCGATAAAGCGTGCTCCAGACCAGGGCTGTAAATTAACTATTTGAGAATGTCATCCAAAAGGAAAAAAAATGAAGACAAATAGTTGGCAAAAATACAGCTGAATCATGAAACTGTACACCAGGCTGCCAAGTCTCAAAGAATACTCTTAGGTGCAATTTACTAAACCAACTAAATAAGAGGCAGCCATAAATTACAGATGAATGCAGATGTTGGTGGACGCTAGAGTCACCTCTAAGCCTATTAAAATTTTAAACACTCGGGTGTCTATAGCCTGAAAAGCTGAAAATAACATGGTGGAGAGCAGCCTGCAAAAGACTAGTGTAGGGGACAGTCTGCTTAGGGAGGTGTGGGAGTTCCTGCTGCACAGTGTACCTAGGAGAGTACCTCAGAAAACAAAATAAATTCCTGTGGAATCTCACATGTGCCAGTAGAGAGTGCAACCTTCTCTAAGTTCAAATGTGCCGGCAGGTGTACTGAAGTCACAGAGCTTTCACTGGTTTTTAGGAGCACTGCATTGGGGTTTCTTTAAACTCAACTGCATTAAGCTAAGATGGGAGGGAATTGAGTACGAATGTTAGGTTAGAAATCTGACTGCCCCACTTCCACCCCAAGGTGAGGCTCCATCACAAGACTGAGAGGCAGACACTGTTTTCATAGCTTGTGGACCCTCCCTCAGCTCTGCATCTTTTTAGACACAAAGACATGGCCGATGGCAGCCCCACCTTGGGGACATACGCAAAGGGGTGATCACATGTTAATATGGGAAGCCAGAGCTCTGAGTGGGGACAGACTTGTTTTGCTGAAACAGTCTGCTCTTAAGAACGAACTAGGAGTCCCACCAGAACTCCATTAGTTTCCTCCATGGGCAGCACATCTCACTAGGCCCCACCTATTTAAGGTCCTGCCACTTATCATCATGTTGGGATCAAAATTCCAGTATGGAGGACCTATATTCAAACCTACCAGCTCTGTTTCCTGGAGACATTCTGTTTCCTTGAGAATAGGAAGAAGGATGATTTTGACCCATATTTGTACTGCATTTAATAATGTACAGAGAGCTAGTTTAGACCTGTAAAGCTCCAACTCTTCTGCAAAAGTGTTGAATACCTTCTGTTCTGAAATATGTATCACAAAACCCAAAATGTAACTCTAAATGCTGCCTAAAGTTTTTTCCAGTGGTGAAATTATGATATATTACTCGGTTGTCTTGAGATGATGATCAGGTAGAGAAGAAGATGGTCAAAAGCTGATGATCTGGAATGTTAACTGCCTTGGTAATGAACACCATCCATGCAGATGCAAAATGCCTAAACCCTTTCCTTTTAAAAGTCTAAGCTGGGGCTGGGGATTTAGCTCAGAATGAATGAATGAATGTCTAGGCTTGCCCTCTGCATGCCAGGTTGATATGATGGGAAGATGCCCTCTTCCTCAAAGCTGCTAACTGAAAACCAAATAACCCAGTAAAAAAGACATGCAAAGCAAATAAAATTAGATAATCATAAAAAATGAGGCAATCATAAAAAAGTATTCTCCTGTATAAAGCAAATTTCTCCAGAGAAACAGAACCAATGAGATAAGTGTACAAGTAGCAATATATTTAAGGAATTAAGTCAAGTGATTATGATAGGCAGCCAGTCCAAAATCTCCAAGGTGGGCACAGAGGCTGGAGACCAAGCAAGGGCTGATGCTGCAGAGCAAGCTCAAAGGTTCCTGCTAACAGGATTTCTTCTTGCTTAAGAAGAAGTTAGTCTTGTGTTTTATTCAGATCTTTGACTGATTGGGTGAGACCCACTCACTTTGAGGTCAATCTACTTTGCTCACTCTACCAATTTAAATGTTTGTTAACTGCAGAGGGGTAAAGGGCAGAGTGATGACTGACAGCAAAATTCAGCCTCTCCAAGATCTAGAATCCAAGCACTAGAAAATAACAACTTGGTAAAGAAAAAAAAGAGAAGTAGATAATCAGGACTCAGGAAGGGACTGACAAGAAAATTAGAAGCTACAGAGAAGTTGAAGAGATGGACCATAGTGCAGAAAAAAAAATGAAAAAATCTGGACTCTTTCCTGGGCCCATATCTTGTGGGGAAGATAAGGTGAATCCTCAGAAGGACCGTAAGAACCCAGAGCTGATAGCTCCAGGAAGAAACAGCAGTGGGTTGGGCCAGCAGCGTGTGCCCCTGGCTCTTTTGAGCTATAAAAACAGCATGGGATTTTACTCTGAGGAGACTTTTTCCACACTGCAGGCAACCTGTCATTGTACCCATCATGTCTGTCTGTGAGAGTGCTTAATCAGGCAACATTCCAAGGAAGGGATTGGTTATTTAAATCTGAGACTCAGAACAACTAATAAGCAAATTCACTTCAGGACTCCTAAGGTTAACCTCCCACAGTGACTGGGTGAGAGACAGCCAAAAAGACAGCTGCAGACAGGAAACAGGCTAGAAAGGATCCACTGAGAAGTTTAAACTCAGGCCAGGAAGAACATGGGCTCTAACCCTGTGGTGAGAAGCCAGGCCTGGATTGAGCTGTGCTCAGGAAGGAGAGGGTCTGAAGGTGCTGGAATTAAGGACTTGAGCTCTTACCTTGTTGCCTGCATACAGAACAGATCTAAGGTCAATTGTGTTTCCTATCTACCATCATGAGCAAAGACATGCCCCAGAATAGACATTAACACATCGTGGGATAAACAGAGGCCTCTGGAAAATTTAGAAAGGACACCTCACAAACCCACAACCAGTAAGGCTAGGTGTAGAAATCCATGGCTTGCTGGACTCCAAACCCAGATCACTGAAGGAAACCACTAATTCAAAAATAAACAGAAAAAAATTTTTTCTGTCTTTACACTCATTTCCTTTTTTCTTTCCACTTTCTTCTTCATTGGTTTCTCGTAGTTTGGAGAAGTTTCCTTTGTCCTTTTTCCCTTTTGTTTCTTTCTTCTTTTTCTTATTTCTCTTTTCTTTTTAGTTTTTGCTTTCAATGTTTTATATTTTAATTCACATTAATTCTTTTTTCTCCCTTTTTAATGTTCTACTCATTTGCTCTTTATCTATTACCCTTATTAGTTCCATATTCTTCTATGTCTTTAATACGATACTTTGTGCCATTTTTCTGTCATTCTTCTCATCTCCCATTGTCCACTGTGTAATTTTTCAAATCTTTCTTCTTGCATTCTCCCATGCCCAACCCACCACTTCATTGACAGTGTTACCATTAAAGTTTATTAATCTTTAGATAGTTAACACTGTTTTTACTGTTGAACTCTTCTATCATTAGTGGAGGTATAGTTGTCACATTTATTGGATATTTGCTATGCATCAATATTTGGTTTGTTTTAGTGTTTATACTGTAACCATAGATTTATTTTCTGTAGTTAAAGGAAGATACCATTCGCATTTATAATATATCAATATCCAGCTAGCCTCAGATGATATTACATTGCTGATTTACTTGATATTGCCAGGGTTGCATAGCTGTTGTTATTAACAGGTTTTCTCTCTAAGCAAATACCGGGTTTACCTTTGTGACATTAACAATACTGCAGTCCATTCCAAAATAACAGAGTAGTCACACTGAATCCTCCCCTTCCAAATTAATAGAAGTGATTGGATTTTGGGATAGAGATAAAGATCTAGTCAGCCATGCCCAGAGAACATTACCAAAAAGCAGACTAACTAAAGAGATCTCCATACTAGCAACAGTCTTTCTACTATTAGTGACCACAAATCTATGCACAAAAATAAAAGAAATGCTATAAAAACATAAGAAAATAAGACATACAATGCCTCCTGAAATCTCAACTCCCTCATGGCCAATCCATGGGGCATGCAAAGACAAAAAAACCAAAAACCACACAGCCAAGTTATTTGAAAGGATAACAGAGGAAAGTAAAAAACAGATTAACAAGGTGCTCAGCAGACTGAAAGAAGATATAACTAAATGGATAAGAGATGAATAAATGAAATGATCATGGGGCTTATAGAAGACACAAATAAAAAACTAGCTAACAAAACGATGCAAAACATGAATGAGAAGTTGAGCAAAGAATTCATCCATGAAGAGATTTCAAACAGAAATCACGGAGCTTAAGAATTATATTGAAAGTATGGGTAGCAGAAACAAGCAATGTGAGAACAGAATATTAGAATTAGAAGACAGAAATTCTTTCAAAGACCAATTATTCACAGATATCTTAAAAACAGTAAGATAATATTAAAAAATAGATTTAACAGCTACTAGATGACACACAAAAAAAACCTACCTAACATTAATTGGAATAACTCAAAAATCAAAAGACAGCACAAAGGGCATAAAAAAACAGTTTGCAAAAATAATAGTGGAAAACCTTCCAAATATACGGAAAGAAAAAGTTAAACACAAAGATAAGTGAGTCATACAGCATTCCAAATAGTCACAATGAGAAAAGATCCTCTCCACAACACATCATAGTCAAAATCCTAAAAATGTAACACAAGAACAGAATCTTTAAAGGGGTTAGAGAAAAGCAAGGAATCACATATAAAGGAAACCCCTTTAAAATTACAGAAGACTTCTAAACACAACACTTAAAGACTAGAAGATCCTGGAGTAAAGTGTTTCAAGCCCTAAAAGAAAACAATTTCCAACTCAGGCAATATATCCTGCAAAACTACCTTTCAAAATTGATGGATAAATAAGATACTTTCATGATGAAGAGCACCTAAGGACCACAAAACAAGCACTACAAAAAATTCTCAATGATACCCTGAAAGAGACAATGAATCAGAGCGAGGTAGGGTGAGCAATTAAGTGGAAGGGGAGGATAGGGTATCAACAACAGGAAAATATGACAATGACAAGTATACGTCAATAGCTATCAGTAATAATTTTCAGTGTTAATGATCTTAATTCCCCAATCAAAAGACACAGACTGGCAGAATGCATCAAGAAACAAAATCCAACACTATGCTATATACAAGAGACACATTCAACTACCACCCAAAAAAAAAACCTCAAAAACTAAAAATCAAAGAATGGAAAATAATATTCCATAAACCAAGACATACAAAAAAAGCAAGTATAGCTATCTTATCTACAGACAAATGAACTTGAAGCCAAAAATAATAAAAAGAGACAAAGGTCACTACATACTGGTTAAGGGAATAATCCAACAGGAAGTGGTAGCAATTAAAATATATATGCCCTCAACTATGGTGCATCAAACTTTATAAAACAAGCACTAGTGGAAATAAAAGATCAAAGAGACATAAACACAATTGTAGTGGGAGAATTCAGTGCCTGACTATCACAAACAGATAGATCAATTAGACAAAAACTCTAAAGAAAATATCAGAGTTGAACAAAGCTTTTGAAAAAATTGAACTTAATAGATATCAACAGAGTGTTTCATCCATCAACAACAGAGTAAACACTCTTTTCAGCAATATAAGGAACTTTCTCCAAAACAGATCACATACCAGCCAATATATCAACCTTAAATAAATGCAATACAATTTAAGTTGTACCATGCATATTATCAGACATAGGAGAATGAAGTTAGAAATCAACAACCATGGGGCCGGGGATTTAGCTCAGCAGTTCGGTGGCCTGCCTTGCAAGCGCAAGGACCTGAGTTCAATCCCCGGTAC
>NW_022900950.1:75348572-75402682 GCF_012274545.1 Fukomys damarensis | reverse complement strand
GGGAACAAAAAAAAAAAAAAAGAAAGAAAGAAAGAAATCAACAACCAAAGAAAACACAGAAAGTATGTAAATTCAAGGAAAACAAACAATACACTCTTAATTAAATAATGGGTTACAGAAGAAATCAAAGAATTAAGACAGTTTCTAAAACTAAGTAATAACGCCAGCACAATATATCAGTACTTGCAGGACATGAAAAGTGTCCTAAGAGGGAAGTTTAGAGTTGTGAATCCCCACATCACAAAAACAGCATGTGAATAACCTTATGATCATAAATAACCTTATGATCATCAATAAAGTCTTAGAAAAACAAGAGTAATCCAAACCCAAAGCTAGTATAAGCAAGTAAATTATAAAGATCAGAGAAAAATTAATGAAATTGACAGCAAAAAAACCCAAAGAATCAATGAATCAAAAACAGTGTTTCTTTGAAAGAATAAACAAAATAGACAAATTGTTACCCAATGTATTTTTTAAGGTGGAAAAAACACAAATCAATGCAATTAGAAATAAAAAGGGTGAAATCACAATGGACACTATTGAAATAAAAATCACAACAACTACTTCACAAACATATATGCCAAAAAATAGAGAATTCACAAGAAATGGAATAGATTCCTAGATAATTATGAATTAACAAAATTGAACCCAGAAGATTTTAAAACCCTGAATAATAGAATAAATGACAATGAAACTGAAACCATAGTAAATAACCTATCAACTAAGAAAAGCCCAGGTCTGGACAGGTTCACTGCTGAATTTTACAGAAACTTCAAGGAAGGTCTAACATCAATACCCCCCAAGCTTTCTAATGAAATTCAAAGGGAAGGAGTACTCCTAAAATCATTTTCTGGCTGCTACCATTATCCTGATTCCAAAACCAGACTAGGATCCAACCAAAAAAGAAAACCATACACCAATTTTTTCCATGAACATAGACACAAAACTCTTCGACAAAACACTGACAAACACAATATAACTAATCACCAAAAAGATCATGCATCTTAACCAAGTAGCTCATCCCAGGGAAGCAAGGATGGTTCAATACATGCAAATCTATAAATGTAATATATCACGTTAAAAGAAGCAAGGCAAAAATCACACAATCATCTTAATTAATGCAAAAAATCCTTAGACAAAATCCAACATCCTTTCATGACTAAAAAAACTGAATAAATAAATAGGTACAGAAGGACCTTATCTCAATCTGATAAATCCCATTTATGACAAACCTACTGCCCAAATCATATTAAATGGATGTAAACAAAGTTTTCCTTCTAAAATCAGAAATAAGATAAGGATGTCTTGATTCCTGTTCCACAGAGCACTCAAAACATTAGTAAAAGCACTTAGACAAAAAAAGAAAGGAAAGGAAGAACACAAATTATTATTTGCAGATGACATGATCCTCTACATAGAAGATCAAATAAATCCACCAAAAGGCTCTTAAAATCAATAACCAAATCCATTAATGTAGCAGGATACAAAATCAACACATAAAAATCAGTAGTATTCCTTTACACTAATAATGAACCCACTGAGAAGGAAAGTAGAGAAAAAAGTACCATTCACAATAGCACCAAGAAAAATTAAACAGGAGTTTACCTAAGAAAGTGAAAGAACTCTACAACAAAAACTACAGTGGTCTGAAAAAGGATTTTGAACAGAACATTAGAAAATGAGAAGATATTTCCAGGTTTCTGAACAAGCTGAATCAATATAATCAAAATGACCATGCTTCCAAAACTGATGCACAGATGTCATGGTTGAGTGATTGTGTCAACTTGAGAAGTTTAGTTGAGAAGCTTAGCTGAACTGGCTCAGCAACTCCATGCCTTAGGTCATGGGAGATGCAGCCTAGGGCAGCTCCTTTCCTGGATATTATAAAGGGGAAATGAGGAAGGACATGCTGCTTCTGTTCCTTTGGAGGAGCTGCCATCTTCACCTTGGATGTCATCTCTTGCCTTGTAGTGCAGACTCCAGCTTCCAGCGCGAATCCTTCAGCCTGCCTTCCAGCCTAGACTCTTCCTCCTTCCATTGCAGACCCATCCATCAGCCTCCTCATACAGAGCTGTGTGGAACACTGCAGTGAACTCTAGACCTTCGACTAAATTGTTCAGTCTCCATTATGCAGACAGACTCTCTGGACGTTTCCTCATCCAACTCTGTGAGTGGCCACTGTAAGCCAACCTTGTAAATTCTTATATATTTATATATCGTGTGTTATATCTGCTTCTGTAATAAATACTGATTGATGCACAAATCTAACACAATTCCAATCAAAATTTCAACAGTATTCTTCAAACAATCCTAAAATTCATATAGAACTAGAAGAGACCTAAAACAGCTAAAGTCCTGGCCTTGAAGTCATTACAAAGCTACTGTTATAAAAAAACAGCACGGCAATGGCACAGAAACAGTCATTCAGATCAGTACAACAGAATAGAGAATGCAGAAATGGTCCCAAGCACACTAAATGATTTGATCTTTCACAAAGTGGCCAAATAAGCACACTAAAAGAAAAACGGCCCTTTAATAAACACTGTTGGGAAAACTGACTATCCACATGCAGAAGACTGACTATTGACCCCTATGTCTCACTATGTACTAAACTAAAATCAAAATGTATCATGGAACTAAATGTTAAATGAGAAACACTTAACCTACTGGAAGACAAGATGAGTAAAACATTTGAAGTCACAGACACAGAGAAGGACTTTCTGAACGGAAACCTGTTGCACAGAAAATAATTCCCAGGATCAAAAAGTTGGATCATATTAAATTAAAAAAAAAAAACACTTCTGCACAGTAAAAAGAAACAACCAGCAGAGTAAAAAGAAAACCTACATGTGGTAGTTAACTGATTGTGTCAACTTGAGTAAGAGACATCCAGCTAGATTGGCTCAGCAGCGTTCTGAGTGTGGAAGACCCACCTTAGGGAGAATTGTCACCAGAATGGTATAAAAAGGAAACAAAGAAGGAAGTAGTGCTTCTGTTTTCTTTGGAGAAGCTCCAGTCTTCACCTTCACTTGGATGTCATCTCTTGGCTTCCAGTACAGACTCAACTTCCATCACAGGCCCTTTGACCTCCTGATACACACCAGCGCTGGACACTACCATGAGCTCCAGGCCTTCAGCTGGATCCCTCACAACCCCAGTATACAGTCTCTTTGCACTCTTCCACACCTGACTCTGTGGGCAGCCACTGTAAGCCAAATTTGTAAATTCTCATATATTTGTGTATCTTAAATTAAATCTGTTTCTCTAGCAAGCAGTTACTGACACTCTGTGGAATGGGAAACTGTATTGCCAGTGACTTCCCAGATGGAAGACTCATTGGAAATATATAAAGAACTCAAAAAAAAAAAATTAACCCACCTAAAATAAAAGACTCAACCAAAAAACAATCAAAAGAAAACAAGTACAAATGACCACTAAATATGTGAAGAAATGCTCTCAACATTGGTGCCCATTAGAGAAATGCAAATTAAAACAACACTGAGATTTCAGGTTAAACTACAAAGAATGGCCCTGTATGGTTATATCTAGATGTCCCCAAGCTTCAGGTGATATAGGTGGGACTTTTCAAAGGTGGCTGAATCTATGGTTTTGTGGTGCTGGGATTAAGTGTGTGATGCTTGGATCAAAGAGGTGTGATTACTAAATTAGTCCACTAATTGGTTTGGCATAGTTCTGGGAGTGGATAATGAGTTGAGTAATACATGCTCTAAGGGTGAATAGCCTGGATAGAACATAAGGGACGGAAAGAGGGCTGCTGTCAAGGCTGCTTCTTTACTGTTTGGCTGCCTTTCTGCCTTCTGCCTGTCATGAACTGTTTCTCCTCTGTGATGTCCCTCTGCCAGGCCTCCCTGCCTTGGAGCCAGCCAACTAGGGACTGAAACCTCTATGAGCTATGAACCAAACTAAAGCTTTTCTCCTCTAACTTTGGGTGTTGGGTATTTTGTCTTGGCAACAAGAAAAGTAACGAAGAAGTTCTCATCAAGAAATCAAAAAATAACAAATGCTTTAGAGGCTACCAGGAAAAAGGAACCCTTCTGCCCTGTTGACTGCTATGTAAATTAGTATAACCACTATAAAAATCACTATGAAGATTTCTTAGAAAACTGAAACGAGAAATTTCTTTTGACCCAGCTATTCCCCTTCTAGATATCTTCCTGAAATTGTTAGAGGCATTATATTACAGTGATACATACATACCCATGTTTATAGTAACATAATTCATAATAGCTAAATCTTGGAACATGCCTATATGTCCATCAACAGATGAATACATAAAGAAAATGTGGTATTTATATACAATGAAGTGTTATTCTGCTATAAAGATAAACGAGTCATCTGTAGGAAAATTGACGCACCTAAGAACATCATGTTAAGGGTAAAAACAGATACATGAGCTTAAATATCACATGATTTCTCTTTTATGAGAAACCTAGAGTAAAAATAGAAAATTAAAGCAGAGTAAAGGAAATAGGGAGATATAGAATTCCCAAAGGGGAAGGGGTTCAAGGAATGGAGAAAGGGAAGGAAGGAAAGGACAAGAGCTAAAAAACAGGAATTGGGATGTGTTATATACGTGCACCAACTGCACACAAGAACTGCAAATGTTATGTACTGCAAGCAAACACAAAAAATACAAAACAAATCAAAAGGAAGGGAATCAAGAGATGCGTGGAGGGGGAGGGAGCAAAGGAAAAGGGATAAAAGGAACTAAAATGTGTTATGAAAATGTACCAGCTTCCCAGGAGGAGTGTAAACATTATGTACTATACACATGCACTAACAAACTTTTAAAAAATTGTTTTAATGTTCAAAGGAGAACCTCTTCATATTGCAGTCAAAATCCTGGAAGTGTAACACAAGGACAGGATCTTAAAAACTGTTACAGAAAAGCAATGAAATGCTTACAAAGGTAAACCCATTAGAAATACAGCAGTCTTCTCACCACAAAACTTAAAGGCCAGGGGAGCCTGAATAAAGTGTTTAATGCCCTAGAAGAGAACACCTTCCAACCCAATATCCAGAAAAACTTTATTTCAAAAGTTATGCACAAATAAAATATTTCCATGACAAAGAAATTCATGACCACCAAACCAGTACAATGACAAAAGAATCTCAAGAATATCCTAGAAAGGAACAATGCAGCTGACAATGTCAAAAATAAAACAGAATTCAGAAGAAATAGATAAATTCCTAGGTACATATGAACTGCCACAGCTGAACCACAAAGATATAAATAAAATACCTGGACAACCCAATATCAGGCAATGAGATCGAAGGAGTAAAGAAAAGAAAGGAAGGAAGGAAGAACCAAGAAAAGAGGAGGTCCCAATGGATTCACTGCTGAATTCTAAAGACCTTGAAGGATGATCCAAGGTCAATCAATATTCCTCAAATTCTTTAGTGAAATCAAAAGAAAAGTAATACTCCCAAAATAATTTCTGGAAGTACCACTACCCTGATTCCAAAACCAGAAAGGGACCCAACCAGTAAAGAAAACTACAGACCAATTTCTTTAATGAACATAGAAGCAAAAATCCTCAACAATATACGAGCAAATAAAGTGCAGCAAAACATCCAAAAGATCATACATCATGACTAAATAGGATTCATCCCAGGGATACAGGCATGGTTCAACATGTGCAAATCAATAAAAATAATACTGCACATAAAGAGAAGCAAGGACAAAATCATTGTCACTGTGATAGCCAAAAACATATTAAATGGGAGAAGCCGAAAGCTTTCTCTTCAAAAAATCAGGAACAAGACGAGGATGTCTGCGATCACCACTACTTTTCAAAATAGTCCTCAAAACATCAGCCAAATCAATCAGGCAAGAGAAAAAAAACTAGTGATATGTACAGGAAAGGAAGAGGTCAGATTATCATTATTTGAAGATGATATGATCTACATAAATGACCCTAAAAATTCCACCAAAATTCTCTTATATTTTTTCCTTAAGTTTATTAGTATTTTTTAGGTATATAGTACAGTTACATTCATCATTGGGATCTTGTACCTTTACATGATGTATCTTGGTTCTTACATTTTCCCCTTTCCCTGCCCTCCCTTCACCCCCTCCACCCTTCCCTATTTACAAAGACTTTATCATTTTTTCCTTTTCTTTTTTTTCTTTTCCCTTCTTTCCTTTCCCCTATCCTTCCCACTTCCCCTACTCCTTTAGACCTTTTCTTCCTATTTCACATTATACAATTTGAACCTTATTTACACTTTTAGTTTTTCACACCAGAGAAACTATTGGAATTTACATATGTGTGTCCTATTTATTTGACTTAAAAGATGGCCTCATATGCATCCATTTAGCTATAAAAGTCTCCTATAGTAATAACCAAATTTATTAGCAGAATATAAAGTCAATATGAATAATCAATAGCATTTCTGTACATCAATAATAAATTAACCAAGAAAGAAATTAGGGAAACAATACCATTCACAATAGCATCAAGAAAAATTAAACATTTAGAATTTAACCTAAGTGAAAGACCATTACAATTGAAAACTACAGCACTGTGAAAAAGTAGATCAAAGAGGATGTCAGAAAATTGAAAGATATCTCTTGTTCCTTGATAGGCAGAACCAATATAGTCAAAATGGCCAGACTTCTAAAACTGATACACAGTTTTAATGCAATCCCATCAAAATACCAAAAGCATTCCTCACAGGACTTAGAGAAAACAATCCTAAAATTCACATGGAACCAAGACAGTCATAGAATAGCACGGCAAAAGAAACAACCAACAGAGTGAAGAGACAACATACATAATGGAAAAAATAGTAGCTACTCCTCAGACAGAAAACTAATATCTAGAATATGTAAGAACGTGAAAAGTTAGACTCTCTCCCAAACAAAAGAATCAATCAAAAATGGACAACTGAAATAAGCAGACATTTCTCAGAAGAACAAATACAAATGGCCAATAAATACATTTTAAAATATTCAGGACTGGGGATTTAGCTCAGTGTTGCTGCCACCCGCTTTGCAAGTGCAAGGTCCTGAGTTCAATCCCTGGTACCAAGAAAAAAAAAAAATTGTTCCGTATCTCTGGCCATTAGGGAAATGCAGATTAAAACACTGAAATTCCAACTTACTCTAGAAATAATGGCTATCATCAGATAACAATGACAGTGAGGGTGTGGGGAAAAAGAAGCCCTTATATGTTGTCGGTGGGAATGTAGAACTAATACGTCAATTATAGAAATCAGTAGATTCTTCCAAACAATGAAAGCAGAAATCCCATGCAAACCAGCTACTTCCCTTCTCAGCATGCTCTTGAGAGTGTTGAAGATATCCCATTACAGTGTTGCATACATACCCACAGTTACAGCACTATGCCAGAGGCCAACTGGAAACTTCCCTGAGCGAGCTATAAAACATTAGCAATGGCTGGGGATTTGTCTCAGTGGTTGTGCCACCTGCCTTGCACGTGCAAGTTCCTGAGTTCAATACCCGGTACCAAAAAAAAAAAAAAAAAAAAAAGCAACCCCCGCCAAAAAAACACCACATTATCAAGTTGGCTTATCCATTGGCTATTGATTAAATTATGAGTCTGTCCTCAGCCTATGTGACTTGCTAGATGACCCTTCAGCTGGTGTGTGGACCCAGAGGTCCCTATGCCAAGGGGTACAGTGGAGGTCCCAAAGATCGACAATACTGTGATGGTTCAGAGAGCAAGAAAACCCCGCAGCTCAGTACTTCATGACTCTAAACCAGCCATTCCCCGAAACAAACAGCTGCAGAAAATCAATGGGTATTCGTTAATTACAACCTATCTTTCACAGGAATGCATCATTCCTCCCTTTTATAAGCCTGGTTCGTGTCAGTGACTTAGCACCACAGTTCCCTCATCTGCCTTTATGCCTCCTATAATCTTGTGTAATCAATAAAGAGTGGCTTGTCCAGAGCCTCGGGGTCTTAGCCTTGGGAGAGCTATGACTATCCTAGCATCCAGTCTAAGCAACTCTTTGCCTGATCTTATTCTTGGTTTGGTTTGGTTTTCTTTAGTTTGGGTTTGTTTGGCGGGGAGCGTGCCAGGGATCCAATTCAGGAGGCAGGCAGTGGAACCACTGAGCTAAATCCCCAGCCCTTTGTCTGGTCTTATTCTTTATCCTCACTGGACCCTCAGTTGGGTGAACAGGCAGCCCCCAAAAGCAGCACAATTCACAATAGCTAAATCTTTGAAGTGGCCTATATGGCCATCAACAGATAAATGGATAAAGAAAATGTGCTGTTTATATACAATGGAGTACTACTCTGCCATAAAAAGGGATAAACTTGAGTCATGTGTAGGAAAATGGATGCACCTTGGGAACATAAAATTAATTGAAATGAATCAGACAGAAGCTCAAATATCACATGGTCTCTCATATGAGAAATCCAAAATACAAATAAAAATCAAATAAAAGAGAGATAATGGGAAATAGTGAGACAGATCTTTCGCATATGGGAAAAGGGACCAAGAGATAGAGGAAGTGAGGAGGGAGAAGAGGGAAAATGGATAAAACAAAAAAGAATTAAGATGTGTTATGTACATTTACCAATTCCTCATGAGGAATGCAATCATTGTGTACCACAAACATGTACTGATAACAAAAGACAAACATATGATAGATAGACAGATCTATCAAAACATCCAGAAAAAATAACCGACTGCATATCTACACACAATGGCCCAGTCAAGTGGAAACATAAAATTAACTATCATACTTCTGCACAAGATTTCTGCTATGAATAAACAAAATAATTTATGTGAAATGCATAGGACTATGGCAGGTAATAAGTCCTATTTAAGTGTTAGTTATTCTGGGTGTGTTGGTGCAGGCCAGTAATTCCAGCATCTGGGAGGCTGAGGCAGGAGGATTCTGAGTCAAGGCCAGCTTAGACTATATAGTGAGTTTAACACCAGCCTGGACTATACAGTGAGACCTTGCCTCAAAAACAACATAGTAAACTAGCCAAGTTCCATGGCACATTCCTGTAATTTCCACACTCTGGAAGGATGGGGCAGGAGGATTGCAAGTTTGAGCCCAGCACGGGCAACTTAATGTCAGCAAAACCCTGCGTCACAACCAAATATTTAAAAAGGACTAGGATGTAGCTCAGTGCATACACCGGGTTCAGTTCCTGATATCCCCCCACCCTGCTGCACTCACAAATGGTAGCTTTTGGGATTATCATGATGATGATGATGATGATGATGATCGTTACCTTTATTTTCCAAGGAAAGATGACAGAGCAGGGGCCACACCAATCTTTTCCCAAACAAGACACCTGTTCTCCTTCAACCCGCTGGGAAAGTCCCTGTCATAAAGAAACAGAGAAATTCTGAAGAGTGTAAGGAAGAAGGAAGAGGGGCTCGAACACCCTAAGGTTAGGGTGTGGCCTGGAGCAGAGGGGATGGTGCAGGATTAGAAGGACGTGATGGGGGGGGTTCTTCCACCCAGCAAACTCTCCTTTGCAAAGCCCTAGGAAGTGCACTGAGGCGTGGGGAGAGAACTGCATGGACGGAGTGAAGAGGGTGTCAAACAACTAGCAGCAGAATTGGAGCAAAGGGCTGAGCGGGAAGTGGGCGCCCTAAAGAGAGGGGATTCTCACTCCGCGAGTAATGGATGTACAGTGGCCATTTTGTCCTCTGCCCTTAAAAACTCCACTGCAGACATAAAAATAAAACTTTAGGAGTAAAGAGAGATGTCTAGAATTGAGTTGAATGTATGATAAGCCTTCTCACTTAGGGCACCAAAATTACTCTCAGGGAGACTCACTCCCATAAAGGGGACAATCGAATCAGTCAGAGAATGGGACAAAAGCAGCAATTCTGCTCTAGGAATAGCATTTTCATTCAATTTTTTCCTTTGCTATGTAGCTTATCTCTCACTTTAAATAAACCTACTCTTCTGAATTTATACCATTAATAAAATGAGACAGTAATTTATTCCTCACAGTCAAAAGGCTCTAACATAACACCATGTGTGAGACAGTGACAAATTATGTTATTGCAGCCTAAACGCCAGTAGACATTCACAATCCAAAAGAGAAAAGAAGAAAATTAAGTCATGGGACAGGGACACCAGAAAACCCCCCGCATGGAAGGTTGGGGTGCATCTAGAGCTCAGGATTAGGAATGGGCTACAAAATCACTTGCAGCTCAAGACCAAGACCCTCTTCCTGGACCTTAGTTCAACCTCTTGTTTCTGCAGGGTTGTTTTGTTTTTGTTTTTGTTTTGTTTTTTCCAACTCAGAAAAACTTAAAGGAAAGGAAAGACATTTTCCCTTTGGAAAGCTGTTCACATTTTATAGTAGATTGTAGTGAAGAAATAAAGTTCTTCCCGCATTTGTTTACCCGCATTCATCTCTTCCACTCCACGTCTTAAATTTTCTAAGGATGATAGAAATGAACCCAGATCTGAGGACCACGGAGGTGCCTGAAGATGATGAAAAGTGAAATAACAAATGCCTGGGCATCCCAAGTGGCAGCTTTTGACGTGAGAGTGCCACCTTCGGACCTGTATCCATCTTGCTCTACTGCTGTCTAACGCACGTTGAAATTTCTCATCCTATTTAGAAGGCAAAACTACAACCCTCAGCTTTTTAGCTATTTTATTTTCCTTCAGACTCAGAAAATTTGGATGGAGTTGAGAGAGGGTAGCGAAGTCAAAATCTCAGTTTACAGGAGACACTTGGAGCCCAGGAAGGCCTTGTGGGGAGAAGTACTAGTCCCACACTTTGATTCCGCCCAGCCATCCCCACCCTGGCTCGGGCCACTCAAGGCCTCTTCATATCCTCCTCCCGCCCCCACCGGGGGGCCCTGGCTTCACAAGGCAGAAGTAAAATGGTAGCCTCAGCCTCACAGCACCCGTGGGGACATCACAAGCTCTGTTGTTCCTTGCAAACTCAGAGCCGATATCCTGCTGGGGATCTTGGAAAAGTGGGTGGGACTATTTAGGAAAAGCTGGATAGAAATCAACTGAGGTTTACTTCCCTCGACTTCAGATTTATGGACAAGCCTCATGGGGATTCCCAGAGGCCTTTTCTGCCATAGTGCTTTTCTCTCCTCCTAAAAGCTGGTATACTGGAGCCAAGTCGTCTTTTCTTTCCCTGGAGAGAGCCAGAAAAGAAGGGGTCTGTGTCAGGCATTTGAGCACATCTGGTAGGGACATCAGGAGAGAAAATCAAGTGCTATAATTTAACTTACATTTTGAGATACTTTTTATTACACTTGCTTTTTTGGCTACACACACACACAACTGGCATTTCCCCATTAGTTAATGGGTTTGGAATTTTATGAGTCGGGGTTTAAATGTTCATAAAATAGTATCACCTTTTAAACCAGGGTCAGGGACCGTTTCTGAATGCTTCCAATCAGAAGCAATAATGTTCAAATACCAGTGGACTGTGTGCTAAATATCACTCTTCAGGGAGGATGGTATAAGATCTCAGTTGTCCTGGTCACCTACAGAGCCACAGATCAAGGCCAAGAAAGCACCTCAGACCAAGGAATATACCCAAGAAAGGGCACAAAGGACCCACAGGCAGCCCAAGCTGACTCCTCATCCCCTCCACCCAGCCCCGGCCTCCACACCTCCCCACAGGACTACCAGAGCAGCTGGGTATTAATCACACATTTCCACGGACTGTGCTGGTTCTGAGTAGTTCTTCCTAGAGATCATACACTAGGGCCGTGAACACTGAGAAAGCTGCAACTGAACCCCATACGTTCTCTTTTGA
Organism: Fukomys damarensis; assembly: GCF_012274545.1. Lineage (NCBI taxonomy): Eukaryota > Metazoa > Chordata > Mammalia > Rodentia > Bathyergidae > Fukomys > Fukomys damarensis. The sequence continues at coordinate 75,390,921 of NW_022900950.1, read as the reverse complement.
AGCTTCTTTTTATCTAATGTGACTATGTCAGCTTCCTCAACTGGTTGGCAAAATTAACAAGAAAAGGAACTCTGTTTGTTTTGCTTGTGTTCAACACTGAGCACCCAGCACAAGGCTTGGAGCTTAGAACACGTCTGGTGGTGAATGCTCGGCAATTTCACCCCTCAGTAAACACCAAGATAAGTGAGTGCCTTTGTCCATCAAATATCATGGATGCAAACGTACACCACAGATCTGTTCATGACGGCCAAAAACTGTAGCCAACCCAAAGTCCACTGGTAGTGGAATGGATAAACAGAAAGTGATGCATTTAAGCAACAGAGATTATGCAGGGGGAAGAAAAGAATAATTCTTTTTAAAAGGAAACTACATCTCTACTTGATAAGACAAAATCAAGAAAATGAGGCTCCAAAAAATGTGTTAGTTCACTGCTAGTAAAGTTTAAGAATGTATAGAGCAAATCCCCAGTGGCGGAAATGAGAATGAGCAGTGGCTCCTGCAAGGGCTGGGCGGTGCTGAGGGGTGGGCAGATGCCAGGCGTCCTCTAGGAGAGATCCACAGCTGCTCCAGGAGCTAACGGCCTTGGTTTGAATTGTGCCACACTGAAAATAACCAAGTATAGGAAACGTATGGTTTAGGGCTGTGCCCAGCAACATAGCCCAATTAATTGCCCTGTTAGAAGGAAAAGCTCCACAGAAGCAGGGTCTTGCCCTTGTTCACCCTGAACCGAAGCCGTTCTACACGGGGAAGATGTTGGGCTCTTCCGCCTTCCCACTGCTCCCTCTACAGTTCACTCAACACTCTCCACCCACCAGAGCCTTCCGGGCCTAGAGGTCGGCAGCTGTTTCCTGTCTCCACCCTTTGCCAGTTCTCTCTCCTGGGCCTTCTCTTTCTCTTCCAGTCTCTCATTTATGCAGTCTTGATGCTTCGGCCGTTTGGGCATTTGGGTGTTTGTTGCATTCACGATACTAGAAATTGAACACAGTCTTCATCCTGAGCTGTATCTCCAGTGCTTCTTTCTTCTTTTAGTTTTGTTGTTGAAAGTCTTGCTAATTAGCTAAGACCCAGAGGGCTGGGATTAGAGGCATCTTTAACATCTCTCGCTCATCTACTCTAGCAACTCTAACCAAAACACTGTCTGCTGCCACGACCCACTCCTTATCACACCACTTCTGACACCAAAATGTGTATTTTTCACAGCCCCAACCGGTTCTCCAACACTCTGGACACCACCTAGTTGTCAGTTATGGTTTAGATCTAAAACGTCCCCCAAAGGTCTCATGTTCGGAGGTGGGGCTTGATCAGATCCCTACAACGTAACCTGGCCACCACGACATGAGCAGCTTTCCTCCAGTGGATCCTTTCACCACTCCGTTACAGCCTTGGAGCTGGTGACCATGGGCCGAACCCACTGAAACCACGAGCCAAAGCAAACCTTTCCTTCTTCGTTTCAGTGTTGGGGATTTTGTCCCAAGGATGGGAAAGCTACTACAGTGTCCAGTGGAACCATTCAATCATGGCACTGGCTTTGAAGGGTTAGTTTAGACCCTGCAGATTAAGGGCTTAGTCCCACAAGGCTGCTCCCAGTTCAGGCACCAATCACAAGTCGAGCTCCTGTAAACTGACAGGTTCTCATAACCCTCTCAGTTTCCACAGAATGCTAGAACGGCTCACAGAACTGCAGGAAACACTTCCTGTTACTGGTTTATTTAAAAGGCACAATCCAGGAAGAGCTGAATGGAACAGATGCGTGGGTCCAGGCCTGGGGTAGAGGCACCTCACCCCACATTTCGTCTCCCCAAGTGCGCTAGTCTCCAGTGCATTAATTGTTCACTAATCCAGAAGCCCTCTGAATCTCACTGTTTGGGCTTTTCTAGAGGTTCCACAGTTAGTAACAAGCCTTCTTCCCCCTCCCAGAGATCATATTCCAGTGCTCTAGCCATGCCTCAGTCCTCCTGGTGACTAATGCCCATCCAGGGGACCAGTCCAGGGATCCCCCCGTGACCAGTCATTTCATTCACATAAACTCAGGCTGAAAGTTTGTTTAATAATGAATGACCTTGTTACTGATCGGGAAATCAGAAGGGGACCAGGTCCTCTGCGTTGCAGACCAAGGGTGCCTATGATGTGATAATGCCCAGCCATCTCCCGCATCGGTTCCCTCCCCTCACGTGCCACCACGGCCGTGCTGAGACTGGGAGACACAGTTCTGCCGGCCTAACACTGAGAGTCTTCTCCAAATAGGCCTCCCAGGGCCTTTTCCTCGTCACTCTCCCCTTCACATACGCTGCGCTTGGTTTGGACCAAACATTGGACTTCTGAACATTCCCCACCTCCACATCATTGCTGATGACTTTCTCCCTGCGATGCGTCCTCTCCTCTCCCCACAGACCTTCATATCACTCTCTGTTCTGGTTGAAATCCTGAGCGTTCTTCACAAAGCCTCACCCACATATCCTCTCACCCAGCAGGTGCTCCCTGAAGTCCTCCATTCCCACTTGAAATTATTTGTATTTGTATTTTTGTGCTATTCTTACGACACTTACTACATGCTACTCTGGTGACTTACGCCATAAGCTAGAAATGAATTTAGGACAGTGTGGGTCTTAGTTCTCTTTGAACTTTCAGAGCTGATAAAAAAATGTGGGGTGTTTAACTTTAAGATTTGAATTCCAATAAAAGACACAATGCAATTAATCCCCCTGAGGACACTCTTCCCTTCATTTGAACACACTTGTCCCATCCTTCTTGTCACTTTGGGAAGCAGCTCTGAAGTCCTTCACAGGAATCTTTATCAAGTGTGGTAAAAATACACAGAATGGTTTCACCAAGTGTCCTCATCCCCCTTATCCGCCTGATCTGGCACAGCGAGCCTTCTGGCTTGCAGTCAAACTCAAACTGACCCCGCGAGGTAAACATCTGAATTGTTTCAAGACATCAAGGTAGGCAATGCAGTACAACTGAGGACACTAATGACGAAGGCCTTTCCGAGCTGCTTGGAAAGGGCAGGAACCATAGGATAAGCAATGAGGGAGTACTTTAAGGGTGACGGGTGGCAATGTGTCTTATTGCTATAATTGTTTTTTTAATTTTAACATTCCCCTTATCTGGGACACATCTTGCATCGCATCCTGTACATTGTGTTATCCTTGGATGTTCATTAAATTCATGCTGATTGATAGAATAGATGCATGAAGGAAAGAAAATGAATCCTTGACTAATGGTCATACTGGGTAAGACACAGTAAGTTAATTCACACTGAGATGTAAATGACTGCTTAATGGATTCAAGACACAAAGGTATTTTCATTGTCATGGAGGATATGTTAGCCAGTGACTCCCATCTGAGAGAATCCGAAGACCAGGGACACTGAGGGACAACGTTATTCTGCTGGGGGTGAGGCCAGCCTTCAGGACTGGCTAAGCCAGGATGTTTCAGGGTCCCCGGGACACGCTGCTTCCCACGTGGCCAGGTACGACCTCACAACAGCTCTCGGCTCAGGATCAAACTGTCATCCACCGCAGTGTGCCACGCGGAGGCTGCTTTCTCAGCTGTCCAGTGGGACAGGTGGCCCTGCCTCCCTGGTTCTCAGGAGGACTCGTGCTTCACTGTGACCAAGCAGAAGGTGCCAACGCCGCTTTTGGCGTTCGCCTTTCACTCAGGGCTGCCAGTGCCGGCCACGAGCACGCTCGAGATCACCGGGCTCCACACGGCCTTGGCGGGAGAAAGGGAACCTGCCTCTCTCCCTCATGGTCTCCGCAGGGAGACGTCCCCACTCTCCTGCCTTTGTGGAGAGTTATAACGGTTGAGGCAGTCTCCTCGATTCTTATGAATTCCCCCACCTCTGAGTTCACAAAGACCAAAGGAGCCTTTCCCAGGGAGGAGAGGAACATTCCGGGCTGTGGACATCGACGTGCCCATGGGAGAGTCCAGGAGAAATTATGGCACAGGAGGTGACTGAAGAGGTCGTGCAGTAGAGCTGCGGGGAGAACACGCCAAGCGAGAAAAGCATGAAGATAATGCCCGAGCACCAGCAGCGAGCACGCACACACTATTAAAATACCACAGACAAATGCAGAAATTTCCTTTGGAAAAAACAATATAGACCCTGGCGGACAGCTGGGAGGTGAACTGGGAGGGACTGCGTCTGCCCTGGCCAACTGATGCCAGGACACTATCTCTCCATGCACACAAGCTGCTGCTCGCTGGCTGGGCCAGAAGCCCAGGCACGGCCTTCTGCTCCCTCTGGCTCTCCTTAGGGAGATGCAGCCCAGTGCCAGCAGCAACAGCGAGCGCGGGCAGATCGGCCAGGTCCCACCTTGCTCTAAGTGGATGCAGGCGCGCCTCCCCCACTCCTGGCCCATACTCCCGGGCCTGGTCAGTGAGCAAGTTTCTGATGGCCCAACCACCCACATGGATGGAGCCTAACTCAAAACGAGACATCCTCTGAGAGCCAGAAAGAGGCCTGGGCCCCCAATCCTCGCCTTAGAGACACTATTCAAGGAGTCTGACGCTGGCTCTTCTTGTGTGTTTGGATTCTCTCTACACATTTCTGTAGCTATCTGCTATGCCCAAAATAGAGAGAAGTCAGCCGAGCTGAAAACTCCCCCAAAGGAGTTAGCCCTGAACATCAATCTCAATAAGCCCCAGAAAATAGACACTCCTGCAAAAACAAAAAAATTGTTAATTAAATTTCAGTAGAAAGCAGTCTGACCACCGTCATTTTGAGTCTAAAATGGATCTGGCAAAGCATAATGGAGATTCACCCCGTGGTCACAGCAGCCTGGAGGGGAGGGACCCGTCTGGCTCTGCCTGCTTGGGAGTTCCAGAGACAAGGCCCTGAGGGAGAATGGGGAGGGAAGGGAGCCAGAGGAGGAGAGCTCACCCCGGCCTCCTTCCCCTGCCCAGCGGGGCCTTCCTTTTCCACCATCAGCATATTCTCCCCACTGTCCGTGTCCCGTTATCTATTCTCTCTGCTGTCCCATCTTAGATAAACTCTTCCAACTCACAGATTTTGTTAGATGGCAACACTTAGCTCTGAACACTGCTGGAGAGGGGCCAGCTGCTGCATGCCGGGTGAACATGCAGAGTCAGGCCAGCCAGGATGGTGCGGGAAAGAGGCAGTGATGGAGGACGATGGAGGAAAAAGAAGCAGGGACCAAAGAAGCCTGCTGCCCTGCTGTAGCTCAGGCTACCAGGTAAGGACAGTGGCGGCCAGTGAGCAGCAGGCAGAGCATGCTAAACCCCCACACTGGACAGAAGGCATCTGTACCCTCTACCCGCTCACTTCTGGAACCTGCTCTTTGGGCCATGCTGGATGACTTTCTGTTCATCCTCCAAGACCTTGCAGCACCAACAGGCCCTCCCTGGTGGGACAAAGTCAGGGTAGGTGTCCATGTACCACCTGTCTTCTTCCAGAGGATGAAGGAAATGGAGTACTACTCAGCCATCAAGAATGAGAAACCAGAGACATTTATAGCTAAGTGGATGCACACTGAGGCCATACACTTAAGTGAAATTAATAGGACACACATGCGTAAAGACCAAATAGTTTCCCTGGTGTGAAAATTTTAATGTGTAAATAAGGATCAAAATATATAATTCATATTGTATAATAGGAAAAAAATATCTAAAGGAGTAGGGGAAGTGGGAGGAGCATGGGAAAGGTGAAAAAGGAAAAGAAAAAATGAGAGAAAAGGAAAATATGGAAACAAAGTATTTGTAAACAAGAGAGGGTAGGGGGTGAGAAGAAAGGGCAGCGAATGGGAAAAAATAAGAACCAAGATACATCATGTAAAGGTGCAAGATCGCAGTGATGAATGCAACTGTATTGTGCACCTAAAGTGTACCCATAAACTAAAACATCAAAAGAAGAGCAAAAAGAAAAAATTTAAAAACACACACAGCACATCTGAAGACATTCGCAGTAAAACTAAAACAGCCATTCGACACACCGGCTCACCCCCGGCCGCGCTGCGCCCAGCTCGGCCCCACAGTGTCACTGCCCGGCCGTCCCCGGTGGCCTTGGTACCTCATTTCTAACCTAGACCCCCACTGACGGAGGTGGACAGGGGCATTTTCAGGGTTCCTGTGTGCATGCAGATGAAACGCTCTACCTTCCGAGGTGCTTGAGGACAAAATTGGTAAAATCAGTGTGGTAGTACTGGCTGAAGTATTCCTCTGCATATACAACTATTCTCCCTCCAAGATCTCATCCTAGAGAAATATGCAAATGTTTATAACTAAAAACAATATTGGTCTTCTTCCTTATAACAGTGGAAAAAATAAGTGTTAAGATGTGCGATGCTACTGGGTGAGTCAGAGGACACAAGGGTACTTCAGGTGCACACCAGCAACCCGTATGGATCCCAAGAAGATGTTCATAACATCTGAAAGAAACAAAGGAATTACACAAAGTGTGATCCTATTCTGGTAAATGAAACAAGGGAAAGAAGAGACACAGAGAGGAGAACGGAAGGAAGGAAAGAAGAATCTAAAGACAGACACCTTTCAGTGTTTCTCTGTGTGGTGGCTTTTATTTTTCTTCATGTTTACTACACTGGATGAGTGTCCCTCATCACCTGCATTGCTTTTTCATTAGAAGAAAATAGCAAGGCATTTAAATGTGTGCGCACACATGGACCGTGTGCCTGTAAGATGCAATGTGGCTGGTTTGCCAGCCCTGCCCAGGGCCTGGTGGGCAACCCCTCCCACCCCATGGCTTGGAGCAAGGTCTCCTGGCTCCTGCCCAGCATCCAGGAGGCCAGGCAGAGCAGCCAGTGCAAGCGGGAAGCAGGACATAAAGTGGGAGGCCGTAGGGTGCCTGTCTCGCCACCTTCTCTCATTACTAGCACAGGCAACAGGTATATGAACCAAACCAGACCTCGTGTTACAGAATATTTTTTGTTTTCTGAGCACAAAATGCTGAATCTACCAGAAAAGGAAAGCAAGGGAGGGCTCTGATGGCTTTAAGTACGTTATTTCCGTCCGTGGCGCTACATTCTTGGTTGAAGTAGTTTAAATATCTGCTTCCTGTGGAGGAGACTGACCACTCACCGCCCAAGTCGTGGCTGCATCACTCAATGTCACAGGGCAGGTGACAGGTCCAGCCTAGCACCAGCTTTGCTCCTTAAATTCTCCTGACCTCAGTTCGCCCCCCTGCATCGAAGGGCAAGAGGGGCCCAGTAATGGCCTGCATCACATCCCGTGTTTGTCGCACTCTGTTGGGAGCACTGTGGCTCCTTGGGGGGTCAGGAGTCCTCAAGTGGGGGACCCTAGACGGGCCATGTCCTGGACCCCCAGACCCAACAGGACCACAGCAGCTCTACATCCCTCCTCTGTATGAAGAGGTAAGGTCTGCTCTGGAATGGACTCCTGCGATTGCAAGTTGGAAAAGCAGCAGACTGGAACTCTTCACTCTCTGAGGAAAAAAATGTCCCCTCCAAGCACAGCGCACACACGACCATTTGTCAGCTGAGGCACTGCCGATTACCTATCATCTGAACTTGCCTAATCTTTAGTGTGATTTGTTTACTCATACCGAGAATGGCCGCCGGCTTTGGGTATTGCCTCTGAAATTGGACTCAAATATTCACCAGACAAAGATGTTATTAAGTCATCCTCCCACAGAAAGAGACAGAAATCAAAACACTGGCATCTCCACAAGGCACCTGGCACCAATTTAGTCCTGGCCCCAACTCTGGCTCTAAGCAAGAGTGCTTGAAAGTGAAGGGAGCTATTTTGGGCTCTTTGCTCGGGTTTATTAGTTATTTTCTTTCCACATGGGGAGCCAGTTTATTGGTCTGTTCTCCATGCTACCTTCCATGTAGCAATGGAGAGATCCTGACGGTGCATGTGTGCACCCTGCAGTGCCTTTGGGCAGTGGATATCTACATTCTAGAGGTGCGTGGAATGAGGGAGATACATGCAAAACTTTATAAAATCACAGCACCAAAGAAGACTTTTTAAAGCTACCTGATTGAACAAGCCTAAACGTTATCTCACTCCTAGCCAAAAGAAGGAAGAAGACAGAGGAGGAGGGAGAAGAGGGGAGGAGGTAGGGCAAAGGGACAGAAAATAAAGAAAATTTCATCTCAGAGCAAGCTTTCAATCAATAGTATGCTAGGTTTGAGTCTGGACAGGCTGGACAATTCTTACCCCGTTGAGCTGCCATGAGCCTGAAATGTAAAACCACCTGTGGGAAAGTCTGCCGTGAGGACCCAAACTTGATTGCTTTCTGCGCTCATCGCTTCTGTGGACAGGGACCACCGGGGAAGTAAAAGTCATGTTGGCAGAATACAGAGCAATGCAGCCAAAAACAAATTCTCCCTTTCTTTCTCTTCCCTTCTCTCCTGCACAACACACACCCACACACACACAGGTTTGGTCATCACTCAGCCTCCTCCTCCCCACACCCACTCAACCCCAGGCAGCAATGGAGGTCTGGGTGAGTTCTCTGGGCACAAACTTTTAGTCATCTCTCACGATGACTGGTGTGTTCATGATAATGCGTGTTTCAAAATTGCCGAAGTAGATTTTTAAGGTCCTCACCATGATAAAAATGTTAAAACGATGGACACGTGAATTCACTTGACTGAATCTCACTGTAGTCCATAAATATACACTTAATTTAAAAAACACTTAAACCATGTAATGAGACTGAGGGTTCCCTTTGGCCTACAGAGGACTTGCATTGGATTTACATTGACTGCTGCCCCATTTTGTTCTGAGAATTTGAGCTTTTCTTAGCATGACACATCTCTCCCATGTGTAGTCTCTGGATTCCACCAGCACCTTTCTCTTGGTGAGTGCAAACAGGGACAATAAAGTCAGTGTGTGCAAGGTGCCACACACCCAGAATCATCTCGGAGCTTTTCACCCTGGCTAGCCAGCTAGCCAGGAAGTAGTAAGAGGTCCCAGGCCGAGGCACATTACCACCTTCTCTCAACAAGGCATGAGACCGGCTTGCACCTGAAGGAATGCCGATCAGGTGAGGAACGAGGGAGCAGACATATCTGGCTACAGTACAAGGTGAGGTCGGGGTGATGCTGCGTCACTAAGAGAGAGGACAGGTGCACAATGTCTCAGTGCTGAATGCAAATATCTGCACTGCAGGGAAGCATGAAATAAGGAGTCCACGAGGACTCCCCTGAGAGTCGATCCCTACACTGGCTCAAGAGGGAAGGCAGCACGAAAGTCTGCAGTCTCCACCATCAGTGGGAGAGTCAAGAAGGATTTGAACTTCATTTCTCTTCTTGCACTGTAGCTGTTTCTCTGAATAGCTAAACGGCATGCTTTGGGCCACCGCTGAACTCCACTTTTGTACATTTCTCTCTAAGGGCCCTTGCTCTCTATCAGAGATGCTCTCCAGGAAGCAACCTAGAGATTCATCAGAATGACAAAACTGGGTTTCTCCAGGGGGGCAAGGTCAGCAGACTCTGCCCTTTGTGCAAGTCGTTAACAAAGGCTCTCAGGATGGTGCCGCCTTTGTTCCCCTCTCTTCTGGTGGAAATGATTTAGCGACTGCTCTGTACCTTTCTCTCACTTCAATGCCATGCTTGACCCCTCACCGCCACCCTTTCACATGAGATCCTTTTGCTTCACTGGCCTTTCCGGATAAGGCAGAGTCTCCCTAAGTCAAGAATGTACCTATTCAGAAGAGGTCAGTTCGCTCTGGGCAGTGATGACAAAGCTGCCCTTTCCACTTTGACCACTGATTTAAACATTAGTCACGGGCTCCAGGACTCCAGTGGGGCAACTGTCTGGGAACCGATGAGGGACATCCTGTCTCATTCCCATAACCCATGACCAGTCACCCCAAAGAATCAGCCACCAGCCACAGATCCCTCCTAGCCAGCTACACGGTAACTAAAACAAGTCCCTTCTGTGTACATTTCCTGTAGCGTGTAATTGCCAACTGGTGACAGAGACGAATGAGAAAGGAATGCAGAGAGCGCTTCAATGGAATCATCATCACAAAGGCCCCAACCCTACATGCCGAGCACAGAGAGCTCACGGCATGGCCCAGCTTGTGATCAGACCCTCTCCACGAAGTACTCAGCACCTTCCCCAGGCTACACGTGCCACACATGCCAGCTTAGGCTTCTTAAAAGCACATGCGCACTGTAAGGAGACTTGGGAAATTCTTGGAGATTTAATCCTTCTCACATGAAAATTCCCTCTTAATGTTACTCATAAAAGGCCATCTGAGAGTAGAAACATCACTATTTCTCGATTAGATCCAAACTGAATTAAATATTTCATGACAACTACCCGACTCCTTAATTTTATCATTTCTCTCCAAGCCAAATTTCTCTGGTTCCTTTTGGTGCCTCTCATGTTATGATTTTGAGGTTCTTCCCTATCCTGAGTACTTTGACAGTCAAAGTCATAAGAAAATTGAGCTCCAACACATCTACAGAGATTGTGTCATCCACTTTTAAATGTATTTTTGAGCTAAGTGAAGGATTTGAAAGAGGGAAGTCAGAAATGATAGCAGCTTTGTCCCCTGGCTAAAACAGCACTGAAGAAATGTTAGGTTAGGGTAGGGGTACATGGACATAAGAACTTCCGTCTTAGAAGTAAATATATACTGAAAGAAAATAAGCTGAAACAGAAGCACATGAGGCAAGGCTTTATTAGGGAAAACAGCTGCTGGGCTGCCTCGAACAACGGTAAGTGAGGGTGAGACTAACTGGGGTGAGGTTTATATAGGGCAGTGCAGCGGGTAGACTACTGTGAGAGCTGAGAATTGGCCGTACCGTGGGGCTAGTGACGAGGTGCCTGGTGACGGGAAGGGGAGGATCACGCGGGGAGCAGGGTGGAACAACAAGTTAGGTTTTGCTTCTCTAGAGGGGATAGTTTCATTTTTCTGAAGTGGCTCATTTCCATAAGCAGGAACCATTTTAGAAACAGGTGCCATTTTAGAATGTAGGACCGTTGGCGCCATTTTGTCTGGCTGAGAACTCTACCATGTACTTTTTTAGCTCCTCTCAGGATCTATACCAGGCATTTTACATGTTAATCTTTACCAGAAAGTGAGCTGCAGTATTGCTGTTTTACAGTTAAAGAAAGGGGCTCACAGGGATAAGTGGTTTGCCCAAGATCATCTACCTAATAAGTGGCAAATAATGTATTTGCCCCAAATTTCTAACTTAGCGTAATTCCTTCTGGCCAATGCCACATACTGGAATGACTCAACCTCCCAAAACTAGCTACATCCTGTTCAATTTTTCACATCTTCCAAGTCCTTCAGCTTTGTCAGATGTTTCTGGGCTCAGATCATATTCTGCCACAACCTAGTTCTTTTCTGATCTTCCAGACTTGCCTGCTCTGAAACTGGGCATCTCCCTGACCCCACAAGACATCCTTAGTCTCAAGTCTCCTATCACAGTTTTATGTGGACAAATTCATTAGTGCTCCCAAGTCACTGAGCCCATGGGTTCTCTTTCTTGTGATCTTTGTGAGACAACACACTGGGTGATCAAAATGAGCTAGTTGTAGGGCCAGGGATTTAGTTCAGTGGTTCCACTGCCTGCCTTGTAAGTACAAGGTCGCGAATTCAATCCCTGGTACCAAAAAGAGCTAGTTCTTATACATGTAGGCCCCAACTACAGTAGATGAACTTTCAATTCTTCAAACCTCTCTACTCCTTTTCCTCCCCTTCCTCCTCCTTCTTCTTCTCATGTGTGAGTTCACATGTGTATGGATGAGTTCATGAGCGTGTTTGTGTCTGTGTGTGTGTGTGTGTGAGTGTGTGTGCATGCACATGTCTATGTGTTCCTTCCCAAGGAACCCAGTGTCCATAAGGCTTCCTGCATTATCATAAAAGGCAAGGAAAAAAGAGGGAATGGGCCAAGTACCCAGTTGTTTAAGCTCTCTTTGGTTTCTGCAGACCTCATATTCAAATCTCAAGAGCCCTATCTAAAGCTCTCCTGTTCATAATGTGGTTCAGTTGGTAGAAAGTCACTACCATGTTCACATGAGAGCTCCACTGAGGCTGAGCAGAGATCTGGTGTTCCTCCTGAAGGACCCGGTTCACACTACTCTATGTGACCCAGGATCTGGAAGACACAGCATTCCAGTCAACCAATCCAACCCCAAATTAAAAGCAATCCCAATCTTTTCTTGAATGCCTTAAATGATGTCAAAAGATAACCAATTTCTAACCCACAGTGATGTTTCTTTAAAGTCTCCTTTTTCATTATTTTCACTTTCACTGTCAATCATGACCTGAACTCTTTCAGAGTTTCTCTCAGTATATAGTATTCTCAACCTCCAAGCTCAAACTCCCTCTAAAAATCAAGTTGGCACAGACTTTCCCTATCCTTCAGTGTCCCCATCCAAGGCTTCCCAGAGAACCCACTCTCTGCTTCTCAGGAATAACGTCTCCGAGGAGATTCTGACAGACACCCATAGGGAAAGCAAGTGGCTGGCTCCTAGTACATTGCCAGAGCTGTCCTAGAATCCAGAGGGAAGAGTGTGGGAAAAGTTCAAGCCGGCTGGGCCAGGTGCACCGCACTCCTATCTCCTGAGCTAACTGGGAGAACATGCTAAGGCTGAGCTAACTCACCTAGTGCATAGATGCTGGGTCCAACAGGCCACACCTCAGCTCCTGGTCTTAACTCCTTCGCTGTGCCCAAGAAAAATCACTTCACCACGCCTCCAATAAGATATCGCCAAATGTTCAATGCTCCTCCCATGCTCCTCCCCCATGGTTTTCCCTATAGAAGCCTGTGCATTTCCTGAATAAAGCAGAAACATTCCAGAAACCTCCCTGGAGTCTGCTTGGTGATTCCGCACCTTACCCTCCCAGTCTGAGCTCCCGAACCTTGTTCGCAAGCGGACAACAGAAGAGCCTGGTAGGCACTGTCCACCTGGCAAGATGACAATCTGGGGCTAGCAAGGAGGGACTCCTCATATGGAGGGATGGCAGGTGAGGCCACTGGGCTGGCAGGTGCCAGGGCTTTGGGAAAACCTTGGGAAGTGTAAAGCAGTGAAATGGGAGTCGGTAAATACTGTTGGTCTAGCACAGCAGAGAAAGTTAAGACTTGAACTGACTTGAGAAAAGCACTAAACAAACAAATGAAGATTTAGAAGATCCGGGATACAAAATCCCAGGGTTGGCCAAGAGTTAATACCCCAGAATGTGTGATGGAAAGCAGTAACTAGGTGAACCTCCGTGCAAGGAGCACTGTGTTCCCAGCCCCCAATCCTGGAAGCCTTACTCTCTGAAGAAATTCAGAGGGGCTCAGCAATACACACGCACGGTGTGGGAAGGGAGCTCCCTCCCCAAGCCAGGAGATTAAGTAAGACCCCACGTCAATCACGACTGCCTCATCCTCTTTCTTGTGCAGCACCCACATTGCTGACAGCTGTGTACCCCAGAAAAACTGGCTGTCACCAGAGAGAACCCCTCAGCTTGGCATCTGCTGAGCTTTCTCCAGCCCCAGTTGAACAGCAAAGGCAGATCAGGAGCTCTGAGCTCAGGGTGTAAGCAGTAAGGCACAGCCTTGGGAGAACTTAAAACTAATCATTAAATACAATTTTTTTATTATTACCATGTGTAGCAATTTTAAAAACTTCAGTGGTAGTGAACTCCTCCTCCAGAAACAACTTCTCTGGATCAAAGTTGCAAGCAGTTGCAGTGCCTAATGTCAAATATCAACAATGTGTACATAAACACCACATTAGCACATTTTTTATTTTCTACCTGAAAGTTAATTTTGGAAACTCCCCATTATTCAGTCAGTTTCCAGTTAATACACACGCAGGGACAGGTGATTCCTCCAAGGGGTGTTCGAAGGTTCAAACCACTCTACTCTGTGCCTGCTGGCCCCAGGGCCCCGTCCCTGCAGTGCCACCCAGCCCTCTGTTTAAACAGCAGCCTCAAAAATAAACAATGACACCACTTGCATGCAACAGCACATTTGAAAATAAACAATGACTCCTTCCTAAGTAAGAAAAACTTCGAATCACTTTTTGGCATTCTGGGTCACCACTTGGACTTCTTAGTTTGTTTAGTTTAAAACAGTGACACTGATCAGTGAAGAGCAGCCCGGTAGCTGTGTTTGGTAATTGCACGATTTATTTTACACATGAAACACGTCACTGGACTCGGGTGATATCTTTAAAATTGAACTGCATTCATGTTCATTAACTGTTTCGGAACTAAGGAAGAAAATAATCATTTTAATGGAGAAACATGTACTTAATTTGCATTCTCACACAATTCAGAAATGTATCTATCAACATGATCTTTTTTACTTTTTTAAGGTATCAGAAAATATGTTCCTTAGGATAAGTATTCATTGAGGAGAATGAAAAGACGAATTTTCCCTCGTGTTTATCTTGTAACTTTTTAATTAGTCTGTGATACATAATAAATACATTTATGGTAGGGATTCTCACATGTCACATGGTGATTATTTTTCACTTCTTTTTACATCTCCTTATTCCCACCTCCCCTGATCCCCAGGTCTTCTTCACATCTCCCTAAAATCTGTTTCTGTTTCCTATCATCTATTATTTATTATGTTCTTGAAATTATACATTGGGCTTCTCATACAAGAGAAACCATGAGCGATTTGACATTCTGGGTCTGATTTATTTTACTTAGCATTATGGTCTCATTGACTTTCCTACAAACAACTCAAGTGGGTCCTTCTTGATGGACGAGTAGTACTCTGTTGTATACACAGGAGATATATCACATTTCCCTCATCCACTCATCTGTGGATGGGTATGGGGGCCACTTCCAAGACTCAGCTATTATGATTTGTGCTGCTATAAACACTGGCAATTATTATAACTTATTTTTATTATTACTGAAACTAACTTTTGTTTACGTGTACAAATGAATGTATGTGTGTGTATGCATATATATACACATTTGTGTAAATTGACTGTATCTGAATGTCAAATATACAAGATCCACTCATGATTTGAACTCCACCTCACTGCTACCCCAGCACAGTGAGCCACTAATCAACAGACACAGGAAATACAAAGACCAGAATTAACAAACAAAATTAATTTGTATAAAACAGAGATGTACAGAGACAGGAGAAAACTTTGACTTCAATGAAGTCCTTGGTGATTAAAAAAAAACTGTCTCCTTGATACAGATTAAAGAATAGGAGGCATTTTTAAAAAAAGAAAAAAGAAAGACAGAAACTTTCAGACAATAAGAAAGAATGCTTCGAATCAAAAATACAGAACTTTTTAAAATAAGAAAGTAAAAACATTTTAAAAGAAGTCAAACAAAAAGTAGGATAACAAAATGGAAAATAGGAACGATTTTTTTAAAATAGAGTATCAATTCAGAAATCTGACCTCTAACTAATCAGAGTTCCCGAAATAACAGCAAATAAACAGATGGAAAAAGAAACATCACATAATATAAGAAATGTTCCCAGAACCAAAGGCCAGAAGTTTCTAAACAGGAGGGCCCACAAAATGCTCAGGACAATAAATGAAAAACAAATTGCACTAAGGCAAACCAGTGGGAAATTTCTAAATATTAAGAAAAAAGACAAAATCCCCAAAAGGTCTCAGGCAGGGGGAAAAAAAGGAGTACACTAAAGGAAAAGAGACATCACGGCCCTGAATTTTTCTAAGCACCTTGGAAAGTAGAAGATGCTGGATCCATGCTAGCCGTAGTCTAAGCAAAGGAAGTATTTCCAATGTGAGATCCATGGGTAGCAAAATCAAAGGTAAAATAAAATTGTTTTCTGATGGACAAGGTTTCAAAACTATAACCTCCTACATCAGAAAGCTCCTGGCACGTGCGCGTCACAGGATCAAGACAGCAATCTTAGGCAGGTGAGGCATAGGTAGGTCAGATATGCAGAAAGTGAGCAAAGAGTCTCCCGGAGATGCGAAGAGATTGCCAAGTATGACAAGAAGGGGAACAGCCCGTCAGTATCGACGCGGCAGTCCTTGGAAGTCCCGACTTCAAATTTGAACGGGGAAATGGAAAACCCCAGAGGCAGTGCCGCCAAAATAAAAAATGGAACCAATTTCTGAAATCGTGTGTTCTTGGAGAAGGTGGAAACTAATTAGGGGCAGTACATAACACTGCACAGACTTTTAAAAAGAGAGAGACAATTTGAACTCCAGGAAAAACAAAAGGCTCTACCAGAAATATAGCTGTGGGTAATACCTATTCATCCTAATAGTATAAGCAATGAGCACTAATTTCACAAATAACTGTGATGGAACCAGAATGGGGGGATGGAGCTGGGGAGAGAGAGGGCGTGTGCGCGTGTGTGTAAGAGAGGGTTACATTTCTGTCTTTCGTGAGAAAGTCAATAGTCACAAAAGAAGTAGCAGTATCGTGATATTGAGACAGAGAGAGTTGCAAGCTAAGAAATGAAGCTAAACGGAAGCAGCTGCTTCGAAGGGGTCATGACTTGAGATGAAAAAGTAGGGGATGCTATTTTTTTTGTTTTTAAAAGTGTCTATTTGTTTTCTGGTTTGTTTGTTTTATTTCATACACATACTGCTTTTGGCAACATACTGAAAAGAGAAGCAGGAAACTAGAATTTGATTGGGAACTGCCCCGTTTAATGTGTGTTGAAAATGAAGGTAGAATTAAAGCATGAAAAGGAGAGTGGCACAAAATACCTTCCTAACTACCCTCTCTATGCCACCAGACAAACTTGGGAGGGAGGCGAAGAAACGCACAGCGCATGCCAGACTTTCAAAGATCTTCGTGAGCGATCATCACCACCATCCTGAAGAATGAGGCAAGTGGTTTTACAGTCTCCGACGGGTGCCAAACAACTTGCTTGCTTGCGAGTGCTCACTGCCTGTGTGAGCCCGGGAAGGCTGCGGGCAGAGCCCAACAGTTCATCCCCAGCACCATCCTCTGAATGGCTCCTGTGGGGCCACTTGCAATACCAGGAAGCTGACTCTCGCCAAGTTCACACCTTGTCATACGGCAAGCAAGAGCCAAGGCCCTCCCACTGCTCTAGCCCCAATATAACCCCACCCTTAGTCTCTGGGGACAGAACAGTGTCTTCTGTTTGTACCCTCAGCACCCGGCACGCCGTGTGTGGCACACAGAAATGCTCGCCCAAAGTCTACCCACTGAGGTAAGACAGCTTGCACCAGAAAGTGCAGCCCCTCTTCCTGTCTGTCAGGTGAGCTGCACTAGGCTGTGCGGGGGCGGCCCTGGTAGACTACACGGAAGGTTCTTCCTCCAAGGCAGAGGGAACCCTCGGCCCCCCTTCAAGGACCCCAGAGTCAGCTCTTGGTTTCAAGTCCCCGTACTGAAAAGTCTCACTATCTAAGCAGCAGAACAGCAATTTCAATCTCAAAAGACAGCAAAATTTCCAGGTATGGTAGTGCACACCTGAAGTCCCACCACTCTGAGGCAGGAAGACCACAAGTTGGAGCCCAGCCAGGGCAACTTAAGAACTTGGCAAGACCCTGTCTCAAAATTTTAAAAGAAAAAGAGCTGGGGATGTTGTTCAGTGTGAAGACCCTGGATTTAATCTCCACTACCACACATACACACACATACACACACAAAGCAAAATTAAAACTTCAATGCAAAAAAAAATGAAGAAAAAACTGGGGAAACTATTTTAGAGCCCACGGAATTTTTGAAAATGTCATTAACAAACAGTAAAATCGGGGAGATAGAAATCACAATCACGTAACCTAACAGGAGACAGCAGAGTCCCCAGCACAGTGCCCCATCTTACAAGAGACCAGCTTCTCTGCGGCAGTTCTGGGAAGCAAGGGCACAGAGCCAATTCAGAATCCAAGGCCGTGTGTTGAGGAAGCATCCAGTGAGTGAACTTTCCATCGAGGGAAGGTGGACCTGTGATAAGGGAAGCAGAGGGTCCAAGAAGCTGGAATGGCTCCTCTGAGAATCCTGGAGAAGTGGCCTCATATGCTGGGTTTCTTTTCGCTGACTCCACAGAGCCTGTCTCTGGAGGCTTCACACAATACATCTTAAACTATTGCAAGGGGTAAGTGTTTGTTGTAGAATACAGATTACTGGAGGGTCCTCCTGTTTTCTAAGACCTTGACCATTATGGTAACGTGTCTTGTCTCTGGAAAGTGCAGACCTTCGTTAGCAGCAGAGATGTGTCATAGGAGGGGAGATGGGCCAAGGCAGCGTGAGAGGTACGTGTCAGGTCTGAAGGGGGTGGCAGGGTGGCCGGCCCTGAGATGCGACGTTCCCAGCACAACCTGGGCATGTATGAGTCTGGGAGCACTGTGGCCCTGCAGCCAGAAATCAAAGGCTTCACAACCCACTCAGAAGAGAGCACTACTCAAGTCTCCAAGCAAAGTAATTCAGTGGTAAGGGAGAAAGGCATCATTCCATGGAAGTCCATCCCCGAGGCCACAGGCCTGTTGTCCTAGTGACAGTCTTGTTCTCCTGACCAGACTCTCAGAAACTTCTGAAGGACTGAACACACACTCTCACAGATATATTTTCTCTATGTTTTGTTTTTTTTTTTTTTTTTTTTTTTTTTTTTTTTTTTGGTACCAGGGATTGAACTCAGGTCCTTGCGCTTGCAAGGCAGGCCACTGAACCGCTGAGCTAAATCCCTGGCCCAAATTTTCTCTATTTTTTGAGTACAGCATTGCAAAAAAACAAAAAAATCTCCTAGGAGCATCTTTACCATTCCAATTCTGGACATTCACCATTGTGACACCTGCCATACTAGATGTCTGTTAGGCCTCTCTGGACAGCTTTTCAGGGTAGGAGACCACCTCCACACCCACTGTTGGGTGTCCATTCCCACCCATGCAGTAGCCCAGAAAGGCAAACGTCTCTACCTCACCCATACTTGGTGTGGGCATCTTGGTCTTAGCATCTGAAGGGAGACTACTGGATGGCAAAGGCCACCATATCATGAGCACAGACATGCAGCAAGGCTGAACCACAGATATCTTCAAAAATGTGCTTTAGGAAGCTGCTCAGGATTCCTTGAAGCCCTGCAGTATCTCCCAGGAAATGGTTCTCTATTCAAATTCCTGGTGATAGCAACCCAGCACACACTGGGGCAGAACCATAGGGTTGTACAACTGATTTGCCTTTACGACCTCTTACCACTGGTGGGGAGAAGTAGGCTGCTCGGAAGGGCCAGGTCTCTTGGAAACCTTTGGAGAATGTTGAGCCCTGAGAGGCCAAAGACTTTGGCTGCTATGTGGGAAATCGTCCGTAGGGGGCACAAGAAGGGGCGACAGAAAGACCCCTCAGAGGCCATTGGTGCAGTTAAGGAATGAAATGTTCATGGCTTGAACAGAATGGTGGCCTTGGGGTTGGTGTTAAATTCTGCACACACACTAAAAGTAGAATTAAGAAGATTACCTAATGTCCTGGATTTGGGGTGTGAGACAGAGAAGAGTGAAAAATATTTTTTTCTTGTCTGAAGAGCTTTAAGAATCGGTAATGCCACTTAGGCAACACTGAGGGAGGCACAGTTGGAAGAAGACACCAAAGGACATACGCCAAAGTGTGATAATGATCATATTTCACGCTCATAAATTGCTTGTTTGCTCTGGGCAAGGCACTGGCTGAAACTACTTTATATTTATTTTCACATTATTTTTATATTCATTCTTTTCATGCTCGCTGTAACTGAGCTGCAGTACTATCGTGGCATGTGGGATTGTAGTTTGCATTTAGGCTTGTCTAAATATTCCAATTTTTGCAATAAATGTACAAAGTCCTTTTATAATAAAAGAAAGCTCACTGGGTACGTGTGCATACTGATTCTGTTGGCCAAAAATGACACATCTAATACACTTGGGCACAAGTGAATCATCGGCAACTGTTCAGCCTAGATTGGCATGAGATTGCATCACAAACAGTCTTTTAGCACCGCAGTTTTCACCTTTCTTTTCCTGCCGGGCCAGACATATTCATAAGCAAAACTCAGTCACATGATACATCAAGACAATAAATGGCTCACGCCTTGTACCCTACTTGAAATCACTTATTATCCCTACACCAAGCCAAGAACTTCTGAAGTGGATGCCCGTATGAATCATATTGCTAGGTAGCTCTGACTCTTTTAATGCAACATTCCATAAGTGAAAGCTCTCAAGATTTAGTTTTGTCTCTTTCTCTCCAGCCACTATTTTACCCCAAATGTTATTGTTTTGCCCAACAGTTTCTATGTGAATGTACTCCGTGGAGTATAGAAAGCAGGAGTGATCATGGCTCCTTACAATGGCTGACTGGGGATGCTGGGGGCAGAGGCCTCTGGTCACAGTGACACTCCCTGGACAGGAGAATTGTGCAACTCTTCCTGTCACAGGGATAACTGATTTGCATGGAATTCTGACTGTGCTCCATAGCTGTCTGAATCTTTCAAGATGCTTAAGTGGAAAGTGAACAAACCAATCACACGCAATTTAAAATGAAAATTCCGATTCAGATCGTGGCTTGTTACACTCCTCTGGTGGTGTTCAGTAAACTCGCTGGTGCTGGAATGACACCAAAGGCAGTCCCATTCAGTTACTATAACTCCAAGCTAGACATCATTTTTTATTTTCTTTAAGACTGTAGGGAGGCATCTCACTACAACACGAGCATTATTAAATGGAACTGGATATGCTTTGGATCAAACCAAGTCTTCTGAATCATGAATATTGAAAGTGGAAAAGAACTAGAGATTGCATATTCCAAACCTGTCACTTAACAGAAGAGAAAAAAGATGCTCATGGGCCTTCAATGATTGGCCCAGGACCACCCAGAAATGAGAATAGAATCCAGCCCCCTCAGCCTTAGAGCTCCTTGCACCCACTGGACTCTGGCCACCTGTGAGGCCACTGCTGATGGTGTTGGTCACACATGGCCCAGGCCTCACCTCTACCCCATGAGCCCCATGGCAGCAGAACCAGAACCAGGATGTCCTCAAGGCTGGTAGTCGAGCCAGCATTTAGTCCTATCCTAGACTCCTACCTAGAGACTAAGAAAGGAAATCTGGACAGATCAAAGAAAAAGAAGAAAAATCAAAGAATATCCACAAAAGTATAGCAAGTAAGGAAAGTAGAGGTGAGAAGCATTTAAGAATTGAGCCTTTCCTTTTTAAAAGCAAGTGCATTCAGTAACAACTATTATCAGAGAGCTTCCATTCTCCTTATGAATGTTTGCTCAAGTTCTAAACAAGATAAACTTCAGGGCACAACAACTATCTCCTTGTGTCTCAGCTCTACTCCTTTAGCAGACCAACTAGTAATATAATCCCATCTGCCAAAAGCTCACAACAACAATCATTGTCAGAGCCCAAGCAGACAGTCCTGTCAGCTCTGCAGGAGAGGGAGACATCAGTATGGCCTGTGAGAGTAAACGTAGGCGTGGGATCCAAACTGGACTTAATGCCAGCTGCACAGAACAGCACTTGCTCGCCTGTAACTCCTTGCTTAGTGGCCAAGCCATGGCTGTTATACATACGCTGTGCTACAAGTGGGTTGGATCTGTGTAACAAAATGCTTTGCTCTGTTCTGATGACGCGCATGACATCTCACAGGTACTACTAAGCCTTCCCCTGGCCGTGACAGGTAAGACTGCAATGCCAGGTCCGTGACATCGCCAGCTCCAGAGCTTCCAGAGCTTCAGCGAAGAGTGGCAGATCTGTCCTGGGACTGCGTTTTGCATTACTCCTGCTTGCTCATATCTCTGCTTAGCTATGCCTTGACCCCACGGGAATCTGCATGTCATAGCGACATGTCACGTGCAAATCTACCCCACACAGCCAAACTGCCTCTGTTTCAGTGCATGACCATGGGCGACCTCTCAGGGAAGCGGTCTGCATTCCCATGCTGACAACTCTATGGCTGTGCCACCTGGGACAGGTCCTTCTCTGACTTCTATTCTTTCATCGATAAAATAAAGCAGGCAGTGAGAGACCTTCTTGGGCATTTGTGCTCTCATCTTCTGACACTGGGTTTTAGAAGAAAGTATCTATACAAGGAGTCAGAGCAGACCAGATATTTCTTTTTTTCTTTCTTTCTTTCCATTTATTTATTTATTTATTTAGGTATCATGATCAAACTCAAGACCTTGTGCTTGTGAGGCAGGCGATGGAACCACTGAGCCAAATCCCCGGCAAGACCAGATTTCTTACAGTTGAAAACAAGCATCCATGAAGTTTGGTGTTGGGGGCACAAGCCTGCAGTCTCAGCTACTCGGAAGGCTGACACAGGAGGATCACAAATTTGAGGTCAGCCTGGGTAACTGAGCAAAAGCCTACCTCAAAATTTTAAAAAAGAGGTAAAAGTGTAGCTCGGTGGTAGAATGTTTGCCTGGGATGCACAAGGCTTTGGGTTCAATCTCCAGGGCCACAGGAAAGAAGGAAGGAACAGGGGGAAGGAGGGAGGGAGACGTGGGAAAACCAGCCGTGAGAATATTGTAAGAAACTTATGGCAGCTGAAGGCGACGTTACCAATGCTAAAGGATTGGGTTGGTATGGAGACAGGGTCTAAGCTGTGCTTTCACGAAGAGAGCCAGGCACCCTGCGCGGGACCTGGCCCATATTATTTCATTTCATCCCCAGCACCGACTCTCTGAATTCTGTATCATTACGCTCATTGCATAGCTGAAGAAACTGACAGGGAGGAAGAGTGTGAACATCTGTAATTCAATCTCCCAGCGCTCCAAACGTTTTAAATTTTAGAGCATTCTGAGTTTTAGATTCTGTTAATCTCCTGATTAGGAAGGTTCAACTGGTAAAGCCTGCACAAATATTCCAAAATCCAAAACTCTAAAACTCTGACACACCTCTGAGGTCAGCCGCTTTGGACGAGACTGACTTCCCCTGTATACACAATCCTCCTCCCTAGGACACAGTGCCCGGAAGGGAAAGGGCCCATGACCAAGCCCCAGAGCTGCATCCACTGCCTCTGGCCCTTCCTTCCCCTGGTCCTCCCCTCGCTCTCTTGATCAAAGTCCCTCCTAGGTGAATGGACCACGTGAAAACATAATGCAAAAGCAGCATTTCACCGGTGGGTTTTATACAGAAGGTGCCTGCATGCCAAGCCAGCCAACTGAGCTGGGTAATCTTCACTGCCAACTTGAATAGCCTGACAGACACCTGGGAGAACAGGCAGAGTGCATTCTGGGGTACTGGAATGACCTGTACTGGTCCTGACCCCCTCTCCTCAGGCTCTTCCCCGCCCTCTGCTTCCCAGATGCCATGAGTAGAGCGTCTTCACTCTGCCAGTCTTCTGTTAACGATGCGTCTGCCCTGACACCAGTCACCTGTACGCTGAAACCTCTGCATCATGCACTGACATACACCTTTTAGGCTGTGTGTGCTCGTCAAGTACTTTTCCTGGCAATGAGACACTAATACACAAATCCATCAGAAACCCTGTTCAATTTTGGAAGTTAACTTACACCCAACTTTAGAAGGTATTTTGAGAAACTCCTTCCCTTATTCATTGTGACACAGCTGCCTTTGGCCCCTGGGCTGGGGGAGGGTGCCCCCCCCCACCCCCGTGCAGTCCGGCCCAGGTCCCTTCTCCCTTCCCAGGTCACTTCCTTAGAGACGCCTCTGCCCTGCAGAAATCTTCTAGAAGTTCAATGCCGAGCTTGATCAACCGCTATTACAGAGCTGACAGATTCTTGGCTCCTCCAAGTTTCTCTTTTTTCAAGGGAATAAGTAGGTCTACCTAGGTTTATTATACGAACAAATGCTCTTCTGGAAAGCTAATTGTTTTGCATGGTTGAAAAGAAAAATAACACTCCTCCCCACCCTTCAGAGTCCACTCGAGGCTAAACAGATAAAAAATGTGAGCATTTCTAAACCCAAGGCTTCACTTGCGCTGTAGAATATAAAGTGCCTTTTACCCACTGTGACAGGAAAAGAATGCACGGGTTTCCCGAGAACGCAGGGCCCACGTTGCTCTCCTTCCTACCCTCCTTCCAGGGGTAAAACTTCATGGGTACAGCAGGGATTTTCAATCATTGTATCATATTTTATGCATTTGGTGCGTATTTTAAGGTATTTTTAAACTGGGTTTTTAAATTGTCTCTAAATAGAAAAATTACCTTTCTCCTAGTTTCAACGTCTGGATAGCCAGGTGGAAAGGTATTCCTAACTGGGCTTGGGGGCGCACCCTATGACCCCAGCATTCTGGGAGGTCGAGGCTGGGAGGTTGCAAGTTGGAGACAAACCTGGCCAACCCGGTGACGTGAGACCTTGTCTCAAAACGGGGCGCAGGCGGGGCATCCATCAGGCACCGGAAGAGGTTAAGAATTTTAAGACACAAAGCTGGTTAGCCAACGGGCGGCTCGGGGTGCCGAATCTGGTGTTGACAAAATCACCTGGAATGATCTCCCCAGCACACCGGTCGTCTCACCTTTGCCCTTTCTTTTCAGTCTGTGACAGAGGAGGCTCGGTGGACAACTGTGCACACACTAGCGAGCGTGGGTTTCAGGGAGAGAGGAGAGGTTGGGCAGCCGGAGAGAGGAAAGACGCCCCACTGTCAAAAATCTGCTGCGCGGGAGCTAACACGGTGCTATGGACTTCAAAGGTCTTTGAGTTGCGCTTATTTCCTCGCGCGTGAATCCACTTAGAAGACAGACTACTTCTAAAAGTAAAACTTTAGGCAAACAAAACACCGATGCCTGAGCGAGGGATTCAGAGCCCCAGTCCTCCCGGAGCTCCCTCCTGGGCACCCTGCTCCATGCTCCACTGCGCCTGCGTAGTTTTCCAAGCCGGAACAAGCTACTTCGCGCTCAGAAGCTCAAAGCAACAGAAAGGGATCCGTTCACAGCTCTGGAGGCCAGAAGTCCAGAGGGAGAGTGTCAGCAGGACCCGATGGAGATGCTGCTGCGCGCTAGCCCGCAGTATGGGGTTTTCCTTGGCTCCCAGGCGCCCAGCGCCAGCCCCTGCCTCTCTCTGCACGTCTCTCCTCGCCCATCTCTCTGATGGGTGCAGGGCCTCCCTGACCCCGGAGGATTTCATCTCAAGATCTTTACCTTAAAACACCTCCAAGTACCCTGACTCCAAGTGAGATCATATTTACAGTCCTGGGGCATGTGCTTTTCAACACACCTAGTAATAATGATGTCGCTCTTCTGGCCATTCCTGAAGTTCTGGGCTTCATTTCTAATCTCTTTCCTTTTCTCCTTCCTGTTCTGTTTGCCACTTCCTTTTTTTTTTTTTTTTTTTTTTTTTTTTTTTTTCTTTTTTGCTTTTTTGAGACAGGGTCTCACTATGCAGTTGAGTCTGACCTGGAACTCACTGTGTAGCCCAGGCTGGTCTCGAACTCACAGCCATCCTCCTGCCTCAGCCTCCTGAGTGCTGGGATTACAGGCATGTGCTACCATGCCCGGCTATCCCACTTCCTTTCCTCTGTATCGAACACAAAACAGCATTTGTAGCTTGGTTACACCTACTCTATGACAGTATTTGACAAACAGAAGTGAAGCACAGACACCAGTAAAAGTAAAAACTTTCACAAATTCTGATGAGTTTAACCATTTTAAATTGCATTTCATGTAAACATACGCAACATAGAACCAAGTTAAAAGTTCTTAAAAGCATGAAATTCTTTTATGATCACAAAGCAGAAAAAAATTGCAAATTAAATACAACAAAAGTAGAAAGCCAATAAAAATCAACTGTATTCATTCCAGAATGCTTTTACTAAATATCTACTATGTGCCAAGCACTGTCACTGGAGATATAGGGGTGAACAAAACAGACTAGCTGTCGCCATGGATTCCATTCATACATTTCAATATATTAGCAATTCCAATGAGAAGAACCAGACAGCATTACTATGCCAGGAGACAGTACTCACATGACTGTGTCACATGACTCCACCATGCCACTCTCGGCCATGTGATGACTTGATTCTACAACCTTCTTCTCTATTCCAGCAACTGTAAACATTTCATCCTGTAGAGAACTCTGAGGCCATTGGTGCAATCAGATCACTTACACCATTTTCTTTTCTCATTAACCCTCAAAATGTTAACAGTACCTTGCTCTGCCAAACCATCCCATTTTTTTTACATGCTAGTATATGAAACAATTAAGAAGACAGAATCAAGTCCAAATTTTACTATAAATAAGAAATTTTGTCTTTGGAACCAGTTAAAATAATTCTGAATGCACACAGTGGGCCATTTTCTTTTTCTCTCTTTTTTTTCCCATATCCTAGCATATGTCTTGAACAGGATGGTCTATATTTCTAGAGCCTGAACTCCAAAACTGTACTGGGATAGAAAAACACTTGTTCCACCCCAATGCTTCATGAATACATCCTTATGTTTCTTCTAAGTGTTGTTTTCATCTGCAAGCCTGCTCGCAGAACGAGGTTCAGGGACCAGACTGGGAGGGCAAGGCGCAGAAACACCACGCACACCCCAGCGAGGTTTCTGGAACGCTTCCGTTTTATTGAGGGAATGTACAGACTTATATAGGGTAAAGTGGGGGTGGAGCCAGTCGGGCGCTATTGGATCCCTATTGGATAGGGTGAGGCAGGGGTGGAGCCAGGGTGGAGTCGGGATATTTGGCACACAGTTATCGGCCACATGTTAGCTTTTGGACTGTATGCTTTAGGGGCTGAGGCAAATGGACTCAGGACTTTAGAGGTTTTTGAGAGGAACAGTTTATCTGTTTAAAGTCAGATCTCTACACACCCGGGGGGGCGGATTATTCCAGCCCTAATAGGCCTCAGAGTTTTCTCATGAGAGATGGGTGCGGCGCTCCTGACTCAGCCAGACTTTAACCTGATCCCCACTAAGAAATAGGATATATGAAATAGACTTTCCATATTCCAGTGCAGCATTGTAATACTTATGTGTTACCTTCAAAATGTGAGCATCCCAGAATCTCCTCTGGCTGGCTATGGAGATGGGGCACAGAGGCAGTATTCTGGAAAGGTGTGAGTCTTCAGGCGGGGTTTGCCTTCATAAACAAAATGATGATTGGATTGTTACAGTCTTCCGACCTGGGTAAAGGTAGGAAATGCTCCTGGGGCAACTCTTAGTAAGCCACTGCAGTCATGACAATCAAATAGCCTCAGAGCCTGGGTGACGCCCTTCTGAGGAATGGCGTTGCCTTAACTTTCCCATATTGCACCAGGTCCACTCTGCTGTTCTGCACCACTACCTCACTTGCCCCTCATACAGCTGCCACTCAGTCCTGTCAGCCCACTGCCTGGCATTCCCTCCCCTCCACCGGTCTAGGTGAGACGCTCCAGGCCTGTCCCACGTGTGCGCTCCTTCGTGAGGCCACACCCCATTCTGCTGACCTGGAATGAGGTCCAGCTGCAGCCACAACGGCCTCCCACACCCACCGCAGTACTAATTCACACCTCGTCTTACCAGCTTCCTCCTTGCTTGCATGTCCTGACTTTGCAGCTAACGGGAAGGCCCCCCCGCCCAGCACGGAAGTCGGAGTCATCCATACATGTGGCTTTATCATATTTTCAGAGTTAAAAAAAAACAAAAAACAATGGCCATATTGCTCAGAATTAATAACTGTCTCCATTTCAAGATGTTGATCCCAGAGTTTCACCATCGCCTTCTCCTCTTGGACAAGGAAGCTCTATGCTCACAACATTGACCTGTTTTTTATAATTGTACACATCCTACAGAAACAATATATAATATTTATGTACGAATGGTTAAGTTTCACCTAGGGAGCATCATATCCTGCTGTTGTTCTGAATCATGCTTTCCCCATTCACCATAATGACTCTTCTGCTACTCATTAGTTGTGTTCCTGCTGCTCCTACTGGACATCCAAAAATGTCACGGATGGCGATGATGATGACGAGACGCAACGTGCAAGAAGACAGCGAGGAATTCATGTTGAGCTTCTCCTGATTTAAGAGCTCAGAGCTAACTGTATTCTTCCACACATCCCAGGCTCTCAACCTGTCAGCTGCAGATCCATTCCTGTTCTCTCACTTGTGATGTGGAGGGTTCGTCCCAGCAGGTAGTTCACAGTGAAGAGTGAATTAGTCAGTGCATCTTGAGGTCCTAGAACAGTGCCCCGGGCACATCGTAAACTCCAACCATTATCCCTCTTCTCAGTAATCATCATTAATACCTCGAAGATGTGAGCCGAGAACTTTGAGTGACACAAACTTTGAACCTTGGGGAGGTACAGAAATGAAAAGGTTCCTTGGGAAATTTATCACGTTATCAGTGCTAATTACTTTTGTCATTAATATTTGCCCAGAAAAATCTGACCCTTAAAACTGAGGCATCTTACTTTCGTACCCAGCTACTCTGAGCCTGTAGCCAATGAGTTGTCAGTCACTTCTACCCTTCGCGGGATTCCACACAACAGATCACTTCTCAGAGAAATCTGAAAAGCAGATTTGCAGGCTGCATTTTGACTGCAGCGTTTCAGCCTGCTCTTTACAGAACTCTAAAGTGGTAAAGATAAATCCCCTCTAAAACCACTGTGATAAAGTTATTTTAGAGCTTCAGTAGTTATTCTTTCTTTAAACCAGGTTTTTCTTTAATTGTTACCCTTAAACTCTCTCTATTTATTTATGTTGGCCTCGTTGGTCTAGACCACAGCTAAAACTTTATGGACCTAATAAAATTCCCAACATTCTCAGACACAGGTCGTGATGTTTGGGTGCTGGGCAGAAAACAAAGGTGCTTTATGAGGAAAAGTGGACATGCATGAAGACAAAGGAATTGTAGGGCCTGGTGGGTTAGGCCACAGCTAACCTGACGCCGGCAGTGGAGCCTTCTGTGTGTCCCTCACTTTCCAGGCTTCTTCTAGTCTGTCCTCTCCCCTCGATATGTGGCAATGAGCTCGGAGTGTTGCTCGGTTTCCAGGGTTATTCCAGCACTCACCGTGACACTCATGGTGTCACGCATGCACCATGTCTGCAACTTTCCCTCCCATCTCACACTCTGCCTTCAAAAATATCTGCCTGTGCTTGCTTCCCCCACAGTACAGCAAGCTAATCTGATAGAAGCCTGTCCCTGTGTTCTCTTTACCTTCGTGCAGACACTTTTGGACCAATATCTCAGCCCAACACAGTGGCTCTGTAGTTGAGGAAGCGGAATCTTGACCTTGGTGGTGAGTGCTCCCTAAATTCTCTGCCTGCAGGGCTGGCCCATGGCAAGTGACCCTGGAAAAATCTGCCCTTCCTTGCAGCTATGCACATTAACTGGACACCATTATTCCATCTTATGTGCTTCATAATTTCTCAGTACCCTTTCTTCACACTTGATCCTCACACCCTGGCTCCTCCACTCTTCTCTCCAGTGAAGCTCTTCCCACTGTTTTTCTCTTCTCTGTACCAAACGTTCTCTCACCCAAAGAATGAGAAGATATTGGTTCCTTAAGAACTATGTCAGCTTACTTGAGATGACTATTATAGAAAAGGAGTAACAATGCTTTTAATTCTTCCATGCTTTTAAGGATGTTAGGTAAGAATCACAGTTTGGAAAAGAAAGTAGAAATTCCTATATGCTCACCAAATATGGCTATTCCAACTTTTAAGTTATGAAAGCTCCGTGGGACTATATTACAAGATTATTTCTACAGAAAATAAACATGGCTGTCAATCTCCAGATAAGATTAGGGTTGGCTTTTTTCTCTAAAAATATTTCATGAATGTACTTTCTATCACACATTTTTTCAAAAACTGCCTTTAGCACTAACATCTTGCTGTGCTTCCTGTCCCTAGATTTACTCCCTTGTTCCTTATTGTCTGCACAAGTTTTCAACTTAGATTATACTTCCAGCAGATGCCATATCATTTAGTGTTTGCTTTCTCTTTCGTTAAAAAAGTATGATGTATTTTATTGTTTTGAGAGAAAATAGCCTAAATAAAGAAATCTTGAGTTATTGCTATTCTATGGGTGCGGGGGGATTGTACCTGTAGTCATACAATATCTGGGAAAGGGAGAACTACCAAGAAGAAAGCTTGTGTTTCACAAATACCAAAGAATAAGCCTATCTTCCACTAGTTCCTAAAAAGGTAATACAGACGAGTATTTTAAAAGCACAATAAAAGCTTCGACGGCAGAGCATTTTAATATTCAAAGACACACTCTCGCTCACACACACACACACACACAGATGTTTATATTTTCTGGAGCATTCCTTAATGCTCAGTATATATATTAGCTCACAATTCTAAAATGCAGCTCTGGGGATTTTAAGCACATGAATCTCAGCATTTAGCTCTATTAACACAAGTTTAACTACAGTTCTTAACAGGCTGGTAGCTCTTGATCAAAATTGTGACTTCATCAAAAAAATTTATTTTCTTCGTAGAAACCTTTTGCCCAAACTATTAGTGCCACCAACTCTTCTCCCTCATTTCCAAAACGGGAAAGAGTTCAGTTGTTAACACAACTGTTATATCTCTGAGGTAATTTTGGGTTTTAAACATTCCTGAATTATGTGGTGACCTGCTTCGATTCTAGAAATTCTAAACCTCTTCAATCAAGTGGGGGAGTTTGGGGAGGAAAGAATGAACACTCTTCCTGGGCTCTTGAGATCTCCTGGCTGCTTATTCACCTCTCAGAAAGCTGGCCTTGTTAACTGTAACACAAATAGTAAAAACACTAAACAACAGCAGAATCTCCATGGCACTTGAGGTTATGAAAGCCTCTGAGACTGTGAAACCATCAGAGTTTTCTTGGCTTCTCACCAATCCTGTACAGAGAAGCCATTTTTTGTGCATCATGGGACCCTTGATCCTGAATATCTTGCTTTGGATGAGACGACCTCTAAAGTCTCTAAAAGTTATGGAATGTTGGAGTTCCACTCACTGTAGTATTCATCATAGTAACAAGAATGGATAACCAATACCAAATGCTTGGCTGCTGACTGAATGATTGAATGTTCAAATTTGGGGTTAAGCAGAGATTGAGTTCTAGAAGACAACAGAAGCAGGATTAATGGAGTATTGAGTATACACGAGGGGGCATTTATTTCCAAGTTTGAAGCCACTGGACAGCCAGCGTTAGACTCATTCGGGTGGTGAGTCAGCCTCAATCAATAAATATTCCTTGGAAATTGCGCAAGGGATTACTCTCCTTAGCAAAGGGCTGATGCATCTTTTCACCAAGGAATGTCTGTCTTGTCTCCTGGAGGAGAAAGTCAAAGAAACCAGTCATAGGGAGATGCTGTGTTAATATTTGAGATTTTTCTGTTCTGCACAGGAACATTCCAGTTAATCATCTAAACTCCTCTAGCCCCTCAGAGCAAATTCCATCAACACCTCAGAAATCGCATTTCAGGGGTTCACAATGCATGCACAATATTTTTAGATTACATCTGTGATGGCTAATTTTGGGTGAATTAGGAATACCAAGATACCTGGTCAGACACGTGGAGGAGTGTCTGGCAGGGTCTTTCCAGAGCACGTGGTCACATGAGTGTAAGAGCCGGGGGAAAACCCACCTTCCATGTGAGCATACACCATCCACTCATGCACGGGTTCAGAGGCAAGAACAAAGGCAACGGTCTAGCTCCACGAGCAAGATACTCTCTTCCTCTCCTCACCTTGGTTCCCCAGTCTTTGGACTCAGGGATTTAGTCCAGGACTCAGTGCTCAAATACTTGGGTTCCCAGGACAGAATTACACCATCAGACTGCCTGGTTCTCAAGTCTTCTGACTTGGTCCGCACCACCCTGCTGACATCTCAGTGCCTCGAGCTTACACACACCTGTTAGAGAATTTCAGCCTCCACAATCACGTGAGGAAATCCCCTTAATGAATCCCTCCTCACATGGGCATCTAAGTCTTCAGATGGTGCTGTTTCTCTGAAGAACCTTGGCAAATACAATGTCTCCACTCTAAGGTCAACATTCATCTAAATAGCTTGGATGAATCTTTTCCCCTCCCTCCCAAACACTCGCAGTGCTAGCTTGACTAATAGCAAGTGAGAGCTTCTATTCCACAATGAGATCACAGTCTTAAGAGATACCCACTTCCTTCTGACAAAAAAAAAATGGTAAATGGCTGATATTATGATCGATATTAAATTCTTTCTCTAGATCCCATGGACTAAGGAGAAGATCTAAAAACTGAGAGTTGGGAGAATAAACGTTCAAAGGGGGCTGAAATGATGAAACAGGTAGAGACCTGGGACAAAAGAAGGTGGCTTACTTACCCTTGAGGGAAGAAGGGAGGTGCATGGTCAGGCCGCCTCAGCAACTATGCACTCTTTCTTCCCTGGAGTTTCAGCAGGTGACAGTCATGTGCCACAGGCAGGAGACAGAACAGACAAGTACAACTGCTAAAGACTCAGCAAGACCTTTGATTTCTACATGTGTGCGGCACATCCTGAACACATTCCATGTGGACAGCTGGTACATGGATGTGACACATACTTCGTTTTATGTCCCTTTCCCCTGTCCCCTCCATCTCTTGGTCCCCCTTCCCAATTGCCAGCGATCGGCTCCCTATTCCCTCTTGTCTATCTTCATTTTGCTCTTGATTTTTTTATATTTTGGGTTTTTCATGTGAGAAGCTGGGGGCATCTTTTGTGTCTTCATCGAGGCCACAGCTACACCTCACCACCTCTTGTTCAGGCCTTGGACAAGGGGAAGAAGGAGGAGAAGCAGCGTTGTGAAGGCTCCCAAAGGAAACCTTTAACTTCTCCAGAGACCTACATTCTTCTCCCGTTGGCTCCACCTTCAGCCACACCCAGCACCCCAGGGCAGCGCCCCATAGGGTAAGGAAGGGAGCCCCTTCACCAGCTGGGCATCACCTCCACAGGTCCACCCCAACTTGAAGGTGTCATGAGATGGTGACACCCCACCTTGCCCCTCCTATACTTTCAGGTGCCCACAAATAAACAAATGATTGCTCTCAAAGCATGGAGTGAAAATGTATTTTTTCAAATATGGTTTCATGGTTGGCTTGATTTGGGAAAAACTGTTCTTGATTAGTTTATCTTGAGATTCTTGAATTTAAATTGAGCATTAATGGATTGGGGTAGAAGACAGCTTTATTTACTTATATGCTGTAGCCAATTTACTAAATTAAAATTTAGTATGAGTTACCAAAAAAGTACAGCACTCCATTTCCTCTTGATGCATTGATCTTTCTGCATTTTTTTTTTTTGGTACCATGGATTGAACTCAGGACCTTGTGCTTGCCAAGCAGGTGGCAGAACGACGGAGCTAAATCCCCAGCCTAACCTTTCTGCATCTTGCTGACCCCATTTGTGCACATGTTTGTGCCTATTATTAGAGGATTATTTGAGTGTTTTCTTCACATATTTGAAAGCATCAATATTCATCCTTTAACCAAGCACACGTAAACAGAGGCATGATGATGAAATGGAATTTACAAAACCTCAAAAGAAGAGGAGAAAATCTGTAAGGGTTACTTAAAAACTGATGAATGAGAGAACAATTCTTAAAACCTGCTTGATTTTTTAATTATATAATTACATATACATAAAATCCTGAGACAAGAAAAATTTGAATTTCCCTAGAAATAATGTCATCTTTCAATTGTTTTCATCTTTCTGTTCTGAGGTTGGCAAGACTGGAACTTTCTAGTTCTTTACATTTCATTTTTCTTTAAATTGTGTAACAAAGCATTATCTCCAAATTGTATCCCACCTCTCACTTTTCGGTGTGATTTTCTCCAAATACATAAAACTACCTGAAACCCTCCTGCATGAAAAATTAAATCTTGGCTAAAGTATTGGGGGAGGGGGAATAACTCATAGCTCAAACAAAGGTTACCAGTAGGTGTCTCTATTAAATTTTTCTCCCTAATTTCTCTGATCATAAAAATATTTTTCATTAACACTCTCACAGAGCACATAGAATGAATCATAGATATAGAGATATTATAGTTTGCAAATATTATGTAATATGTTATTACCTGTGTGTTCTTTTGTGTTTCTGTCAATCACAATAAACATTTTTTCTTGAAGATTGAGACTTCCAGCAGGCACATTGGGATCATCACCCTTTTCTCACAGATCTATATACAGTTCCTTGTTACTACACTTATAAGACTATTCATTTCTCTAGCATACATTGTTTCTCGTTTGCAATTATAAGTATACTCATTTTTAGTATTTCTTGATTTTAATACAATTGACACACAGAATTGGGGGTTAGGGATGAACGGAGCTTCAGGGAACTGGTAGACCAATTGTGTGCACATACAGTCCAAGAAAGAAGAGAAACAAGAGATAAGGGAGAAAACTATTTCAAGAAATATTAGCCAAACATTTTCCAAATGTGCTGAAAGATATAAGTCTACAGATTCAAGGGCTCTACAGATATCAAGAAAGATAACCACACTGAGACGCAGCTGAGTCAGACTCAGAAGTCACAAGTTGGGAGTCAGAAATTAAACATAAGTAAAGCTGGAAAGAAAAAAATGATACATTATGAACAGGGGAACAGCATTCATTAATCAGCCACCTTCTTATCAAAAACTATGAAAACAGGAAGACATATTTATAACTTAATGGGGGAAAAGTTATAGAATTCTGTGTCTTACTTTAAGAAATCCTTCAATAATAAAGACATTATATGTTAAAAGAAAACCAAGAGAATTATTCATTAGAAAGCTCAAAATATAAGAAATTCTACAGAAAGATTTTCAGGGTGAATGGAAATGACACCAAAAGAAAATTACATACCACAGAGGATATAAGGACTTAAATTATAGGGGGCTGAAATGAAAATATTAAAATAATCCATGAGACGCTATGATAGACAAGTTTGTATCAAGCCAACTTTCCTCATCAAAAAATAAAACAAATAAACTTTAAAACACAGAAGAGTAGCTGGGTGTGGTGGTGCATGCCTATAATCCCAGATCTCCAGGAAGTTGAGGCAAGAGGATCATAAATTCAAGCCCAGCCTGGTCAACTTCAGGAGACCCTGTCTCAAAATTTTCAAAAAGAAGTAACTCAGTGTGAAGGCTCTGGGTTCAACCCCACTACAAAAGAAAGAAAGGAAGAGAGAGAGGGAGGGAGGGAAAGAAGGAAGGAGAAACTCAGACATCTGGTACCACATTTACCTTCAGGGTTTTACTCTCTCTAGAAGAACAGTTAAAGGACTGAGAAGTTGGTCAGAATTTTCAGAACTCTCACAGGTCTTATAAGAGAACATGGAAGTTCGTGTCTGTATGAGACTGATTAATGTTCCCCCAAAATTCATGTCTACCTGGACCCTCAGAATGCAAACATATTTGAAAACAGAGTTTTTTAAAGATGTTAATCAGCAAAGATCAGGTCATGGCGGGGGTGACCCAGTATGATCTTGGAGTCTTGTCAGAGCTGTGAAAACTTCACATGCAGATAAGAAGGGCCATGACAAAGGAGGCAGCAGAAAAGGAGGCAGCTGCAGATCAAAGAATGCTAAGGAATCTGGAACCACCTGAAGATAGGAAAAGGTAAAGAAGGATCCTTCACGGGAGCCTTCAGAGGAAACGTGATCCTGCCAATATCTTGATCTTGAACTTCTGGACTATGGCAGAATAGGTTTCTGTTACTCTGAAGCCACCTTTGTGGCAATTTGCATGGCATCCCTAGGAAGCTACTTTAAGGTGAATCATAAATAGACCAGACATGCGAAGGCTAAAACCCACTTTCAAATTCTGAATTTCAAATCCTGAATTTAATTTAGATGAGTTCCCAGAAACCTACATGCCTGTCAAAAGCAGAAGTAAAGCCTCTCTGGAGGGAAATAAGACCATAAATCACTAGCTGTAACTTCCAATTATTTCTGCAGTTTCTATGTACTTTGTCTATAATTTTATTAAAAATAATCAAACACAGCATGAAACATGGTCTCCGAGTCCAGCCATGTTGAGAAGGGTTCCTAACCAATGCAGCCTTCTGAAAGCCTCCATTGCTCTTGCTTGTCACGCCATTTTGAGAAGCCATTTTGCTCTTGCTGCCCCTGACACAGTCTGAACCTTCAGTCTCTGCCTTCCTTGGTAAACCCATCCCATCCTACCTTGTCCCTTTCAGAGTGGTGCCCCCTTGTTCTGAAAGGACAAGATGAAGGACATCTCTGAGAACTCCCAGCCCCTATGTTCCTTTGAAACCTCTGGTCTTATCTGCAGAAGCAACGTGGGTTTCCTCTTTTCACCACCTCTGGCAGCAACAATAAGAAATCTGAAACTTTCCAATTTCCTTTGTTTCTTACCATTGACTAAATATTCTTTGAGTTTGTTTTATGTGGTTGCTGATATTACTGCTGTTATTCTACTATTGTTTCTATGTTTTTTATGAAGAGATGAGATTTGAGGCAAAACTGTCAGCCAGTTCCTACAGAAACTGTAACTCTCCAAAACACAAGCTTTACATTCAGCATAATATCTGCTAATATAAATATCATTTGTAGAAAAAGAAAAACAGATACAAAAGAGTGCTGAGAAATAATGCTTGGCAATTGTAGTGGACTTTATTTTTTGCTGTTTGTGTTTTATACCTTATCTACTTTCTATGTAATTATTCCTTGGCACATCTAAATGCCAAAATCTAGACCCTTACATATTATGACATAATATTTGCATAGAATCTACATATACCCTCCTGCACACTCCAGATTACTTATAATGCCTGATACTCTGGAGATGCAATGTAAATAATTGTTATGCTCTGTTGTTTTGAGAAAAATGATAAGAAAAAAGTTTGCCTGTCTTCAGTACAGATACAATTTTTTAAAATGTATTTTGGCCACAGATTCATGGAGATGGCAGTCTGTTCATGTCTTATTTTATTTTTATTAAAATAAAGTGCTATCAGTATTAAACTATTTTACATTAAAAAATTAAAATTATAAAAGTGAAAATGCATCCATAGGAAGGTGTGTGCCCAGCACTACAGAGAACACAAAAGATACACAGAGAGCTGCTCTCGCGAAGGGTCTTGGACTTGGATAAGGAAAGAAAAGACAACTGAACAATCATCTTAATAAAAGAATATAAAAATGCCTTGAACCACAATGCGGTATGAGATTTCACAAAAGGAGCCTGCACATTCACTTAGCACTGGGAAGGTAGGCATAACCTTTGACCAAAAAAGAGGGGGAGAGGAAGAAGGGCTAGGGAAAGAAAATCCAGTGAACAATCTAGCATAGCCCTAGGCATAGGGATAGAACCGGAAGCCCATTTAGTGACTGATGACTGCCTGGTTTCCCTGAAGAGTGAGTCTAATGTGGAGAGAGGAGGACTAAAAGAAAGATGGTGTGGCATTCTTTGTTTTTTGTTTTTTGTTTTTTGTTTGTTTGTTTGTTTGTACCAGGGATCGAACTCAGGACCTTGTGCTTTCAGGGCAGGTGGCAGAACCACTGAGCAATCCCTGGCCCTGCTGTGGCATTCTTGATGACCAGGTGGAGCAAATTTTGCCCCCTCCTATTAGTCATGGGGAGTTCTTGGTGTTTCTTTGAGCAACATCAAACATCAAAAGGGCTATACTTTGGGAAAATTAGTCTAACAGTAGTGAGCAGTAAGACTATGGAGGACACTCTGGCAATAATTTGGACTAGAAGTAGAATGGTGTAGATGAAAATTAAGGGAAGGAGTATTTACTCATTAAATAAATATTTTCTAAACATCTATTTTGTTCCAGACTAAGTGCTGAGTGGTGAATGAAACAGACATGATCTTGCCTGCTGCATAATAGAAAAGAGAAGAAATAATTACAAGTGTGGCATTAGAAATATATTTCTGCTGTGTTAGAGAATCACAAGTTGTGCAGGGGACTAGGTGGGTCATCAGGGAAAGGCATCCCTGTAAGGATGATATGTAAGCTAAGATATAAAGAGGAGAAGGAGTTGGCGCCATTAAAAAAAAGGAGAGAAGAAAGCTCAAGTTAGCCAGGTAGGCAGGTTCTGCAAGCAGGAAAGAGCTGGCTGATCCAAGATGCCAGAGGACTGCTGTGAGGCTGAGGATGTTTATGCATGAGGTGGGGTGTGTGAGTTAAAGGAAGGGTTTTGAGAAGGGTGCCTTAGCTAAGTGAGCATCTGCACTGAGCACATCTGGCAGAAGCAAAAGACACTCAAGCAAACAAAGGAATGACTACAAAACACTGGTGCCATCTTGGGTTCTCGTTCAGGAAGACCTGTGATGGAACCAGGTGCCAGAGGAATCAGAAGAACAAGATATCTGTTGCAGGACGTCCCTATGAAAAGGAAAGGAAGAGAAAGCAGGAGGAAGAGGAGAAACCCTTCAGAGATGTCACGGGTGTGACCTCTGTGAAAGGGAAGAGGAAGGAAGAACACTAGGGAGGAAGAGCTTGAGGTGACTGCAAGCCTCTCACTAACACAGAAGACTGAAGAGGGAGCTTAGGTAGAAGCCTTTGATGATTTGAACTTTTTTCCAGAAGGGAATAGAGACCCTGATTGGTGGTAGGTGGTGTGAGTCTGCATATCAGAATCTGAAGGGCAGTCGCTGAAAAGAGGATAAAGCGAATACATAAATTTGTAACCAGTGAAAGGACCTGAGGAAGAGAGAAAACCGGAGCAGTCAAGCAAAGAAGAAAAAGCAGCAAAAGGGAAAGCAGTGAACAGTTCGGAGAAGGTGGGAAGCAGAGACCAAGGGGAAAGCACAGGCAGTGATTGCTTCCTGGTCCTTCGCAGTAAAGCAAGAAGTATGATCCGAAGTCGATGGCAGGTCCGACAGAGGTGTGAGTATTTTGCACAGGTAAGTAACGGAGCAACTGAAAGTTATAGAACAGAAAATGTAGAGCTTAGAAGTGGGAGGAATATATATATAAACCACTTCCTTTTCTTTTAGAGTGAGGAAGAGAAGCAGTCTAAAGTTAAATCAATTCGAAAGGGTATGCATATATCACTGAGAGTGAAATGAGTTTAAAACACAGATGATTAAACAAACTGAGTCTGGAAACTATTGCGCAGAGGGAAATGAAAGTAAACTTTCACATTTCTTCTTTGTACTTCTGTGTTTTAAAAATGTTGTTCTCAGGGCCAGTGATTTAGCTCAGTGGTGCCGTCGCCTGCCTCACAAGTGCAAGGACCCGAGTTCAATGCCTGGTACCAAAAAATAAAAAAAATAATGTTCTGCTCAGTAGATGCACTGCTTTAATAATAAAATAATAAATCTCCTGGACAGGATGAGGTCACCCAGAGAGTGAAATGAAGGCAAAGAATACTAAGCCTGCAAGCCCCAAGGGGTCAGGGGCTGGCGGAGAAGAAACCTCCACAAAATAGACCAAGGCCATGGCTACTGGGCAAAGAGAGAAGCAGGGCAAGGAAGGCCATGGCTGTGGAGGAACCTGGATGACTCCAGGGAGAGTGTGACCTTCAACACAGCACTAAATAATGCAGGGAGAGTGGGTCTACAGTTGGGTCTTGGTAGGCTAAGGTCACCCGGTCATCTCCACAAAATTGGCCAATGCAGAATTGAGAAAGTGAACAAGACCCAAAGAAGTGGAAAGAAAGTGAGTGGAACAAGCCAGGAAAAAAAAATAGATATTTGGCAAAAGACTCTAAAAGAGTTTATGAATGTTAGGAGTGCAGGAAGAGGAGAATTCATAGAGAACCCTCGCCAAGAGGCCAAGGAAGGGGCAGCTCCTTTCATAAAAACTGAAAAGCCAGTGGAGCACGAAAGGAATAAATTTCTGTCCCACTTCTTACACCAGCTTGTCCAGTTCCTGCTTATAAATCATTCAGCAAAGAGCCTGCTAACTCGTAGGATGAGCAGCCCCACATTCACAGGCAGCTCAGGGAGGAGGCATCCGAGAACTGGTTGTTACAGCTTTTGCCTCCAAAAAGCATTTGTTAAGAGGTCCAGGTGCTCAGCCCTCATGTCGGCAGGACCATTCACACTCAGAACCTGTGGTTAATCCCGGAGACTCCAGACATGTTCAAAGGGAGGATTTAGAAACCTGCTTTGAATTATGGCACAGTGAGGCGCTATTTTTCCCAGCCAGTGAGGTTTTCTGTTTATTAGAGCACATTGGAACATTGGATTGGAAAGAGATCTCTCAAATTCCCATCTCCAAGTTTAATAACTTGAATATATTTTGCCTTCATCATCTTTAATAACTTCTAACCATTTTGGTTGTGATTTTCCTTTTCTGCAAGGCCATTTTCCAAATTTTAAGGTCCTCATAACAGTGTGATCGTCAGAACAATGAACTGGGCTTTTGTTATTGTCAGTAAGCCTTCGTCACCTCCAGCTTCCAACATCCTACGTTGGAACCAGGGATAGAAGACATATTCCACAGGACACCAGGGCCCTGCGAAGCTACTGTGGTCTCTGCCTTTGGTGACAACAGAAGTCTGGACCCTCAGTGAATAAATGAGTGGGTGGAAAGGTAAAGGAAATGAATGGCAATGGAAAATCATCAATCAGATAGAAGTAATCAGTGATGTGACAGAAGCCACGGCCCCGTGGGGAGCAAGTATGAGAGTAAAACCCACACTCCCGGTCACGCCAAGTCCACGAGCTGATGTGTGTGAGATCAGAGATACTCCTGCACTGTTACTCTGCGTCCTCAGAACTTTGGCACCGCCTAGAAAGAACCAGGGCTCAGTGTCCTCAAATACAGAGTGAAAAGGTGACAAGCATTTGACACTTCAGCAAAGGAATACTAACAATCTACAGTAATTCACAAAATGCAGAGATATGCCAAAAGCTTGGGAGGGGTCCTCAACAAAAGTCTGAACTTTTAAAAAGTTGTTGTTAAAAATCTTAGGGGGAAAGTCTGTGAACAGAGCAACACCTTGTATCTTTGCTCCCCCAGTTTTATTGAAACATAACTGACAAATAACCATTGTATATTTTGTGGTATACAGTATGCTATTTTGATCTGTGTGGACCTTGTAAAATGATTACCACAGTCTAGGTGATTAACGTATCCATTACTGCACATGGTTATATTCTTTGTTGCAGTGAAATGTTTGCAAACTACTCTCTTAGCAAATTGTGAGTATATAACACAGTATTATTAATTACAGCCACCACACTGTACAGTACAACTCCAGAGCTTGCTTATCCTAAATAACAGAAA
Source organism: Fukomys damarensis (assembly GCF_012274545.1). Classification (NCBI taxonomy): domain Eukaryota; kingdom Metazoa; phylum Chordata; class Mammalia; order Rodentia; family Bathyergidae; genus Fukomys; species Fukomys damarensis. Next base: position 75,349,982 of record NW_022900950.1, on the reverse strand, counting down.
TTTTGAGCACTTTTTGATCAGTATCTCCCAATTTCCTCAACCTCCCCCCAACTACCATTCTACTCCCTGGCTCTATAAGTTTAAGTTTTAGAATTCCATGCATAAATGAGACTATTCAGTATTTGTCTTCTACGCCTAGCTTATTAGATATAACATAGTATCTTCCAGGTACATCCATGGTGTTATAGAGGACACCCCATATGGTACTAAGGACTGGACCCAGGGGCTTCACAATGAGCCACATCTCCTCTATTTTTGTCTTTGAGACAGGCAGGGCTCACTAAGTTGCCCAAGTTGGGCTCGAACTATTACTGGTGGGCACCACCATGCCCATCTAGAATTTCCTTCTTTATTTATGCTGAATAGTGTTCCATTTTGTAGATATACCACATTTTCTTTTGTTCATCCTTCAATGGGTATTTTCTTGGCTATTGTCAATAGTGCTGAAAGAAGCATGGGAGTACAGATATCTCTTCAGGATACTGATTTCACATCCTTTGGATTTGTACCTGCTCTGGGATTTATAGTCACCAGTTTATATCCAATCTACCCTACATTTCACTGAGCAGATTCCCCGACCTTATGAAAAATTGCTCAAAGCCATTGAGATCTACTTTTGGTAATTTCTGTGAAGAATCATTCCAGAAGATGCTTATTTCCAGCTTCCATGCAATCCTCACAATTCTGTTTTCACTGTTTGCTTTCTAACAAGACAAATTAATGTGACCACAGCATGCCAAAGGAAGAAGGGTAAAGAAAAAACTCCTTTGCAATAGTAGTTTGTATTAAACTTAAGCCTTGGCCTTTGAAAATGTTCAAATTGGGGAAATCTGAAAGTACACGTATCTCTCTGCTGGCTTCCACATGTCAACATAGGACACTGTTAGCTCCAGGACATTCTGCCACGCTATGATTAAAGTCTAACAGTTTCATTGCCCAAGGAAAGTGGATCTTTATCCCACTGCGACACAGACTTTGGAACATGAGGGAAACAGTGACTTGCGACTGAAACACACAGAGCTTGTCTACCTCCTCCCCACCCCCTGCAGCGCAACTCCAGACTTTCATATGCAAAGTTCATCACTGCTGCAGCTACTCTGTCATCCGCGGCTTCTCCCCATGCACTGTAGATAAACCCTGACACAGATGCAGGAGGCCATGTGGAGCCGAACAGTATCAGATGATCCATCCCAGTCTGGACTTATCAACCCCAACAGACACACCCTGCCCCCTGTGTTTCATCAGTCCAACCTCACAAACCAGCTGGTGGCTCTTGCTTTGACTTTCTCCATTCATTCACATTTATAGTTTTCCGTTGGTTTACTATTTGTGTGTGTGTGTGTGTGTGCATATGAATATGTATGTGTGTATATATATATATATATATATATATATATATTTTTTTTATTA